>NW_028270163.1:39844243-40469243 GCF_037043375.1 Chiloscyllium plagiosum
ATCCTGATAATAAGACCCTGGCGGTCTCTGGAACTTCTTGCCTGCCCGCTCATAAAATATGGTGCTTTAACCTGGTATTCGGCCAAACAAATGAGAGTGTCGGTGGAAGGGTACATCTTCACCATGGATATCCAATCCCTCTACACCTCCATCCGCCATGACCAGGGCCTCCAAGCTCTCCGTTTTTTCCTCTCCAGACGTCCCCAACAGTAACCTTCCACTGACACTCTCATTCGTTTGGCCGAACTGGTCCTCACCCTTAACAATTTCTCCTTTGAATCCTCCCACTTCCTCCAGACCAAAGGGGTAGCCATGGGCACATGTATGGGCCCCAGCTCTGCCTGTCTCTTTGTTGGCTACGTAGAGCAGTTGATCTTCCGTAATTACACTGGCACCACTCCCCACCTCTTCCTCCGCTACATTGATGGCTGCATTGGCGCCACCTCGTGCTCCCGCGTGGAGGTTGAGCAACTCATCAACTTCACCAACACAAACGACCCTGACCTTAAATTTACCTGGACCATCTCTGACACCTCCCTCCCCTTCCTGGACCTCTCCACCTCCATTAATGACGACCGACTTGACACTGACATTTTTTACAAACCCACCGACTCCCACAGCTACCTGGATTATACCTCTTCCCACCCTATCTCTTGCAAAAATGCCATCCCGTATTCCCAATTCCTCCACCTTCGCCGTATCTGCTCCCAGGAGGACTAATTCCACCACAGAATACACCAGATAGCCTTCTTCTTTAGAGACCGCAATTTCCCTTCCCACGTGGCTAAAGATGCCCTCCAACGCATCTCGTCCACATCCCGCACCTCCGCCCTCAGACCCCACCCCTCCAACCGTAACAAGGACAGAACGCCCCTGGTGCTCACCTTCCACCCTATCAACCTTCACATAAACCAAATCATCCGCCGACATTTCCGCCACCTCCAAACAGACCCCACCACCAGGGATATATTTCCCTCCCCACCCCTTTCCACCTTCCGCAAAGACCGTTCCCTCCGTGACTACCTGGTCAGGTCCACGCACCCCCCTACAACCCACCCTCCCATCCTGGCACTTTCCCCTGCCACCGCAGGAACAGAAAAACCTGCGCCCACACCTTCTCCCTCACCTCTATCCAAGGCCCTAAAGGAGCCTTTCACATCCATCAAAGTTTTACTTGCACATCCACTAATATCATTTATTGTATCCGTTGCTCCCGATGCAGTCTCCTGTACATTGGGGAGACTGGGCGCCTCCTAGCAGAGCGCTTTAGGGAACATCTCTGGGACACCCGCACCAATCAACCA
This sequence comes from Chiloscyllium plagiosum, assembly GCF_037043375.1. NCBI lineage: Eukaryota > Metazoa > Chordata > Chondrichthyes > Orectolobiformes > Hemiscylliidae > Chiloscyllium > Chiloscyllium plagiosum. The sequence continues at coordinate 39,845,548 of NW_028270163.1, forward strand.
CACCGCCCCGTGGCCCAACATTTCAACTCCCCCTCCCACTCTGCCGAGGACATGGAGGTCCTAGGCCTCCTTCACCGCCGCTCCCTCACCACCAGATGCCTGGAGGAAGAACACCTCATCTTCCGCCTCGGAACACTTCAACCCCAGGGCATTAATGTGGACTTCAACAGTTTCCTCATTTCCCCTTCCCCCACCTCACCCTAGTTCCTAACTTTCAGCTCAGCACTGTCCCCATGACTTGTCCGGACTTGTCCTACCTGCCTATCTCCTTTTCCACCTATCCACTCCACCCTCTCCTCCCTGACCTATCACCTTCATCCCCTCCCCCATTGTACTCTATGCTACTTTCTCCCCACCCCCACCCTCCTCTAGCTTATCTCTCCACGCTTTAGGCTCACTGCCTTTATTCCTGATGAAGGGCTTTTGCCCGAAACGTCGATTTTACTGCTCCTCGGATGCTGCCTGAACTGCTGTGCTCTTCCAGCACCACTAATCCAGAATCTCCTAGTTTTATACCCACTCTTTAGACTCAGAAAACTGAATCGTCTTTCTCGTTTCCCCTCTATGCAGTTGTCATACCTTTTGAGTATATGCAACATTTTCTGTTTTTATTTCAGACTGGCAGCATTCACAGTTCTTTGCTTTTGAAAGTATTCTGCATTATTCTAATAACACATCACACTCTACAGTGTAGTACATCTGATTTTGTAATTCATGTTCAAATTACATTGATGCCTTGTTTTCATTATTGCCCTGATGCTATGAGGTCTAGGTTCCTCAGTTAGCACATCAGTTCTATTCTAAGTAATTGAAAATAAATGGGCTAATGACAATAGAGTCATACAGCATAGGAACAGACAGTACAGATTACAGATTCAAAAACACCAGCAACGGTTCTCCATCAAGATCCTGCGCTCCACGCTTGCAGCAATGCGCCGGCACCTAACCTCTCTACAGTCTGCCCTGCCTCAGCTGAGGGCCACACTCTCTCAGAATTGCAAAGGACCCACTCTGTACTACATCCTCAGGAGAATTCATACTCTCAACAAACAGTATTTCAATTCCATCTCAAACATCAAAAACTGTAAGTACAACAAACTTTTATCTACCCAGCTCCATAACCAGCGCTCCTTGAACATTCCAGAAGATTCCCCTGGCCTCGGAAACGCCATTAGCCATGCGGCTGATGCAGCTACCACCCCCATGCTGATTGATGATGTCACTTCTGCCCCCATCATGGCCACTCCCACAGCCACTTCTGGCCCTCACATCATCGCCGATGCCACACCCTCAGTGACTTCCGCCACCCCTACTGCCGTGTCTGCCACCACTTCCGCCCCCACCAGCGCCACTCACCTGCATTCTGCTGACACGCCCCCCACAGACGCCACTGTCACTATCCCCACCCCCCAGAACCCTGAGGGGAACACTACCCCTGCTCATGACTCTACCCCCATTCCCCCCACCATCACACCCACTCCAGGTACTGGCTCCGACCCCACTCCCAGCTCTACACCCACACCAGCTCCCAGCTCCCAGCCCTGCCGAGTTTTCACCATCCCCCCAGACCTCCCCCTCACTGAGGACGAACGATCAGTCCTCAGCAAAGGACTCACCTTCGTCCCCGTCCGTCCACGCATCAATGAATTTAATACACGCCGTGACATCGAACAATTCTTCCGTCGCCTCCGCCTCCGAGCTTACTTTCACAATCAGGACTCCCGCCCACCTTCCGAGGACCCCTTCGCCCACCTCCAACACACTACATCCACCTGGACACCCCGCGCTGGCCTATTACCTGCCCTCGACCTCTTCATTTCCAACTGCCGCCGGGACATTAACCGCCTCAACCTGTCGACCCCCCTCCCCCACTCCAACCTCTCACCCTCACAACGCGCAGCCCTCCAATCCCTCTGCTCCAATCCTGACCTCACCATCAAGCCAGCGGACAAAGGGGGCGCAGTGGTAGTCTGGCGCACTGACCTCTACATCGCTGAAGCCAAACGCCAACTCGAGGACACCTCTTCCTACCGCCCCCTTGACCATGACCCCACCCCCCATCACCAAACCATCATCTCCCAGACCATACAGAACCTCATCACCTCAGGAGATCTCCCACCCACAGCTTCCAACCTCATAGTCCGGGAACCCCGCACTGCCCGGTTCTACCTCCTTCCCAAGATCCACAAGCCTGACCACCCTGGCCGACCCATTGTCTCAGCATGCTCCTGCCCCACTGAACTCATCTCTACCTACCTCGACACTGTCCTATCCCCCCTAGTCCAGGAACTCCCCACATACATTCGAGACACCACCCACGCCCTCCACCTCCTCCAAGACTTCCGTTTCCCCGGCCCCCAACACCTCATCTTCACCATGGATATCCAATCCCTCTACACCTCCATCCGCCATGACCAGGGCCTCCAAGCCCTCCGTTTTTTCCTCTCCAGACGTTCCCAACAGTACCCCTCCACCGACACTCTCATTAGTTTGGCCGAACTGGTCCTCACCCTTAACAATTTCTCCTTTGAATCCTCCCACTTCATCCAGACCAAAGGGGTAGCCATGGGCACACGTATGGGCCCCAGCTATGCCTGTCTCTTTGTTGGCTACGTAGAGCAGTTGATCTTCCGTAATTACACCGGCACCACTCCCCACCTCTTCCTCCGCTACATTGATGACTGCATTGGCGCCACCTCGTGCTCCCGCGAGGAGGTTGAGCAATTCATCAACTTCACCAACACATTCCACCCTGACCTTAAATTTACCTGGACCATCTCTGACACCTCCCTCCCCTTCCTGGACCTCTCCATCTCCATCAGTGACGACCGACTTGACACTGACATCTTCTACAAACCCACCGACTCCCACAGCTACCTGGATTACACCTCTTCCCACCCTACCTCTTGCAAAAATGCCATCCCGTATTCCCAATTCCTCCGCCTCCGCCGTATCTGCTCCCAGGAGGAGCGGTTCCACCATAGAACACACCAGATGGCCTCCTTCTTTAGAGACCGCAATTTCCCTTCCCACGTGGTTAAAGATGCCCTCCAACGCATCTCATCCACATCCCGCACCTCCGCCCTCAGACCCAACCCCTCCAACCGCAACAAGGACAGAACGCCCCTGGTGCTCACCTTCCACCCTACCAACCTTCGCATAAACCAAATCATCCGCCGACATTTCCGCCACCTCCAAACAGACCCCACCACCAGGGATATATTTCCCTCCCCACCCCTCTCCGCCTTCCGCAAAGACCGTTCCCTCCGTGACTACCTGGTCAGGTCCACGCCCCCCTACGACCCACCCTCCCATCCTGGCACTTTCCCCTGCCACCGCAGGAACTGTAAAACCTGCGCCCACACCTCCTCCCTCACCTCCATCCAAGGCCCCAAAGGAGCTTTCCACATCCATCAAAGTTTTACTCGCACATCCACTAATATCATCTATTGTATCCGTTGCTCCCGATGCGGTCTCCTCTACATTGGGGAGACTGGACGCCTCCTAGCAGAGCGCTTTAGGGAACATCTCCGAGACACCCGCACCAATCAACCACATCGCCCAGTGGCTCAACATTTCAACTCCCCCTCCCACTCTGCCGAGGATATGGAGGTGCTGGGCCTCCTCCACCGCCGCTCCCTCACCACCAGACGCCTGGAGGAAGAACGCCTCATCTTCCGCCTCGGAACACTTCAACCCCAGGGCATCAATGTGGATTTTAACAGTTTCCTCATTTCCCCTTCCCCCACCTCATCCTAGCTTCTAACCTCCAGAAACTCGATCCCCTGACCTGTCCGGACTTGTCCGACCTGCCCAGCTCCTTTTCCACCTATCCACTCCACCCTCTCCTCCCTGACCTATCACCTTCATCTCCTTCCCCACTGACCTATTGTACTCTATGCCACTCTCTCCCACCCCCACCCTCCTCTAGCTTATCTCTCCATGCTTCAGGCTCTCTGCCTTTATTCCTGATGAAGGGCTTTTGCCCGAAACGTCGATTTTGCCTGTCCTCGGATGCTGCCTGAATTGCTGTGCTCTTCCAGCACCACTGATCCAGATAGGAACAGACCCTTCTGTCCAACCAGTCCATACTGACCATATTCCCAAACTAAACTAATGTCTGCCTGCAATCGGCCCATATCCCTCCAAACATTTCTTATTAATGTACTTAATGAAATGTCTTTTAAATATTGAAACTGTACCCACATCCATCACGTCCTCTGGAAGTTCACTCCACACATGTACCACTGTGTAATAAAATTGTACCTCATGTCTTTTTTAAATCTTTCATGTCTCACCTTAGAATATGCAACCTTAGTCTTGAAATTCCCCATCCTAGGGAAAAGACACCCACCATCCACCTTCTCTATAACTCTCATGATTTAAAACCATTTGTAAAATCAACCCTCAACCTCTTTCAGTCCAGTGAAAAAATGTCCCAGCCCATTCAGCCTCTCGTTATAACTCCAGCCTTTCATTCCTGGCAACCTCCTGGCAAATCTCTTCTGAACCTCTCCAGCTTAATCATATCTTTCCTATAAGAGGATGACCAGATCTACACACAGTATTCCAGAAGGTGTCTCACCAACATCCTGCACAACCTTAACACAATGTCCCAACTCCCATACTCAAAGGTTTGAGCAATGAATGCAAGTGTGCTAAATATTTTCTTAACCACCCTAACAAGATGTGATGTAAACTTCAAAGAATTATGTATCTGGACCCCTGGGTCTCTCTGTTCTACCAAATTACCTAATGCCCTACTTTTAATTGTAGTAATAATTTAAGAATTAAATTGTGCAAAATAGTTTTAGAAAATGAATTAATAATTCACCAAAAATGCAACTAAAACCCAGCATCTTGTTTGCTATTCGACATTCTAGTAACCCAAAGATATTGCTACACATAAGCACTTAAATACCGAACAGGAAATCTGTCCTACAGGCATTGATACAAGCAATGCTTACCTCAAATGAGTCTGAAGAAATTATTCCCTATTGACACAAATGATAGTTGCCTTACAAGCATAATGTCACATTTAAATATTTATCTATTAAATCAGTCCAAATTCTTTATGGTTTTATTTTATTTTGTGATGTAGTACCATTAATAATATATTTCTTCCTGTAGGTATCTATTTATGTGTGAGTTTGAGTTACACAGTCAATTCTTAATTTCTTCTATAAATTTCAGGAGACAAATTATTCAACAAGAAAGGCCTTTAAGAAGGTAGGGGACAGATGATTTGCGCAACTCCCGGCCTCATGAGTATGCTCAAAATAAACTTTCACCCAAACGAAATTAGAATCTCATCACTGTCTTTTTGAGTAGGAGTCCAGACCATTGCTAGGGACTCACAGAAAGTGTCACCTTAGTGTAAGGAGGGATTGTGGGTTGATGAATGATACCGAGATGTGGAAGAGTGGTACCATGTAGGAATATAAGGGAAGTATGAGGACTTTGAATTATCGATCAGTAAGCCACAGGTGATGGATGAGCAAGGCCTCAAAAAGGAAGATATGGACAGACTTAAGTTTTGAATGAGATGAAGTCTCATGGGTGGGGAATGGGAGATCAACTGGGAAAGAATTGGATAGCTGTGATAAAGGCCTGGATGAAGTGTTCGGTGGGAGATGGACTAAGGGAAAGATGGAGGAGGTTATTGTGACAGAAATTGGTGGTCTTGGTGATGAAGTCCGAAACCCAGTAAAAAAAAACATGATTTGGGAATCAACAAAATATTCAAGAATTTTGGAGAGTAAACACAGTTTGGACACCTTACTTCCTTTAAAACACTTCTTAAAAGCCAATTCTTCAATCAAGTGTTTGGTTATGAGGCCTAGCATCCTCCTAAGTGACAGTGTAATTTTTAATCCATAATGAAGCATCTTGGCACAATTTATGTTAGAATGGTGGTAAAATAAATGTAAGTTGTTGTTATAGAGATGGAGCAGTCGTTAGCAAGCACAGAGAAATGGAGGCTGTGGATTTTGGCATATGTGGATTGATAACACAGATGTTGGAAGAAAGCTGTACAATACCAGAACAACACAAGATATTACAGGCCAGGTAGCATCCGAGGAGCAGGAGAATCGACGTTTCGGGCAAAAGCCCTTATTCAGGAATGAGGCTGGTGTGTCAAGCGGGCTGAGATAAAAGGTGGGGGGAATTTGGGAAAGGGGCTGGGAATACGATAGATGGAAAGAGGTGAGGGTGAGGGTGATAGGCCGGAGAGGGGCTGGGGGCAGAGAGGTCAGGAAGAAGATTGCAGATCAAGAGGACGGTGCTGAATCCGGGGGTTGGGACTGAGATAAGGTGGGGGGAGGGGAAATGAGGAAGCTGGAGAAATCTACATTCATCCTGTGTGGTTGGAGGGTTCCTAGACAGAAGATGAGGCACTCTTCCTCCAGGCGTCGTGTGGCCAGGATCTGGCGATGGAGGAGGCCAAGGACCTGCATGTCCTTGGCGGAGTGGGAGGGGGAGTTAAAGTGTTCAGCCACGGGGCGGTTGGGTTGGTTGGTGCGGGTGTCCCAGAGGTGTTCTCTGAAATGTTCCGCTAGTAGGCGCCTACTCTGGTCTCCAGCATCTGCAGTCCTCACTTTCTCCCAGTGCAAGATATTCACAATGTCACTGAGTGTGAGGAAGGTCAGTGTGAAGTTGAGTGGTTGGCAGTATAGTGACAATACAGCCAAGAGGTTAGAATGTGGACCTCATAATAAAATAATTTTGGAGAGGCTATGGAGATGTGAAAAAAATTAGAGAAAAATTACCTGAAATGGTAACTTTGCTTCTCTTTCCATAATTGCTCCCAGACCTGCTGGGGATTTCAAGCTTCAGCTTTATGGAATCCACAGTTTGTTTTTTAAGCAAAAAAAAAATCTGGATTCATTGCAAAGATGGGAACAGAAGGGGTGAACCTGAAGCAAAACTGAGTGCAGCGGGACTATGGGTAAGCAGCAGGGGCAGCTGAATTGATGGACAAATCCGAGAGATCTTTATACTTGTACATAGAGGCAAGGAAGAACATTTTGATGACATGATTACTAGTAGAGAAAAGAAACTGGCAATTATTTGTGGACTCCATGGTGACGGAGAAATAGTGCATGCCATTGGCCGAGGACAGTAAAAAATGATTACAGGTACACACAACAGATTGAAGATGAGTCAATCTGGGATGGAGTTCAGTTGGCTGACAGAGTTGGGAGAAATTAATGTTTTTTCATATCAAAGGAAATAGAACATGGATGGATATATTTGAACATATGGACAACTGAAGAAATAATGTGCTAAAGTCTGAGCTTTTAAAAAGAGTTAGAAAGTACAGCTGTAGTAGACTGGATGATACTTCTGTCCCAAGGGGGTAAAGAAATGGAATTGGCAAGTGTGATAATTAGTTGCATGTTTTAAATTCTCGATCCAATATTTGGTTAATTGAGAAATTATTATAAATTTCGAAAAGCATAACTCATGCCATAGTTGTAGCCATTATTGAGGCGGTCATCTCAGTAACTCTTTTCTGTCCTGATTTGTAAACATAAGGAGCATTGTTTAGTCATAAATACGCAAGAAATGTGGTGATTTCTTTAGCGGAAAGGATAAGTCTTCATTCCCCTAACCATGCTGTAATGTTTATCTTTGTGTGAAGAAGAGAAAATGTATTTGACAAATTACTAAATATATATATATTATATCATCATCCTGATTTGGAAGTATATTGCCATTCCTTCAGTGTTGCTGGGTCAAAATCCTGGAATCCCCTCCTTAAGGGCATTGTGGGTTAACTCACAGCAGGTGGACTGCAGCAGTTCAAGAAGGCAGCTCACCACCACCTTCTCAAGGGCAACAAGGGACAAGCAATAAATGCTGGCCAACTAGCGACACCCACACTCCACTAAAATGAATGAATATCACACATCAGTGTTATCTGAAGAACCAAAAAGAATGACTTTGAAATGATAGGATCACAAACTTTTTAACAACTGCCTCAGCATCTTGAAAAATCAAGTGTTAATTTGCACAACATGCACTGGTAAGTCTAGAAACAGATAGACTTGCTTCAAAGCATCACGTGTTTTAGTGCTTCCAACTACAACTTCACTGATGTCTGACTTTCTCCTCTCTCACAGCATTTGCAGGAAGAATTCCTGACACATTCAACGTACTTTTACATTTGCTGCTTCTGCTTGTCTCTCCATCTACAGCATTAATTCAGTCATAAACTATTACAGATAGAAATAGTCACCCAGCAGGTATGTGTATACACAATGCCCAGTACCAGTGAGGGATATTTAAGAAACAGTTGGGTGGCATTATGCGTAACACAGAGCAACACAAACAGAACAAAACTGACCAAAACAGAAAAGGAATTTGCTTTAATATTTCTTTTTGCTGAGTTCACACTTGCTGAAAAATTCTCTTCGTGGAATCATAAAACGATTCAGCACAGAAAGAGGTAACTCAGCTCGTCATAACTGTAAGAGCTACTCAGGATGTCTCATACCACTTGCTTTTCCCTGGAGCCCTTCGCATTTCTTCACTTCAGATCAATTCCCTTCTGCAATCCACCACTCTAACCACTGATTCGTTTTACTTAGTGATAGAGACCAAACTCAATACCATGCCACACCCTTTCTGTCTTTCGGTTCATCGAAATGGCTCAAAGGCCCTACTTAGAGCTTTCGTCATTTCTCTGGGACTCTTCTCAGCCAGGACGGGTTCCCAATCACAGAGTAGACAATTCCTCAACTGTACAGCTGCTCCATGTAACCTGAGCATTTTAGAGAAAATCCCAGTGACAAGTCAGGATTGATTTTTTTTTAAATGATCCACATTAATTTCGCAGAATTGAAGACCTAGTTAAGATTGTACTGAGACTTTACAAGGAGCCACATGTTTTTGAAGTTCAACACTGGTGTCCGAAAGTTCCAGCATTCAGTCTTTGTGAAAAGCATTCTAAATTTTGAGGACCTTGAGCACTTAAAAATGTTAATGACCTGCTGTAAACTTCCTATTGCACGCAGAGACAGCAGCTTCATAAAGAGTGAGAGAGTGAACAGGGTCAGCAGCTCCTCAAACTGCGCGGTTGTGTGCAGGGAAGCAGTTTCATTGAAGAAAACGTTGGACATGTGTGAGAAGGGTAGTGGCAGCATGAGATAAAAACCAATGGCAGAGAGCCTCTTCAATCTGTTTCTGTCAGAGCTGAAGTGCACTGTCATGGGGTGATTGTAAGTACTTTGTCTATGCCTTTTTTGATCAGCCAAATGGTTTAAATCAGCAGATGTTACTGCAGATAAACAATACAGTTAAGACATCCACTTTTAAAATAATGGATGCATTGCAGCTGTAGTATGTGGGGACTTGTGGATGCTGATGCGATCCACAGTGACCACATTTGTGGCAATCTTTGGCTGCTTGAGGAACCTCAACACAGAGTTGAACAGCTGGAGTTTCAGCTACGGATACTACAATCCAAGGACTAGAGGGGTACCCGGGCACTGTTTCAGAGGCAGTCACGCCCCTTAGATTATTACATCAAATTTGGTCTGTCATCAGGTTCAGAAGGATGTGATTGAGAGTGAGGCGGATGTGGGATGCCTGAATTTAGCTGTGGAGGAGCTTTAGTCAGTGCTCTTGCCCAAAGGTAGAAGGTTTTTGCTCCTGGTATGCATGAGGGTGCAGATTGCAGAGATAAGGAGAAACACGGCCACAGCATCACAGGCCAGAGCATCATTCAACTGGGGAAGAAAACAAGAAATGTAGTACTTAGGGGAATAGATGCTATTCTCTGTAGCAAAAACATGGAAGTCTAGAGTGCCTACCTGGCGTCAAACTTAATGACATTTCTTTTGGTTTGGAGAGAACTTGAAATGGGAGGGGAATGATCCAGGTGAACCTCATAGAAAATGAGTTCCCTGATTGGGGCTGTTAATCTGGTGCAATCAGGGAGCGCTGACAGATTAAAAACAGCATTGTCAGACATCCTGTTCACTCTGCGGGCTGGCTCTTAGGAAGCTGAAGCAAGTGTCAAGGACTCTCCATGTGTAAACAAAGGGTGACTTGATGACAGAACAATGGCCTCAGTGGAACTATTTCACCAAAATTGTAGATAGGACTAGGAAAAGGATTCTGCTGTAGGCTTTTACATTACTTACTTACAGTGTGGAAACAGGCCCTTTGGCCCAACAAGTCCACACTGACCCGCCGAAGCACAACCCACCCAGACCCATTCTCCTACAGTTACCCCTTCACCTAACACTACGGGCAATTTTGCATGGCCAATTCACCTAACCGGCACATTTTTGGACTGTGGGAGGAAACCGGAGCACCCGGAGGAAACCCAAGCAGACACGGGGAGAATGTGCAAACTCCAGTCAGTCGCCTGAGGCGGGCATTGAACCCGGGTCTCTGGCACTGTAAGGCAGCAGTGCTAACCACTGTGTCACCGTGCCGCCCACTATGAGCAGTTTGGGATTAAATTTAAAAGTAGAACCACAAAGGTAATAATTTCCATATTACTACCTGAGCCATGTGAAAATTTGCAAAGGGTAAATAAGATTAGAGAGGTACATGCATGACTCAAAGATTGCTATGTAGATTACAATTCATGGGAACACTTCAACCCAGGGCATCAATGTGGACTTCACTAGTTTCCTCATTCCCCCACCCCACCTTATTCCACTTCCAACCTGCCAGCTCAGCATCATCCTCATGACCTGTCCTACCTGCCAATCTTCCTTCCCACCTATCCACTCCACCCTCCTCTCCGACTTATCATCTTTATCCCCATCTATTGCACTCTTAGCTACCTTCTCCCCAGCCCCACCCCCTCCCATTTATCACTCCACCCTGGAGGTTCACATCCTCATTCCTGATGAAGGGCTTTTGCCCGAAATGTCGATTTTTCTGCTCCTCAGATGCTGCCTGACCTGCTGTGCTTTTCCAGCACCACTCTAATCTTGACTGTGATCTCTAGCATCTGCAGTCCTCACTTTTGCCTATAATTCATGGGTCCCTGGCACCAGTACTGGGGAAAGAGAGAGCAGTTCCACTGGATTCAGCTTCATTTGAACCATGCTGGGACCCCGGAAAATAATACAAGTAGGGTTGTAGACAGGGCTTTAAACTAATTAGTTTGTGGCATCAGGGGTGAGTTTAAGGAAAGTTTAAAAACATTCAAAATAAATGAAAAAGCAGAGGTATAGTGTAGTAAAGAGGTAAATGATAATGTAAGTGCAACAGCAGATATTAAAACGAGAGCATACAACAGTGGTAAAAGGTCAAAGCTATGTTTCTTTACCTGAATGCACACAACATTAGTAACAAGATGGATGAGCTGATGGCACAAATATAAATAAATTAACAAGACTTGATCCTATTACAGCTCAGGTAGCTTTGTTGATTAAGGAAGGAATCCATGCACTTGTGAGTCATGATTGAGGAGCAATGGATAGTGATGTGTATGCAGCTGTGGTCACTGTATTTGAGAAAAGATATACTGGCATCGGAGGCATTTCAAAAGAGGTTCAGTAGGCTGATTCCTGGGATGTAGGGGTTGACCCCTCAAGCACAATTAATAGGTTAGACCTTCAGTCACTAGAGCTTCAAAGATTGACAGGTAATTTTATCAAAAAGAACAAGATTCTGAGGGCTCAGTAGGATAGATTTTGAGAAGATGTTTCCACTAGTGGGGGAACATTGGACTAGGGGTTACAGTTCAGAACAAGTGGACACTCATTTAAGATGGTAAGAAATTTCTTCTCCCAAAAGGGTGATGAATGTCTGGAATTCTCTACCCCAGAGTGTTCTGGAGGCTAGATTACTGAACGTGTTTAAAGAGCAAGAAGATAGACTTCTGAAGCATTGAAGAATTGAGGGCTATGAGGAGCTGGCATTAAAGACGATTTGAGGCCTGGGGCTGATCAACCACGATCTTGTTGAAAGACATGCCAGGCTTGAGAGGCCGAGTGGCCTACTCCTCTTATTTTTGATGTGAGTTGCCTTCTGTACAAAGGATTGTCATCAAAGGGATAATTGTAAAGGGAAGAACACTGAGAAACATCCAGCCTTTGTTCATGACAATAGAGGGTGCGAATAGCAGGTCAAAGATAAAGAAGTCAGGAGTAACATGAACAGGCAGGCAAAAATCTTCTTTCCTCAACATGAAGTAGAATTGTGGAACAGATTATCAAAGAAATAGTTAGAAATGCTAAAAGAAAAGTAAAATATTGCAGATTAGAAAGTCTTAAATTAAAACAAATAAATGCTTGAAATACTCAGTAGGTCAGGCAGAATCTACATAGAGAAAGAGATATCCACACAGTCTGAAGGTGTAAAAAATAAAAGCAAATTACTGCAGATGCTGGAATCTGAAACCAAAAAAGAGAAAATGCTGGAAAATCTCAGCAATTCTGGCAGCATCTGTAAGGAGAGAAAAGAACTGACGTTTCGAGTCTTTGACAAAGGATCAATTAGACTCGAAACGTCAGTTCTTTTCTCTCCTTACAGATGCTGCCAGGATTGCTAAGATTTTCCAGCACTTTCTCTTTTTTGGCAGTCTGAAGATGTGCAGGCTAGGTGGATTGGCCACCATATATGAGGGGTTACAGGGAAAGGTTGGGGGACCTGGGTCTGGGTGGGGCGCTTTTCAGAGGGTTAGTGCAGACTCAATAGGCCAAATGGCATCTTTCTGCACTGTTGAGATCCTATGATTTTATATTCATTTCATTCAAGATGCCAAACCCAAAATGGTAACCCTATTTCTTTCGGCAGATGCTGCCTGACCTGTTCATAGTTTCCGGCATGTTTCTTCGTTTTTAGTTTAAAGAATCAGAAGTGTTTCTGAAGAGAAAAGGCTAGTCTCTCAAGAAAGGATACATCTTTCTGTTCCTACAAATTCTAATGTTCTTGTCATGATACAGCATTCTGCAGTTTTCCCTAGCCCCCCCTCACTATGCTACAATTATTTCAGTACAAATAGACACTAAATAATTTTGACAGCTTCTGCAGGATCATGCTAAGCCACAAAGAGAATTAAATGTTCAATAGGATCTCAACTGAATCAATATTTGTTTGTAGCTGCATGAAGTTGAATTGATTCCATGTTAGTTTGAGAGCTATTATAGCTTACCAAGAAGCAATGGGAAGCAGTTCTTCTAACAGCTGTAATTCTAAGTACAAATAATCTAACTCAGAAAACGTGGTCTACAAATGTTTCTGCGATCAACGGGCTTTCACAGTGCACATTATAGGAAAGTAGCCAGCCTCAAAATGCATGTAATGCTTTGCAATCAGAATGCCTTATCATACCAGAGCCCATTATTCAAAGATCGTATCTATAAATCAGACTTGAGCAGCACTTAGGAGAGCTAGTCTGAAACAAAAAGATGTTGCCAAAAAATCCTTATGAGTTACTGTAAAACCTGATCAGAGACAAAAACACAGCTGAAATACATCTCTGACCTATAGTTTTCCTTGTGACCCACTGAAAACAATGGAACACTCTTCAATCAAAGACCTGGCAGTATGCCATGGGCTGCACCCGTCAAGACACTACAAATCTGACCTTATCAACTCCTGATCCCTGTCTGTAGCTGTGAGCACCAAAACAGAGACTGTTTTCACAAAGCTATTAAAAAGTGCTGATACTCAATTCCAAATTGATGGCATAGGCAGAACAGCCAGCAATTGAAGGTCATTAAACATAAAAGAAAGGTTACTTCCTGACCACATATATGTGTCACTCAGTGACTTTTCTATCCACTCACTGCCATTACTGTAAAACCTCTGTGTACTGAATAAATAGTACCAGACAGCTGTTGAACTATTAAAGTGCATGTGATGTGGATAAATGTTCAGACATGTCCTTCGGAAATTATACCAAAAGAAGAGTGGAAATGGAGAAAATAATAAACTTCAGAAGCTAATTCCGTCATTAAGAATTTAAACAGTAGAGGGTCCAGCATTTATCTGGCTTGTCATTTGTAACATATTCATGCATATGTATCACATGCAAGCATTAACTTTTTATTGTTGAAAATAATGTCAAAATGATGTCAGTGTTACTGTAAAGCATGAATGCTGCAACGTCTGTGTAATTATAGCAAAGCCCTTCCAAGAAAACTTGAAGTCCTGCGCTTATATGAGGGGAAAAAAATCAATCTAATTTAAAAAAATTTCACTCTGAGAGAAAGTATTAGCAATTAGTTCTGTATTAAAATTTTAAGCTACTTACATCAGTTGATTGAACTGCCTCGGCTTGGTTTTTTTTTTAATTTATATGTTTGGAATGTTGACACTTCAGTTTTTTTGGTAACTCACCCAGACTACCCAGGCCACATTTCCAATAAAGGCAGTTACTGTGAGAATGTAACGTTGTGTATCAATAGCAAATCACAGAAATATTTTGATTACGATTGGTTAATAATGGTGTTTTAAGACAAAATGGGTTCTGGAAAAAAGGATATTTCTAGGACACTACAACAAATCCTCTAATCTGATCACAAATAAAAATGTTCAGTGTCCTTCACAGAAATATTTACTGATCTTTTAAATTTAGTTCACACACAATGGAGGAGTCAAGATTACGAAAGCTTCAATTTTCAAAAGACCAGAGTTCAGTCCTTCACTTCTAATTTGATGCTAAATATTTAATAAATTTTATTATTTCTGCAGAAATATATCCTACCAATTACTGAAAGACAAAATTAATATTTGCAGTGGAAATCAACACCCAATTGTGCACGATGTCAATTATACTGTGAAAATTCCTGAACAGAAGCAAACATAAAATGTTCAAACCACAAGGCAAGTTGAATTATTTTTTCTCTGTTAAAGTTTAAGGCTCAAAATGTCAAAATTATTTTTTCTACTTTTCCCTTCAAAATGTGCAAGAACCTGTCTGGGGTGAGAGGACAGAAGTAGGCACACCTAAATGGGTGAAGCTGATCACTCTACTCCTGCAGTGAATACTGCAAATCAAACACAATCATAAGATTTCCAAGATGTCAGTCTACATAACTTAGTTGCAAAATTTGTACTTTTAGCAACAGCAATATCCTATGCATGTCTTGTAACATTGCAGAGAATCTGCAAATTTATAGACAGAGATACATCTCAGTATTTTGGGGTTTCAGTTCTCTGGCTGCTGAGGTACATCCTCAATTTATGGGAAAACATTATTTCTTTGTTTATTCCAAATTCTCCCCCAATCATGCTACTTATCACAAAATGCAAAAGAGGAATATATATAAACTTGTATCACTTTTCGATGCCATGCATTCCTTAAAGTGTTAGGGACCAGCTTCATTGTTGAATGAAGGTATGTTTGCTACTGAGATACATTCTTCTTATTTTCACTTGCCCTTGAGTGACAAAGCGTTGGCTCAGGCTTTAGTTATTCTGTATGCTCACAGGAGGGAATTCAGTCTCATCATCCAGATGTAATGGACCAGCAGCAAACTCATGTTCAGGAATGATCTCTCCATGCAGAGTCCCCCCATCCTCAGAATATCCTGGAAGGGAACATTAAATAACAGTGAATCTTACAGACCATTTAAATGCATTGCACTGCTTAGTCCACCTCTCAATGATTTTGTTCAACTTCATTACATTATGTAGATGTCAGCACAAATAATTCCTTGTACAATTTGATAGCCTACATTCTCCATAGGCCTTACCCGCCCTTTTTAATTTATTCTTCCATGGGATGAGGGCATCTCCACTGTTTGTTGTCCATCTCCAATTGTCCTAATTGATTTGAGTGGCTTGCCAGGCCATTTCAGTGTGAAATGCGTAACTGCAGATGTGGAGTCATATATAGACCAGATTGGGTAAGGACAGCAGATTTCCCTTTATAGAGATGGTGTTTTACAACATTTGATATTAGTTTCATGGTTGCCATGGATGGCTAGATTTCAATTCCAGATTTTATTGAATTTAAATTTCATCAGTTGCCATGGTGCAATTTCAAGCCTTATCCCCAGAGCATCAATCTGGGGCAATGGATTATTTCTTCATCATTATTATCACAATGCCACTATGTAATAGATATTGGAACCTACTAAAATTTCATTTGTACTACTGTATTGCTCACAGAGCTCTCTGTGTGACATACCTGGAACAAAGGGCATAATCATTTGGTCAGTCAAATATAAAACATTCCAAATGGCTGAGATTGAGTTGATACCTGGTGCTGTCGATGGCGAAGGTACTAAGCTGGTTTTGGCAACAGTTGCTGCATAGGTTGGTGAGGTGGAAGGTGTCAAGTCAGATTTGGCAGTGTCATTGTTGTCATCTTCATTGTGCAGCCTGAACCGTCCCCCCAAAAAGCAAAAAATCAAAAATGTCAAAATCTGAGATTCAATATAGATATTTGCATTTTCAAAGTGCAAATAGACAATAGACAATAGGTGCAGGAGTAGGCCATTCTGCCCTTCGAGCCAGTATTCATTATGATCATGGCTGATCATCCTCAATCAGTATCCTGTTCCTGCTTTATCCCCATAACCCTTGATTCCACTATCCTTAAGAGCTCTATCCAACTCTTTCTTGAAAGTATCCAGAGACTTGGCTTCCACAGCCTTCTGGGGCAGAGCATTCCATACACCCACCACTCTCTTGGTGAAGAAGTTTCTCCTCAACTCTGTTCTAAGTGGCCTATCCCTTATTTTTAAACTGTGTCCTCTGGTTCGGGACTCACCCACCAGCGGAAACATGCTTCCTGCCTCCAGAGTGTCCAATCCTTTAATAATCTTATACGTCTCCATCAGATCCCACATGCCACAAGGGGTATAGGTTTACATCCTCACCTCCAATGAGTTACTAATCTTACTGACACCAACAGTGTGATTAGTCCTAAGTGGAGGATTGGAATCACCTGCCATAGAACCTCAACGCAAGCAGAAATATTGTGTTTTCAGAAACACCCTTAAAGGGTGCTCCAAGTCGACCTTGCCTTGATGTTCAGGCATGCTGTGATATTATTATATATCATCAGTTATAATTCAGCAAATTACATTTCATTTCCCACTGATTTAGTTGGGAAAAGTAATAATACTGAATCAATAGTTTTACCAGTACCAGATAAAACATTAGGTTTAACTGCTGGAATCATAATATCCTTCTTTAAAGATATGTTTCTACCAAATTGTCTCATTTAACAGTCCTCAACATATTTACAATCTGTGAGCTTTTTCAATTCTTGCCATTAGGTGGTAATGAGTTTGAATCTCACTCCTGATAGTCCCAAATCATAGATACTTGAGATGTGGTGATCATGACAGTATTCCTCCTTTCAATTAATAGGATTAGATTCTGCTCCCACTCCAACCAGCCACAGCTAAAGGTGACTTGTAAACTGGCTCTGGCAATCATACTGAGATCCATTGGGGTTACTGTGCTTGCATCTGATGGGTGTATGTGTCCCCATCCTCCCATCCACTGTAGAGGGTAAATGGACTCTTTAGCTTTGATTCCAGTTCAACCAGGAGAACAAACTCCAATACATATTAAGAAAACACAGAATAGCAATACCTCACCTTCTCTTTTCTAGTAAGTGGTTCAACAATCCTATATAGCAACCAAGCCACACCTGTCAGCAATTCCATTTTAAAGTATTAATTGAAGCAGACTGGGAACTGTTTTTGCAATACTCTGCCTGATTGGCATTGTAAAATTCTACTGCAAATAAATTTTGAGTGGAGAATATTATGTTCCCATGCACGAAGTTATTAGACCAAGAACATAACTATGAGCATTGTTCAAATGATGGTAAAGTTGCTTATCCCCTCTGGCTAACAATAAAAGAACACAAAATGTACAATTTTTCAAATTGTGATTCAGAAACAAGTACATTTACTTCCAGATGTCTCCTTACAGTGAAGGTGCAATATAGTCGGATACAGTGCACATCCAAAGTTTTCAAACAGCAAAACTGTGCTATACATTTACCATTTTCTAAGTACTTTACATCAAAATTACATTAAAAAGAACCTTGTGCACTCTGAGTTCCTGACAAACATGCATTGTATTGTGTAATATGTGTTCTTACTGCATACAAATGTCGTGAACAAAAATAATAAAACTTGCCAAGAAACAGTGTGGGCTACCTACCTTGAAGAGAATTCTTCCTGTTAAATTTCCAGTTTCCACACACATTGGGAAGACCTGCTGCTGGACTTTGTACCTGAGAGAAAAAAATCAAGTGAAGGGTGACCCCTTTCTTTATGACTTAAGGTTGCTATGATGTCATAAAGAAGGGTGACCCTTATAGATATTTTCTAATCAACCTGTTCAGAGATGTTATTACATGCCTCTGGAGCAGGTGGAACCTGAATCGTGACCTCCTGGCCCAAAGGTAGGGACACTGCCAATATGACAAAAGCCTCTTATATCACATTGAAAAGCTGACTCCTACTCAAGGCACTAGTTCAATTAACTAGTAAGGAAATAAAGAAATTATTCTGTAAAGTCAGTGGAGTCAGCTTGAAGGGGACAGAAGGATGAAGATGCATGTAGCATGATCCTTTGAAGGCAGACAACTAAATAATACCTTTTTGTAAAGTTTGCAACCTCCACACACAGCTAAAGAGTAATCAAACAGTAAGGGAAATGTCTAAATTTAGGTTCCATCAGTAAGAAAGGGCATCCAAAACCACAAAAATGCCTGCTCAGCGTAGTAACTACTTCAGTCATCCAAATGACAAATATTTCCATTGGAAGCGAAGACGTTACTGTGGACCACATGCAGTGAAGTTTCACTGGTGCTGCCTATCAATTGATAACAATGAGGTAAACAGAAGCTAGTGAGCAATTGAAATTTACAGAACGTCTTGTACTCTTTCTTAGATGTTTATCAAATAAATAATTGATCACATTTTGAAAGACCAATCTTAAGCACAGCAGAGATACAGCACACCTATAAGTTTTGTAAACTTGTTCAGTTCTTGATGTTGCCTTCAGGCACTTAAATCATACCATGTTCAAAACAAGATTCAGTGGGCACTCCGCAGCTATACCAGCGGTGTTAAGTTTCTAAATACTCATTGGTAACTGCAGAATAAGCATTCACCTGTGTTTCTTTATCAGAACACACTCTCCACCATCATGAGGGTCCAAATTGTAAATGTAGAGAAATCCATCTGAGGCAGCAACAAGAAGTCGAGGTAACTTCTGTATCCTGTTCACCAAAACAATACACTTACTAAACCCAGAAACAATGCAGCAACATATTTCATCATTTTTTAACAGCCAAATCTGGTCTAATTTACAGCCCAGGATGGTTTTCTCAACATCCTCCTACCCATTTATGATAAATGCTTTCCAAAGAACATGTTTATGATTTTGTTATAAAAATGCACAAAATAATCTGTTCTCCACTGAATGGAGAGAAAGATGCTCAAATATATCTGATACCTTGTATACCCTCAGGGTGTCTTATCACAGCTATTCATTTGCAGACAGGTGCTTTTAAAAACTAAAATACATAAATGACCAGTAGTTTTCCCAATAGTTTTTTATGTATGGTTAATCTGTTCCAAGTTAGTTCCAATAGCAATAGGCCAAGACACTTTACTGCCCATTCATTAGCCATTTAGTTCATTGGTAATGCCAGCTAAAAGGCAGCATTTTCACTGAATTAAACTTTGCATCTCTTGCACTATAAACTAAATGTGATAAGGGTTTCTGCCTTTACCATTCTTTCAGACAACTTGGTTTTAGTGCCCTCATCTTCCCTGTAGTGAAAATATTTTTCTTCAACTCCTTTAGAAATCTCCTGCTAATGTATGTCCCTTGATATTAGTATAACAGTGCCAGAGGAAATAGGTCCTTCCTAATCATACTTGGTAAAGCCCCTTTATTTTGTACACCTCGATAATATCTCCCCATAGTCACCTCTATTCCAAAGAAAGTGATTCCAATCTATCTTATATTTCCTCATGGCTAAAATTCTCTAGTTGTAAATCTCCTCTGTATCTCATGTAAACTGTATTCTTTCTGTGAAGTGGTGATCAGACTGTACATAACACCTACAGTTATGCTCTAACTGGTATTTCGTACAGTTCTAGCATAACCCTCCTGCTCATATATAACTTAGCTAAAGAAAAATCCTATATGCCTTCTTGACCATGTTATCTGTCCTATTAGAATAGATTGCTTACAGTGTGGAAACAGGTCCTTCAGCCCACACCGACCCGTGGAAGTACAACCCACCCAGACCCATTTACCCCTTCATCTAACACTACAGGCAACTTAGCATGGCCAATTCACCTAACCTGCACATTTTTGGACTGTCGGAAGAAACCGGAGCACCCGTAAGAAACCCACGCAAGCTCCACACAGACAGTCGCCTGCGGCGGGAATTGAACCCGGGTCTCCGGCGCTGTGAGGCAGCAGTGCTAACCACCGTGACACCCAGGGAAGAATGCAGTTTACATGAGATACAGGAGAGATTTACAACTAGAGAATTTTAGCCATGCGGAAAAATAGGATAGATTAGAATAGAGGTGACTATGAGAGATATTATTGAGGTGTACAAAATTAAGGGGTTTCAGGGAATCTAATAATGAACCCTGGAAATAGCCACAGAAAACTGCCTTCCAGTTACAAAATACCAGTCCAAGTTTTCCCTTTGTGTCATAGAGGGACTCTGTCCAAGCCAATTTTGGATCCAATGTGCAACTTGCTCTTAGATGACATGGACTTTATTGTCCAATTTGCATGTGCACCCTTATCGAAAGTCTTGCTAAAATGCATATAGACTACTTGTTGCATCATCAAAAACCTCAATTATGTTTATTGGACACATTTTTCTCTTACAAAAGATCCAATCCAACTGTCCTAGATTGGTTTCTGCAATCTAATTGAAAATATTGACCCTCAGATTTTTTTCTCCCTCACCACAACCAAGAATGAGCTGATTGGCCTGCATTACTTGGATTATCTTTTGTTTAACAATAGTACAAAATTAGCAGTCATCCAACCTGGAGCCAAACAGGATGGTCATCTTTTCCCTTGTTTCTCTTAGCATCCTGAGTTCCACGTCATGCAGCTTTGGCAATTTATCTACTTTCACTCATCCTCAACCCCTAAATATTTATTTTCTCACTGTGTTTATATCTTACAATACACACAGACCAGTGAGCCTGACGGTGGTGGGCAAGTTGTTGGAGGGAATCCTGAGGGACAGGATGTACGTGTATTTGGAAAGGCAAAGACTGATTAGGGATAGTCAACATGGCTTTGTGCATGGGAAATCATGTCTCACAAACTTGATTGGGTTTTTTGAAGAAATAACAAAGAGGATTGATGAGGAAGGAGTGGTAGATGTGATCTATATGGACTTCAGTAAGGCGTTCGACAAGGTTCCTCTTGGGAGACTGGTTAGCAAAGTTAGATCTCATGGAATACAGGGAGAACTAGCCATTTGGATACAGAACTGGCTCAAAGGTAGAAGACAGAGGGTGGTGGTAGAGGGTTGTTTTTCAGGCTGGAGGCCTGTGACCAGTGGAGTGCCACAAGGATCGATAATTTATATAATTTTCATAATTTATATAAATGATTTGGATATGAGCTTAAAAGGTATAGTTAGTACGTTTGCAAATGACATCAAAATTGGAGGTGTAGTGGACAGCGAAGAAGGTTACCTAAGATTACAACAGGATCTTGATCAGATGGGCTGAGGAGTGGCAGATGGAGTTTAATTTAGATAAACGTGAGGTGCTGCATTTTGGGAAAGCAAACCTTAGCAGGACTTATACACTTAATGGTAAGGTTCTAGGAAGTGTTGCTGAACAAAGAAACCTTGGAGTGCAGGCTCATAGCTCCTTGAAAGCAGAGTCGCAGGTAGATAGGATAGTGAAGGCAGCGTTTGGTATGCTTTCCTTTATTAGTCAGAGTATTGAGTACAGGAGTTGAGAGGTCATGTTGCAGCTGTACAGAACATTGGTTAGGCCACTTTTGGCATATTGTGTGCAATTCTGGTCTCCTTCTTATCAGGAGGATGTTGTGAAACTTGAAAGCTTTACAAGGATGTTTCCAGGGTAGGAGGATTTGAGCTATAGGGAGAGGCTGAACATGATGGGGCTGTTTTCCCTGGAGCGTCAGAGGCTGAGGGGTGACCTTATAGAAGTTTACAAAATTATGAGGGACATGGATAGGATAAATAGAGAAAGTCTTTTCCCTGGGATGGGGGAGTCCAGAACTAGAGGGCATAGGTTTAGGGTGAGAGCGGAAAGATATAAAAGAGACCTGAGGGGCAACTTTTTCACGCAGAGGTTGGTACGTGTTTGGAATGAGCTGCCAGAGGAAGTGGTGGAGGCTGGTACAATTGCAACATTTAAAAGGCATTTGGATGGGTATATGAATAGGAAGGGTTGGAGGGATATGGGCCGGGTGCTGGCAGGTGGGACTAGATTGGGTTGGCATATCTGGTCAGCATGGACGGGTTGGACAGAAGGGTCTGTTTCTGTGCTGTACATCTCTATGACTCTATAATTACATTTAAACTAAATGAAACAAGAAACTAACAATACAAGACTTAGTTCCGAAGAATGGTCACTGGACCCAAAACTTTAACTCTGCTTTCTTTCCACAGGCGCTGCCAGACCTGCTGAGTTTTTCCAATAATTGCTGTTTTTGCTTCTAATTTCCAGCATGTGCAGTTCTTTCAGATTTTTGTTTAGTGTTCCACAAAGAAAGCTAGTCAACTCTGTCATGGCTACTTACACAGTAAGTGTACAGATGCTTCGTTGCCCAGAGAAGTTGAGACGTACTGTGGCAAATGCTCGATCCTGGTTTATTATGCCCGAGACTTGGGTAGGGAGGTAGTTAGTGGCTGCCATAAACATCTTTCCCATGTATCCACTCCAAGAAGGAGATTCCTCCTGAGGCCTGCTGTAATCAAGAATACCTTTCAGAGATCAGAAACTCGACACTGTGTCTGTCAGTGTACATTACCTGAGTATTATTTTTCTTTCCAACTTGATCCAAATGAATATAAGATCAAACCTTTTTCAAACACTGATAGATCACAACTGTGAAATGCAGCTGTAAGTTAATGCTACTTGGCATTTCCACAGTTTACACTACTCTGTGAAGAAACAGCCTATAACTATAAAAGCCATTCCCAAGGTACAGGATTGAATTTGCATGTTGTTGTTCAGTTTGCACATTTCCCGTTAAGATACCCAATGACATTCTTGCATTCCTTTTACAATGTCTGATCACTTGTGAGTCAAGGGCACAAAGCAGCTTTGTGCCAATGCAAGTGTTTAGTTACAGGCCAGTGTAGCCAGCAGACTGAGAGTACAGGGAGACCACTCAAAGGCTGCGCCACGTCTATGCTCAGGGCACTAACATTCCTTTTATCCATTCATGGATTATGGGTGTCACTTGCAAGGTTGGCATCAATTACCCATCCCTAATTTCCCTTGAGGAGGTGCTGATGTGCAACTATGTTGAACATCTAGGACAGGAGGGAGTTCCAGCATTTTGACCCAGTATCAACAAAGAAGCAATTTTCTTTATTTTCAAGTCAGGATGCTGACAGACTTGCAGGTGCTGTTGATCTTGCCATCCTTCTAATATGTAGCACCATTGAAGGAACCTTGTTAAAGAAGATTCAAATGAGTAGGTGATGGCCTAGTGGTATTATCGCTAGTCTATTAATCAAGAGACCCAGATAGTGATCTGGGAAAATGGGTTCAAATCCTGCCATGGCAGATGGTGGAATTTGAATTTGATAATAATCTGGAAACAAGAGTTTAATGATGACCATGAATCCATTGCCTATTGTCAAGGGGAAAAAAAAACATCTCGTTCACTCATGCTCTTTAGGGAAGGAAAGCTGTCAGGTCTACATGTGACTCCAGACCCATAGCAACGTTTTTAGTCGTAACTGCCCTCTGGGAAATTAGGGATGGGTATTAAATGCTGCCCCGCCCCAGCCAGTGACACCCACTTCCCATGAGTCTGCCAGTAGAGAATGCATGTTACCAGGCAATCAAATGATAACTAAACATTTATATTCTCTTTGAAGAAAAATGTTCACATGTATTAATTTGTTTTCTGTAGTATTTTGCTGACAAGGGCAGGTTAAGATTGGAAGTTGCTTGTCTCAGGGATGTTCCTAATTATGCACGCAATCTATTAACACAATTACCGAATGTATGACTCACTTTATGCTGAGTAATAGATAAACAGGTTATGTAGTGTCTCTATGTGGTGGAAAAATGCACTGCAGCCAAAATCATCCTGTTGTTAGGGTGGAGGAAATCCAACTGATGTTTTCAATTGAAGAATTGAAGCTTTTTGATTGAAATCTTATAAATGCTGGGTCCAGGGTTAAGAGTATTTGGAAAAATTAAACACTGTCGCGATATGACACTTTAAATTTCTTTGTCAGCTACAGGAGATGGACCTTTACCTTCCCAAAAATGGGTGGGTTCAGTCGGCTTGTGATATTTTAAATGTTAAACATTTTGAACTAGGACTCAATCCATTTATTTCTAGTTTTAAGAACGGCAGGATGTTCAAGCTGAAGAGATGAGGAGATGGATGACCAATCTACTCACAGGAAACAGATTCTTCACTAAAAATATTGAAATAGATATATAAACCTCAGATTTTACAATGGTAATTTAAAAATACCTCTGGCTGGCAAGGTATCCAGCTAAAAGATAGGTGAGGATTCCTAGAAATAGCAGTAAGCCCTTTTCCAGCACTGCTTGTAGGTCAATAACACTAGCTCAACCTCTGCATTCCCTTGGGTCCTCTGCTGAATTCTGATCTGCATCCTCCAACCTATATCCTATTCTTGCCTTGACAATCACTCCCTCTTTACTCTCTGCTCATTAATTAGTCCATCAAAATGAAATGGAAATAAAACAAAGGCATTTTCATGCCCTGCCTTTAAATTCTGTAGGATCAGAGGAGATTCTGGATTTTTCAAATATAAAACTGCTCTGCCCACCTCTTGTAAATACTGGCATCTGAGTCTCATATCAACATGAGTAACAGGCTCACTTTTGTATGGAGAGTCGAGAAACCAGGACGTTGTATTTTGAGCACAAGTGGTTCAGGGAGATTTAATCATGGCCAAAATCATGGTGCTGTTTTGATTGAGTACTTAGGGGAAAACCGTTTACATTAGAAGGAATACAGGGCACAGACACACAACACTCAGAATAGAACAAGGCCATTACAAAGGTACCAATTCACCAGAATGTAGCTAATCCCATTCGCACATCCTTTACTCAATGTCATGCAATATTTTTTCCAGAAAAGTTCTGATCGAGAAGGTTCTCTGAAATACACTTTCTTTGTTTTCTCTAAACAATTCCAAACTATAAAAGGACAATTGAATCCCTCCATGCATGCCCCCATCTACATCAACGGAGCAGAAGTTGAGAGTGTTGAGACAGTCAAGTTCCTGCGAGTGATGATGACTGACAACCTGTCCTGGCGCTCTCACGTAGATGCGATGGTCAAGAAGGCACAACAGCACCTCTTCTTCCTCAGGCGACTTAGGAAATTCGACATGTCTATAAGGACCTCACCAACCTTTACAGATGCACCATGGAAATCATACTATTTGAGTACATAATGCCCTGGTCTGGCAACTGCTCTGCCCAAGACCATAAGAAACAATAGAGGATTGTGTGCACAGCCCAGACCATCGTGGAAGCCAACCTTCCATCCATGGACTCCACTTATATCTCTCATTACTGCACGAAGGCTGCCAACATCATCAAAGATGAAAATGTGTTGCTGGTAAAGCACAGCAGGTCAGGCAGCATCCAAGGAACAGGAGAATCGACGTTTCGGGCATAAGCCCTTCATCAGGGCTTATACCCGAAACGTCGATTCTCCTGTTCCTTGGATGCTGCCTGACCTGCTGTGCTTTACCAGCAACACATTTTCAGCTCTGATCTCCAGCATCTGCAGACCTCACTTTCTCCTCGAAAACATCATCAAAGACCCCTCCCACCCCAGTAATGCTCTCCTAAAACCTTTACTGTCAGGCATAAGATACAGAAACCTGAACACATGCACCAAGAGGTTCAAGAACAGCTTTTTCCCTGTCATTATTACACTAATGAATGGAGTCTAACTTTAAATAATGTTAATGTTGATCTTACTTCGCAACCAGTGTAACCTGTAAGCCTCACTCTGCCTAAGCACCCTAACTCCTTCCTCACTATGATCTGCACCTACTGCTCACAAACAAAGCTTTTCACTGTCTCCAGGTACAGATGACTACAATAAATCAAATCAAATACTACTTGTGCCACTCAGTAATTTCCCAGCAAATGGTACTCCTTCATATCCTAGTGATTAGTCGGTGGCCTGAAGAAAGGACCCGATAGTGTAATGGCACTGCTATTGTTCCTTAATCCAAACTGAAGAGACTCTGTCCTTAACTCCTCCAGGGTATCCTGTCTCTCTGGTACTAGAATATTCTCTTTTAACACTACTCCCCTCACCCACTGTTTCTTTTCTTCCTGTCTTTCCTTTTGAATCCAAACATATTTTGTCCTCAATCCTGCCCTTTTGTAGAGCCCCGACACCATATTTCTATGTGGCAATTCGAACCCATGGCTCACCAACTTTATTATCTAGTACATTGAGACACATCATTTGCAAGTCTATCTTATAACTTCTTATATTGCCTTTTAGTTGGATTCCATCTCAGGCAATCCTGTTTCTTATTCTAGTGCTATCTGTCTCCACAAATCCTTCTGCACCTTGTTTTGTCTTTCTAATGTGATAGCATGGTGTCCTCTCTATTATAGTTTAAACTAATTCCTACAACACTAGTGAGGAAATTGGTTCCAGGTCTATGGAGGACTGCAGAGCTCCTAATTCCCTGAAGAACTGGTCCATAGCCCAAGAATGTAAAGCCACCCTCCTACACCATCAATCTAAGCATACCTTCTTGTTCTCTAACTTCCTCTTTAAGATAATTAGCGAAAGAATTAGGGAGTAGGGGATAAAACTTAAAAGGAAAAGCCTCTTCAGTGCTAACTTTCTAAAATGATTGCTGAATAGGCTGGGGCTGGTTTCCCTGGAGCATTGGAGGCTGAGGGGTGACCTTATAGAGGTTTATAAAATCATGAGGGGCACAGATAGGATAAGTAGACAAGCACTTTTGCCTGGGGTGGGGGAGTCCAGAACTAGAGGGCATAGGTTTAGGGTGAGTGGGGAAAGATTCAAAAGGAACCTAAGGGGCAACTTTTTCATGCAAAGGGTGGTGCATGTAGGAAATGAGCTGCCAATGGAAGTGGTGAAGACTGGTACAATTACAACATTTAAAATGCACCTGGATGAGTATATGTATAGGAAGGATTTAGAGGGATATGGGCTGGGTGCTGGCAAATGGGACTAGATTAATTTAGGATATCTGGTCAGCATGGACGAGTTGGACAGAAGGGTCTGTTTCCATGCTGTACATCTCTATGACTCTATAAAACCTTGCAAAGCCTAAAGGAAAAATTGAGGGAATGCAACCTTTTTGATAGTTCTTTCAAAGAGACTGAACTGTCATAATGGCTCACCTAATGTATGGTAACAGCTTATGATCTAGCAATTACACCCATGTCCTGATGGTACAATGGTCTGATTACTGACAACTTTCTGACATCTTGCCCATATCATCTAGAATCTAGAACAACAAGTGGGCAGAAGCTTATGAATGTGAAACCAACACAGACAGGTTCAATTCAGTCCTTAGCCTCTGTTTCTTCCAAATTTCAACATATGGGTTTTGAAATCAGAAATGATGCTGGCTCTCTGCCTCTACGTGTGATAAAGGAATCTGTTTCGGCATCTACAGAGATAGCACAGCCACGTAGAGAGAACCAAAATTGCTGACTGAAGTGATCATATCTCACATTGTTGGTGGGCTGCTACTATAAAAATCTCCCTCACTTACACTGCCAGTGCTGAACGACATATTTGACATATGCAGTCAGTATTTGGACAATTATTCTTGCAAGAACACAGACAGAATAGCTCAAGACTCTGATAGTGTTGCCAAGAGTTCATTTTTGCTTAATCTTTCAATTAAACTCATTCCATATTAATTCCCTGAATACATATGCTAGTACTTTCATAATTAAAGCAGCCAGATAGGCAGATTGACCACTATTACAGTCAGATGCAAATCTCTGTTTCTGTACTGTTCCGACTGAGAAGTGAGGAAGGTTGCTGAAATCTGTAGACATAGGGTAAACAAAATGACAAGAGTGCATGAGTCAGGCATAAACTATCTAAACTTGTGTAGTGGAGTCTACGCTGAAAGAAAAACAACATTAGAACTCTGGACTTGACTCTTCCTAGTAGTCAAACTGTCCCGACAGAAAGTAATGTGAATAATTAAATGTCTAGTCCAGCCTTAGTGGGGAAATTCTGAAGGACTACTGTACCTCTGGCTGGGCTGTTCAAGTTTGAAGATGTGAATAGTTTCTGTATTACTTGATGCTGACAGGAACTGGGAGTCTCCACTGAAAGCCAGTGA
Source organism: Chiloscyllium plagiosum (assembly GCF_037043375.1). Lineage (NCBI taxonomy): Eukaryota > Metazoa > Chordata > Chondrichthyes > Orectolobiformes > Hemiscylliidae > Chiloscyllium > Chiloscyllium plagiosum. Next base: position 39,874,061 of record NW_028270163.1, read on the forward strand.
GCCAATATTTACATACCTGTTGCAGAACAAAAATAACATTGTATCAAAATCAGAATGTGGTAGAGAAAGAAGTGGTGCAGTGGGAAAGTACTCCCACATCCAATGCCAGCTTCAAAATAACCTATTCCCAAAATTCCTGGGGCAGAAAGGAGAAGTTCTGTGAACCCTAAATGAAGACAAAAATGTAGTGTACAAGCTGTTGTTCTCAGTTTCCACTTTATTAGAAACACTTTTCTGAATTCTGATAGTGATGCCACAGTAAACAGCCTGTGCAGTCCTCTACATTAAAGGGCGGTGTGTCTAGGATGGATCATCACACCTTTAGAATTAGAATTCTACCCATTTTATCCATTACACCTTTATATGCAGGTCAGAGCTAATAGGTGATCTATTGAAGTGCAGCACAATAGAAGCTCAGCAGAAAGGCAATGATTCTGAAGAGAATTGACTTCCTTTATACTGTCTCTAGGTTACTCTCTCATGAGAGAAGTTACATCATTGTTTTTCACAAAATTTTGTTGTTTTACAATCCTTGAGATTCTGCTTTAGAGAGTAGGCCAGCATTACTCCACTATCTGCCAGATCTCACAGATATGCTCCTACCAAATGAAGATGGTGTTGGTCCCTAGATGATAATCAGGCGTGGCCGTTTCCTGCACCCCAATGCAGGAGCACAGTGACTGCTCTTGGGGTACAGTGGTAGTGTCCCTACCTCTGAGCCAGGAGGCCTATGTACAAATCCCACCTGCTCCAGAGGTGTGCATTGACATCTCTGAACAGATCGATCAGAAAATATTTCCTGGGATGCTAAGGTAACACTACTGTGAATCTCGGATGAGATGAGCTAATTCTGCACAAACCAGTAGTCAAAGCTGCAACCTCCCTGGTTCATGTGCTTAAATTACTGACTAGATACATACTCTGAACTACTGAAAACATCTGATACATTGCACAGCAAACAATTACTTGCTGCTTCTGCAAAATCCAACATAGGACATTGATAGTGTTCAGATGATGACTCTGTTCTCTATGATGCAGCTCCTTGAATGCTGGAAGGAAACATTAGGTTATGACTATTCCACATCAGAGGTTCATTATGTCAGGGCAGCCGAGTTCAGATCATTCCCAGAAAGAGAAGGGAATCAGAGGATTAAGCTTTCACAGTCAACTCAAAGTCACAGGTTAGGAGCCCGGCATCTGCCTGCTCTCCAGGCCAACATATTGTGAGGACAACAAATGGGAACATAAAATGGAAGAAAATACATTTACGAATGGAACCAAAGTAAACGCAAATCTAAAATACATGTAGTCACTTTATTTCATTTTGAAGCTATGCCTGACATTACCTTTTCATTCCTCTCCTGAATTCGTAGAGTTTCTCTCCTTCAGGAATGGAAAAGACACGAATAACTGTCCCCTGCAGAATATTCAGTGAGTGAATGATTCTCCACAATTTGGTAATCGCAGAAAAGGGCATTAAACAACTGATATCATTCAAGTACTTCAAACAGTTACAAACATTTCATAAGAAGCTTGACTATTCTAAATCTCCTGCTATAATTAGTTGTTTTCCAGCCAAACATCAAATCTGCAACATTGCATTATTTTCAAAGTCCAATAAATTGTACAACACACTAACAAATTAACAGCCCTCACTGTACCTTGTGATAAATCATTTGACATTCATAATGTCTAAAACTCAGAGTGTCGATAAACAAACATGCAAGCATAAAACTTGCTGAGGCAGTCAACAAGGAATTGTATCTGCATGAAGCAAAATGCTAATTTAGCAAAAGCAAATAGAGATCCTGAATTCAGCTCAGATGTTTTCACATAAAAAAGGGAAATGAGATTTAACCACCCTCAGCTACTAATGTGCACTTTCAGCAATTTGCTCAAGAAAAAATACCAGTGGAAAAAGGTGGAATCACAAACAGAATAATACATTAAAAAACATTCTTGTAACGTTATAGAAGCCTCTACTCAGTCCCTAAAATACTACTGAATGGAAATGTTGATCAGCACTAATGAAATCCATTGATGACTGGAAATTTGAGACATAGGATCAAACCGAAAAGCACAATCAAGCAAATTTTCAGTCACTAATGAAGGAGTGGGAAAGAATAGGATTGAGTATATATTGAGGGGCAGGGAAAATTACTTACACTCTCCCCCTCTTATTGGGAGACACTAACTCTCAGACAGTCAATGGAAAACTCCCCTCACCACTGGCTGGGAGACATTTCCTCCTCTCTCCCACATCTCTTCCCTCCTCACCCACAAAGCCCACCCAGATTCTGGTCAGGAGGTTCTTTCTCAGCACCCTGACACTCACAGAAAGACACCCTCCCACACTCAGAATAGGACCTGTCTCTAGTTGCCCTTGTGGTTGGTGTCTGAGAGGTATCACAGTCTAATAGGAAGGTAATCACTGAGCCCACGGTCATACATTCCACACTGAGACATGGTGACAACTGGAAAAGATAATGATGGGAATATATTTTTTTAAATCTTAGTGAGAGAAAATAACTTTTTTCAGTTTTAGAAGTTATTAGCCAATAAAAATTATGAATCTGGTCTATGGATTTGAGAGGTGATTGTTGTATGCACCCTAGTAATCATCTGGTAGTTGTTATTATGGTAACCTTTACAATCAACTCTATCAGAAATATAAAATTGTAATGGGGGTCAAGGACTAAACAATTAGGTAGTTGGCAGTTAAGAATAATTTTATGGAGACAAGGAAGAGGATCACAAGATGTCAACCTCTGGATTAATCCTAGTTCTACCTGCTCGGGAATCAATGAAATAGGAGTATAGAGCAGATAAATATATGGCTGGAAAGATGATGTGGATGGAGGGCTATAGATATTTGGGTTATTGGGCCAATTTGTGGGAATATGGGACCTGTACAAAATGATGGTTGAACATCTCAGAGCTGGGAATAACATCTATGGGATGCTTGCTAATGTTTGGGATAGTTTAAACAGGGGAATGAGTACCATGAAACAATGCAAAAAGAGACAGAAGGTGCACAAAGCACAGGGAGACAGAAATAGAATTACAATAAGGAACAGAAAGGCATTAGGTTAAACAGGATAAGTGGGACGGTAGTGAGGCCTAAATTAGGTGTAACCTGCATCGATATGAATGCGTGGAGTGTGATAAATTAAAGTTGATGAGCTACAGGCACAGATAGCAACAAAAGATGTTGTGACTCAAAATTGAGAATTATGGCTCAAAAAGGGGCAGGGCTGCTTATAAAATATGCTTGGATACAATTATTTGGGAAAGATGGGAAGACAGTACTAGAGCAAGAGGATGTCAGGAAGGGTAAAGGACATATGATATTTAGACAGAGTCAGGAAACAATGGAGATACATTACTGGCTACATTCCATAGGCTACCACACAGACAGGGGCAAAAACTATACAGTAGTGGCATATTTGGTGGGGTCTATACACTATTGCTATCCCAGGCTGTATTAGGGTAATTTTGGGAACAGGGTCAAAGAATCTGTGAAATTCAGGGGAATCTTCTTGATCGGTACACTCCCAACCCAATAAGAAAGGAGGCATTGCTAGATCTGGGTCTGGGGCTTGAGTAAGGTGACCTAAATGGATCAATTGTCAGTCGAGAAACTTTTAGGAAATGGTGATCATGGCATTAAATGGTTGAGGTCAGGACAGACCAGGACAAGGAGCAATGTCAAAGGAGCAATATGCACAGTTTTGGGCCCCATATCTCAGGAAGGATGTACTGGCCCTGGAGCATGTTCAGAGGAGGTTCACGAGAATGGTCCCAGGAATGAAAAGCTTAACAAATGAGGAATGTTTGAGGACTCTGGGTTTATACTCAATGGAGTTTAGAAGGATGAGAAGGGATCTAATTGAAACTTACAGAATACTGACTGGCCTGGACAGAGTTGACATTGAGAAGATGTTTCCATTGGTAGGAGAGTCTAGGACCCGAGGGCACAGCCATAGAGTAAAGACTGGAGATATGGAGAAACGTCTTCAGTCAGAGAGTGGTGAATCTATGGAATTCATTGCCATAGGAGGCTGTGAAGCCCAGATCATTGAGTATCTTTAAGACTGAGGTAGATAGGCTCTTCAGTATCAAGGGGATCAAGGATTACGGGGAGAAAGTGGGGGAATGGGATTGAGAAACGTATTTGCCATGATTGAATAGTGGAATAGACTCAATGGGTGGAATGGCCTAATTTCTGTTCCTATGTCTTATCGTCTTAAAACCATTTAACTAGAAGAGGTACATTTGCAGACCGCTAGCATGACATGACTGACTAAATGTCCGCCTTCCGAGCTGGAAACGTTCTAGGATTCCACAATACCTTTTCCGAGGCACTTGCCAGTTTTGAACCTGTGCAGTTGAAGGTCAGTGCTGCAAGTGGACCATCGTGTGCAGGAATTACAGAAATGCTGTGCTGATAGGATATAAACAGACAAATTACAAACCAAATCACTCCAATAAACTACAAATGACAGCTAATTAAAATAACATGATTTGGACTGGGCTGGACAGATTTTAAGCAGAGAATTTAATAAAGAATGTTGGTTATACAGATTGGCTGCAAGTTTTTAGTAACCCTTATACAGCATCCAGTGAGAGCACAGGAGGTTCCAAAGTACTTTGTAGGTAATGAATCGCTTTTAAGACAAACCAAAACAGAAACTGCTGGAAAAACTCAACAAATCTTGTGGCGTCTGTGGAGTGATAAAAACATTAATGTTTTGAGTCCAGTGACCCTTCTTCAGAACAATTACTTTTAATCACAGTTGTAATGTCTAATTAGATGACAGCCAAATGAGATAACTGACTGAGTAATCTCTCACAGTAATGTCTGAGGAATTAATTTTTGAGATTCCATTGCTCTTCTTGGAGTCATGTTGTTTCTGGACAAGACACTGGAACACTGTGTACAGCTCTGGTCACGCTGCTGTAAGAAAGATGTCGTTAAACTAGGAAAGTTACCGAAAAAATTTACAAGGAAGTTGGTGGAACTGAAGGGTTGAATTATAAGAAAAGGCTGGAGAGGCTGGGACTTTCTCCTTGCAGTGTAAGAGGTGTGACTTTATAGAGGCTTATAAAATCATGAGGGGCATACTTATGGTGAATAGCCAAGGTCTTTTTTCCCATGGTAGGGGTTTGCAAGACAAGAGTACATAGGTTCAAGGTGAGAAGAGAAAGGTTTAAAAGGGACCTAAGGGATAACTTTTTCACACAGGGTGGTGAATGGAATGAGTTGCCAGAGGAAGTGGTAAAGGTGGATACAATTACAACATTTAAAAGACATTTGGACAGGCAAATAGATAGGAAAGGTTTAGAGGGATATGGGCCAAACACAGGCAAATAGAACTACTTGAGTTTAGGATACTGGATGGCATGGACAAGTTGGACCGAAGGATCTGTTTCCAAGCTACATGACTCTATGAGTCTAATTATCCAATTTTGGTTTATAGGTTGTTACTGACACCTTGTACTATGCATCACTTAAATCCACATATTCCATTAAATTCAGGTTTAATTGGGATGTGGCTGTGGATAGTGGAGTAGAAATAGGGATTGAGTGGAAGATTGTGGGCAGAGGAAGGGAGATGGGGAAGGAGATTGGAGAAGGAAAGACAGAGAAGGAGAAAGGGGAAATGAAGTGGGGGGGATGGAGAGGGTGGAGCAGAGGAAGAGGGAGAATGCATAGACTGGGGTGAGGAGAGAGAGATTGAGAGAGAGAAAGTTGGAGGAGCCAGATTTGGGGGTGGGAGATGCTAGGGAGAGAGTTGATGGGGAGAGAGAGAGAGAGAGAGCGAGCCCTCACTCTCCTTCCATTATCCCCCGCATCATTCTCACTCACCTTGCTGCAGGTCATTTCAGTATTGTGGCTCTCCTCTGCGCATACACAGTTGCTTTTGTTAAAACAATGACTGCAGATGCTGGAAACCAGATTCTCGATTAGAGGTGTTGGAAAAGCACAGCAGTTCAGGCAGCATCCGAGGAGAAGTAAAATCGACGTTTCGGGCAAAAGCCCTTCATCAGGAATACAGGCAGAGTGCTCTAAAGCACTCTGCCTGTATTCCTGATGAAGGGTTTTTGCCCGAAACGTCGATTTTACTGCTCCTCGGATGCTGCCTGAACTGTTGTGCTTTTCCAGCACCACTAATCCAGAATGCCTTTGTTATTGACATGATCAGAAGTAACGGGTGATGATGTAGTGGGTGTGCAATCATGCAGAGGCGCAGCTGCTGACACTGGGCCCTGTCACAATATTCGCCTTTTTGATAACGTCCAGTGAGAGGCTAGTTAAGGCTCCAGTTTTCATGAACTGAACTAACAGCAGGAAATGTGGAGAGCCAATTGAGCTCATAACCTGATTCAAGGATGACTGTGCACCCAGTTTGTGATACAGGATTGGTCTGTCATGCAGAAGGCTTGAATTTGAACTATTGTTTCAAAAGTCACTGGAACTCAATGGATAAAGATTTCATGATCTCACTCAGCCGGAACTTAACATGGAGCACATTTTGCCACCTTTCTCACACCTCAAAGTCTGGAGGAAGCTACGAACCTCAGCCAACCAAGATCTGATCTTAAACCATCTCATCAAGTCAACTGATGAGAGTTATAGAAGGTGAATAAAAGGGATTCTCATTCTCTTACTCTCTGCAAGTTTTAAAAGACTCAGTTGCCATATTGTTGCCACCCACTTACCCTGTAATTACAGACTCACCAAGTTATTTGCATCATAAATCACTATCTCTCCTATTGTGGCATTCCCAGGATATGCCAGGTATGAGTTGGAATGATTGATGGAAAGTGCACAGAGTCCTGGAAAGAATAGACAAAACAAGATGTCAGAAAGTTCAGCCTGCGATTTGCAACTGGTGATGCACTCAAGAGTGAACTGGGAAAAGTGTGAATCAAGTCAGAACACAGAGTCACATAAGACTCAGTTACAATGGTGCACAAATTGCTTCTGAATTGTATGAGTGGGAAAGGACAGATAATTTAAAATGATGGTGCAACTGAAGGAATACTTGGCATCAGGTGTGTCACAAATAAAGACAACAATAAATAACTAATGCAGAGTAGGGTGTGAAACAAAGTTCTTAAATCTCACTCCAATCAAATGGGAGAAATAAACCAAGAACTTGCATTAGAATAGCACTATTCATATCCTTGGGTTGTCATCAAATTACTTGTGAAGTCTAACAAACTGTAAGCAAACAGCATAGTCAATTCTTGCACATTAGAATCCCACACACAAAAATTTGAGAAACAGTTTGGTAGTGTTCATTGAGCAACACAGTAAATGTTTGACTTGAGCACCAGGAGATATTCGCTGAAAAAGTTCAAATAATGTCATGGGATCTTTCACAGCCTCCCAGCAAGGCAGAATGGGCCAATTTCACATCTTATCTTAAAGTGTGCATGTTAATACTATATTCACACACAGTGAAACATCAGTCTGGATTATGGCTGGAAGTTTCCTCGGACCCTCTACCACTTCACTACAGTAACCTCACTGTAAATGTGACTGAACTTGTACTTCTGCATCATATTCCTGCTAACAAAGACATTAAATTATAGATATTTCACTTGCAGACTGTGGTCATTCAAAGAACAAGGTAAGGTCTCCAGGCTCATCACTGAATTGTGTGTATGACTTTGCAGGCCACGTTCTACCTCTCTCACTTGTTTTCTCTTTCTGTGGCCAAGTGGCTCCTTCTGCTTGTTGGTTTCAGTTTCTACCACCATCTTCCCTTCTGCCTCTTCCCAAAAGATTTCATCAAAGAAGAGAAAATAGCTGCCAGACCTATCTACACAGAAAAGACAGCTTTAGACTCTGACAAAGCAGATGCAGTAGAGACAGGCATCAGGTAAAACCTGGCAGGCAAAAGGAAAAAGGGTAGAAACTAAAATTATTTTTGTAGCATCAGGAGAGCTCTATAAGAAGAATGTGAGTTGCTTCTGTTGCCTGGAAAATAGCCCTGTATTTGGATCAAATGTTAACCAGATCATTTGTGATGCAAAATTCTCTTCTCTTCACCGCTCACATCTAATTTTAGGCTCCACAAATGACATAAGATTTCATCCACATTACCAAATAACAGTTTTAGGCCAATAAAGTTGTGCATAAAGTTGTGAACTGTTCCAATGCTGTGTTAAGTTGAACATAACTGTGGCTGTTAGAAACTACTTTGGTTCAGAAACATCTCAGCATTTTTGATTTTGCCAATACTATCTCCAGGAAGTTCCTATAGGTTACGTCTTGCTTTCAGAATATAACTATAAGTGACGGAATTTTTCAAGAAGTTCCTGCCACTGTTCAGTGCATTAAATACATTGGGAAAAATAGCTGAGACTTAAATCAAATACAGCCAGTCAAATTGATTGGGGTAATCATTGATATTTGTAAACGCTTCAATGTCTCAACACCTTTTCTGCTCACTTTGAGCAATATTTCGGCAGAGAGGTAACACCTATTCCAACAAGTCCTGACGAACCTATTCCAACAGACACTGCATCAGAGGTCTGATCAGTTTTCCTTCGTGTGAATCCAAGGAAAGTGATGGGAGCAGACGGAGTACCAGGCCGTGCACTCAGGGCATGCACAGATCAACTGGCAGAGGCCTTCTCGGACATCTTCAACCTGTCCCTGCAGCAGGTCACTGTCCCTGCCTGTTTCAAGAGGGCCAACATCAAGCCTGTGCCTAAGAAGGCTCATACAGCATGTCTCAATGACTACCGCCCAGTGGCCCTAACTTCAGTGGTCATGAAGTGCTTTGAAAGGCTGGTCATGGCATTAATCAACTCCAGCCTCCCCACTACTCTTGACCCACTCCAATTTGCCTACTGGACCAACAGATCCATGTCAGATGCCATATCACTTGCCCTTCACTCCTCCAGAGAAGATCTTGACACCAAGAACAGCTATATAAGAATCCTACTCATTGACAACAGGTCAGCCTTCAACATTATTATCGCCTTGAGACTGATTACTAAAATTAGTGGTAGTTCAGTGGTTAGCACTGCTGCCTCACAGCGCCTGGGACCCGGGTTAAATTCCTGCCTCGGGCAACTGTTTGTGTGGACATTCTCCACGTGTCTGTGTGGGTTTCCTCTGGGTGCTCCAGTTTCCTCTCACAATTCAAATATTTGCAGGTTAGGTGAACTGGCCATGCTAAATTGACCGTAGTGTTAGGTGCATTAGTCAGGGGTGAATGTAGGGAATGGATCTGGATGGGTTGACCTTCGGAGGGTCAGTGTGGACTTGTTGGGCTGAAGGGCCTGTTTCCACACTGTAGGGAATCTAATCTAATCTTGGACTAAGCCCCACTCTCTGCAGTTGGATCCTCAGCTTCCTGACCCACAGGCCACAATCAGGGAAGATTGGGGACAATATTTCAGCATCACTAATACTCAACCCTGGAGCCCCCCAGGGATTCATACTCAGCCCTCTCATTGCTAGCAAAACCAAGGAACTCATTATTGACTTTAAGCTGGATGTTACTCATGACCCACTACACATTAACAGCACAGAGGTGGAACGAGTGGAGAGTGTCAAGCTCCTGGGAGTGGTCATCCATAACAAGCTTTCTTAGACTCTTCATGTGGACGCACTGGTTACAAAGACCCAACAACGTCTCTTCTTCCTCAGGCAGCTGAGGAAAGTTGGCATGACAGTAGATACCCTTGCCAACTTTTATAGGTGCGCCATCGAGAGCATTTTGTCTGGATGTTTCACTCCCTGGTATGGCAACTGTACCAGTCAAGATCAGAGACGGTTACAAGAGAGTGATGAACTCAGCCCGGACAATCACAAAGGCCAACCTCCCATCTATAGAATCCATCTACCAGGCCCGCTGTCAAGGAAAGGCCGCCAGCATTCTCAAAGATCCATCCAACCCTGGCAGTGTTTTTCTACAACCTCTACCATCGGGGAGAGGGTACAGAAGCCTGAACACAAGCACCAGCCGGTTTCGAAATAGTTTCTATCCTACTGTTGTTAGAATACTGAATGGACTCACAAACTCTTACCATTTGCCTGTACCTGTGTTTTTGTTTTTGCCACTGTTTACCTATTATTTACTTATCAATGTTATTTAACTATGTGATCTACCTGTATTGCTCACAAGACAAAGCTTTTCACTGTGCCTCGGTACACGTGACAACAAATTCAATTCAATTCAATAAATCCATGACTGATCAAAACAAATGGAATCCAGGAGAACAAGAGAAAACAGGTTTATCCAGAGATTGGTTAAAGTATGGAACATACCAACACATAGCTGAGATGAACAGAAAAAATCCAGTTAAGGGGAGCTTGAGAACAAAATAGAAGGAGGGGATTAGATTTAGGGGTTGGGGAGGAGGGAAAGGAGTTAGCTCGAGTTGAACACAAACACCAGCAGAAACTGGTTGGATTGTCTGACCTGCTTTGGAATTGTATGTTTTGTAAAATTCTGTCTAATACTCTCTCATTTACATGCTATTATGCTTCAGCAAGACAGTAATGACTCAAAGAAACCTTCTGGAATTTTGAGTCCAGACATTTAGCAATTTGAAACTGATTTGAAACAATTTAACCCACCTGTGCGGTTTGGTGGTATATCCTGAATAGTTTTCAGTAACTTCAAGTCCTTGATGTTATGAATGTAAATGGACTCCTCCAAACAAACTACCAACCTCTGTAGTGAGAAAATAAAGTTCATGTTAAAAATGAATTAAATGTAAGGCTAAAAGCTGGCGGACATCTGACTGAGGTGGACAAATTTCTGATGGACACAGACAGGGCAGACAGGGAGAAGCTTTTCCCTAGTTGAGGGATTAATAACCAGGGGACACAATTTTAAGATGAGGAGGTTTTGGAAAGTTCTTATCCCAAATGGTTGTGAGTATCTGGAACTCTATGCCTAAAAGGGTGATAGAGGCAGGAAGCCTCAAAACATTTAAAAATGACTTTGGTAAATCATAGCATAGAAAGCTACAGACAGATGAGATTAGAATAGATGAATGTTTAACGACCGCAGTGTGGACACGATGGGCTGAAGGACATCTTTCAACGCTGTACAGATCCGATATACAATGTTGGGGTTTAGACAATATTTGGTCTTGACTGGCAACATACCTGTTAGAACTGAAGAAATAGTTTCAAGAATGCACTCCAAAAGAGCATCTCTGAAACAACACACTGCACTCTGCTGGTGTGCAGCTCATTACAGCACACACCTAAGGATTCAATCCCAATACAAACTGCCTGTGTGAATGATAAACACCAATGCAGACTGTTGGGACTGTTTCTCTTATGATTTCCATTTAAGCCTATTAAAATTTGTATAGAAGTCGAATTACATGAAGCACACAGTCAGATAGAAAAACATAGCCAGTCTTCCCTCAATTCAGATTAACCGACCAACATGTTTTGAAATAAAATCTCAAATCAATCCAATTAGGTTTAGCCAGCAAATATTATTACATTGGGAAACGACAGCTGTTATACTTGACACTAAAACTGTATCTGGATGATTAAGTAGCAAATCGAGAACAGCATATGTACCAGTAACAATGTACAACTGCTCTGAAAGGAATCTTTCAGCCATTATCTAGATTGTAGAGTCTGCTTTCAATTTACAAAACAATGAAGTGCTGTTGACAACTGGTGGTGGTGGGGGTTGGTGGAGAACGAAAGAGGTAACTTCCCTTGAAATAGTGTTTTACACGATTTCAGGATACATTAACATACTTCTGAAGTCTGGTTTACACACCAGATTCCACAAACAGCAAAAGATTAATGTTTGTCAGGTCACACAAATCCCCTCAACCCCATCAAATACAAGTTTTCATCCCCCTGAGTGGGGAGGCAGGGCCCAAACCAGAAATCTCATCTGAAAGTGGCGTCTTTGCAAATACAGCATTCCTCTATTGCACTGGGGTATCAAGAGGGAGGTGGCGGTGGTGTAGCGGTAATAGCACTGGTCTTATAATTCACAGTCCCTCATGTTCTGGGGACATGTGTATGAATCCCATCATAGCAGATAGTGAAATCTGAATTCAATAAAACATAATCTGGAATTTTTAAAAAGGTTGGTCTAATGGTGATCACGTAATCATTGTCCATTATCCTAAAAGCCCATCTGGTTCAGTAATGTACTCACGGGAAGAAAATCTAGTGTCCTTACCTGGTCTGTCCTACACATGATTCCAAACCCATAGCAATGTGGTTGACCCTTAACTACCCTCTGAAATGCCCTGGCAAACCACTCAGTTCAGGGCAATAAGGAACAGGCCATAACCGCTGGTCCAGCCACAACTGAGACCCACTTCCCCTGAACAAATAAAAGCAAATACGCTCAAGGGGCAGCACGGTGGCTCAGTGGTTAGCACTGCTGCCTCTCAGCGCCAAGGACCTGGGTTTGATTCCTGCCTTGGTTGCCAGTGTGGACTTTGCACATTCTCCCCAACTCTGTGTGGGTTTCCTCCAGGTGCTCCGGTTTCCTCTCACAATCCAAAGATGTGCAGTTTAGGTGAATTGGCTATGCTAAATTACCCATAGTGTTAGGAACATTAGTCAGGGGTAAATATAGGGGAATGGGACTGGGCGGGTTACTCTTCAGAGGGTTGGTGTGGACTTAAGAGTCATAGAGTCATAGAGATGTACAGCATGGAAACAGACCCTTCGGTCCAACCCGTCCACGTCGACCAGATATCCCAACCCAATCTAGTCCCACCTGCCAGCACCCGCCCCATATCCCTCCAAACCTTCCTATTCATATACCCATCCAAATGCCTCTTAAATGTTGCAATTGTACCAGCCTCCACCACATCCTCTGGCAGCTCATTCCATACACGTACCACCCTCTGCGTGAAAAAGTTCCCCCTAAGTTCTCTTTTATATCTTTCCCCTCTCACCCTCAACCTATGCTCTCTCGTTCTGGACTCCCCGACCCCAGGGAAAAGACTTTGTCTATTTATCATATCCATGCCCCTCATAATTTTGTAAACCTCTATAAAGTCACCCTTCAGCCTCCAACGCTCCAGGGAAAACAGCCCCAGCCTATTCAGCCTCTCCCTGTAGCTCAGATCCTCCAACCTTGGCAACATCCTTGTAAATCTTTACTGAACCCTTTCAAGTTTCTTTTCAATAGGAAGGACACCAGAATTACACGCAATATTCCAACAGTGGCCTAACTAATGTTCTGTACAACCGCAACATGACCTCCCAACTCCTGTACTCAATACTCTAACCAATAAAGGAAAGCATACTAAATGCGTTCTTCACTATCCTATCTACCTGCGACTCCACTTACAAGGAGCTATGAACCTGCACTCCAAGGTCTCTTTGTTCAGCAACACTCCCTAGGACCTTACCATTAAGTGTATTTCCTGCTAAGATTTGCTTTCCCAAAATGCAGCACCTCGCATTTATCTGAATTAAACTCCATCTGCCACTTCTCAGCACATTGGCCCATCTGGTCAAGATCCTGTTGTAATCTGAGGTAACCTTCTTCACTGTCCACTACACCTCCAATTTTGGTGTCATCTGCAAACTTACTAACTGTACCTCTTATACTCGCATCCAAATCATTTATGTAAATGACAAAAAGTAGAGGGCCCAACACCGATCCTTGTGGCACTCCAATGGTCACAGGCCTCCAGTCTGAAAAACAACCTTCCACCACCATCCTCTGTCTTCTACCTTTGAACCAGTTCTGTATCCAAATGGCTAGTTCTCCCTGTATTCCATGAGATCTAACCTTGCTAATCAGTCTCCCATGGGGAACCCTGTCGAACGCCTTAATGAAGTCCATGTAGATCACATCTACTGCTCTGCCCTCATCTATCTTTTTTGTTACTTCATCAAAAAACTCAATCAAGTTTGTGAGACATGATTTCCCACACACAAAGCCATGTTGACTATCTCGAATCAGTCCTTGCCTTTCCAAATACATGTACATCCTGTCCCTCAGGATTCCCTCCAACAACTTGCCCACCACCGAGGTCAGGCTCACTGGTCTATAGTTCCCTGGCTTGTCCTTACCGCCCTTCTTAAACAGTGGCACCACACTAGCCATCCTCCAGTCTTCCAGCACCTCACCTGTGACTATCGATGATACAAATATCTCAGCAAGAGGCCCAGCAATTACTTCTCCAGCTTCCCACAGAGTTCTCGGGTACACTTGATCAAGTCCTGGGGATTTATCCACTTTTAACCGTTTCAAGACATCCAGCACTTCCTCCTCTGTAATCTGGACATTTTGCAAGATGTCACCATCTATTTCCCTACAGTCTATATCTTCCATATCCTTTTCCACAGTAAATACTGATGCAAAATATTCATTTAGTATCTCCCCCATTTTCTGTGGCTCCACACAAAGGCCGCCTTGCTGATCTTTGAGGGGCCCTATTCTCTCCCTAGTCACCCTTTTGTCCTTAATATATTTGTAAAAACCCTTTGGATTCTCCTTAATTCTATTTGCCAAAGCTATCTCATGTCCCCGTTTTGCTCTCCTGATTTCCCTCTTAAGTATACTCCTACTTTCTTTATACTCTTCTAAGGATTCATTCAATCTATCCTGTCTATACCTGACATACGCTTCCTTCTTTTTCTTAACCAAACCCTCAATTTCTTTAGTCATCCAGCATTCCCTATACCTACCAGCCTTCCCTTTCACCCTGACAGGAATATACTTTCTCTGGATTCTTGCTATCTCATTTCTGAAGGCTTCCCATTTTCCAGCCGTCCCTTCACCTGCAAACATCTGCCTCCGATCAGCTTTTGAAAGTTCTTGCCTAATTGGCCATTCTCCAATTTAGAACTTCAACTTTTAGATCTGGTCTATCCTTTTCCATCACTATTTTAAAACGAATAGAATTATGGTCACTGGCCCCAAAGTGCTCCACCACTGACATCTCAGTCACCTGCCCTGTCTTATTTCCCAAGAGTAGGTCAAGTTTTGCACCTTCTCTAGTAGGTACAACCACATACTGAATAAGAAAATTGTCTTGTACACACTTAAGAAATTCCTCTCCATCTAAACCTTTAACACTATGGCAGTCCCAGTTGATATCTGGAAAATTAAAATCCCCTACGATAACCAACATATTAATCTTACAGATAGCTGAGATCTCCTTACAAGTTTGTTTCTCAATTTCCCTCTGACTATTGGGGGGGTCTATAATACAATCCCAATAAGGTGATCATCCCTTTCTTATTTCTTAGTTCCATCCAAATAACTTCCCTCGATGTATTTCCAGGAATATCCTCCCTTAGCACAGCTGTAATGCTATCCCTTATCAAAATTGCCACTCCCCCACCTCTTTTGCCTCCCTTTCTATCCTTCCTGTAGCATTTGTATCTTGGAACATTCAGCTGCTAGTCCTGCCCATCCCTGAGCCATGTTTCCGTAATTGCTATGATATCCCAGTCCCATGTTCTTAATCATGCCCTGAGTTCATCTGCCTTCCCTGTTAGGCCCCTTGCATTGAAATAAATGCAGTTTAATTTATTAGTCCTACCTTGTCCCTGCCTGCCTTGACTGTTTGACTCACTTCTGTTCTCAGCTGTACCCGTCTCAGATCGATCTCTTTCCTCACTATCTCCCTGGGTCCCACCCCCGACCCACCTTACTAGTTTAAATCCTCCCAAACAGTTCCAGCAAATTTCCCTGCCAGTATATTAGTCCCCTTCCAATTTAGGTGCAATCCATCCTTCTTGTACAGGTCACTTCTACCCCAAAAGAGATTCCAATGATCCAAAAATGTGAATACTTCTCCCATACACCAGCTCCTCAGCCATGCATTCATCTGCTCTACCCTATTCCTGCCCTCACTAGCTTGGAGCACTGGGAGTAATCCAGATATTACTACCCTTGAGGACCTCCTTTTTAAATTTCTACCTAACTCTCTGTAATCTCCCTTCAGAGTCTAACCTTTTCCCTTCCAATGTCATTGGTTCCAATGTGGACAATGACCTCCTGCTGGCCCCTCTCCCCCGTGAGAACATTCTGCACCCTCTCTGAGACATCCTTGATCCTGGCACCAGGGAAACAACACACCATTCTGCTTTTTCTCTGCTGGCCACAGAAACGTCTATCTGTACCTCTGACTACAGAATCCCCTAACACAATTGATCTCTTGGAAGCCGACGTACCCCTCGTTGCATTAGAGCCAGTCTCAATACCAGAAACCTGGCTGTTTGTGCTACATTCCCCTGAGAATCCATCACCCCCTACATTTTCCAAAACTGCATACCTGTTTGAAATGGGTATATCCACAAAAGACGCCTGCTTTAGTTGCCTACCTCTCTTACCCTTCCTGGAGTTAACCCATCTATGTGACTGTATCTGAGACTTTTCCCCCTTTCTATAACTGCCATCCATCACATCCTGCTGCTGTTGCAAATTCCTCATCGCTTCTATCTGTCTCTCCAACCGATCCACTTGATCTGATAAGATTTGCATCCAACAGCATTTATGGCAGATATAATCTGCAGTATCCCTTAAACTCTGTTTAAACTCCCACATCTGACAAGAAGTACATATCACTGCAAAGGCCATTTTTGCTCCTTCACAATCTAAAGACCCAGAAAATAACACTGTCTTATTCCTCTACAAACACTGCCACAGGTTAAATTAATAGCTATGGCTTGTATTTTAAGTTTAATCAAGAGACTTATCTCCAAAAACATATAATCAAGAAAGAATCCATTGTACCCACTACTGCAGCCTTTCTCTTGGACAGACTTAAAACAACAATTAACTTATCTGATTCTGTGCTGTGAACTTCGCCCAACAGTTCCTCCAAGATTAGTTGTGAATTTCACTGTTTGTTAATTTTCCCAGATGCACTCCGATGTCCAGCGATACACAAATTCAAACAGCAAAGGCAGTAACTGTGCAGGTTCTCTCTCTCTCCTGGACTGTCCTCACCATGTGCTTCCTTTGTCTGCTCTTCTCCCTTTTAAGCTGCTGTTGTTTTGACTTTTTTTTCCCAAAATAATGCAATAGCATATAAAACAGTACCCTCTTTGTTGACAGGAAGGAATAACAAGCCCACAGAACGATTGATGACTAGAAATATTCAGGATACTATGAGAAGGAAAAGAGAGACTTTAAGCAGGGACAAGGGAGTATTAATGCAGTATAGCAAGTGCAGACTGGAGCTTAAGAAAGCAATTAGGAAAACAAAGAGGGGATATGAGGAAGATCTGGTTGGTATAAGTGGGAAAAATCACGTTATTCTTTAAATACCTCAATGGGAAGAGGATAAACAGGGAAAGAGTAGGGCCCATTAGGGACTAGCAGGGCAATCTGTATGTGGAGCCAGAGTGCTGGTAGAGTGTTGAACCAATACTTTACATCAGTTTTCACTCAAGAGAATGAAGAATGAAGGTTTGGAACCCAGGTGAGAGATTGTGAGGTGCTTAATCAAATTCACATAGGGAAGGACAACGTATTGGAGATGTTGGCAGGTTTAAAGGTGGCCAAATCTGCAGGTTTGGATGAATTGTGTCCCACGTTGCTGTGGGCACCAAGGAAGGAGACTGCAGGGGCATTGACCCAAATTTTTAATTTGTCTCTGGCCATGGGGGGAGTACTGGAGAACAGCTAATATGGTTCCAACATTTAAGAAGGGTTGTAGAGACAAGCTAGAGAATTACATACCAGTCTCATGTCAGTGATTGGGTAACTACTGGATAAAATTCTGAAGGAGAGCATCTATCACCACTTGGAGAGGCGAAGCTTAATCAGGGATAGTCAACATGCCTTTGTCAGATTGAATTTGACTGTATTTTTGGGGGAGGTGACCAGGGATGTTGTAAAGATATACAGTACGTGAACAGATCCTTCGGTCCAAGTTGTCCATGCCAACCAGGTTTCCCAAACTAAATTAATCCCATTTGCCTACTTTTGGCCCCCATCCCTCGAAGTTGAGAGTGTGGTGCTGGAAAAGCACAATCGGTCAGGCAGCATCCGAGGAGCAGGAGAATCGATGTATCGGGCTAAAGCCCTTCATCAGGAATGAGGTCACGAAACTACATATCCCTCTAAACCTTTCCTACCTCATGTACCAATGAGAGTTGATGTAGTTTATATAGATTTCAGCAAAGCCTTTGGCAAGGTGCCACACAGGACGTTTATCAAGAAGACAAATACACAAAGCACACAGTGTAATTTGATAAAGTGGACTCAAAATTGGGCCAGTTAGACAGACAGAGGGTGATGACAGAGGCTGCTGTCGTAACTGGAAGCCAGTGACTAGTGGCATACTACAGGGGTCTGGGTCCCCAATTATTCATCATTTATATAAATAACATAGATGACTGTGTGGAGGGGGGAGCTGGATTAGTAAGCTTGTGGATGATGCAAAGATCGGTCAGGTGGTTAACAGTGAGGTTGAGTTTCTTGAGCTACAAGAAGACATAAACGGGATGATCAAATGAAATTCAACCCTGAAAAATGTGAGGTTATACACTTCGGAAGGAATAATTTGATGAGAAAGTGTTCAATAAACAGCATGACATAGGAAGTACTGTAGAACAAATAGGCTTTGGGGCGATTGTTCACAGAGCTCTGAAAGCAGAAGGACAGGTTAGTAGGATGGTGAAAAAGGCATATGGGATACTTGCCCTTTATCAATCGAGGCACAGATTACAAGAGCAGGGAAGTCATGCTGGAGCTGTATAGAACTTTGGTGAGCCCACAGCTGGAGTACTGTGTGCAGTTCTGGTCACCACACTACAGCAAGGAGATGATTGCACTAAATTGAATGAATTGAATTTATTGTCATGTTACCAAGGCACAATGAAAAGCTTTGCCTTGCGAGCAATACAGGCAGATCACAGAGTTAAGTAGCATAAATAAGTAAATAATAGGTAAACAGCGGCAAAAACAAAAACACAGGTACAGGTGAATGTTAAGAGTTTGAGATTCCATTCAGTATTCTAACAACAGTGGGGTAGAAACTGTTCTGAAACCAGCTGGTGCGTGTGTTCAGGCTTCTGTACCTTCTGCCTGAAGATAGAGGTTGTAGAAAAACATTGCCAGGCTGGGATGGATCTTAAAAAATGCTGGTAGCCTTTCCTTGACAGTGAGTAGATGGCTTCTATAGATGGGAGGTTGGCCCTTGTGATTGCCCGGGCCAAGTTCACCACTCTCTGTAATTGTCTCCAATCTTGAATGGTACTGTTGCCATACCGGGTAGTGATACATCTAGACCGAATGCTGTCGATGGCACACCTATAAAAGTTGGCAAGGGTATTCACCGTCATGCCAACTTTCCTCAACTGCCTGAGGAAGAAGAGACGTTGTTGGGTCTTTGTAACCAGTGCGTCCACATGAAGAGTCCAAGAAAGCTTGTTGTGGATGACCACTCCCAGGAGCTTGACACTCTCCACTTGTTCCACCTCTGTGCTGTTAATGTGTAGGGGGGCATGAGTAACATCCAGCTGAAAGTCAATAATGAGTTCCTTGGTTTTGCCGGCATTGAGAGCTAGGTTGTTCTCAGTGCACCATCTTTCCAGGTCTTCCACCTCCTGTCTGTAGTCTGTTTTGTCTCCATCTGAGATTCGACCGACAATGGTGGTGTCATCAGCAAACTTGTAAATGGCATTAGTCTGGTATTTGGCAATGCAGTCATGGGTATACAGTGAGTATAGTATGTGGCTGAGTACGCACCCCTGAGGGTCCCCAGTGTTGAGTGTTAGTGAGGATGACAAATTGTCTCCAATCTTCACTGATTGTGGCCTGTGGGTCAGGAAACTGAGCATCCAGTTGCAAAGGGTACGGCTTAGTCCAAGATCACTAAGTTTAGTAATCAGTCTCGAGGGGATAATAGTGTTGAAGGCTGACTGTAGTCAATAAGTAGGATTCTTACATAGCTGGAGGAGAAAGTGAGGACTGCAGATGCTGGAGATCAGAGCTGAAAATGTGTTGCTGGAAAAGCGCAGCAGGTCAGGCAGCATCCAAGGAACAGGAGAATCGACGTTTCGGGCATAAGCCCTTCTTCAGGAATGAGGAAAGTGTGTCTAGCCGGCTAAGATAAAATGTAGGGAGGAGGGACTTGGGGGAGGGGCGTTGGAAATGCGATAGGTGGAAGGAGGTCAAGGTGAGGGTGATAGGCCGGAGTGGGGTGGGGGCGGAGAGGTCAGGAAGAAGATTGCAGGTTAGGAAGGCGGTGCTGAGTTCGAGGGATTTGACTGACTCAAGGGCAGATGAGGAAACCGGAGAAATCTGAGTTCATCCCTTGTGGTTGGAGGGTTCCTAGGCGGAAGATGAGGCGTTCTTCCTCCAACCGTCGTGTTGCTATGGTCTGGCGATGGAGGAGTCCAAGGACCTGCATGTCTTTGGTGGAGTGGGAGGGGGAGTTGAAGTGTTGAGCCACGGGGTGGTTGGGTTGGTTGGTCCGTGTGTCCCAGAGGTGTTCTCTGAAACGTTCCGCAAGTAGGCGGCCTGTCTCCCCAATATAGAGGAGGCCACATCGGGTGCAGCGGATGCAGTAAATGATGTGAGTGGAGGTGCAGGTGAATTTGTGGCGGATATGGAAGTATCCCTTGGGGCCTTGGAGGGAAGGAAGGGGGGAGGTGTGGGCGCAAGTTTCTCTGAAAAGACCACTCCCTCCGTGACTCCCTCGTAAGGTCCACACCCCCCACCAACCCAACCTCCAATCCCGGCACCTTCCCCTGCAACCGCAAGAAATGTAAAATTGGAGGTTGGGTTGGTGGGGGATGTGGACCTTACGAGGGAGTCACGGAGGGAGTGGTCTTTTCAGAGAAACTTGCGCCCACACCTTCCCCCTTACTTCTCTCCAAGGCCCCAAGGGATACTTCCATATCCACCACAAATTCACCTGCACCTCCACTCACATCATTTACTGCATCCGCTGCACCCGATGTGGCCTCCTCTATATTGGGGAGACAGGCCGCCTACTTGCGGAACGTTTCAGAGAACACCTCTGGGACACACGGACCAACCAACCCAACCACCCCGTGGCTCAACACTTCAACTCCCCCTCCCACTCCACCAAAGACATGCAGGTCCTTGGACTCCTCCATCGCCAGACCATAGCAACACGACGGTTGGAGGAAGAGCGCCTCATCTTCCGCCTAGGAACCCTCCAACCACAAGGGATGAACTCAGATTTCTCCAGTTTGCTCATCTCCCCTCCCCCCACCTTGAGTCAGTCAAATCCCTCGAACTCAGCACCGCCTTCCTAACCTGCAATCTTCTTCCTGACCTCTCTGCCCCCACCCCACTCCGGCCTATTACCCTCACCTTGACCTCCTTCCACCTATTGCATTTCCAACACCCCTCTCCCAAGTCCTTCCTCCCTACCTTTTATCTTAGCCTGCTAGACACACTTTCCTCATTCCTGAAGAAGGGCTTATGCCCGAAACGTCGATTCTCTTATTCCTTGGATGCTGCCTGACTTGCTGCGCTTTTCCAGCAACACATTTTCAGCTTCTTACATAGCTGTTCTTGGTGTCAAGATGTTCTAGGCAGGAGTGAAGGGCAAGTGATATGGCATCTGACGTGGATCAGTTGGTCCGATAGGCAAACTGGAGTGGGTCAACAGTGGTGGGGAGGCTGGAGTTGACTAATGCCATGACCAGCCTTTCAAACCACTTCATGACCACTGAAGTTAGGGTCACCGGGCGGTAGTCATTGAGACATGCTGCATGAGCCTTCTTAGGCACAGGGATGATGTTGGCCCTCTTGAAACAGGCAGGGACAGTGGCCTGCTGCAGGGAGTGGTTGAAGATATCGGAGAAGACCTCTGCCAGTTGATCTCTGCATGCCCTGAGTGTACGGCCTGGTACTCCGTCTGGTCCCATTTCTTTCCTTGGATTCACACGAAGGAAAACTGATCTGACCTCTGACGCAGTGACTGTTGGAATAGGTTTGTCAGGACTTGTCGGAATAGGTGTTACCTCTTCGCCGAGAGTCTGCTCAAAGCGAGCATAGAAGGCATTGAGACAATCTGGGAGGGAGCTGTCATTGTCTGCTATCTTTCATTGTCTCTTTTTAGAACCTGTGATGTCATTCAG
The DNA here is from genome assembly GCF_037043375.1 of Chiloscyllium plagiosum. NCBI lineage: Eukaryota > Metazoa > Chordata > Chondrichthyes > Orectolobiformes > Hemiscylliidae > Chiloscyllium > Chiloscyllium plagiosum. The sequence continues at coordinate 39,896,121 of NW_028270163.1, forward strand.
CCCTTGCCCTAGTCACCAGGTGTCTGTCTGGGTCTCTAGTTTGGATCGGTATTGGTGCTTGGCTAGCTTAATGGCTCTGCGAAAGTCATGCTTGGATTCCTTATATTTGAGTGGGTCTCCTGATCTGAAGGCCTCATGTCTGGTTTTTAGCAGGTTCTGTGTGTCCTGGTTCATCCCGGGTTTCCTGTTGGGGAACATCCGGATTGACTTCCTCGTTCTCCACACATTTGCTGATAAAGGAGATGGCCTACTTGTCCAAGGAAGGGGGTGCAAAGGAGATTCACCACAAAATTGCCTCGGATGGAGGATGTAAGTTATATGGAAAGGTTGGATAGCCTTGGAGCAGAGAAGACTGAAGGATGGTTGAATTGAGCTGAGTAAGATCATGAGGGGTGTATACAGAATGGATAAGGAGTAGCTGTTTCCTGAGTTGAAGAATTAGTCACGATGGGACGTAGGTTCAAGATGGGGGGGCACAACGTTTTGTGGGGGGCTTGTGAGGAAACCCTTTTTACCCAGAGGGTGACAGCAGTCTGCAATATGCTGCTATGGAGGGTGGTAGAGGTGAGTTGCCTCCCATCCTGTAAAAAGTATGTGAATGAGCGCTTGGCACATCATAACATTTAAGGCTATGGGTAAATGGAATCAGGTTGAAGGTCAGGTGTTTCCCATGTGTTGGTGCAAAGTCAGTGGACCAAAGGGTCCAATGTGTGATTCTAAGAAAGCACACTGGAAAGGTCAATACCCTCTCAAAATTGGAACCAAATTATACAAAAGCTTCACTTTACTCACCAGCATTTTGTTTGACTACCAAATACAGCTGCATATTCAAAACAACCTTACAATTGAAAAAGGTAGTTACATAATACTGGTGCCTTTGTCCTGCAACCTGACCCTTATAAAGTACATTCTGTACATGACTGAAAGGTAACCTTTATTATCTCAGTTACTGATTTTTCTATGACAGGGTGTAGCTGACCTAACTGAAGTTAGCAGCTTTCTGCCAGTCTGTAGCTCCTCTTACCTGTCTGTTCAGCCTGACAGTGAGGATGGTATTTGAATAGCTGTAGTTGCAGATCTCAGTCCCTTTCTTGAAATGATAAACGTTCATCTTCTGTGGTGTGGAGAGGCTGACAATGACCACCAGGCTGCTGGAAAACAGCCGTTCCACAATATACACATCGGGCGTGTCTGCTGTATGAGGAGAAAGCACGGACAGAGAAAGAAGATTAAAACAACAGAGTTCACATACATGGACAATGAGCCTGATACTGATCAGCTGGTAAACTGGACAGAGCATTGGCAGATGAAGCTGAATCCTGATAAGTGCAAGGTGATGCATTTCAGGAGGTCTATAAAAGGAACAACATACACTAGGAATGCACATGGTCTCCAGGGAGTACCGAGGGACAAAGGAACCTGGTGGTGCTGGAACGACACAGCAGGTCAGGCAGCATCCAAGGAGCAGGAGAATCGACATTTTGGGCATAAACCCTTCACCAGAAATTGGCAGGTGAACATGATGCAGTCCTCACTTTCTCCTAACAAAGGGATCTTGGTGTACAAGTCCACAGAGTCCTGTCAGCACAAGTAGACGGGGTGAAAACATATGGGATGCTTATATTATGTATGCTGAAGTCAGGGGGTTGGGTGGGGGGGAAAAGGAGTGAGTGGACAAGGTGGAGATGGAGCCCAGAGAGAAAGAATGACAGGGAAAGGGATGGATGATAGTTTTCCAGGGAGAAAGAAAAGTTGATCATGGGGACCATATATAGGTGAAAATGGGTTGGCGTTGCTTAAAGCCTAGGGTGGAGGTGGATAAAGGATATGAAAGGAGGTGTTCAGGTTCTAAAATTACTGAACTCGATATTGAGGCTGAAGGCTGACTCTGAAGGCTGCTGGGTCCCTAAGCTGAAAATGAGATGTTGTTCTTCCAACTTGCGCTGAACCTTGTTGGAGCAGTGTAACAGGCCCGAGACAGAGACATTGCCAGGGAACATGGTGTTAAAGTGGCAGGCGGCTGGAAACTTGTGGTCACGTTGCAGACAGAATGTAAGTATTTTGCAAAGCGGTTACCCAGTCTGCATTTCGTCTTCCTCACGTAGAGGAGATTGTGAACAGCGAATACAGTAGATTAAGTTTCAGTAAATCACAGAATCTCTATAGTGTGGAAGTAGGCTATTCAGCCCATCGAGTCCATAACAACCCCCTGAAGTGCATCAACCTCCTACTTTATCCCTGTAACCCATTTCCCCCACCAACTCACCCTCCACTCCTGGCACCTTCCCCTTTCAACACAAGAAGTGCAAAACCTGCATGTGCAGCTCCCCTCTTCACCTCTGTTCAAGGCCCCAAAGGATCCTTCCACAGCTGACAGAGATTTACCTGTACTTCCACACACATCATCTACTGTGTCCATTGCTCTCAATGTGGTCTCTTCTATACTGGGGAGATAAGAAGCCAACTTGTGGAGCATTTCAGAGAACATCTCTGGAACACACACACTAAACAACCCTATTGCCCTGTGCCTAACACTTTAATTCCCACTCCCACTCTGCCAAGGACATTGAAGTCCTGGGCCTCCTCCACTGCCAAACTCTAACCACCCGACGCCCGGAGGAAGAACGCCTCATCTTCCACCTTGGGACCTTCCAACTACACGGGATCAATGTGGATTTCATCAGTTTCCCTATTTCCCCTCCCCCAACTTATTCCTGATCCAACCTTCCAATTCGGCACCGCCCTCTTGAACTGTCCTACCTGTCCATATTCCTTCCTACCTATCCACTCCACCCTCCTCTCCGACCTATTACCTTCACCCCCACCTTCAGCTTCTTATCACACTCCCAGCTACCTTCACCCCAGCCCCACCCCCCCTTCCCATTTATGTCTCAGCCCCCTTGGGCCACTTCCTCATTCCTCATGAAGAGCTTACGCTCGAAACGTCAACTTTTCTGCTCCTTGGATGCTGCCTGACCATGGCTAATCCACCTAACTTGCACATCTTTGGACTGTGGGAGGAAACTGAGGCACCCAGAGGAAACCCACACAGACACAGAAGAATGTGCAAATTCCACACAGACAGTCACCTTAGGCTAAAGTCGAACTCGGCTCCCTGATGCCATGAGGCAGCAGTGCTAACCATTGAGTCACCTTGTAAGTAAATTGCTACTTTAGCTGGAATGATGCTGTTGGATTGTGGGGAGGTGTTTGGAGCTTGAACAATTGGTCCAGGGTGTTCCAGAGGGAATGTGGAAACTGTTGGTAAAAACAGGTCATCTGTTTGGCTAATTTGGTTGAGGGATAAATAGTGTTCAGGACCAGCCGATTCTCCCCTCTGCTTCTAATAGTGTCATGATGTCAAATAAATACACCTGAGTTGGCAGCATCTTTATTTAATATATCATCAAAAAGACATCAGATTGCAACTCCAACAAAATGGTGCACTAGTCAAGGTATGTGCTCAAATTCTGGAGTAGCCCTGGATCCAAAATCTTCAGTGTCGGGGACAAGTATTCCATCTTTATGTTGTTTGCAACTCTACTGCAAGGAAGTACTACTTTGCACAATGTAGTCTATTGCACTCACTGCTCACAATGTGGTTTCCTTTACATTGGGGAAACAAAGAGTAGACTGGGTGACCGCTTCACAGAATACCTGCATTCTGGCTGCAAAAGAGACCATTAGCTTCCAGTTGCCTGCCACTTCAAAACACCACCCTGTTCCTTGGCCAACATCTCTGTCTCAGGTTTACTGCAGTGCTCCAGCAAAGCTCAGCATAAGCTGGAAGAACAACACTTCATTTTCTGCTTGGGGACCCTGCAGCCTTCAGGACTCCACTTTGAGTTCAATAAATTTAGGGCTTGAATTCTCCCATGTCCCAGCCCCCAATCCCACACAACAGGCTTAGTTATCACATGGCTTGTGTTCTACCAGCCTCCTGCTTGTCTACCTTTGTCATCTCATAGTCCGCCATTACACATGACCTATTGTTAGCCATTAACAATCTCCACTCTCAGCTATTCACTCTCCTAGTCAGATCATTATCCACTCATTTGTCTGACCAACTGTTCTTCTCTCCCTTTGGGCTCTATTCCCACCAGTCATTTACTCCTTATCCCTATCTTCTGCATAGCCTAGCTGTTCTGAGGAAGGGTCATTGATCCCATAACATTAACTCTGATTTCTCTCCATAGATGCTGCCAGACCTGCTGAGCTTCATCAGGATGAAGAGCTTATGCTCGAAACGTCAATTCTCCTGCTCCTCAGATGCTGCCTGACCGGCTGTGCTTTTCCAGCACCACACTCTTCAATTCTAATCTCCAGCATCTGCAGTGCTACCGTGCTCCCAGTCTGAATTCAGTGGCATACAGTCAAGGACTGAATGTTAGATATTTTTATATCCCACCACAGTTTAAGCACACTGTAATCTGGGCAGGAAAAATGAGTATTTTTGGATGTAGTTGGGTGTGGTATCCTCTTCTGAAAATGTTCTGTTCTCTTAAACACACAGATTTTGTAGTTGGTCCATTCATGACTTTAAAAATATGTTGTTGAATTGGTCTCACTTCTGCATTATAAAAAAGCTGGCGATACGTTTTAAAAATTAATGTTTAAACCAAGACAAAGGAAACAAGGCAATAATGCATTGAATACAAAGCTGCTTCCATGAAATTTTGTTACTGCGACTGTAATGCTCACGTAATTGTCTGCAAACTGAGCTTATCTTCATTAATTTGAATTTTGTTAATTCCTTGTGACTTGCTAGAGGAAGTGATGGAGGCTCGTACATTTGCAACATTTAAAAGGCAGCTGGATGGGTATATAAATAGGAAGGCTTTGGAGGGGTATGGGCCAAGTGCCGGCACTTGGGACTAGATTGGATTGGGATATCTGGTCGGCATGGACGAGTTGGAGCAAAGGGTCTGTTTCCGTGCTGTACATCTCACAGAATACAGGGAGAACTAGCCATTTGGATACAGAACTGGCTCAAAGGTAGAAGACAGAGGGTGGTGGTGGAGGGTTGTTTTTCAGACTGGAGTATTATGACCAGTGGAGTGCAACAAGGATCGGTGCTGGGTCCTCTATTTGTCATTTACATAAATGATTTGGATGCGAGCATAAGAGGTACAGTTAGTAAGTTTGCATATGACATCAAAATTGGAGGTGTAGTTACAACAGGATCTTGACCAGATGGGCCAATGGGCTGAGAAGTGGCAGATGGAATTTAATTCAGATAAATGCAACGTGCTGCATTTTGGGAAAGCAAATCTTAGCAGGACTTATAGACTTAATGATAAGGTTGCTGAACAAAGAGACCTTGGAGTGCAGGTTCATACCTCCTTGGTCAGAGTATTGAGTACAGCAGTTGGGAGATCATGTTGAGGCTGTACAGGTCATTGGTTAGGCCACTGTTGGAATATTGTATGCAGTTCTCGTCTCCTTCCCATCGGAAAGATGTTGTGAAACATGAAAGGGTTCAGTAAAGATTTATAAGGATGTTGCCAAGGTTGGAGGATTTGAGTTATAAGGAGAGGCTGAACAGGCTGGGGCTGTTTTCCCTGGAGTGTCAGAGGCCGAGGGGTGACCTTATAGAGATTTACAAAATTATGAGGGGCATGGATAGATAAATAGGCAAAGTCTTTTCCCTGGGGTTGGGGAGTCCAGAACTAGAGGGCATAGGCTTAGGGTGATAGGGGAAGGATATAAAAGAGACCTACAAGGCAACCTTTTCACACAGAGGGTGGTCCATGTATAGAATGAGCTGCCAGAGGATGTGGTGGAGGCTGGTACAATTGCAACATTTAAGAGGCATTTGGATGGGTATATGAATAGGAAGGGTTTGGAGGGATATGGGCCGGGTGCTTGCAAGTGGAACGAGATTCGGTTGGGATATCTGGTCGGCGTGGACTGGTTGGACCAAAGAGTCTGTTTCCATACTGTACATCTCTATGACTCTATGACTTGCACATAGCCATCAAGACAAAGTATAGTTTCTAATTTAAGACAGGTGGATTTCAGTCCCCATTATAAAGTAATATATTCTACTTTTGTTTTTCATATTTCAAATAATAAACTCCTACCATTCAGTGGTGGGAGTGTGTGATTAGAATCAGTAGCAGTAAACCCCTTTATACCTCCATGCATGCTCCAGCTCTCTAAGCACCCCATGTGCATCAGGCTCCATCCATCAAATCAACCCATTGAATAAATCAGAAAAGTGCAGGCAGACAAAAGTTGCATATCATTATAGATTACTCATCACTCTCACGGCTTTACATACAATGTCTCAGTGTCAGTTTCCAGTGAAGTGAGGACAGGAGAATAAAATTTTGATTTGATTTGTCATTGTAATATGTACCTAAGTACAGTGAAAAATTTTGTTTTGCATGCAGTACAGCAGAACATAACATCCAAACATTATAGGGTGACTGACGAGCAATAAAAAATTACAGCTGTAAAGAAAATGTACAAAACAAGATATTAGATTTGAAACTTGAGACATCCATCTCAGAAGTCTAATAACAGCGGGGAAGCAGCTGTTGTCGAATCTGTTGGTACAAGTATTTAAGCTTTTGTATCTTCTGCCCAACAGGAGAGGTTGCAAGAGATGACGACTGCTGTGGGTGGGGTCTTTGATGATGCTAGCTGCCTTTATGCAGCAAAGAGAAGTGTAGATGGAGTTACTGGCTGTAAGGTTGGCTTCCATGATGGTCTGGGCTGTGTTCACAACTTTCTGTAGCTTCTCAAGGTCCTGGGCAGAGCAGTTGCTGTACCAAACCGTGATGCATCCAGGGGACTAATGCAACAAAGCGCAGATGGCACTGTAAGGCGTAGAAGCAGAAGTAGGGGTATTCAGCGTATTGATTATGCTCCTATTCAGAGAAATCATGGCTGACCCGAAAATCCACTAGGAACCAGCAGTGATGGCAAACTGCATTGCTGGCAAACTGCATTGATGCATTTAAGACAAAGTTAGATAAGCACTTGAGGGAGAATGGAATATGTTGATGAACTGAGATGAACAAGATTAGGTGGCGGTTCATGAGCAGTATTAATGACAGCAGAGTCTATTTGTAATGAACAATCAGTTTCCGCAGTGAAAACACTTTGCAATAAACTCTTCACTGGAACTTGGATAATTCATTGAAACTGAGAGAATCCCAGTGGATGAGAATTTCCCCACATTGCAGATCACCCACAGGTAATTTACTTGATTTTTGTTTCTGCTGGTCCCCAGAGTTCCAAGACCTCACTGTTTCATTTAGCTTTTTACATCTGTGGAACATTTGGATACTGCAGGGCTTCCACCATCCTGTGGGATCATGTTCCAATATGAATCAGTTCCGAGAGATGACAAAGCATCAAGTATGATTCATGATCACAATGTGTGTTCTGAATGCAGGACACTATTAAAAATAGCCACACATCCCGAATTGCCATTACACCCCAGCACGTTCCCAGGATTTATAACACTCCAAACAGGCTCTGATCAATTATTCCAAAACGTTCTGCTTATCTTCCCTACTATCAAGATTGAAACCAGTGACGTGAATGTTGCTCACTGACTGGGTGTGGGATTGCACTGATCTTGGGATTGTTCAATTTGCACATGTGGGCAGGTAGTGGCATAATAGGAATGTCATTGAACTAATAATTCAGAGGGCCAGGCTAGGGTGAAGAGTTCAAATCCTACCACAACAGACAATGAAACCAAAGTCTGATAAAGCATTGCACTAATGGTGAGCATGTAACCCTTGTCTATTGTTGTAAAAGTCCATCCAGGTCACTATTATCCTTTAGGATAGGTAACATGCCATCCTTACCTGCTCTGGCCTATGTGTGACTCCAGACCATGGCTGTGTTGTTGACTCTTAACTACCCTCTGAAAAATTAGGGATGGGCAATAAAAGCTGGCCTAGCCAGCGACGCCCTCATCCCAAGAATGAATAAAAAACAGCTGCCCCAGCGCCGACCTCCACATCCCGTGAACAAAATAAAAGAGCACATCGTGCTGCGTCTATTGATGTTGTTTGCCTTAAATGCAGCCACCTATAAATGTAACTTACTAGATAGTGTGACTTTACACAATTCATTCACACAGAGGCACAGTTCATATTGAGAAAGAACCGTTATATTCTGATTCACAGCTAATATCACCCATGAGCCAAAGCTAATCATGTCTTATTAAAATCATTTGTACAGTCAGGAATTTTGCAACCATGAAAAACAGGGTCTGTATATAAAAACATTTAGCAGATAGCAGAGGATTTCTTAATTGATAGGTGCATCACCTACCATGTAGCTATGTATATTTGGATATAACACTATAATGATTGCTATTCCTTATTTTACTGCTGATTTTCTGGTACATCACCCAGTGTGTGTGCAAGGCCCCACCAATGGCACAGAGCTGTGGAAAGTTCCACCCTACATTTTTATACTTTAAACCATTTGCAGTAGGAAGGAAGTGATGACAAGGAGCAAATGACTAGCAGAAGTTTAACATTTTCATGAATGGTTTTCTCCCTACAAGTGTAAAGATGCCAAGGTCCAACGTAACCCTCTCCCAGGTCAGGGGGAGACCTCTTACACATCACATGAAAGCTGAGGCCCAAGTCGACTCTCACTTCACTAAGCTAGCTGTTGCTGCCAGTGTTGCACCCTACGTTGTTTACTCAATTTAACACAACAGCAAATAAAAGGAACAGTACTGTCCAAGAAATACTCTGCCTGTTTCTCCCTGCTCTTTATTTTCACAGCTGCTTTCTATTTCTTCTTGTATCCTAAAAGCATCTTCAGCTTCAGAGGTGCAAGTTGTTCTCCACTGCCTCTTCCACATAGTTCATCTTGCATTGCAATTACCAGTGTGTTTTATATTTCTTTGTTTTTTGCTTTTTTTTATTTTATTTTTTTTTAGTCGGCCCTAACGACCCCCTCTGTTTTATATTTCTCATGGGACATGAGCATCACTGGCAATGACACAAATTCCCATCTCTAATTGTCCTTCAGAGAGTGGTGATCACCTGCTTAACCAACTGCAGTGTGTCTTGTGTAGGTACATCCAAAGTCTTTCAGGTATTGAATTTGAGGATTTTCACCCACTGATGATGATGGACAAGTGAGACATTTTGAAGTCAAGATGGTGGATGAGGAGAACTTGCAGCTGGTGGTCTCATAGTATTGGCAACGATACCCCTCCATTACTTTTCTGATAACTGAGAATAAGTGAATTTGACTCAATTAGGTTTATCTTCCATTTTATGGTGAAGACATATCTGGGCAATTTTCCGAATTGATGCCTATATAGTAAGTGTATGGAAAGTACTTGGCTCGGGGTGGGATTATGTTTGGACCATAGATTTTCAACAACTGTTGAGACCAACACTCTGCTCTATCCAGTGCCTTAAGCCCTTTACTGAGCTCATGTGAAGTGACTCTAATTGGCTGAAGTATAGTGCCACTGAGGGTAGGGACCAGAGGAGGAGACTGAAACAAGACATCCACTCAATGCCTCTAGCTAAGGATGTCTGCAACAGCTTCAATCTCATCTTCTGCTTGGTCATCAATGAAGGTGGGGATGCTATAAAGTCTATTCCTCTTGTTGTTTAATTGTCATCACCAGTAAAGTTGGATGCGCATGACAGCAAATGTCAGACCAGAATCGTTGATTGTGAAATTGCTTAGTGCTATTTATAATGTGCTATCCCTGCTGTTTAACATGCTGTAAATACATGTGTACTGTAAATATGCCAAGGTGATATCCCATTTTTAGTACACATCCTGGTTATTCTACACTCTTCACTGAATCAGGTTGGTCTCCTGGTTAGTTGATAGTCACAGAGTGAGGGAAAAGCTGGCCCATGAGTTTATAAATTGGACTGGCATATAATTATGCTGCTGCTTGTTCACAGAGCCTCAGTTAAGTTGTTAGATGTTCTCAACCCATCTCAATTAGTTGGTGATGTTTCACAACAGAACTGGAGGGTATCCTCAGTGTGAAGATGAGACTTCATCACCACACAGTGTGCAGTGATAACTCCTATTAATACTCTCATGAACAGATGCATCTCTGACAGGTATTTAGTGAGGAGGAGGTCAAGTTATTTTTACTTTGTGTCAGCTTTTCCATCACCTGTTGGAAGCTAATATGTCACATAGATTCTTCAAGGTTCAACCAACTTAGTTAGTAATAGTGTTACCAAGCTAGTCTTGGTGACAGGATTCAGACACTCTTAGTGATAGATGTTCAAAGCCCTCATCAGACTAAATTCTCTGGCATGACACATATTGCTTCCTCCAACTTGGGAATGCACTGATTCAACACCTGAATTAGGGATGTACATAGCAACTTGCAGGAGGCTTTCCTGCCCATGTCTGACCTGCTACCATGAAATTTCATAGGGTTCAGGGTCAATGATAAGAATTTCTATGACTAATCCTTACCAGCTGTACACAACCATCATGTTACCGCCTCTGGGGGATCTATCCAACAATAGGATAGAACTTTACAAGCATGGTGAAGGAGAAGTCTAGGATGCTGGCAGAAAGATGTGACTGTGTAAATATGACACGATCAGGCTGTTGTTTTAGTAGCCGGTTGTCAGCTCTCTCCATTCTAGCACAAGTTCCAAAACATTAAAGAGGAAGACTTTGAAGAATTGACTGTATGTAGGTGTAACTTTGTCTTGTCTGGCACCAAACTGTCTGTCTCGTTGTATTCTTCTTACACTTTTTGTAACTGTATAACACGGCCATTTTACAGGACAATTAAAGTCAATCACAACGTTGAAGGATGGAGTCACATATAGCCACCGTAGGTAAGGACAACAGATTTCCATCACAAAAGGATATTTGAGAATCTGATGAATTTTTACAACAATCCAGTATTTCATGAATAGAATTGATTTCCGTTCCAAATGGATTTAATGAACTAATTTGAACATCCCAACTGCCATAACAGAATTTGAACTTTTATTTCTGGACCAGTGGGATTCCCAGTCCATATCTAAATTACCAAACTATCCAATATAGCTACTGCCGAGCCCTAAAGCAGTGATATCCTAGTTTCATTTAGGTCCAATTTTCAGTGAGTGTTTTTAAGTCCCTCTTTTGTTAGGACATCCAAAGTTCAAAAGGGGTGACAAGTTCCCAGATTCCCTTCTGACAGTAATCCAAATACCCTCAGTGTGTTCATATCATAATGCAAGGCTAGAAATCCCATCCCCATGACTCTTCAAGTCATGACATGCTGGCTTATAAAATGTAGAGCTCCACATTGATGCCTCCAGTGTTATTTAATACCCAAATTAACATTCTCAGATTCCCTTTAAGCCTGTAATCCTACTCACTATTATGCTCCAGCAAGCACATGGTGCCACCTCCTCAACTGTGTATAAAATAATTGTACTGAAATACAAGCTACCAAGAATATTACTGCAGGTGGTGAGCTGATAATACAGATGCCAGAGTACATAATCCGATTTCCAAGCACTCAGACCTCAAATCTCCAAGTCAGTTAAACTTTCCTATAACAAGAAAAGACATGCCAAAGAATGACTAGAATGCTCCCAGATCTGCAGCATTGACCCTGTTAGAAATAAAATGAATTTTCTCTAAATAAAAAAGAAAGGTGATGCAGTAGAGACCCTCACACATGCTGAAGGGGTTTGATAGGGAAGACGTAAATAATAAACCTCTACTATGGGTTCACATTGTTCATGTGACCAATTGTGACATCATTATTTGGAACAAAAAGGGCTTACCGTGTTGCTAAGTAGCGAATTTATTAATCCTAAGCATGAAGGCAAGATTGAGAGGCTGAGGGAATATGAAGATCACCCATCAAGAGTCTGGGACAGGAGGTCTGGTCACTGTTTATACCAATAGAATGACTGAACAGCTTACATGGACCACATAACCACTATAATGGAAGCATTTGAAGAGATTGCTGCCTCACACCTATCTTCCTGGTTCCACATCGTCTGATCTCCATTTTGTGTATTTCAAAGTATTGTAATTTAATGTCAGTGTGCATGGAATGTAGACATCTAAAGATAGTCTTTAAGAAAAATACTGCTTGCTATAGTCATATGCAATTGTGAACCATGGTTCCTGACTTATTGTAGAGGATGGTGAACTGATTAATGATGAAGCACGTAGAATCACATTGGAGCAGGTGAATCAGCCTCTAGGAGTCTCCAAACCATCCAGGAAAGTTCACTCATGGCAGCAACAAATCAGAGAAAAGTAACCAATAGATAAATGGAAGGAAATACTGAGTAGCTGCTCCTCCAAACAAAGGCTGGTTCACTCCCATGCTTTCTGCTGATTGGTCCAATGATTGAGGGAGGGAGGGGGTGGAGATGACCTGTGATTGGAGGAACAGTGGGCAGCTCAGTAGCTAAGAAGGGGATGTGGAGCTGGAAAGGCACAGGGACATAGACAAGAGGCCAGAGGCTGCAGAGTCTGATGCTGTTTTACTGACTCTGGGGACCATGGCTGAGAGCAGCCTATGTCTCTAAAGTTTGCAGGGAGAGTGGAAAGCCACCTTTTGGTCAGTCGGGGAGCTACAAGAGTGTGAGGGTGGTTCCCTAAATGGCCTTACGCTTGACACAGAGTGCGGAGGGGAGATGGGGCACCGGAAGGGGACACACAGGGGTGGAGGCAGAGCACCTCTAAGGGGCTGGGAGAGACTGGAAAGTTGCAACAGTGTGTGGGAGGGGTTGCTACTGATGTCAGAGTCTACAGTAACAAAACAAAATAGAACAGCGAAAGGTGGTAAATTTGACATGCCAAAATCTAGAGGTCATAAATATAAAACAGATAAATTCATTAAGGAATCCAGAGTGAATTTCCTTATCCAAAGAGTAGTTAGATTTTGAAATTTACTATCATATCAGGTAGTTGAAGTAAATAGAATAAATACATTTGAGGGGCAACTTGGTAAGCATGTAAATGAGAAAGAAATGTATTGGATGATATGCAGGGAAGTGTTGAATGAAGTAGAGTCCAGAGTCATAGAGATGTACTGCCAGAAACAAACCCTTCGGTCCAACTTGTCTGTGCCAACCCGGTATCCTAACCTAATCTAGCCCCATTTGCCAGCATGTGGTCCATATCCCTCTAAACCCTTCCTATTCATATACCCATCCAGTTGCCTTTTAAATGCTGCATTGTACCAGCCTTCAACAGCTCATTCCATACACGTACCACCCTCTGCGTGAAAAAGTTGCCCCTTAGGTCATTTTTATATCTTTTCCTTCTCACCCTAAATCTATGCGCTCTAGTTCTGGACTCGCCCACCCCAAGAAAATACTTTGTTTATTTATCCTGTCCATGCCCCTTATGATTTTACAAACCTCTATAATGTCACCCCTCAGCCTCCGAAACTTCAGGGAAAACAGCCCCAACCTATTCAGCCTCTCCTTACAGCTCATATCCTGCACCCTGGCAACATCCTTGTAAATCTTTTCTGAGTCCTTTCAAGTTTCACAACATCCTTCCAATAGGAAGGAGACCAGAATGGTACACAATTTTCAAAAGTCTTGTACAGGCGCAACCAATGTTCTGTACAACCGCAACATGACCTCCCAACTCCTACACTCAATACTCTGACCGATAAAGGAAAGCATGCCAACTGCCTTTTTCACTATCCTATCTGTCTGCAACTCTACTTCCAAGGAAATATGAAGCTGTACTTCAAGGTCTCATTGTTCAGCAACACTTCCCAGGACCTTACCATTAAATGTATAAGTCCTGCTTTGATTTGCTTTTCCAAAATGCAGCAACCTTACATTTATCTAAATTAAACTCCATCTGCCACTCCTCAGCTCATTGGCCCATCTGATCAAGATCCTGTTGTACTCTGAGGTAATCTTCTTCACTGTCCACTACACTTCCAATTTTTGTGTCATCTGCAAAATTATGAACTGTACCTCCTATGTTTTCACATCCAAATCATTCATAAAAATTATGAAAAGTAGTGAACCCAGCACCAATCCTTGTGGCACTCCACTGGTCACAGGCCTCCAGTCTGAAAAGCAACACTCTACCACCACCTTCTGTCTTCTAACTTCGAGCCAGTTCTGTATCCAAATGGCTAGTTGTCCATTGTGGAGTAGGAGGAGTCTTGTGTGTAACATAAACATTAGTGATATGTTGGGTTAAATGATTAGCTTCCGTGCTGCAAAGTCCATGAGAAATTAGTTCTTAGCTATGACACTGCATTGTGACATGGTGCTCCATAACATATATGTGTCAGCTGTTTCAAAGAGCAATCAAGCTTCTCGACCCATATCCCCACTTTTTGTTGATAGTGCTACAAGTTCCTCATCTTCAGAGCTCCTTCAACTTTCTCCTGTCCAAGCTGCAGCCACTCAGCAAAGTCTTTAGCACTGGGGTGCAAGACACTAAATAATTCCTAGAAGATTATTCTTGATCCTCGGCACAATTTACTTAACTCAAAAGAAAAGTGAAACTAAAGTCACACCAAAGTGAATTCCTTATCGCCATTAGTTTTTGTGGATTACTTCTTCATTCTTACTGACTCTTAATGGCAGATACAGTCACATCATAACATTATGTTCTATATTTGTGTTGAGATATAGGAGTAGATGGACATGGAAGCAAAATCAGAAAAATTCAATAGTGTCTTCAAAATTATTAACCCTATTAAACAAAGCCACAACACACAAAAAGCATTAATTTCCTGGATACTACAATTGGGAAAAGACATTAGCCATAAGTTAAGTAAACTCTTTTTCTTTTAAAAATAACTAATATAACTTCGAGCCCCAGCCCTTATCCATTGTTTCCCATGCAGGCTGCATTCTGATTCCTCTCTGCAAGAACATCTTGACCTTCCGTTCACAAGCTTAAATGACAGCATTTGAGGCGGCTCAGTGGTTAGCACTGCAGACTCACGGACCAGGAACCCAGTTCAATTCCACCCTCGGGTAACTGTTTTTGTGGAGTTTGCATATCCTCCCTGTGTCTGTGTGGGTTTCCTCCCGGTGTTCCAGCCTCCTCCCATAGTTCAAGGATGTGCAGGATAAGTGGGTTGGCTGTGCTAAACCGTCCATAGTGTCGAGTGATGTGTAGGCTCGATGGATTCGCCATGGGAAATGCGGGGGTAAGATGGAGGTGGGACTGGGTCTGGATGGGATGCTCTTTGGAGGGGCGGTGCTGACTCGATGGGCCAAACTGCCTGCTTCCACACTGTAGGGATTCTAATAATAACAGGCGAGATCAGAAATTCATCACATGTTAAACAGATGCAAGGTTTTTTCTCACCACTCAGTGGCGCAACATGTTATCGCCATGTCTCCTTCAATAGGTTATGGTGCTTCCTGAGAAAGAAGCATGATCTTAACAAACAACATAAAGTGCTGGCTTTGCTGGCAGCAATGCTGTAAGATAGATGCGAATTCTGTCCTGTTCCCTACAACTCTTTCAGAGAGTCATTTACTTTTAAACAACGCATGCATTTTGCACATCAAAGGAATCGTGACTGCACATACAGAGTGGGAAGGAGGTGGCAGCAGAATACACGATGATTCATAAGAAAAACTGGGAAAACAGATAAAAGTAACAATTTGAAGTACAGCACTTGTGATAGTCAAGGATGTGCTTAAGACTAGCATTTAGGGAGGCGGGCAAAACCCACAGCCAATTTCTGGGATCCAGAAAACTTTGAACCCATGTTGGAGGTCATATGAGGTGCAATAGAGGGAATACTATGAGCAGAAGCATATGTCAGCGATAGACAGGATAGATCGACTGAATCCTTAGGAGAGTATAAAGAAAGTAGGAGTATACTTAAGAGGGAAATCAGGAGAGCAAAACGGGGACATGAGATAGCTTTGGCAAATAGAATTAAGGAGAATCCAAAGGGTTTTTACAAATATATTAAGGACAAAAAGGGTAACTAGGGAGAGAATAGGGCCCCTCAAAGATCAGCAAGGCGGCCTTTGTGTGGAGCCACAGAAAATTGGGGAGATACTAAATGAATATTTTGCATCAGTATTTACTGTGGAAAAGGATATGGAAGATATAGACTAGGGAAATAGATGGTGACATCTTGCAAAATGTCCAGATTACAGAGGAGGAAGTGCTAGATGTCTTGAAACGGTAAAAGGTGGATAAATCCCCAGGACCTGATCAGGTGTACCCGAGAACTCTGTGGGAAGTTAGAGAAGTGATTGCTGGGCCACTTGCTGAGATATTTGTATCATTGATAGTCACAGGCAAGGTGCCGTTAGACTAGAGGTTGGCAAACGTGGTGCCACTGTTTAAGAAGGGCAGTAAAGACAAGCCAGGGAACTGTAGATCGGTGAGCCTGACCTCGGTGGTAGGCAAATTGTTGGAGGGAATCCTGAGGGATAGGATGTACATGTATTTGGAAAGGACTGATACGGGATAGTCAACATGGCTTTGTGAGTGGGAAATCATGTCTCACAAACTTGATTGAGCTTTTTGAAGAAGTAACAAAGAAGACTGATGAGGGCAGAGCAGTAGATGTGATCTATATGGACTTTAGTAAGGCGTTCGACAAGGTTCCCCATGGGAGACTGATTAGTAAGGTTAGATCTCATGGAATACAGGGAGAACTAGCCATTTGGATACAGAACCCGCTCAAAAGTAGAAGACAGTGGGTGGTGGTGGAGGGTTGTTTTTCAGACTGAAGGCCTGTGACCAGTGGAGTGCCACAAGGATCGGTGCTGGGCCCTCTACTTTTTGTCATTTACATAAATGATTTGGATGTGAGCATAAGAGGTAAGTTTGCAGATGACACCAAAATTGGAGGTGTAGTGGACAGTGAAGAAGGTTACCTCAGATTACAACAGGATCTTGACCAGATGGGCCAATGGGCTGAGAAGTGGCAGATGGAGTTTAATTCAGATAAATAGGAGGTGCTGCATTTTGGGAAAGCAAATCTTAGCAGGACTTATACACTTAATGGTAAGGTCCTAGGGAGTGTTGCTGAACAAAGAGACCTTGGAGTGCAGGTTCATAGCTCCTTGAAAGTGGAGTCGCAGGCATTTGGTATGCTTTTCTTTATTGTTCAGCGTATTGAGTACAGGAGTTGGGAGGTCATGTTGCGGCTGTACAGGATATTGGTTAGGCCACTGTTGGAATATTGCATGCAATTCTGGTCTCCTCCCTATCGGAAAGATGTTGTGAAACTTGAAAGGGTTCAGAAAAGATTTACAAGGATGTTGCCAGGGTTGGAGGATCTGAGCTACAGGGAGAGGCTGAACAGGCCGGGGCTGTTTTCCCTGGAGCGTTGGAGGCTGAGGGGTGACCTTATAGAGGTTTACAAAATTATGAGGGGCATGGATAGGATAAATAGACAAAGCCTTTTCCCTGGGATCAGGGAGTCCAGAACTAGAGGACACAGGTTTAGGGTGAGAGGGGAAAGATGTAAAAGAGACCTAAGGCGCAACATTTTCATGCAGAGGGTGGTAGGTGTATGGAATGAGCTGCCAGTGGATGTGGTGGAGGCTGGTACAATTGCAACATTTAAGAGGCATTTGGATGGGTATATGAATAGGAAGGGTTTGGAGGGATATGGGATGGAAATATGTTGCTGGAGAAGCGCAGCAGGTCAGGCAGCATCTAGGGAACAGGAGAATCGACGTTTCGGGCATTAGCCCTTCTTCAGGAATGAGGAAAGTTTGTCCAGCAGGCTAAGATAAAAGATAGGGAGGAGGGACTTGGGGGAGGGGCGTCGGGAATGTGATAGGTGGAAAAAGGTCAAGGTGAGGGTGATAGGACAGATTGGGGTGGGGGCGGAGAGGTCGGGAAGAAGATTGCAGGTTAGGGAGGCGGTGCTGAATTTGATGGATTTGACTGAGACAGGCTGGGGGAGGGGAAATGAGGAAACTGGTGAAATCCGAGTTCATCCCTTGTGGTTGGAGGGTTCCTAGGCGGAAGATGAGGCGTTCTTCCTCCAACCGTCGTTTCGCTGTGGTCTGACGATGGAGGAGTCCAAAGACCTGCATATCCTTGGTGGAGTGGGAGGGGGAATTGAAATGTTGAGCTACAGGGTGGTTGGGTTGGTTGGTCCGGGTGTCCCAGAGGTGTTCTCTGAAACGCTCCGCAAGTAGGCGGCCTGTCTCCCCAATATAGAGGAGGCCACATCGGGTACAGAGGATGCAATAGATGATATGTGTGGAGGTACAGGTGAATCTGTGGCGGATATGGAAGTTTCCTTTGGGGCCTTGGAGGGAGGTGAGAGGGGAGGTGTGGGTGCAAGTCTTGCACCTCCTGCGGTTGCAGGGGAAGGTGCCGGGAGTGGAGGTTGGGTTGGTGGGGGGTGTGGATCTGACGAGGGAGTCACGGAGGGAGTGGTCTTTACGGAATGCTGATAGGGGAGGGGAGGGAAATATATCCTTGGTGGTGGGGTCCGTTTGGAGGTGGCGGAAATGACGGCGGATGATGCGCTGTACATGGAGGTTAGTGGGGTGGTAGGTGAGGACCAGTGGAGTTCTGTCCTGGTGGCGGTTGGAGGGGCGGGGTTCAAGGGCGGAGGATCGGGAAGTGGAAGAGATGCGGTGGAGGGCATCGTCGATCACGTCGGGGGGGAAATTGCGGTCCTTGAAGAAGGAGGCCATCTGGGTTGTGCGTTTTTGGAACTGGTCCTCCTGGGAGCAGATGCGGCGGAGTCGAAGGAATTGGGAGAATGGGATGGCGTTTTTGCAGGGGGCAGGATGGGAGGAGGTGTAGTCCAGGTAGCTGTGGGAGTCGGTCGGTTTGTAGTAGATGTCCGTGTTGATCCGGTCGCCTGAGATGGAAATAGAAAGGTCGAGGAAGGGGAGGGAGGAATCTGAGACTGTCCAGGTGAATTTGAGGTCGGGGTGGAAGGTGTTGGTGAAGTGGATGAACTGTTCCACCTCCTCGTGGGAGCACGAGGCGGCGCCGATACAGTCATCGATGTAGCGGAGGAAAAGGTGGGGGGTGGGGCCAGTGTAGTTGCGGAAGATGGATTGTTCCACATATCCTACAAAGAGGCAGGCATAGCTGGGGCCCATGCGGGTGCCCATGGCTACTCCTTTTGTTTGGAGGAAGTGGGAGGATTGGAAAGAGAAGTTGTTCAGGGTGAGGACCAGTTCAGTCAGTCGAAGGAGGGTGTCAGTGGAAGGGTACTGGTCGGTACGGCGGGAAAGGAAGAAGCGGAGGGCTTTGAGTCCTTCGTGATGGGGGATGGAGGTGTACAGGGACTGGATGTCCATGGTGAAAATAAGGCGTTGGGGACCGGGGAAGCGAAAATCATGGAGCAGGTGGAGGGCGTGGGTGGTGTCCCGAACGTAGGTGGGGAGTTCTTGGACTAAGGGGGACAGGACGGTGTCAAGGTAGGCGGAGATGATTTCGGTGGGGCAGGAGCAGGCGGAGACAATGGGTCGGCCGGGGCAGTCAGGTTTGTGGATTTTGGGCAGGAGGTAGAAGCGGGAGGTGCGGGGTTGTGGGACTATGAGGTTGGAGGCGGTGGATGGGCGGTCCCCTGAGGTGATGAGGTTATGGACGGTCTGGGAGATGATGGTTTGGTGGTGGGGGGTGGGGTCATGGTCAAGGGGGCAGTAGGAGGAGGTATCTGCGAGCTGGCGTTTGGCCTCAGCGGTGTAGAGGTCGGTGCGCCAAACTACTACCGCGCCTCCCTTGTCTGCTGGTTTGATAGTGAGGTTGGGGTTGCAACGGAGGGAGTGGAGGGCTGCGCGTTCCGAAGGTGAGAGGTTGGAGTGGGTGAGAGGGGTGGGGGTGTTCAGGTGGCGGTTAATATCGCGGCGGCAGTTGGATATGAACAGGTCGAGGGCAGGTAGGAGGCCAGCACGGGGTGTCCAGGTGGATGGGGTGTGTTGGACTAGATTGGGTTGGGATATCTGGGTCGGCTTGGACGGGTTGGACCGAAGGGTCTGTTTCCATGATGTACATCTCTATGACTCTATCTATGAGCAATTAGAATGGCCCTCTGGACCCAAGGCAAGTTGGAGAATAAAAGAATCCATGTTCTTTGTGAACTGACTGGCTACTCACTGAAACCCAGTCTGGGTTCTGCCATTCAATTCCTGAACGAATTATAGCCTTGGTTCAAACATTGACAAAGAGCAGAATTCAAAGGTGAGGCGACAGTGACTGCCTTTGACATCAAGGCCGCACTTGACCAAGTGTGGCATCAAGCAGCCTGATCAAAACGAGAATGAATGGGAATTAGGGGGAAATCTCTGCTGGTTGGAGTTGTATCTGGCACACAGGAAGAGTGTTGTTCTTGTTGGAGGTCAGTCATCTCAGGTCCATGACATCTCTGCATCTCAGGTTTGTGTTCTGGTGTCCTAGGCCCAACCATCTTCAGTAACTTCATCAATGACATTCCTGCCACCACAAGATCAGAACTGGGATTGTTCGCCAATGATTGTTCAATGTTCAGTATCATTCACAACTCCTCAGATACTAAGCAGTCCATGTTCCAAAGCACATGACCTGGAGAACATCCAGGCTTGGGCTGAAAACTGGCAAGCAACTTTCACGCCACACAAATGCCAGGCAATAACCATCTCCAAGAAGAGACAATCTAACCACTGCCCCTTGACAGTCAATGGCATTACCATTACTGAATTCTGCATTATCAACATCCCGGGGGGTTATGATTGTCCAGATACCCAACTAGATTCACCCATAAACACAGTGGCTACAAAAGCAGGTCAGAGGCTGGGAATACTGCAGTAAGTAACTCACCTCCTGACTCCCCAAAGCCTGTCCATCATCTACAAGGCACATGTCAGGATGAGTGCAGCTCCAATAACACTCAAGAAGCTTGACACTTTTCAGGATAAAGCAGCCCCTTTAATTGACACCACATCAACGAACATCCACTCCCTCCACCACCAATGCTCAGTAGCAACAGTGTGTTGTATCTACAAGATGCACAAAACAAAATCACCAAACAGCACCTTCCAAACCCCATGATCACTTCCATCTGGAAGGACACGCAGCAGATACATGGGAACCATCTGCAAGTTCCTCTCCAAGCCAGTCACCATCCTGACTTGGAAATATATCACCATTCCTGCACTTTCGCCAAGTCAAAATCCTGAAATTCCCTCCCAACAGCATTGTGTGTTTACCTACAGCACATAGACTGCAGCTGTTCAAGAAGATAGCTCACCACCACCTTCTCAAGGACAACCAGGGATGGGCAATAAATGCCTAGGTCCTGGGCCTTCTCCACCGCCGCTAGGTCCTGGGCCGCCTCCACTGCCACTCCCTCACCACCTGATGCCAGGAGGAAGAACGCCTCATCTTCCGCCTCAGAACACTTCAACCCCAGGGCATCAATGTGGATTTCACAGTTTCCTCATTTCCCTCCCCCCACCTTACCTCAGTTCCAACCTTCCAGCTCATGACCTGTCCTACCTGCCAATCTCCCTACCCATCTCTCCGCTCCACTCTCTTCTCTGACCTATCACCTCCATCCCCACCCCATTCACCTATTGTACTCTTTGCTACCTTCTCCCCAGCCCCATCACCCACCCTCCCCAATTTATCTCTCCACCCTGGAGTCTTCCTGCCTCTATTCCTGATGAAGGGCTTTTGCCCAAAACGTCGAGTTTCTGCTCCTCGGATGCTGCTTGACCTGCTGTGCTTTTCAAGCACCACTCTGATCTGAACTCTGGTTTCCAGCAACTGCAGTCCTCTGGCCCAGTCAGTGACACCTGCAGCCCACAAGTGAATAAAAATGATGAACTATAATATATTAGCAATATCTTTTCCAGCCTATAAGGATCCGGTGGTATGGAAATTGAAGGTGCTGCTGACATTGATAATCATGAACATGTGGACCTTACCCTACTCTGAAGCTGCTGGTCCAGGCTGTGACATTGCTGTCAGCTGTGATTTGCTGCTCTCAGTTGAGGTGCAGTTCAACAAGTTCTCTTTGAAGACTCTTGGTGAATACAGCTTCCTGTTCTGAGCCCTCCTCTCCTTCTAACTCGAAGAGAAGCTGGTCTTCTCGACTACCTCTACTCCATTTTGTCAGGTTGCTGCCTCCCACCAGGAGATAAGACCATAAGACGTAGGAGCAGAAATTAGGCCATTCAGCCCATCATGTGTGCTCCATCATTCAATCATGCCTGATAAGTTTCTCAATCCCATTCTCCCCGTAACCCTTGATCCCCTTGATATTTAAGAACCCATCTATCTCACATATTCGATGGCCTGGCCTCTATTGTCTTATGTGGCAATGAATTCCACAGATTCACCACTTTCTGGCTGAAGAAGTCTCTCTTTATCTTCCTTCTAAAAGACCTTCCCTTTACTCTAAAGCTATGACCTTGGGTCCTAGTCTCTCCTACCAATGGAAACATTTTCCCAACATCTACTCAGGCCGTTCAGTATTCTATATGCTTCAATTAGATCCCTCTCCTCCTTTTAAACTCCATCGAGTATAAACCCAGAGTCCTCAATTTCCTTATGCGTTAAGCTTTTCATTCCTGTGACCATTCTCGTGAAGCTCCTCTGAACACACTCCAGGGCCAGTGCACTCTTCCTCAGATATGGGACCCAAAACCACACACAATACTTCAAATGTGGTCTGACCAGATGCAGCAGTAAGCCCTGTGATTTCAAACACACTGACTGCACCACTCCCCTGTGGTAGTCTCAACTTCCAGCAACACCTTCAACACTTTTATCAACTCTCGCAGCAAGAAGGTAGTTTAAGGCACCTGACCTCTAAGTTGAATGGTGATTCCTTTATATCGTGCCATTGTGGGAGTCCCTCAAGTAGCTGAACACAAGTTACATTGTGTGTTATTAAGGAAAAGTGTCAGCAGGAGTACGTACAGTTCAAAATGTCTGATCAGGCATCAAGCTAGTGTTAGACACTGATTGGAGTCTTGATTTGCCTTCTCCGTGACGTACACATTAATAGCCACACTTTCACCACGTGCAATATACCAATCAGTGCAGGCCACACAGATATTATTGGAGGAAGGTCTCCATCCTTTTTTGGCTCAGAGGGCTTCTTTAACACTGGAACTACCAGTGCTAGAGCTCAAATTTGCAATTCATTAGTGATGAAGTGACGCCAAACGTCAGATGTGCAAACCTAAAAATTATGGAAGGAAAGAAAAGAATAAGAATATGCTGAGATCCACATTTTAAAGACTTGAAAAGCTAAGAGTAGGAAGTCTACTTTAATTTTGACTCCAACTATGTAACAGCAGCAAGTAAGCTTAAAAAGTAGTTTAGATGGGGCTACTTTGAAAGGTTTCCTGTGAGACATGACAAGGTACTAAATAAATATCTGATATTTTCAACTCAGTGAGAATGAAAGAAGCTAATAAAGTATACATGGTAATAACACAGGATCTGGCAAATGTTACAGTCTGATTCTGTGACTTATTGATGGCGATTGGAAATGTTCCCTTTGTAAATGCATGCTTGGCTGGATAAATTATGATACAATGGATTCCTGTATGTCTCAAGGATTACTTGGCACTGGAATAGGAACTCACTGTTCCCTACAAGGATGCAGAGTAATACTGATTAAACTGCACTTGTCAGTCTTCAAAAAAATGAACAAAGTACTTATTCTAAGCAGTCGGTGACCAAACAGTCCTCCTCTCCACGATATCACTTCCTATGGCGCAGTGTCCATTTTGTTTTGTGAAGCATTTGAGGTGTTTACCATGTTTAAGGCACTATAGAAACCCAAGGTACTGCAGCAAACGTGAGCAGAGGTCACAAATAGGCATTATTCTGTGGCAGGCTGTCTCGAAGCTGATTTGCATTCTGAATTGTACAACTTCCAAGATTTCTTTATGAAACACCCCAGTGACGTTTTTGGTTGCTGCTCTGACTTATCCTCTCTATGACTATGACAGCCCGATGCTCAGCAAGTGACAGAAGCCAATTGAAATGATTGATACGGATTAGAGTTAGTCTCTGGAGAAGCTCCAACCCCATTTGTTGTCTGTAAAGGGGAATTCTGGTGAGAGGATTTGTCCTGGATTGTGGCTATGATGCTGCCGAGAATTACTCTGAACTGACAGCCAGTCCTAAACTGAATGCGTGAACTGATTCCACTCTTACAAAGAGACAAAAAAACTGCTGATGCTGAAATCCAAAATAGACAGGCAGGAGGCTGGAAGAACACAGCAAGCCAGGCAGCATCAGGATGTGGAGAAGTCAGCGTTCCAGGTGTAACCCTTCTTCAGGACTGGGGGTGGGTGGAGGGGGAGCTGCAGATAAAGGGGTGGGGGGGGGGCAGAGTGGTGGAGTGGGGATAGGTGAAGACTGATAGAGGGTACAATCTGATTGGTCAATGGGAGGAATGGGCCCAGTTGGTGGCAGGGAGGAGTGGAAGGGATGGGAAGGGAGGTTATTTGAAATTGGAGAACTCAATGTTGAGTCCTTTGGGCTGTAGGCTGCCAGGCAGAAGACAAGGTGTTGTTCCTCCAATCTGCAGTGTGGTTCATTGTGGCAAGGGAGGAGGCCAAGGATGGTCATTTCGGAAAGGGAGAATTGAAATGGGCAGTGACTGGGAGGTCCAGTCAGCCTCTGCGGACCCGACGACAATGCTTGGTGAACAGTTCCCTAACTTTACGTTCAGGTCCCCGATGCATTGGGAGACCTTTTGCAGTAAACTAGGTTGGAGGAGAGGCAGGTGAACTTCTGTCTCACCCGGAAGGACTGTTTGGGGCCCGGATGGAGGTAAGAGGGTGCTGTACCAGCAGGTTTTGCATCTTTTCCAGTTGCAGGGGGTTGCAGTTACCTGGGGGTTCAAGAAGGCTGGTGGGGAGAGCGGCGCAAACCAAGGACTGTCGAAAGGAATGGTCCTTATCGAAGGCCGAGATGGGTGGGGAGGGGAAGATGTACTTGGTGGTGGGGTCTAGTTGGAGTTGGCGGGAGTGTTTAAGGATGATGGGTTGGATGTGAAGACTGATGGGATGGTTATGGAGGACAAGGGATACTCTGTCTTTATTACATGGGGGGGATGGTTTACAGCAGTGGAACAGGGGATGGAGGCGGTGCAGCAGAAGGCTGTCTGGATGACGTGGGGACAAAAAGCACATTGTTTGAAATAGGTGGACATCTGGGATTCTTGCGAGTGGAATGTCTCCTTGTCTGAGCAGATGTGGGGGAGGCAGAGGAGTTGGGAGAATGGGATGGAGTTCTTGCAGGATACTGGGTGGGAGGAGGTGTAGTCCAGGTAGTTACTGGAGTCTGTGGGTTTGTAGTAAATGTCCATCTGGAGACTGTCACTGGAGATGGAAACGGAGAGGTCAAGAAAGGGGAGGGAGGTGTCCGAGATGGACCAAGTGAATTTGAGGGTGGAATGGAAGTTGTGGGCGAAGTTGATGAACTGCTCCAGTTCAGCGTGGGTTCATGACGCTGCACCAATGCAGTCTTGATGTAATGATGGAACAGTTGGCACACAGTGCCTGTGTAGATACTGAAGAGGGACTGTTCAATATAGCCAAAAAAAAAAGCCTGCGTAGCTGGAGCTCACACAGGTGCCCATGGCCACCCCCTTGATTTGGAGGAAATGGGAGGAGTTAAAGGAAAGGTTATTGAGGGTGAGGACCAATTGGGCGAGGCGGAGGAGAGTACTGGTGGAGGCGGACTGGTTGGGACTGTTGGAGAAGAAGAAGTGGAGGGCCTGGGTCTATCCCCCTTGGATCTATCCTGTGACCCTTCTATTTCTCAATTACATGCCTTGTACATCATAAATCATCACTTTACATGCAAGGACACACTTCGACAGAAGGAGTTAGTGCATGTCTTTGGGAACAAAACATTGTGGGAAGCAAGCATCTGAGAGCAGCTGAGTCATTAAATAAGGGATAGTTTGCTAATGAACGTAAACTGCTTGGATTTTCGTGTTAGCACTACATCTAGGTTCATGGTGTCAATGCAAAAGGACTCTGTTTTCACAGAGCGGGGTCTGGCTCAGTAGGCAATCTGGACCTCTCTATTATATGGAGTCACAGTGGCTCTTTACATTTATCTTGTTAAACTGGTCCCCTTATCCCAGTGCAAGAATTGCTGGCCCACTTAATGACTCAGAGATGCATTTAGATCCACAGTCTTCCAATAACTTGCAACCACTGCTAAGGAATGTTACTTCACCCATCTGTGATATTTTAATGCTTTATTATCATTTTACTTCAGAAGCAATGGTGCAGCAGCAGATGATGACATGTATGTCAGCACCTCACCTCATAATCTGCATTTAAAGGGCCAATTTAAAGACACAATTCAGTAGAAATACAACCTTAAACAAAAAAAAAAGAAAGAAATTGGTTTCATGATGGATTCAGGGTAGTCAAAGGCTATCACAGTTTAACACATGGAATGCTGGGGCCAATGAGAAATCAGAGAGGGATACTCTTCACTATCAACAGGAGGAAGAAACCACCTAAGAATCCAAAGATGTTTTAGGACTTGCATCTCTTACAACTCCAAACCATAGTGCTGCATTGTTCAGAATGCAATGCATCACAACCTTGTGAACAACCTGGTTGCGTTCTGAAGGTAACCTCCAGATTCATCCATGATACCTGAAACATTTCCTCAGCATGCTGACGACATGTTTAGTCACTGGAATGCCATTGCATTTCATTCACGTTTTTACTTTGACAGGTATTGCTGGCCAGGCTTGAAGTGGGTGTCTCTCATCTCCTAGTGACATCTTCAATGAGGTTCAGGAAGGTAAACGGTCACAGGAGAAAAACATCATGACACAACATCTCCATAGAACAACTGTCCATACTTGTACCAACATCTTAAGTCATCACTTTACATGCAAGGACACACTTTGACAGAAGGAGTTAGTGCATGTCTTTGGGAACAAATCATTGTGGGGAGCAAGCATCTGAGAGCAGCTGAGTCATTAAATAAGGGATAGTTTGCTAATGAACGTAAACTGCTTGGATTTTCGTGTTAGCAACCAACAGGGCAGCACGGTGGCACAGTGGTTAGCACTGCTGCCTCACAGCACCAGAGACCCGGGTTCAATTCCCACCTCAGGCGACTGACTGTGTGGAGTTTGCACGTTCTCCCCGTGTCTGCGTGGGTTTCCTCCGGGTGCACCGGTTTCCTCCCACAGTCCAAAGATGTGCAGGTCAGGTGAATTGGCCATGCTAAATTGCCCATAGTGTTAGGTAAGGGGTAAATGTAGGGGTATGGGTGGGTTGCGCTTCGGCGGGGCGGTGTGGACTTGTTGGTCCGAAGGGCCTGTTTCCACACTGTAAATAATCTAATCTAATCTTGTGGTTACACTCAGCTACACAGTAATGGAGCAGAAGCCCATGCAGTGGGTGCATATTTCTAGCTGTTCTACAGGAACATGGATTTGTGTGTGCAATTGACATCTCCCTGTGAGAAACCTACCAGCAACACATTTTTTACTTCTTGCAAATTCTGATTGATGTCATCACAGACAAATTCACATAATTACTGATCCTGAAAAATGACCCATCAGTCATTTGTCATTTGTTGTGAATGAAACTTGGAGATCCTGGATATCCAGCAGAGTCCAGGAATGATCTAGAGGCAAAAAGGTCGAAGACAGTGATCATGTTAACCGTCTTTTTTAACACGTGGGCATCAGGTCAAGTGAGGATCAGGTTTATTTCTTAGAAGATACAGATATCTGTCACCTACCTGACTCAATAGCCTTGAACTCCTGAGGTCAGAAGTCACACAATGCCAGGTTATAGTCCAACAGGTTTAATTTAAAATCACAAACTTTCAAAGCACCGCCCCTTCATCAGGTCACTTCACTTTAGGTTGGATTATAACCTAGTGTCGTGTGACTTCTGACCTTATCCACCCCAGTCTAACACCGACACCTCTACATCATTGAATTCCTGAAACACAGCTGCTCTGATATGTCAAGGTAGCTCATCCTCTGGCCATATGCCATGTTATTCTTCCTATGAGCTGCAGCCCACTGGTGCTTCTAATTCTGTTATCCAGCAATAAGTCACTGTTTAGCAGGCTGCTGATAGTGCTCATGCTGATGTTTAGCTGCTATTTACATTGTTCCTGCTGAGGTTGGATCTAAGACTGCCTTCCCACCATGATGGGATTGAGAAAAACTCCAAAGAAAGTAAACCCTCAGCAGAAGCACAGTGAACAAAGCCTTTCCAAATAATAGGCAGAAACTCTGTGTATATGTCTTTATTGCAGTCTTTACATCGGTTTTAATCAGATGCTTCAATTGCCAGTGTGTCTGACCCTTGCTTTCACTAGGGGCTTTTAGAAAGCCCAGGAAAATTGGAGATGGGACTTTGAACTTGGGAAAGTTTGCTGCAATACTGCTCCAACTTAACACTTAGAATCAGTCAATTTGTTGGAGGGAGATCCTGTCTGACTAATTTAATTGCCTTTTGAAAAGTTGACTAACTGTCTTGATGAGGGGTAGTGCGGTTGATGTGGTTTACATGGATTTGGATAAGACCTTTGTCAAGGAACACATGAAGGCTGGTCCAAAAGGTAAGAGCCTATGGGATCCAAGGCAAGTTGGCAAATGATGGTAGCGGAGGGTGGGTTTTGTGATTGGAAGCCTGTGTTCAACAGCGCATCACAGTGATCAGTGCTGGAACTCTTGATGTTTGCAATGTGCATTAATGGCTTGGATGTGAATGTAGAAGGTATAACTAGCAAGATTGCAGATGACACAAAAATTGGTGGTGTTGTTGAGGATGGACGCTTGCTATAGCTATTGATCAGCGGGTAATTTGGGCAGAACAATGGAGGTCAACTCTGATAAGTGCACGCTGATGCATTTTGGAAAGTCTAATAAAGGAAGGATTTACACATGAATGGTAAGTCATGAGGGAATATTGAGGAACAAAGTGACCTTAATATACAAGTCCATGGATCCATGAAGGTGTCAGCACAGATACACAGGATGGTGAAGAAGGCATACAGGATGCTTGCCTTCATTAGGGACACAATATAGGAGCAAGCAAGTCTTGTTGTAAATTCATAGAGCATTCGTTAGGCCACAGAATGAATACTGTGTGCAGTTCTGGTTGTCACACTATCAGAGGGAAGAGATTGCACTGGTGAAGGTGCAGAGGAGATTCATCAGGATGTTGCTGGAAATGAAAAGTTTCAGTTATGAGGAAAGACTGGATAGGTGGGTTTGTTTTCCCTGGAGCAGATGTGTCAGAGGAGGAATGTAATTCAGGTTTACAAAATTATGGGAGGTATATATAGGGTAGATCATGAGAATCTCTCCCCCACTGCAGACATATCTTCAACTTAGTCTTAAACCAAAGGGCATAAGTTTAAGTTGCTTAGAGGAAGTCTGAGGAAAAGGTTTTTTCACCCAGAAATACAGAAGATGCTGCCTGAGGATGCAATGGAGGCAATTGCTCTCACAATATTTAGGAAGCAACCCAATGAATATTTAAAATGCATGGATAAAATAGGTTATGGACCAAGTACAGGTTAATAGGATTTGTGTAGTTTGGTGTTTGGTGGTTGGCATATCTTTGGTGGTTGCTATGCTGGAGGACTATGATTCTAATCAGCAACACCTCGCCCAAAGGGGCTTCATATAAGCAGTCTAACACGCTAAAGTCAAAATGTGAAAGTTGGTAGTCGGAGTGAGCTTCCTGTGCACTTACATTTTTAATGGTACTTGCTCCAACCTGCACTCAAACCCATTTATCAGATTGAACTTTTCCCCACAAAGCAAGGTTTTGATGGCCTACAATGTCATCAGGCTAAGGGAACTGGTTTATTTACACTATCAGCTGCATGCAGCTTAACCTCACCTATATTGGGTAGAAATGCTGTTTAGTTGAGTCACCTCTCACTGATAACAGAACAGATAAATGGGACTCTTCTCAGCAAAAAGCCAGAGTTTGAAAGTTAAATTTTGTCAGCATTTTACTACTTTCCTGCTTTCACTTTCAACATCTCCAAAAAGCATTTCTATCATATGCATTTTTTATTCTAAACTCAAAAAAACTGAAACTTTGGAATTTAGATGGTCAACTGTCCTCATGTCTGGTACATGCTGAAGTGGGTTAATAAATATGTACAGTTAAGTTCAGCTCCAATCTCCTGCCATTGCAAATATTGTCCTGTAATTTTCAAAATTGCTCAGGATTATTTAGCTTTTATGCATTTTCTTTGTTTGATGAAGGTGCTAGCTGGGGTGGCAACGGTGACTCAGTGGTTTGCACTGCTGCCTCACAGTGCCCAGGACCCATGTTCAATTCCACCCTGTGGCAACTGTTTTTGAGGAGTTTGCACATTGTCCATGTCTTCGCACGGGTTTCCTCTGGGTGCTCTGGTTTCCTCCCACAGTCCAAAGATATGCAGGTTAAGTGGATTGGCCGTGCTAAATTGCCCATAGTGTCCAGGCTAGGTAGATTAGCCATGGGAAATGCAGGGTTACAGGGATAGTGTAGAGGGGAGTGGGTCTGGATGGGATGCTCTTTGAAGGTTCAGTGTGGACTCAATGGGCCAAATGGCCTGCTTCCACACTGTAGGGATTCTATGATGACTGGGTGCTTGGGGTGGATTAAACTTTGCCCTTTCTTGTCAAATGAGAAATTGACCAAGATTAAAACACTGAAGTTGCCGGTGTAAAATCTGTACAAGAGTACTGCTGATCTTCTAATGTTTACAATTTGGTGTGTTTTAGAAGCTGAACAGCTAAAGGTGTATTGTACACATGGACATCTTTCAGATTGGCTCATCATGTCTGCTGTTGTGCTTCTTAAAACAGAAAGAGTTCAATTCCATTGGTTATGACCATAATGAAATGCACTAACCAAATTAAAACACAATGCTCTCTCCTTCATGTTATTTCACATCGGTGAAACACTTTCAGGCACTTATTGCTTTCATTGTACAATAAATTTACATTTCTGTAGAGAAGCTACATTTTTTAAGAACCTGTTTGTCATATGAAACTGAATCATGCATATAATGCTGCTGTGCCACAAATAAATCTAAAATTGCTATTTTATATACTACAAAGATTAGACATTTACAGGAGGTTGCTCAAAAGAAAGTCTAGATTAAAGAGGTAGTAGCATTCCATTGTCAAAGGTTCATAATTTTAAAAGAACTGTGACTCACTGCATTTGTAGATTTCTTCCAATCTGTCCACCGAAGTCAATGAAAATAGTTTATAACCAGAGATAGTACCAACTGCCAGAGATCTGCAGATCAAACAACAAAATAAGTATCAATATAATACATAACTTGAGCCGGACTTAGCATTTTCTGTCCGTTACAGTCTTCCTTACTCAACAGAAGTGTTGACTTTTCCATTGTTTTGTTTAGGAAAGGCCAATCAGTCTTTCTGGCTAAGAATGCAGGTAACAAATGGGGAGATCCTCATTCACTCCCATAGCATTTTAGCAACAGAATAGGTATCGACACTATTTCATATCACCTCCTATTGGTTCTTTCATAAACCATATCTAATGTTAATATTCTCCGTGATCAATGATGAATCAGTAACACTTTCAAGGCCAACATTAATGCATATTTGATAATGGTACAACTTGTACCAGGTTTCATGCAGACCCAGTACTGGTACTCTTCATACCATGGTTGATACAGATTTAATCATAGAATCCCTACAGTGTGAAAGCAGGCCATATGGCCCATCAAATCCACACCGACCCTCTGAAGAGCATCCCACACAGTTCCACCCTCTACCCTATACCTGCATTTCCCATGGCTAATCCACCTAACCTGCACATTTTTAGATACTATGAGCAATTTAGCCTGGCCAATCCACCTAACCTGCACATCTTTGGATACTATGAGCAATTTAGCCTGGCCAATCCACCTAACCTGCACATCTTTGGATACTATGAGCAATTTAGCATGGCCAATCCACCTAACCTGCACATCTTTGGACTGTCAGAGGAAAGCCATGTATGCAAACTCCACCCAGACAGTAGCCTAAGGGTGGAATCGAACCAGATCCCTGGCGCTGTGAGGCAGCAGTGCTTAACACTGAGCCACGGTGTCATCCCAGATATTGCCACAGATTATTCATACAAATTATTATTGGTACAGATCTAATATTGCTATAAACTTGCTATTTTTAAAAACAAAAATGTCTTGGAGATGCTTGATGTTCTCTGTATCTAGACATACACATAGACCGGAATGGAATGAATATTACATAACACATGAGTTTTTGCAGCCTTTATGACTTTAAACAAAAAAAATCTGAAAGAACTGCATCTGCTGGAAATCAGACACAAAAACAGAATTGCTGGAAAAATTCAACAAGTCTGCTGAGTCCAGCAGGTCCCTGGACCTGAAATGTTAACTCTAATTTCTCTCCACAGATGCTGCCAAACCTGCTGGAAAACCTCAGCAGGTTTGGCAATATCTATGGAGTACCACCAGAGTTAACATTTCAGGTCCAGGGACCTGCTGGACTCAGCAGACTTGTTGAATTTTTCCAGCAATTTCTGCCTTTCTGACTCTGATGTACTTGTTTGCACAGTTATTACATAGTGAGGGGTACAACTTGTGAAACACCCATCCTTGTAACAAACTAAATACATTTATTTGGACTGTACCTCTCACATTAATTAAAGATTGTTGTTCAACTACATGCCACTCAGAACATGTGGTCAGGAGTTTATGTAAATTGAAGCATTCTGGCTAGTTTCAGCCACAAGTTCAAAAACAATATGGGATATAGCAATGTTATGAATAAAAAATCAGGTGTGATATCTGAAATGTCCCGTCTGTGAAAGCTGAGACATTTTTTGCAAGTTGATCCTCATGGCTTTGCACAAGTCAAGAACAGATACAGTCATCAGGTGAAGGACGGTTAGCAGGCAGAGGATATAATGAAAAAGACTGATATGAAAGTAAGACAAAAGTGTGACGACAAAAAGGTGATGCATGGGAAAAGTGCAAGTAGCCCTAAGTTGTTAATGTATCCTTTTCGAGATTATTACTGGAGGATTTCTCTTGATAATGCAAAATTTCCTTCAACTAGGGATTGAAAAACCAAAGTCACTGCATTCATCATTTGCCACAATCTCCTCTCTTCTTTGTGGTCACTGCCTGAGATTGAACAAAACCATTCATATCCTTGGTATCTTGACTGACATCCAGAGACAAGCTTCAGACCAGACAGTCAGAACTGCTTCCATCTCTGTACCATCGCCTGTCTCTACTCTTACCTTGACTTATGTGCTGCTGAAATCCTGATTCATGTATGGATGTTATCAATACACTAGACAATTGCAATTTACTACTGACCAGCTTTCTGTCTTGCTTAATCCCGAAATTGAACTTATCCAAAGTGCTGCTACATATATCCTAACTTACACTGACTTATAGTAGCTGTGTCAGGTAACTCTTCAATCTTAAAACACTCAACCTTGTTTACAAATCCCTTCCAAAGCTCCTCTGTTTCTCAAATCCCAAAATTCTGTAATTCTGCCCACATTTACCCTCCTAACCCAGGTCATGCCTTCAACTGCCTAGGTTTTAGACAGTTTCTCTCCCTAAGCCAACCCAATCCTTTAAGATATTGCTTAAAGCCTGTATCAATTACCTTTCATAGCGTCAAATTTTGTTTGATAATGCTCCACTAAAATACTTCAGGACATGTTATTACTTTGGAATTCTTACATAAATGTAGAGGTATACCAAAGGTTTTGACTGTGTGGAGTTCTTACATTCTTACTGAACTCCACACAGTCACCCAAGACTGGAGTCAAACCTGAGTCTAAGGTGCTTTGAGGCATCAGTACTAACCACTGTGCCACCATACCACTCAAATAGAACTCACAAAAGTCATTCTGCAGGGCTGAGGGCTCCGCTTTTCTCCCACAGTCCAAAGATGTGCAGGTTAGGTGGGTCAGCCATGCTAAATTGTCCTGTAGTATCCAAGAATGCGTAGTCTAGGTGGATTAGCCATGGTAAATGCAGGGATATGGGGTTAGGTTGGGGAAGTGGGTCTGGCTGGGATGGTCTTCAGAGCATTGGTGCAGACTTGATGGGCCAAATGGCCTCTTTCCATATTATACGACTCTAAACCAACACATCCACTAATAGATGATAACTGGGCAGCATGTGCTGAAATGTCTGGAGTGTGATAATCATTAACATGAGCTATAAGCTATTAGGGACACACTCTCTGCAAAGAAAGGAACATGTTCAAGCCTACCATCTTTTTCAAATTACTCCAAAGAGTAAACAGAAAGCACTCCCATACTTATCTCAGCTACAAGTTTAGAATTGCTAACAATCAGTACTCGTAGATGTGACTATTTGGATGAGTGCAAGATAATACCTTCAGCAACAAGATTTCTGCATTGTTCCAGTCTAAGTGACTGTATTTCCTTCTTTTTAAAAAAAGAAGAATTTGAGTGAGGCAACCATTCAGGTAATATACCCATTATTATGCGGTAAAGAAGTATTACAGAAAATTCACACATATATGGCCTTATTTTTGTGAATCTCATACAATATTGCTCAATGCATTGTTTTATAAGGTTGTAATGGAATATCAATATAAGTTTCATGCTAAAACTACAAACTTGATTCAATTTGAAGCTGGGTCAGAGGTGAGAGTACCGCCATCTGAACCAGAGTTGACATTCTTAAAGAAATCTCATAGATGCAGCAAATATTCTCACTTCAATATTTTGTGTTAGAGAAGAGCTGACTTTTTTTAAATGTATAACATAATAATTCAAATGACCCTCAATTGAAGCCAAGAGGCATCTTGACAGATGTGTTAATAGGCAGGGAGTAGAGGGATACACACCACGTACACACAAAAGATTTTTAGTTTAGAAAGGCATCATGGTTTGGTACAGGCTTGGTGGGCCGAAGGACCTGTTCCTGTGCAGTATTGTTCTTGGTTCAAAGAACTAAATTGCCCATGGTGCCCAGAGTTGTGCAGGCTAGATGGATTAGCCATGGGAAATGCAGGGTTACAAGAATATAGTCGGTGGTGTGGGTCTGGGTGTGATGCTCTTCAGAGGGTCAGTGTGGACTCCATGGGCTAAATCGCCTACTTCCATCATGTAAGGATTCTATGGTTCTATGAATTGCCCATAATCAACATCCTGGGGATTACCATATACAAGAAAAGGAACTGGACCAGCCACATGAATACTTCAGCCGCAAAAACAG
This sequence comes from Chiloscyllium plagiosum, assembly GCF_037043375.1. Lineage (NCBI taxonomy): Eukaryota > Metazoa > Chordata > Chondrichthyes > Orectolobiformes > Hemiscylliidae > Chiloscyllium > Chiloscyllium plagiosum. The sequence continues at coordinate 39,931,281 of NW_028270163.1, forward strand.
ACCGAGGATAGGAATTTTGTGGAGATTAACTCACCCGCTGTTGCCCTAATGCTTGAATACCATCTACAAAGCCCAAGTTAGGTGTGTGATAGAATACTCTCCCCTTTCCTGGATGTGAGCAGCTTCAGCAATTCAAGGAGCGTGACATTATTCAGGGCATTGCAAACTGGATAAGTGGTTCCCTGTCCACCAATGTCAACATTCACTCCCTGCACCATCTACACAGAATGACAGTGATGTGAATCATCCACAGGATGCACTACAGTAACTCGACAGGCTCCTTCAAAAGTATCTTCCAAATTCACAACCACTTCTATCTGGAAGGACACAGGCAGCAAATATATACCACCACCTGCAAGTCCTCCTCTAAGCCATATACCATCCTAACATGGAGCTATAGTGATGTTCCTTTACTTTCACTGGGACAAAATCCAATAAGTCCCTTCTTAACAGTACTCCGGATATATCTATGTCTCAAGGACTGCAGTGGTTCAAGAAGGCAACTCACATTCTGGAGGGCAATTAGGGATGGGCACCAAGTGCTGGCTCAGCCAGGAATGCTCACATATGGAGTTATAATAATACAGATTCTGCTGGGGATATTTCAGCAATAATTGTTAAGTGGTAGGTCAATTTACCAACTAGACATTACAATTACCCACAAGCTGCGTCATGGAATATCCACTTGTACATTGAAATAACCTCAATTCATGCTGGCATTGCCAAATTCGATTCAGATGCAGAATCTGCAATAAAATTATATGGACTTAGGTCACAACTACATACATATAGCACCTATCATTATGGAGTCTGTGTTACTGTTATGCAGTTGAACATGTCAGTGCGACAGTTAAGCCATCCAAATATTTTGATTGAAGATAAACTCTTATTATACCTTTACAGCAAAATAACTGTAATCACATGACAAACTCATCTGGTGCTGGCTTAAAGAAACACGCTATTTTCCATACAAAAAAAACTAAGCTAAGCTAACCCCTTGTGGTTTCTTGTAATGGTAGCAAACATTTGAAACCAATAATAAACCCTGACAACCACTGTCTAGTTTGGTGTGTCCTTCCCCATGAGTGAAAGAAATCTGAGAGCTAATTTGTTACATTGCCAGAATCTAAGTGCCTTGTAACTTTAATAATATGGCATTGCCACATATCTGGGAGCCTGGATCCTGCCAAAAATCATCATAAATTTTCGCCACTGGGTTACAAACAAATTAACAAAAGAACTACATTAATTAAATTTCAAGGTCCAACTGAAACTTAGGAATGTATATCTTAGTGCTGTATCTCAAAAGATCAGATAGTTTAGACATAAAAAGCTTTTGCGAAATACGATGATTAAGTGACTGTCCATAAAGTGCACATTTGAAAATTATAGAAATTGTTCATCAGTAATCTGCTGAATGATTGAATGACTCAAACTGCAATGTTGCAACAAATATCTTGCAATCAGGTCCTCCATTTACAGGAGTCTTTATCAAAAGTGTGTTTCACAGTAACATTGTACTGACAATATCTGCCCAGGAAGTTCCAGATGGCACTGAAAAGATAAACTTGAATTTTGTACTGCCCTACCATATCCCCAGGACATCCCAAAGACCTTTAGAGCCAAATACAGAACAACCTCAATTAACCAAACATTAATTATCCGAATTTCGGATTATCCAAACAAGATCTCAAGGTCCCGTAAAAACGCTATTCATTATCCGAACAATCCATTATCTGAACTCTGTTATGCCAACAAAATACTCCCTACCTGTCTCGTTTGGATAATTGTGGTTATTCTGTAATCGAATCATAGAATCCCTACAGTATGGAAGCAGGCAATTCGGCCCACCGAATATGATTCGGCCCATCGAGTCCTCTCCGACCCTCCGAAGAGCATCCCACTAAGACTGAAGCCCTACCCTATAATCACGTATTTCCCATGGCAAATTCACAGCCTGCATAACCCGAGACACTATAGGCAATTTAGCATGGCCAATCCATCTAACCTGCACATCTTTCGACTGAGAGGAAACTGGAGCACGTGGAGGAAAACCACAAAGACATGGGGAGAATGTGCAAACTCCTCACAGACTGCCACCCAAGGCTGGAATTGAACCCGGGTCCTTGGTACTGCAAGTCAGCAGTGCTAACCACTCAGCCACCATGCCACCCAAATTATGTAAGTAATAACAGTGACTGTTAATCATTAGGTGAACATAGTCACCAGTTTGCACAGTGTTATGATCACAGCTGATGGTACTACTGGACAAGTCAGATACCAGATTGAACTCTGGCTTGAAAGATTTTTTTTAAATTTATGAAACATGTTACACTAGGCTGCACAGGTTCTTTAACAACAAAACAGAAGTTTACGACACAAAAAACAAAAACAAAAAAAAATTACCAAGCTATCTAGATACAGAAGACAGTTTAGAAAAGTCTTAAAACACACTCAAAACAAAAGTGTCAACCGATTTCCCCGACACTGTTACAGAGATTCAAATCTCAGAAGAGTTACACCCATCAATTCATTAAGGATCTACTTAAAGAACAGTATTGTCATGGATTGTGGAGATAATTAGTTGAGTCTTTTTTCAAATCTGCCACAACTCAAAGCCTAATCTTTCTCCATTTTAATAACCTACATATTTCTAAGCAAGGATGTTGTGAAACTTGAAAGGGTTCAGAAAAGATTTACAAGGATGTTGCCAGGGTTGGAGGATTTGAGCTATAGGGAGAAGTTAAATAGGCTACGGCTGTTTTCCCTGGAGCATCAGAGGCTGAGGGGTGACCTTATGGAGGTTTATTAAATCATGAGAGGCATGGATAGGGTAAATAGAGAGGGTCTTTTCCCTGGGTGGAGGAGTCCAGAACTAGACGACATAGCTTTAGGGTGAGAGGGGAAAGATAAATAGAGACCTAAGGGGCAACATTTTCACGCAGATGGTGGTGCATGTATGGAATGGGTTGCCAGAAGTAGTGGTGGAGGCTGGTACAATTGCAACATTTAAAAGGCATCTGGATAGGTATATGAATGGGAAGAGTTTGGAGGGATATGGGCCGGGTGCTGGCAGGTGGGCCTGTTTCCATGCTATATATCTCTATGACAATGTGACTCTAAATGCTTCTGCTTTGAAAGTTTCACAAACTCGACATTTTTTTTTAAACTGAGGTGACTGTATGTTTCCCTGAACTTACCTATACTCCTCCATTAAACTTGCTTTTGACCCTGGTTACATTTCTTCCTAACTGCCCAAAAAAAAATTAATCTCCGGCTTTTCTAAACTCAAATCAATTCTGGATTATTCAGAGCTGAAAACAAGCTAATGGTTTTCAATGTTTACCCACCTGTCATAAATGCTTAGTATAATGAAATTTCCATTAACACCACAGGGGTCTACAGGTACTTACTTTCTCAGCAATGCTAAATAAGATTATTGTTTGGGAAAAAATCACTGATCTTGTTTTTTACTTAAATAAAACCCTTACAGGAGTAACAAATACCTGAGTGCCACTACTTTGTAATCCAAGTCCAACAATGATACCAACGTATAGATAAAAAGTTATACACTTTTCACAACAATAGCCAGATTTTATACATAACAAATAAATAAGTGACCAGATAATTTGTTTGTGACAGTGCTGGGAGATGGAAAGAGAAATCAAAGTCCCATATAGTGCAAGAAAAATTTCCAAATGTATTGGAACATGTAGATGGTGTCTTCCAAAAAGCCACATCACTGACCATGTAGCACTTCATCAGTACCACACTGAAGTGGTAGCTCGGATTGTATGCTCAAAACACAACAAACAACCTTCAGAATCGGAGAGTGCTATTAGCTGGCTACTCTATTAGATGGTGACCTCCCTCAGTCAAGTTTACTGGTCAAAATTATACATGTGAATTATTCTGGCTTTAGTTTCTGTTGAACTCCAAACTCAGAACTGAATAACAATTGAGGAGACTATATGACACCAATTTTTAGAAGACATATAATTGATACAAGTTATTAGCAATTATTATTTCCATCACCATTAACTAGAAATAAATTTCTTGTTTTCAGATATCAACTTTCTGAAAACTGATGAGCAAATCTCAGGAAAATGTTCATAAAGTTATAATTGACCAGGGTGTGACATGGTTCTTGATACTCTTTTTGTGGGATTGGTAAAGTTGAATCTGAGATTGTGATTGGAGATACAGTAATTGGCAAGTTAAAATTTCCCAGCTTTTTGCCATGCAAGCTTATTAGCCATGAGCTTTCCAGTCTGTGGAAGCTGGTTTTGAGCGATGGCTTTTTGTGTATAGAAGCACATGCCAATTACTTTGAAAAATAACTTTGTTGCTAATTTATTTCTGTTCATTTTGCCCATTTAAATACAGTGGCATCTAAGAAATTAATGTCTTACTTATGTGTTGGGGCTTTAAATTTCACGGAACATTGACTATTATTGAGGACATTGATAAACTCTTCAAACACTGTTTCTGCTGGAGTTCAAATTCAGCAACGTTAACACAGGTACGGGAGTTACTGTTGCTACATAGTTGCATCACTTAATTAATAAATTAGTGACAATGGGAAAGGAGACCCTGAAAATCAAAATATACCGCCTGAAAATTAAAAAGTTACCTTTAAGAAAATCTCCGGAACAGTGCTTGAAAAAAAAAGTTTGCACCTTGAGGCGAATGTTGTTGCCAAGGGCAGCATTTATTGCCCGGCCTTAATTGTCTTTCTGAGCTGATGGCTTGCTAAGTCATTTCCAAGGGCAATTAAGAGCCAACCACATTGCTATGACTCTGATGCCACACGTGGGCCAGACCTTGCAAAAACAGTTGGTTTCCTTCCTTAAAGTACACTCAATTGGCTTTCATGATAATAGATGATAGTTGTCAGTCTAATTGAGGCGAGCTTTCAATTTAAGATTTATTCATGGAAGTTTAATACTGCCAACTATCCTGGTGGAATGTGACCTCATGTCACTATGGAGGCGTCTTGGGCCTATGGATTATGAGTCCAGTGACATTAATATTGCATTATCATCTTCCCCAAAATCTGTTTTAAGAAACTGCTCTTGTTGATTTTCATTAAGGACAATTTGGGGACAGGGCATAGAATAAAAACCGAATTTTAAGAAAATATTTAGGAGCAGAGTAGGCCATTCAGCCAATCGCATCAGTTCTGCTATTCAGTGAAATCATGGCTAGTCTAATAATCCTCACCTTTACTTTCCTGCCTTTTCCCCATAACTCTTGATTGCCTTATGCTATAAATAAATGTCTATCTCAACCTCGAATATACTTAATGACCCAGCCTCAACAGTCATTAAGTTGTTGATGACTGACAAAGAATTTCATAGATTCATCAGCCTCAGAAGAAATTTCTGCTCACCTCTGTCTTAAATGGGCAACCCTTTACTCCAGGGTTGTGCCCTTTGGTCCTTGAGTCTCCCTTTCGGGGAAACAACCTCTCAGCATCTACCCTGTCAAGCCCCCTATGAATCATATATGTTTAAAGAGGATTGTCCCTCATTCTTCAAATTCCAATGAGTAGCATTTTAATATAATCCTGAACTTAAAAATGTGTTGCTGGAAAAGCGCAGCAGGTCAGGCAGCATCAAAGGAACAGGAGAATCGACATTTCGGGCATAAGCCCTTCATTCCTGAAGAAGGGCTTATGCCCAAAACGTCGATTCTCCTGTTCCTTTGATGCTGCCTGACCTGTTGCGCTTTTCCAGCAACACATTTTTAAGCTCTGATCTCCAGCATCTGCAGTCCTCACTTTCTCCCAATATAATCCTGAACTCAACATTATATGCTTGACATGGAACCATTTGCTGTTTACTCTACACCGAATAAATCTGTAAACATATGGACTGAGCTTGGGCTTATAGTTGGCTTTTTTAAGCTCCCTATATTACCCTCCCTCAAAAATCATCACATATCCCTCTCTTCCCAAACAAGCGGGATGTTTCTTGTTTGTTTTTCCATGATGAACACAAGGGTGATGCCTCTTACATCATCCAAATTGGGAGAGGCAGAGTGAGGAGCAATGATGGGTGGCAATAAAGCAGAAGAGCAATAAAGCTAGCAGGAAGGATGGGTTAGCAGAGGGAAGGTAAATACTGCTGAGTGCAATGGAAATGCAGAGGAAAAAAAGGCTCCTGGATTGGTACAGCATTCAACAGGTTAGAATAAGCTGACTTGGATTTGTAAATAGGAGCTCATGTGTGTCTGTGTATGTGCGGTGTGGGTTGGGGGGGGGAAGAGGGAAAACCCAGTAGGCCATCGAAACGTCCATTTGCATCACACTGACCAGAAACCTGACTGTCCTACAGCACCAATGGGAGCAGCCTTAACTGATCAGCATGGGTCCATCTGGAAAGACATTGCACGCTATTGATCTTACTGACTATACTGATTGGTCAGCACCTGTCTACTAGCAGTGCCAGTGCTTACTGGTGAGTTTACAGTCTGTCTGATAGGTGTTGCACTTCAGCCAATTCTAAGGATTCTGTCTGACTGACCCCACCAAGGAAAAAGGAGCCCAAGAGGCTGAAATGTACAAGCTGAGGGACAGCCTTTTTTTTTGAGGGTATGGCCTTGGGACAGAGCCTCTGCTGGACACAAAAAGCCCTCCCCCCAAAAAACGAGGTACAGCACCAACCTCTGCCTTCCTAAAGGATATTAGCCCATGCAGAGAATATTGCCTGGCTGTTTGCCTTTCCCCTGCCACATGTATTATAGCACAGATGGTAGAATGAGGTCTTTAAGTAGCCAGAGTGATAGAGTCAGATGTGCAGCATGGAAATAGACCTATCGGTCCAACCCGTCCATGCCGACCAGATATCTCAACCCAATCTAGTCCCATCTGCCAGCACCTGGCCCATATCCCTCCAAACCCTCCCTATTCATATACCCATCCAGTTGCCTTTTAAATGTTGCAATTGTACGAGTCTCCACCACTTCCTCTGGCAGCTCATACCATACACGTACCACCCTCTGAGTGAAAATGTTGCCCCTTAGGTCGCTTTTATATCTTTCCCCTCTCACCCTAAACCTATGCCCTCTAGTACTGGACTCCTGCATCCAGGGAAAAGACTTTGTCTATTTATCCTATCCATGTTCCTCATGATTTTATAAACCTCTATAAGGCAACCCTCAGCCTCTGATGTTCCTGGGAAAACAGCCCTAGCCTATTCAACCTCTCCCTATAGCTCAAATCCTCCAATCCTGGCAACATCCTTGTAAATCTTTTCTGAACCCTTACAAGTTTCACAACATCTTTCCGATAGGCAGTATTCCAACAGTGGCCTAACAATGTCCTGTACATGACCTCACAACTCCTGTACTCAATACTCTTACTAATTAACAATTTAAGGATCGCATTGGGTTCAAGGATTTGTCAAATGAGAGGGCAGGCCAATCAGGAGTGATTGAGTAAAATAAGCCTATTTCTCTGTAATCTAGTAGAATGAAGGGTGATCTGATCAAAATGTATGAAATTCTTTGGGGGCTTATTTGGGTAGATACTGAAAGATTAATTCCTGCTCTGGTTTGGAGGGTCTGGATTAGGACTCAAAGTCATGGAATAAGTGGTGAGCCATTTAAGACACAGTTAGCGAATACGTTCTTTATCTGCAATTTTTAAGAAGATTTGTAGCTCAGGTTGAGGTTCAGGTTGTAAGTTTGCTTGCTGAGCTGGAAGGTTTGTTCTCAGATGTTTCGCCACCATGCTAGGTCACATCAGTGAGCCTCGGGTGAAGTGCTGGTGTTCTGTTTCACTTTTTATTTGTGTGTCTTGGTCTATTAAGGTGGGTGATATCATTTTTGGTTCTTTTCCTCAGAGGTTGGTAAATGGGGTCCAAATCAATTTGTTTATTGATGGCGTTTCAGTTTGAATGCCAGGCCTCTAGGAATTCCCGTGCATATTTCTGTTTAGCCCATCATAGGATGGTTGTGTTGTCCCAGTCGAACCTGATGAACCTAAAGGACCCTGTACCAACAACCAGCAAAACGAATATGATTTACAAAATACCATTCAAGGACTGTAACAAACACTACATCATATAGACAGACAGAAAACTAGCCACCAGGATACACGAACACCAACTAGCCACCAAAAGACATGAGCAACTATCACCAGTATCTTTACATACACACAAAGAAGGACACCACTTTGACTGGGACAACACATCCATCTGAGGACAGGCTAAACAGAGATATGCATGGGAATTGTTAGAGGCCTGGCATTCAAACCGGAACTCCATCAATAAACACATCGATCTGGACCCCATTTGCCCACCTCTGAGAAAAAGAACCGGAAGCGATATCACGCACCTTAAGAGACCAAGACATATAAATAGAAAGCGGGACAGAACACCAGTGCTTCATTGGAGGCTCACTGATGATGTTACCTAGCATGGTGATGAAACATCTGAAAACAAACTTACCAGCTCAGAGGGCAAACATACAATCTGAACTTTCTTCACTCAGAGGATTGTAACATTTGAAATTCTCTATTCAAGAGGGCTGTAGTTGTTCATTGAGGATGTTCAGGAATAAGATTGATACATTCATGGGCAAAAGCATCTTTTATAATGGTATAGGGCTTCTGCCCAAAATGTTGATTTTCCTGCTGCTCAGATGCTGCCTGACCTGTTGTGCTTTTCCAGCACCACACTCTTGACTCTAATCTCCAGCATCTGCAGTCCTCACTTTCACCCAGCAAACACGTGCAGCCTAATAACCATTTCTGACACATATTTCTTAAGTACTTAGAAGGTGCAGGAAGGTGCAAGGTTCAATCTATGGTGGGCAGTTGAGCCATTTTCAGCAGTGTCAATGAGAAAAAATTTACAAGTGTTTCTGTGCACAGAAAGAAGTGTGTCAGCCTGGATCCCTTCTCTTTGGCTATTCAGCCACGCTAGGCCGAGCCTATAACACCCATATTTGAATAGCTCATGGGCACTCATTTCACTTACATCGAAAATACAACTGCTATCCTAAGTAACTATGGGCACCAAATGAACATGAATCAAGAGTGTGGTGCTGGAAAAGCATAGCAGGTCAGGCAGCATCCGAGGACCAGGAAAATCACCATTTCGGGCAAAATCCCTTCATCAAGATGAGAGCAATCAGGAATCAAGAATGTCTGATTTCTGATAAAGGGCTTTTGCCCGAAATGTCAATTTTCCTGCTCCTCAGATGCTGCCTGACCTGCTGTGCTTTTCCAGCACCACACTCTCGACTCTAACCTCCAGCATCTGCGGTTCTCACTTTTGCCAACCAAATGAGCACGGACTATATTCAACAAGAATTCATACCTGTAAGTGTCTTAATAGAAGGGCATGAGCTGCACAAGACAGAAATGCAGAGTACAATTAGCATGGTCATATCAAAGTTGCATGAAGAAACAATAACTTCAGATTTCTTTCAGAACTACATGCAGTGTTGGCAACCACATGCTTATTTTGAGGTATTTATTGGAATATGCCATTTTTATTTGAAGCTTTAGCAGTGAAACACCGCCAGTCTCCAGTTTTCCTGGCTGAAACCTGGGGTTTGACATGATGTGGTTCCAACCAAAAAAAACTTTAACAGTGCAGGAGTAACAATTGTTGCCATGCATGGGAGACCTTTCTATTATTTGTGAAGTTATGGCACAGAGTTCAGAGAAAAGGGTTACTTATGCTTGATAACCTGGAAGTTTTTGTAACAGTAAACTCTGACGCTCCGCTATGAAAATCAAGAAAATCCCTCGGGCAAAATAAACAAAAACAAAACACCCCACGACCACTGTAGGTACAGCGCATTCGTATCTTTACGGCTCTTTTTTTTTGATAAATAAACACTGATGCAGCTTAAAGCCAGCGGGATGATGAAGGTCCTCCGATCAAGCTGTTTTTGTAAAACATTCCGAAAACAAAAGCCGCGATCAGCGCTGGAGGAGGCGGCCGCTTTCTTACGTGCAGTCCTGATTGAAGGAGGCGCAGAGAGGGGCGATGCGGGCTCCCTCTCCCCCGGCATCACTCTGGCTCATTGTCAGCCCTCCGCATCCAAGTCTTGGGCGCCGCGCCCGGCTCTAAGCGGCGACTCCGTACAGCAGCTCCGTGGCCATTCAGCCCTGCTCGCCAATCAGGGCAACCAGCAGCTGTCAAAGGCTGACGTCATCCTCCACCTCCCATTGGCCAAGGGGGGCCTCACGTGGCCATGAAGCCGCGCCCCCTCCAGCAGGGCCGAACCCTATTGGATGAAAGCCCTCGAGTCTTGCCCTCAATCTCTGGATCCCCAATTGCTGGGCAAGAGGTTAGACATTGCCCCACTTCTCAAGCCCATCGGTTCTGTTCACACAGTGTGTGCTGACATTTCATTGGCATGTTTCGTGGGTTCATTGGAGTCCAGCAAGGTTTCATGGCTGTTTTCAGATAATTTCTATTTCAACGTGTTATGACACACAGCTAGAGGAGGTGGGACTTGAATACCTCACCTTTTCTTTTCCCTCCCACAACAGTGATAGGGCCCTCCTGTTGCTCATTTATCCACCAGCATCCACATCCAAAGGATCATCAACTGCAATTTCTGCCAGCTCCAGCACCTCCCCTCCCTTGTCAGCCTTCCACTGGGACCATTCACTCTAGGACACCTTGGACCACTCTCCACCATTCTCATCACCTCCCCATACTCCCATGGTACTTTGCAATGCAATTGTAGAAAGCCTAACCTGCCCATTTAACTCCTCTCTTCATACCATCCAAGGCCCCAGGTGAAACAGCGATTTACCTGCTCTATACTCAATTTAGTCACCTGTATTTGCTGGTCACAATGCAGTCTGCTTTACACTGGGGAGTTGAAACGCACACTGGGCGACTGCTTTGCGAAACACCTACCTTTTATCTGCAAAAATGACTGAGCTTCCTGTTGCCTGTACACTTCAGCATGACCATGTTCCCTCGCCAACATCTCTGTCTCAGGCTTGTTGCAGTACTCCAGCGAAGCTCAGCGCAAACTGGAAGAACACTTTCCACTTGAGGACGCTGCAGTTTTCTGGCCTCAATGTTGAGTTCAACAATTTTAGGGTCTGACCACCTTTTCCAATGTCTTTACCATAACCCCCACGCACCACACCTTGTCATCACATGCGCTTCCAACACAAACAATCCATTGTCAGCCACTAATGGTCGCCATTAGCAGTATTGATTCTCCCAGCCTGACCTTTATCCATTTATTTGTCTGTTCAACTGTTGTTCTCTCTCTCTGGGCTCAAACTCCATCTATTGTTTACTCCTTCCCCCCTTCCCCATCCCATCTTGAGCATTTAAGACCATAAAACATAGGAGCAGAAGTTAGGCCATTCAGCCCATCATGCCTGCTCCACCATTCAATCATGGCTGATAAGTTTCTCAACTCTATTCTCCCACTTTCTCCCCATAAGCCTTGATCCCCTTGACAATCAAGAACCTATCTATCTCAATCTTAAATACACTCAATGACCTGGACTCCACAGCCTTCTGTGGCAGTGAATTCCATAGATTCGCCACTCTCTGGCTGAAGAAGTTTCTCCTTATCTCTGTTCTAAAAGGTGTCCCCTTTACTCTAAGGCTGTGTCCTTGGGTCCTAGTCTCTCCTACCAATGGAAACATCTTCCCAACATCCACTCTGTCCAGGCCATTCACTATTCTGTAAGTTTCAACTTTAGAGTAAAGGGGACACCTTTTAGAACAGAGATCCCCCCTCATCCTTCTAAACTCCATTGAGTATAGAGTCAGAGTCCTCAAACGGTCCTCAAATGTTAAGCTTTTCATTCCTGTGATCATTCTCGTGAACTTCCTCTGAATATGCTCCAGGGTGAGTACATCCTTCCTGAGATATGGGGTCCAAAACTGTGCACAATACAGTACTCCAAATGTGGAGAAAGTGAGGACTGTAGATGCTGGAGATCAGAGATGAGAGTGTGGTGCTGGAAAAGCACAGCAGGTCAATGTGGTCTAACCAGAGCCTTATAGAGCCTCAGAAGTACAACCCTGCTTCTATACTCTAGTCCTCTTGAAATAAATGTCAACATTATATTTGCTTTCCTAACTACCGACTCAAGCTGTAAGTTTACCTCGAGAGAATCCTGGGCTAGGACTCTCAAGTCCCTTTGCACTTTGAATTTCTGAATTTTCTCCCCATTTACAAAATAGCCCATGCCTCTATTCTTCCTATCAAAATGCATGACCTCACACTTCCCCATGTTAAAAATCACACAATACCAGAAAAGGTTTATAGTGTGATCTAATTGAAATTATATATTGAAAAAGAAACTGGATTGTTTGTTAAGTCTCTCATCTTTTAGAATGGACATTTTGGTTTCAGTTCTTTCACATAAAAATCCCAGAACGTTTTAAAGTTACATTCTCAAGTGAACTTTCACAACTGGTGTCATATCGGCCCAGATAATGCATTTATATGTATGTGCATAGAAAAGTTTATGGAGTGGATTTGAACATGCAGAATTACATTTTACTTTGCTCAAAAACTGCATGAATCCATGTAAGATTCTGTAAATCTGTTTTTTAGATTAGAATCAGTCTGAACATTGTAACATAGACAGTCTCAAACAGGGCACCTCACACCTTAAACTTTTGCTATAAATTCTGTGTCTTACAATCTTATACTCCACAACCACCTGATGAAGGAGGTGCGCTCCGAAAGCTAGTGCTTCCAAATAAACCTGTTGGACTATAACTTGGTATTATGTGATCTTTAACTTTGTACACCCCAGTCCAACACCAGCATCTCCAAATCATGACTTTCCCATGTTGTATTCCATCTATCACTTCTCTGGCCACTTTTCTAACCTGTCCAAATCCTTCTGCATCCTCCCTGCCTCCTCAATACTGCCTTTCATACTACAAATGACTCCAGATCCTCAGCAATGTGGTTGACACTTAATTGGCCTCTGAGATAATCCAGCAAGCTACTTAATTGTATTAAACTATTAAAATGTCTCAAAGAATAAAACTAGACGGACCAGCTGAAGTTGACGTAGGCACAGGAAATGACAACAGGAAACTCAGCCCTGCAAAAAACTCATTAGTGACATCAGAATGCAAGTGCCAAAACTAGGAGAGCTGTCTCAAAGACTAGTTAACCAATACCAGACACAGTCATACTCACAGAATTGCCCTGAGAGTGTTCGACATTGACTCTGGACCCCATGAGGTCTCATGGCATCAGGTTAAAGATGGGCAAGGAAACCACCTGCTGATTACATCTTTAGAACATCATGGCCTAGCATAACCCAACCTCAAGCCAATATATTAACCCTAGTTCAATGAAGACACTACTCCAGGAGAAATATCAGGTATATCTAAAAATGAAGTGTCAACCTGGTGAAGCTTTAACACAGCACTACACGCATACGAAGAACAAAGAAACATTTACAGCCCAGGAACAGGCCCTTCGGCCCTCCAAGCCTAAGCTGATACAAATCTACTGTCAAACCTATTGCCCAATTCCTAAGCATCTGTATCCCTCTGCTCTCCACCTACTCATGCATCTGTCCAGACGCACCTTAAATGAATCTACCATGCCTGCCTCTACCACCTCTGCTGGCAATGCGCTCTAGGCACCTACCACCCTCTGTGTAAAGTACTTTCCACGTGTATCCCCCTTAAACTTTTCACCTCTCACCTTGAACGCGGGACCTCTTGTTATTGAATCCCTCACCCTGGGAAAAAGCTTATCTCTATCTACCCTGTCTATACCCTTCATGATTTTGTAGACCTCAATTGGGTCCGCCCTCAATCTCCTTTTTTCTAATGAAAACAATCCTAACCTACTCAACCTCTCTTCATACCTAGCACATTCCATACCAAGCAACATCCTCATAAACCTTCTCTGTACCCTCTCCAAAGCGTCCACATCCTTTTGGTAATGTGGCAACCAGAACTTCACACAGTATCCTTAATGCGGCCGAACCAAAGTCTTGTACAATTTTAACATGACCTGCCAGTTCTTATACTCAATACCCTGTCTTTTGAAGGCAAGCATACTATATGGCTTCTTGACCACTCTATCCACCTGAGCAGCCACTTTTAGGGTACAATGGACCTGAACTCCCAGATCTCTGCTCATCAACTTTTCCCAATGGTCTTCCATTTACAGTATAGTTCGCTTTAGAATTAGACTTCCCAAAATGCACCACCTCACATTTGCCTGGATTGAACTCCATCTTCCACTTCTCCGCCCAACTCTCCAATCTATCTATATTCTCCTGTATTCTTTGACAGTCCCCAATGCTTTCTGCTACTCACCAATCTTCATGTCATCTTCAAATTTACTGATCAGACCAACAATGCTCTCTTTCAGATCATTTATGTATATCACAAACAATAGTGGCCCCAGCACTGATCTCTGTGGAACGCCGCTGGTCACCTTTCTCCATTTTGAGAAACTCCCTTCAATTACTACTCTCTGTCTCCTGTTGCTCAACTACTTCTTTATCCACCTAGCTAGAACACCCTGCACACCATGTAACTTCACTTTCTGTATTAGTTTACAATGGGGAACCTTATCAAACGCCTTACTAAAGTTATGCATATGACATCTACAGCCCTTCCTTTATCTATCAACTTGGTCACCTCCTCAAAGAACTCTATTAAGTTGGTAAGGCACGACCTCCCCTGGACAAAACCATGTTGCCTATCACTGATAAGCCCATTCTTCTCCAAATATAAATAGATTTTATCTCTCAGTGCTTTCTCCAGCAACTTTCCCACCACTGACATCAGGCTCTGTAATTACCTGGAATATCTCTACTACCCTTCTTGTACAGGGGGGCAACATGAGCAACCCTCCAGTCCTCTGGCACTTCACCTGTGTTTAAGGATGCTACAAAGATATCTGTCAGGGCCTCAGCTATTTCCTCTCTCGCCTCCCTCAGCAACCTGGGATAGATCCCATCTGGCCCTGGGGATTTGTCCACCTTAATATCCTTTAGCTTACCCAACACATCTTCCCTCCTTATGTCAACGTGATCCAAAGTAAACAAACTTCTATCTCTAATCTCAACATTCATCATGTCCCTCTCTCAGTGAACACTGATGCAAAGTAATCGTTGAGAATCTCACCCATTTTCTTAGGTTCGACACACAACCTTCCTTCCTTATCCTTTAGTGGACCAACCCTTTCTCTAGTTACCTTCTTGCTTCTTATATATGAATAAAAGGCCTTGGGATTCTCCTTAATTCTGCTCGCTAAAGTTATTTCATGACCCCTTTTAGCCCACTTGATTCCTCATTTAAGATTGTTCCTATTCTCCTGATATTCCTCCAAGGCATGTTCTGTTCTTAGCTGCCTGGACCTTATGTATGCTTCCCTTTTCCTCTTGGCTAGTCGCATGATTTCTCCTGTCATCCACGATTCACGAATCTCGCCTTTCCTATCCCTTATTTTCAAAGGGACATACCTATCCTTCACTATCTTCGACCTATCTTTGAAAGCATACCATTTATCAAATGTGGACTTCCCTTCAAATAGCTGCTCCCAATCCACATTCCCAGCTCCTGCCAACTTTTGATATAATTGGCCATGGCCCAGTTTAGTACTCTTCCCTTAGGACCACTCTCACCTTTGTCTACGAGTATCCTAAAACCTACAGAATTGTGGTCACTATTCCCAAAGAAATCCCCCACTGCAACTTCTACCACCTGGTCTGGCTCATTCCTCAACACCAGGTCTAATATGGCTCCTTTCCTCATCAGACTCTTGACATACTGCTCTAGAAAACTTTCCTGGATGCTCCTTATAAATTCTGCCCCATCCACACCTCGAACACTAAGTGTATCCCAGTCAATGGTGGGAAAATTAAAATCTCCCATCACCACCACCCTTTGCCTCTACATCTTTTCATAATCTGTTTACCTATCTATTCTACCTCATGCTCACTGTTGGGAGGCATGTAATACAGCCCCAACAATGTAACTGCACTCTTCTTATTTCTTTGCTCTACCCACAATGCCTCACTGCTCAATCCCTCCATAGTGTCTTCCTTTAGCATAGCTGTGATATCATCCCTGACCAGCAATGCAACTCCATCCCCCCCCCCCCACCTCCACCTTTTACTTCCCTCCCTCTCCTGTCAGAAGCGTCTATATCCTGGAACATTTAGTTGCCAATCATGTCCTTCGTTCAACCAAGTCTCTGTGATCACAATGACGTCATACTCTCAGGCACCAATCAAAACCTCTGTTCATCTGCCTTACCCACTATACTCCTTGCATTAGCGTTTGTGCATTTCAGGCTGCCAGTTCTTTTGCATTCATCTTCTCTCTGCCTACTCTTCTTCTTGGTAATGCTAACTTCATGATCCTTACAGTCTATAGTTTCCACTTCACTGTCTAGTACTAGCCTTCTCTTCTGGTTCCCACATTATTTTAAAACCTCCCCAACAGCAGTAGCAAAAACTCCCCCAAGGACATTAGTTCCAGTCTGGTTCAGGTGTAGACCATCCAATTTATAATAGTCCCACCTTCCCCAGAACCGGTCCCAATGTCCTACAAATTTGAACCCCTCCCTCCTAAACCATCCCTCACACCACGTGTTCATCCTGCCTATTCTTTCATTTCTACACTAGCTAGCACGTGGCACTGGTAGCAATCCCGACATCACTACCCTTGAGGTCGTCCTCTTTAACTTCTCTCCTAGCTCCCTGAATTCTGCTTTCAGGACCTCATCTCATCTTTTACTTCTATCGTTGGATCCTATATGCACCACAACAACTGGCTGTTCACCCTCCCTTTTCGGAAGGTTCTGCAGCCAATCGGTGACATCCCTAACCCGAGCACCTGGGAGGCAATGTACTATCCAGGAGTGTTGTTTTCGGCCACAGAACCGCCTATCTACTCCCCTTACAATAGAATCCCCTATGGGTATGGCCCTAGGAGTCTTTTTCCCACCCTTCTGAACAGCAGTGTCCGCCACAATGCCACGATCCTGGCAACTGCTGCCCTGAGCCATCTGGTGAGCCATCTCCCCCAACAGTATCCAAAACGGTATACCTGTTTTTGAGGGAGATGACCGTAGAGGACACCTGCACTGCCTTCCTATTCTTTCTATTCCTTTTGATCATCCATTCACTGTCTCCCACAGCAATTCTAACCTGCAGTGTGACGAATTCATTAAACATGCTATCCAGGACCTCCTCAGCACCGCGGATGCTCCCCAGTGAGCCCATCTGCAGCTCCAGAGCCGTCATGCGGTCAAACAAGAGCTGCAGCTGGACACACTTCTTGCAAGTGT
Source organism: Chiloscyllium plagiosum (assembly GCF_037043375.1). Lineage (NCBI taxonomy): Eukaryota > Metazoa > Chordata > Chondrichthyes > Orectolobiformes > Hemiscylliidae > Chiloscyllium > Chiloscyllium plagiosum. The sequence continues at coordinate 39,948,567 of NW_028270163.1, forward strand.
AAGTGTCAGGGATGTCAGCCACGTCCCTGAGCTCCCACATCAAGCAAGAGGCACGTGCCACGGGTCTGAGTTCTCCTGCCATTGTAAACCTTAGCTTTATATCAACTAACTAAAACCAGACAATGCATTTAAGTATGAAAGAAAAGAAAAGCCTTATCTTACAGAGTCCTTTTCTTCTGGTTAAAGGAGGGGGGCAGGAGGGAGATACTACACGTGTTTAGCTGCTGCCCAAATATATACTAAGTCCTTACCTTCCTGGAAACCTCCCGGTCTTCAATGTCACCTCCATTCTGTCTCCCGCTGCTCCAGGACAGGAAAAAGGCCACGGGCTTTGAAGGTAGGAATTTATACTGTTCTTTTACCGTCCCGGCAACCTCCTGGTCTCCAACATCACCTCCGCTCTGTCTTCTGCTGCTTTGGACAGGAAGCATACCTACAATATTGACAGCAAGTGATAAATAAGGCCAAGAGATTCCAAAGCCAATAGATTTGGGGTCCTGTTTTATCTAGTTGTGAGTAGTGGTGCATAATTAAGTAAGTAACTAGAAGAAAATGTTCCACAAATACCTCCACCTCAATGATGGGAGAGCCCAGAAAATCAGTGCAAAAGTTATGGCTAAAGCATTTACCACAAATCTCGGCCAGAAACATTGAATGGATGATCCATCTCAGCCTCATCTGAAGACCCACAGATCCATGTTGCCAACCTTCAGCCAGTGTTGAGTCTCCCCATGTGATATCAAGAAACAGCTAGAGGCATTGGATACTGCAAAGACAATGGACCCCTACAATACTCAACCATGGTACAGAAGGCCTGTCCCTACCCAGAACAACTACAACACTGGCATTTACTAGGCACTATGAAAAATTACAAAGATATGTCCTGTACACAAGAATCAGGACGAAGTAAACCTGGCAATTTACCACCCCAATAATCTACATGCGATCATTATTAAAGTGATAGATTAATAGTTCCATCAAACAACACTTGGTTAACCAAACTTGCTCAGAACTGCTAAATTTGGGTTTTACCAAGTCACTCAGCTCCTGACCTCATTGTAGCCTTGGTTCAAACATGGAAAAAAAGGTCTGAATTACAGAAGTGAGGTGAGAGTGACTGCTATTGACATTAAGACTCCAGTTCATTGAGTATGACATCAAATACTCAAGCTAAACTGGGGTCAATGGGAATCAGGGAGAAACTCTCCTCTGGGTGTGGTTGTTGGATGTCAGTCATTTCAGCTCAAGGACATATCTTCAGGATAGTGTCCTAGGTCCAACCACCTTCAACTGCTTCATCAATGACCTTCTCTCCATCATAAGAGCAGTTAACCAATGTTCAGCACCATTTGTGACTCCTCAGATACTGAAGTCGTCCATATCCAAAAGCAGGAGGCATTGTGGATCTACCTGGATCAAATGAACTGCAGTGGTTCAAGAAGGCAGTTCACCAGCACCACCTCAAGAGCAGCTGGGGATTGGCAAGGAATGCTGGTCTAGGCATAAAAGCCTACCTCTCCGAATGAATGAATCTTTTCCAGAAAATTCAGCTCCAACCAGCTCTATCTTTCTTGTTAGTCAAAACAATCTTTAAAATCTTGTCTGGAGTTTTGCCAATATGTCTGTATCTTTTTTGTGTGATTGGTACCAGAACTAGTCATATCTATAATATTAACTTTCCCATTTTAAAAATTCTATTGTTCTAAAAGTGAACTCCAATATTTCGCAATGCTTGACATACAAACATATGAAAAAGAAACAGAAGTGGGCAAAATGCACACTCTGCAGACCCTCAAGCCTGCTCTACCATTTAATGAGGTCATGGCTGATCTGACTATAAACTCAATGTGCATTCCCGCCTCCTTGGTAACCTTTCATACTAACCTCATAAAAACACAAGTGCTAGAATGCTCAAATTCTTCTGCATTTCCGGGCTCTGCAATCTCCCACCATTTAGATAATATGCTTCTTTTCTACTCTTCCTGCCAAAGTGTACAATTTCACATTTTTCTCCATTATATTCCATTTATCAGATCTTTTCCCACTCTCAGAACTTAACTATAACTTTCTTGTATTCCTTATGTCCTTTTCACAACCATACTTTCCTAACTGTCTTGTGTCATCAACAAATTTGGCAACCATTTTCCATGTCCCTTCATCCAAGTTATATATATATAATATGAATTACTAACAGTTGAAGCCCTAGCTCTGAACCCTGTGACACATCACTGTTACATCTTGCCAATCTGAAAAAGACCCATTTATGTCTCCTGTCCCCATCCTGTTGGCCAGACGATCGTCTATTTTTGAGAGTACGTTACCCCTATACCATGAGCTCTTATTTTCCACAATAACCTTTAATCTGGCTCCATTTCAAATTCTTTTTGGAAATCTAAGTACAGCATGATTCCCTATTATTCACTGCACATGCAACTTTCTCATAGAACTCCTATAGATTTGTTAAACATAATTTCCCTTTCACAAAACCACATGAACTCTGTCTGATCACCATGAACTTATCCAAGTGCCTTCCTATAACTTTAACAAGTTTCTAAAACTTTCATTGTGACAGATGTTAAGCTAACTGGCTTGTAGTTTTCTGCTTTCTGTCTCCCTCCATTTTAAATAGAGGAGTTACATTGCTCCATTCCAATCAATTGGCACTTTCCTTGAATTTCTGGAGTTTTGGAAAATTGAAACCAATGTATAAACATCTCGCTGTCACTTCTTTTAAGACTACATGATGAAATCCATCAGGACTCAATCATTTTTTAGCCCACAGCTCGAACAATTTACTCAGTACCCCTTCTCTGGTGATTCTGATTTTCCTGAATTCTGCCCTCTCTTCCATATCCTATTTTTGGATGTGACCTGTATCCTCTACAGTGAAGGTCGATGCAGAATACCTGTTCAATTGTCCTGCCATATGCTTATTTTCCATTATCTGTTCTCAGGCATTAATTTTTATAGGTTCAACACTCATTTTGTTAACTTTTTTCTATACTAAATATTTATAGAAGCTCCTACTGTTTATTTTTAATGTTCTTCAAGGTTTCTCTCGTTCTCTTTTTCCTTCCTTATTAATTCTTTTGTCATTTTTCCCGGTTTGTTTTCTGTCTGATCTTCTGACTTTGCACCTATGTTTGTTCAATTAAATTCTTTTCTTGAATACTACTTTTATTCCTTTCTGATTAAGGATGGATTGTGGGTTCATCCCTTGACATTTTTCTAACTCGTTGGAATGCATCTTTTCTGTGCACTTCAAAATATCCCCTTAAATGTCAGCAACTGCATCTCTATTGACTTTCTCTGTAAGCTAATATGCCAATTCACTTTGGGCAGCCCTGCTTTTATATCTTGGTCATTCCCTTTAGTTAAGTTCTTTAAAATTGGTCTTAGATCCACTTATTTCTCAAAATTCCAGTTTCGTAGCATTTGAAAATATTAGTCTCATATTTCTAATTCATGTTTATATATCATAAACAGTGGGGAAAGTACTATTTTCAGCAAATTGAACATTTTTTTTAGATTAGATTACTTACAGTGTGGAAACAGGCCCTTCGGTCCAACAAGTACACACCGACCCGCCTAAGCGCAACCCACCCAGACCCATTCCCCTACATTTACCCCTGCACCTAACACTACGGGCAATGTAGCATGGCCAATTCACCTGACCTGGACATTTTTGGACTGTGGGAGGAAACTGGAGCACCCGGAGGAAACCCACGCAGACACGGGGAGAATGTGCAAACTCCACACAGTCAGTCGCCTGAGGCGGGAATTGAACCCGGGTCTCTGGCGCTGTGAGGCAACAGTGCTAACCACTGTGCCACCGTGCATTTTCTGCATTCCCTACCATCCGCTTTTGTTTTGTAACCATCTCCCAGTTTATTTTGCTATTCAGCCAATTCCACATGCCTTGACCACTGTCTGAACTCTATTATATAGCCTCCTATTGAAGGCTTTCTGACAGCCCATGTATTCCACATTCACCGTATTGCCTTTGTCTGTTGTTTTGGTAACTTATTGAATTAATTCAATCAAATGTGTAAACATAATCTTCTTTATAGAAATTCATATGAACAGCAACATCAGTCACTGTATTCAGAAGAGGAGAACTGATTTAAAAAAGATTTTCAAATTCGGCCACAAGCTATTTTATATCTGTCTATAATTAGGCAGAATTATTTTATAAAATCACATACAAAACACAATACCTCAGACAAAGTAATATTTCCATAGTATTGCAGTAAAAAATTAAGTAATGTGCTAAAATGTTGGAGTGAGGTTTAAGCATCCAATTGATTATTTAGATGAGAGTGTTATTGACTGAACCAAGTTAACCATTTTCATTAAACATATTTAAATGAAATACGTTTTCTTCACCTGCCATTATGTGACACTCAAGTTCTGCGAGATACAAAACATGCATTTGTAATTTCTAAAAATAGTGATTCATAGTGAGATTGTTTTTATATATATTCATGGGACATGGGCTTCATTGGCTAGTCCAGCATTTGTAGCCTGTCCCTAGTTGCCCTACAGAAGCTGGTGATGAGCCACTTTCTAGAACCACTGAAACCCATGTGCTGTACATAGATCCACAATGCCCTCAAGGAGGGAATTCCAGGATTTTGACACAGCAACAGTGAAGGAACAGCAATATATTTTCAAATCAGCATGGTGAGTGGCTTGGAGGGAATCTTGTAGGCTGTGGTGTTCCCAGGTATCTGCTGCCCTTGTCCTACTGGATGGAAGTATTCATTGGTTTGTAAGTGCTATCCAAAGGTCTTTGGTGAATTTCTGCAGTGCATCATGTAGATAGTACACACTGCTGCAACTGTGCCTTGGAGGTGGAAGGTCTAGATATTTATGGATGTGGAGTTAAATCAAGCAGGCTGCTTTGTTCTGGATGATGTCAAGCTTCTTGAGTGTTGTTGGAACTGCACCCATCAGGCAACTGGGGAGTATTCCATCACATTCCTAACTTCTGCCTTGTAGATGGTGGACAGGCTTTGAGAAGTTAGGAGGAGAGTTACTTGCCACAGTATCCCTAGCCTCCTCTTTTAGCCACCGTAGTGATGTGTATAGTTCCACAAGTAATGAAGAAGTTGCTCTGGGAATCCTCACCATGACTCTGAGTGCCATGGAGTCTCATGGCATCAGATCAAACATTGGCAAGAAAATATCCTGCCTATTATCTTCTACCACACTCAATGAACTGATAAAATCAGCACTATGCTGAACACACTTGGAAGTAGTACAGAGGAGCAAAAGCATAAATTGTACTCTGGATGCGAAACCTGAATGTTTATCACTAAGAATAGCTCGGTGGCGCCACTATTGTCTGATTGGCTACATTTGGAAGGACACAATTGCCACATTAGATTTTCAGCAGATGGTGAAGGACCTAATAAGACAGAAACACCAAAACTTATCCTCATAAACTAATCTAATGGCATTTTGTCTACCCATGGCAGTGTTGTCAGGATGACCATCACAGAGCCCTTGTGGAAATAAAGTTCACACTTCACACCAAGAATACATCCACGTGTGATACTACGATCATTCTAAATCTGATCGATTTAGCATACATACTCAGTTAATATCTGGACATCTGTGAGGTATTGTGGGTTATGATGAGACTACATCAGAATTGTATTTAAGCATAATCTGTAACATTAGGATCTGCCACATTCCTCACTCTACCATTACCATTAAGTTGGAAAATCTGTTGTAAGAATGTTCAAAGATGAATATTGAGCAGGTATTTGTAGCCATTACCTTTATTGAAACCATCTACATTTAAACAGCACAGCAAGAGATCTCTGTATGATTGCATTAGTGTAAGACCATCCCCACATCGAATATCACATGACTTGACTTCACTGTTGGTGATTTCATCAGCTATTCTCTTGATAGCTGCTTCCCTTAAATGACAGGATCAAACCTGATTTAACAAGGAGTGCAGAGAATCATGCCAAGAACAGCACCATATATAGCAAAAATGGTAGGTCAATCTTGTGAAGCCTCAACATAGAACAACATGCATACTAGGTTGTAAGAGATATTTGAAAAACAAAGTTAAGAGATCCTGTAATCAATAGCTATTAAAATTCTGCAGTCCTGCCATATTCAAGCACAAATAGCGATGGACAATTAAACAACTAACAGTAGGAGAAGGGACTGTGAATATTCTCTCTCTCAGTTATGTGGGAGCCCTGTACAATAGTGAAGAAAACAAGGCTGAAGTATTTACAACAATTTTCAGCTAGAAATGCCAAGTATAGGTCATTCTGCAATAACACATGCTTCATTAACACAAATGTGCCATAACACGATTGACGAATTGGGAACATTGTTTCTATAGTGTGAACTTTTAAAGCATGTATTGGTTATAATGCAATTCCAGCCCCATTAGTTTAAATGGTGCTGCTATTACATAATTTTCTTATGACATGGGATTGCATGAGAATGGAGCCAATGCGTTATAGCAGAACCGACTGTAGCTGATCCACCTCAGGTTCCCAGCATCACAGGTACAATTTTTTAGCCATGGGATTTTTTGGTTTCCAAAGACACTGGTCAGTGTAAACCGCTTCCAGTAACCTCTGAGGAATATTCACTTAATACTTGCAACTGAAAATCCATTCCCCAAACTTCAGTAAGTTGATAATGGGAGGATAACCAGGGAGCAATCAAACCTCTATCTATAGCTTAGGCAGCCTCAATACTTCTGTCAAAAAACACAATTCAAAATCAGTTCAAACTTTGATTTCTCTTGAGATGCCACCTCTTAACATTCAAACAGCTGCCACCTGTATGAGTACAATGCCTCTCCAGCATCAAAATATCTAGAATGCTCTTTGAACAAGAAGCCAAGCAACTACCTTCCAGTCCTGGCCTCATAAAACAAATATCAAACAAACATTTCTTTTTAAAACAACCTGTTACTCACTGCTCAAAGGTCACCTTCAGCTCTCAGCTCACAGCTCCAAACCAAAAATGATAAAAATAAAAATAAGGAAGGTCTCAACATACTGAAAAAAAATTCCTGTCTAAATGCAGCAAGAGTGACTAACTTTCAGGCTTGGATAGATAACTGTTAAGCAACATTTGCACTACACAAGTGTCTGGCAATGACTATCTCCGACAACAAAATATTTAACCATCTCCTTTTGATGGCTTACCATTGCTGAATTGTCATTATTAACATCCCAGAGGTTCCCACTGAGCAGTAATGTGACCAGCCGTATAAATATTGTGGCTACAAATACAGATCAAAGGTTCTGAATTCTCTGGAAAGTAACTTGTGTTCTGACTTCCTTAAGGTACAAGTCAGGAATATGATGGAACGCTCTCAATTTCCCTGCAAGAATGCAGCTCCCACAACTCTCAAAGTGACAATACCATCTGGAAAAAAAGTAACCAGTTTGATTGACAACACACCAACCATCTTAAATATTCATGTCATTAGCAGTGAGTAGTGGTATCAATGAAGGTTATATAAGGATGCAATACAGCAACTTTTCAAACCCACTTCAGTAACACCTTTTAAACCCATGATCTGTAGTCTCAGAAAGTGTATCAGACATTGGGAATACAACCTGCAAGTTCCCCTCCAAGTCGCTTATCATCCTGACTTGAAACTATATCATTATTTCCTCATAGTGACTCGGTTAAAAATCTAAAAGCCTTCCTGACAGCACCATGGGAGACCTACTCTAGATAAATTGCAGCAGTTCAGAAAACATCTTGCCAACTTCTCAAAGGCAATTAAAGATGGCCACGAAATATTGGCCTTGTCAGGAATGCTTACATCCCTTGAAAGAATGAAAAAGAAGTAACTACAGTGAACAGGTACCTTATCCAAGTAATTATGTGAGTGTAGCTGCTAGTGTATTTTATCTAATTTTTTCCATTGTCCCTGTTGATACTGTAACTGAAAGTTATGACTTGCAGATAGAAATTACTGCATTGGGGCTACTTTTGATTCCACACAATCTACCTATGTTTACTAAGGCAGCTGTAAGCACAGGGTTACAACTCATCTGTTTCTTTGGCTCAGAAGCTCTTTGTGAGCAGATTATTCATTTTATCTTTTAATCTAAACCAGATATCAAAAGTCTAGCTTTCTTGGCATTTTGTCTGGTTCCTGTGTACAGACAGTCAGTCTTTGCTGCCAATATCAGCACGTAATTTAAACTTGCTGTGCTGGTTCAAGGATGCAACAAATGAAATGCCTCCTGTCTTTGGTTTATAACTTACTCATCAGCAAATGGGAGATGACCCACTATTTTCCAAAGGAGAGGCATTCAACCTTACAACTGTACAACTGCAAACATCTGTGGCACTCTCTCTTACTGGCAGAATGCCAGTATTCTGGCGATTATGCTATCAACTGCATTTTGACACATGGCGCCTTTAACTAAATAATCTTACCATGGTACTGCACAGATCCAAAAAGCATGGTGAGTAACAACCTGAAAGTAATGATGACTGAAAACATTGTTGAAGAACTAGTCTTTGGGGATAGTTTGTACATGGGATCAGAAGAAATAATACAGAGGAGTTTAAGAATAGAAGTTCAAATGTGGTTGAGACAGCTGCTGTGGGTGGTGGATCAGAGTTTTGGAGATTCACAAGAACATAGAGTTAGTAGATGAACAATCTTCAACTGGAGCACAGCTGGAGGAGGTTAGTAATTTAGAACTAAACGCAGAAGTGTTTTTTAAACACGGAAAATGATTTTAAATCCAGTGCAGAATGCAACCAATGCAGAGTGGCGGGAATAGGAATTGTTTTTTATTTGTTCATGAGATTAAATTTACTGGAATATTCAGCATTTATAGCACATTCACAGTATTCAACCCTAATTGCTCTTTAGAAGGTGATGGTGTGTCAGTACAGCCACCAGGTACGGAGTTCCAGTTATGACCAGGCAGAATGTGAGCAAAACAGTTTCAGGTGATTTGGTGTTTGGGAGGCTGACATAAAGCATTGGAAATTTTGGAGAAACTCTAACATCTGAAATTGACCCAAGGTAACAGGTGCTGAACACACCAGACAGCACATTAAACTGCAGACATGACCAAGACAGCTTCCATGGTTTTGTCAGCAACTCACTCAGAAATTAATCAATATGAGTCACAAACTCTCATTAACACTGACTCTCTCCTGAAGGATTTCAATTCTTTATAGCTGCAGATTCTGCATCAACCCCTTTAGCTGCTCAGAACAGAACCCAATTTAAGAGTACCTTTGCCCCACCAGCAGAACCAACAACCTTCTGCAGCCTTCTTGGCTCCTAATGAATTAATTTGCACCTTAACCACACTGAACAGCTTCCAGCACTTCTCCTGAGGTGTATTCCCAACTCTTGGCCTATTTGATGCTTCCTTGTGCTTATCTGGGATACCTGTGTCCCGTGAATCACAGTTTTTAATAGTGTGCGGCCTCTGCTTCTGGTCTCCCAATGATTTCCCTGCTGGTGGTTTCTCTAAGTAGTCTCTGTCAGGGTTCTCTCTTGGTCAATGCCATTGGGCTCTGTTTTTAATACTGCTATACCAGGTCCTCTGGTCTTTGTTATCTTTTGTCACTCAACCACGTGGATGTACTGTTCTCTTTATGTGATTGGGTCTTTCAGATGTTAAAACAAAACAGGCACAGATGATACATGGTCTATAATGCTTTTGGGCCATGCCTTAGTCCAGAACCTGTAGTCTGTGGAGAAATGGAGTCCTTGCTGGAGCCTGAACCATGATGAGATCACATTGCACAATAGGTACTAACCATCAAATTACTCTTGGTGCAGTATATGAATGCATAAGAAAGAAAGAAGTCAGAGCAGATGAATTTATGGCTGGAGAGATGATGCAAGACGGAGTGTTTTGAGATTTGAGACCTGTTCTGGACATAATGGAACATGTACCAGCCAGATGGGTGGCATCTAAACATTGAGGGACCCTTGTCAGTTGGTTTGCTAGTGCTGTTGGGAAGGGTTTTGACAGAAAGAAAGAAATCTGAGAGGAAAAACCAGGTAAACAAAAATTTGGGAGAGATGGATAGCATGAAAATAAATGGTAAAGTATTATGTGGGGTCCATGTAAGAGAAATACATAATATCATTAAAAAATTTGCTGTGTCAGTGTGTGAATACACAGAGCATGGATGGTGGCCTGCAGATGGGAATATGATGTTGTGGCGATAATGGAGACCTGGCTGAAAGAAGTGTCAGACTAGTTACTGACTATTCCTGGATACACTGCCCTATATTTTGCAGTTAGCAGCAAGGCAGTGGTAATTTCTGCTCATCATGCTCAGGGATGCAAAATTTCCCCAGTTGTTTGCAGTGAGATTTTGAAATTGTTGCTACAGTATAACCAGCAATAAGAGTATCAGTGAGGCATTGCAATAAGGTACAATTCCAGCACAGCCAATATCCCCTTCAAACCAGGTTTCAACTAAAAGGCGGATGAGTGTTTTATTAAGCACTTTAAATAGCTTTTTTTAACAAAAGCTTTTAAAAATAATTAAACACTTCTAGATGCTTAAAATATTTATCAACTTTTAAACCCTTTAACAAACTTTGAATAACCAGTGCATTCCTCTGAAAGCATTTGAACTAACTGCCTTTGGTTTTAAAGGAATTGCAAGTCCACAGTGAACCTTAAAACAATCAACAAAAAGAGCACATGGCATTTCCATTAAATACATTCTGAACCCCATTTCACACTAATAATATACAAATTGTGCTCCCTATCTCTCCTTTTCTGGAACAGAAGGGAAATTAACCAAAGTGATTCAAAACATTTTTTTCTGCATCCCTACACTTCAAACCTGCATAGAGAAAGACTGTGCAAAAATTAGGATTTACAATCCTTATTCCATATGAACGCACAGTGCTTTCAGAAAACAAGGACCTCATTTCCGTTGATTTGGAATTTGCGTCAGACTTCATTGTTCAAGTTGAATGTTTTGTTCTGAAACATGAATGAATCAAGTGACCATTCAGACTAACATAATGAATCCTCTTCATATGTTATAGACTGTTCTTTGTATTCTTCGTAGTTGTTTGTTGAACTGAGCAAGGAGTTTCTTGAGTTATATCTTGAGAGGCACCACTAATTAATAATTTACATATCCTGGCTGAAAATGTAAAAAGGTTTATTAGAAATCAACTCTTCTGCCTGAGCCAGCATATCTTTTAAATGTAATTCAGAGTTCAATCTTGCTACTTACATTTAACAAACTGTGAACCTTTTGTCTGTATTTCTGGGTGCTTGAGTCTCTGTAATGAAGCAAAGCAGACATAATGAAGAAAATCATTTGTTTGTGTTTTGTGTGGTTATTTTAACTGCAACCTGGTACCCACTCACAAAACTCTAACAATCTTAATTTGTCACTCAGTATTTTCTTATATATCTGTATATTCAAAAACAGCAAAATGAAAACTTGATTACTTGAGCTAGAGGGAGAGGCTGAATAGACTGGGGTTATTTTCCCTGAAGCGTTGGAAGCTGAGGGATGACCTTATAGAGGTTTATAAAATCATGAAGGGCATGGATGGATAAATAGACAAAGTATTTTCCCTAGGGTGAGGGAGTCCAAAACTAGAGGACATATGAGCGAGGAAAGATTTAAAAGGGACATAGTGGGCAACATTTTTACACAGTGGGTGATGCATGTATGGAATAAGTTGCCAGAGGAAATTATGGAGGCTGGTGCAATTACAACATTTAAAAGGCAACTGGATCAGTATATGAATAGGAAGGGGTTAGAGTGATATGGGCCAAAATGGACTAGATTTATCTTGGATATCTGGGTGGCTTGGACAAGTTGGATCGAAACGTCTGTTTCTGTGCTGTACATCGCTATGACTCTATTTAACAGTTTGATTAATTTTGTTAATATGACATTGCAGTAGCTACCATGAGTGCAAAATCTATCTAACTGATATATTCATTTAAAAGCCAACACTAGTTATCTGTGAGGTTAAGCAGTAAAGTGGTTTATCACAGTATGCTGGGCTCAGCATGGCAGTGGGCAGTCAGATGGTGCAATGGTGTGTAATTAATATGCACTGTTAATTACAAATGCATATTTGTAATGAATCATATGATGTCAAAATATCCCAGGAGTATTTTAAATACATGTTTTGTTAATGAATTAAAAGATGGAGGACCTGGTGTTAAAAAGTGGTGTCGTGGCTCAGTGGTTAGCACTACTGCCTCACAGTACCAGGGACCCAGGTTCAATTCCTGCCTCAAGTAACTGTCTGCGTGGAGTTTGCACATTCTCCCAGAGTCTGTGTGGATTTCCTCTGGGTGCTCTGGTTTCCTCCAACAGTCCAAAGATGTGTAGGTCAGGTGAATTGGCCATGCTAAATTGTCCATAGTGTTAGGTGCATTAGTCAGGGATAAATATGGGGAATGGGTCTGGGTGGGTTACTTTTTGGAGGGTCGGTGTCGGCTTGTTGGGCTGAAGGGCCTGTTTCCAATTCTGTAGGGAATCAAATTTGCTACATTTTGGACATTGTAGAGAGGTTATGTACCATTTGACTGCTTATAGTGGCTCCTACACACTCTCCTCACTATCATAATCAATAATGGTCCTGTTCCACTGACGTAACAAGATATAACATCACATTGCATTTTCCCGTCCCACAAAATACATATATACAAAGGAAGAGTGTTATTATTATTTTGTCTATAACTGGGAATGGCCTGTAACTGAACAAGGGTCTATAACTGAAGAAGGGCCTGTGCCCGAAACGTCGAATCTCCTGTTCCCTGGATGCTGCCTGACCTGCTGTGCTGTTCCAGCAATAAAGTTTCAGTATGACAAATATCCTGTATCTATTTTTAGAGATCTCGAAAACTTAATTGAGTTTACAAGGTTTTTTAAAGATACAAACTTCCTTCATAAATCTTTATGGGAGATGATATTCAAAACAACACCTGAAGATACTGCAATGGCTAATCCATTTCCCAGCAGGCTTTACACTTGCCATTATTAGCTCTAATTTAAATCCAGCAGTACTTGGGGGCCTCATCCCAGATTCCGAGGAGAAAGTGAGGACTACAGATGCTGGAGATCAGAGCTGAAAATGTGTTGCTGGAAAAGTGCAGCTGGTCAGGAAAGTCCTGAAGAAGGGCTTATGCCCGAAACGTCGATTCCCCTGTTCCTTGGATGCTGTCTGACCTGCTGCGCTTTTCCACCAACACATTTTCAGCTCATCCCAGATTCCCCCCAGTACAGGTCCCTGCCGCTTTACAGAGTGCCTCGTCAGTTCATTCATTCAAATGGTCCTCCTGAATTCACAATTCAACTTTCTGATTTCAGCACATGTGCAGACCAGACGTTGCCTTGCCATTCTGATCCTCAGTGGAGGTAAACATTTGAGCATTTACCACTATTGGGATTGCAACATACTGTCCAAGGTGTTCTGGATGGTTAGGAATGGAGAGAAAGGAGGAAGTGTGGCAGTATTGTATAAGCAAAATGCTACAGTGTTGGAGTGGGAGAGAGTGAATATCCCAAAAGGGTCAAAGACTAAATCTATTAAGTAAGACATAAGCATCTAAGAAACAACTGAAGTATGCTATTGGCATTGTATGAGGGCCACCAACTATTGAAAGACATGGAGGAATAAATATGCAAGGAAATTATTAAGAGGTGCACTATTATGAATAGTGTAGGGGACCTTTAATTATGCTAATGTCAGCTAGGATAGTAACAACACAATGGGCCAAGGTGGGGGGGGGGGGTGCCGGAAATGTTTCTACAATGTATTCCAGAGAATTTACTAGCCCAGTATGTTTCTAGCACAAAGCGGAAGGTTGGAATTATTCTATCTGATCCTGGGGAGTGAAGGAGTCAAGTGGATCAAGTATTAGTCAGGGAACATTTGGGAATGCAGTATCACATATCAATCACACTATAATAAAATTTATGTTGACTATGCAAAAGATTGAGAAGCAAGCAGACTAAAATTAATCAACTGGGGAAGAATCAATTTTGATGCAGTTGGAACTGATCTGTCCCACGTAAACTGGAATCAAAGATTGGCAGGCAAAACTGCAGCAAAACAGCGGACTCGCTTTGAAAAAAAGATAGTTGGATTACAATCAAGATATATGTTCACAAGGTTAAGGAGCGGAACCAATAACGATAGCCCTCCCTGGATGATGAAGCATAAAGAGTATGATGAGGCAGAAAAGACTGTCTGTCAGATGTTAGTTAATAATGCATGTGAAATACTGGCTGCATACAGAATGTTCAGAGGGTAAATGAGAAAGAAAATAAGAAAAACAACAAAATAACAAGCGAATTGGGAATCAAAAGTCTTCTGTAGGAATAGAATTAGTTAAAGGAGTTTGACCACATTAGACACCAATAACATTAGTACATGAAGGTAGAGGGCTGGGACACAAAGTGAATACGCTGTCTTTATCTTTATATTAGGGAAGAAAATGTTGACAGTCATAGCGAAATAGGAAGCAGTTGGCTGGCTAAAAATGGAGAAAGAAGAGCTGTTGAGAAAGGTTGGCTAGACTCAATGTTAACATGTCATCAGGAGCAAATCAGATGTGTCTGGGAAAACTGTATGAATTGAAGGTGAAAATTGCAGAGGCCTTGGCCATAAACTTGCTATCCTCCTTTAATAACCAGAGGACTGGAGAACTGCAGAAAAAGGTGAAAGGGTAAGTCCAACAATAAAAGATCACTATGTTATACCTCAGTGGTGGCAAGGTTTTTAGAAACAGACATCCAGGACAAAATGAACAGTCACTTGGACAAATATGATTCCATTAAGGAAACGTGAGTTGTTAAGACCAAGTTGTGTTTAAGTTACTTATTTGAGTTTTTTGATGAGGTAGGAAAGAGTTGACGAAGGCAATGAGGATGATGCAATATACATAGACTTCCGTTACATGTTTGAGAAAGCACTAATGACTGAGCTAGCAGCCAAGTTAAAGCCCAAGAAATGAAAGGGTTGGTGCCAGCAAGCATACAACATTGACTGATTGACAGGTGACAAGAGAGTGATAGCGAAAGGCTTTTACTGTGTTTGGCAGGACGGAGCTTCTGAGGGGCCGGTGTTAGTATCACTAACTTTCTTGATGATACAGGGTGGAAGTTCTAAGCTATGTGGAGATGAGTGGTAGAATTAGACAAGATGTTTAGCAAAGCCAGTCTCAATGTTGAGATCATCTTGCTGCATCTTGTTCGACTGACGAGTTTCTTCTGTGGCAAGGTTCTTCCTAGGCAGCTGTGAGTACCCAACTGATGCTCATTATTGCTTGATAAATACCTTATTAGCAGTCCGAGCTGTTGATTCTTTCTGCCCAACTGAGGGCATCTTGCTCCTTGAAAGAGAGAGAGGAAGGTGTTACAGAAGATGAAAGTGGCTGGTACAGCTATTACTGTTGGTGCAGGAGGAGACATTTTATGCGTGAGTGAGTAGGTAGGTCGGAGGCAGTGCAGGATTGGGGGTATCGTGGGGCCGGGGTGGATGAGGGAAAGTTGGGAAGATGTTGCAGTCAATAGTGAGAGTGATAGAGCATGAACCTTGGTGGAAGGTGGGTCCAGTAGCAGAGACAGAGTGAGTATGAAGTTTTGGAAAGAAGGTGGTGGAGTAGGATCCTGACCTTCTTCCTATAACACAGGGCATTCCTCCTGAGGCTAGAAACTAGTCTAAACTGGGTGGCAACCTCAGTCCAAACTTCCTCATCCTCTTCAATCATCTGTGGTGGGCACATTAACACACAATGCCAATCTGGTCCGAGGTTGCCACCCAGGTTAGAACAGTTTCCAGCCTCAGGAAGAATGCCCAGTATTATGGGAAGATGGTCAGGGTCCTTTTCCATCATCTACTTTCCATTACTTCACACTCAGTCCATCTCATTCTAATAGTTTAATAAAGTGGCTTAAAGGCTATTGGTACTGCTCAGTAAATTCTACCAGTTCCTTTGCAAACCATGAACAGATAGTTTGGCTTTATTCTTACTGTGAAAAAAATGGATAACTTTCATCTTGATTAGCTATAAAGTTTAGTATGTTTTATATTGAACAGAAATTTGCTGAAGTTAATTTTTACTTTCCAAACTTAGCAGCTGTCGCAACTATTGTGTGTGTTCATTTGGCTGCACAGCATGCTGGCCATGTAGATTTCTCGGTTATCTTCTCTTCCCCTCCCCTACCTCACAGCAATTATTTCCAATTCTGGCAAGGCACAGTGTAACCACATCTGATTTAGAGAGAGAATACTGTTTGCACTAAGTAACCATACACTGTACAGTTAAATAAATGCTACATTACACAATTGATGCAGATGAATGCGATTGATGGTGAGTCATTGCTCCAACATTGATAGATCCCAACATTGAGAGTCAGCTTAAGAATGAAAAAAAATCAGGGCAAACAGATGTTTCAGTTTCAATAGCAAAATAAGAAAGTTACCGAAAACAAAATATGAAAATTTTTAACTTTTTGATTTGAAACATAGTAAAATCAAAATTTACACATTCACTATGAGCCAATGCTAAAGCCATGACTTTTTGTTCATTCATTCACAGGTTGTGGGTATCACCAGGTAAACCAGCATTTACTATTCATCCTTAATTGTCCTGGAGAAGGTTGTGGTGAGGTCCCTTCATGAACCACTGCAGCCACAGTACCATCAGGTTTTTTTTTATTTCAAAAATATACTTTATTCATAAATACTTTGATGACCTATACAACTGGACATGCCATACACATGTAAACATTCCATTTCTTTGCATACCGAAACAGAGTAATCATTCCTATTTACAGATCTGTACGATTACATTTTTAGCTGAGGCATCAGCAGAGCCCAAATGACTCCACAGGCCCCCCTGTTCTTCTTTAGGCAGGCAGACGTTACACGGTGGTCTTTCCCCACTGCGCCTTGGCAGCAGCTGCCCCAAGCTTCAGCGCGTCCCTCAACACGTAGTCCTGGACCTTGGAATGTGCCAGTCTGCAACACTCAGTCGGGGTCAACTCCTTCAGCTGGAAGATCAACAGGTTTCGGACCGCCCAGAGAGTGTCCTTCACCGAGCTGATGATCCTCCAGGCACAGTTGATGTTCGTCTCGGTGTGCGTCCCGGGGAACAGGCCGTAGAGCACGGAGTCCCGCGTCACGGCGCTGCTCGGAATGAACCTCGACAAACACCACTGCATTCCTCTCCAGACTTCTTCTGCGTGGGCACATTCCAGAAGGAGGTGTGTGACAGTCTCGTCCCCCCGCAGCCGCTTCGAGGGCAGTGTGCGGTGCGGCTGAGAGTCCGGGCATGCATAAAGGATCTCACAGGCAGAGCCCTTCTCACCACCAGCCAAGCCATGTCTTGGTGCATGTTGGAAAGTTCTGGCGATGAGGCATTCTGCCAAATGGCTTTGACAGTCTGCTCAGGGAACCACTCGATAGGATCTGCCCTCTCCTTTTCCCAAAGGGTCTCAAGGACACTACGTGCTGACCACTTCCTGATGGACTTGTGGTCAAAGGTGTTTTTCTTCACAAACTTCTCCACGAAGGACAGGTGGTACGGAACGGTCCAACTACTCAGAGCGTTCCGCGGCAGCGAGGCCAGGCCCATCCTTCGCAACACCGGGGACAGGTAGAACCTCAGTACGTAGTGACACTTGGTATTTGCGTACCAGGGATCCACGCACAGCTTGATGCAGCCACACACAAAGGTGGCCATCAGGGTGAGGGTGGCATTGGCTGTATTTTTTCCCCCGTTGTCCAGATCTTTGTACAGCGAGTCCCTCCGGACCCGGTCCATCTTTGACCTCCATATAAACTGGAAGATGGCCCGGGTGACTGCAACGGCACAGATTCTGGGAATAGGCCAGACCTGTGCCATGTATAATAGCAATGACAGTGCCTCACACCTGATGACCAGGTTTTTTCCCCGCGATGGAGAGCGACCGTAGCTTCCATCTGCCTCACTTTGCTGATACGCTCCTCCCAAGACTTGGCGCATGCCCCAGCCGCCCCCCCCCCCCAAACCAAATACCCAGCACCTTCAGGTGGTCGGTCCTGACGGTGAAGGGGGTCGAGGATTGGTCGGCCCAGTTCCCGAAGAGCATGGCCTCGCTCTTGCCTCAGTTTACCTTGGCTCCCGAGACCTGTTCGAACTGGTCACATATGCATATGAGTATGCGCACGGACAGCAGATCTGAGCAGAAAACGGCGATGTCATCCATGTACAGGGAGGCCTTAACCTGTAGGCCCCCGCTGCCAGGAATAGTCACCCCTCTCAGGCTCGCATCCTTCCTGATGGACTCGGCAAATGGCTCTATGCAGCACACAAACAAGGCAGGAGAGAGAGGGCAGCCCTGCCTGACTCCAGTTCTGACTGGGAAGCTATCTGATTCCCACCCATTGATTGAGACTGCACTGACAATGTTGGTGTACAGCTGTCTGATCCAATTGCAGATTTCCTCCCAAAGCCCATTTTGGAGAGAACATCTCTCATATTCCTGTGTGATATCCTGTCAAAGGCTTTCTCCTGGTCCAGGCTGATCAGGCAGGTGTCCAACCGTCAGTCCTGCACATAGGCGATCGTATCCCTGAGGAGTGCGAGACTCTCAGCAATCTTCCTGCCCAGTACAGCACAGGTTTGGTTCAGGGTGAATCACGGACCCCAGAGCAGACCTGACCCGGTTGGCAATTACCTTTGACAGAATTTTGTAATCCGCATTCAACAGTGAGATTGGTCTCCAATTTTTGAGTTCCTCCCTCTCCCCCTTCCACTTGTAGACGAGGGTGATGATGCCTTTCCTCATGGATTCACTCATGGTACCTGCCCGAAGCATACTGACGTACACCTCCAGCAGGTCCTGGCCAATCAAGGCCCACAGAGTGGAATAGAGCTCGATCGGTAAGCCGTCGCTTCCGGGAGTTTTATTCTTTTCGAAGGACTCGAGGGCCTTGGTCAGCTCGTCCAGAGATAGCGGCTGGTCCAGCCTCTCACGTGTTCTGTCGTCTCAGACCTCCGTGATAGAGGACAGGAACGACTGGGAGTCTGCGCTGTCGGTCGGCTTCTCATCATACAGACTGGCATAGAAGGATTTACTGATCCTCATGATGTCAGCCTGAGATGACGTTATCGAGCCATCTTCTTCCTTCAGGCTGCTGAGCATGGAGCTCTCCTTGTGCACCTTCTGGGAGAAGAAACGTGAGCACGTCTCGTCCTGCTCCACTGAGCAGACCCTGGACCGGAAGATTATCTTGGAGGCCTCCGAGGCAAAGAGCGAGGCTTGCTGGCCCTTCACCTCCTTGAGGTCCTCCGTGACATTGACCCCCATTGTCTGCAGCAGGAGCAGGTTCTGCATACTTTCCTGGAGCTGGGACAGTTTTCCCCACCTCTCTCTCGCCTCCTGAACACCTTTGAGGATGAAGAACCTCTTGATGTTCCCTTTTACTGTTTCCCACCAGTCCGCTGGGGACTCAGAGGGGCTTCACAGTTCTCCAACCTGCGTAGTCCCTCTTGAGCTCCTCAGTGTTTCCCGGGGTCAACAGCTTTGTGTTCAGCTTCCACGTTCCCTTACCAGCCCGCTGCTCGTCCTGTAGGTGACAGTCGGCCAGCAGGTGGCAGTGGTCAGAGAAGAACACCGGCTTGATGTCGGTGGATCTGACAGTACCATCAGGATAGGTCATCCCGGATATTGATCCACTGACAGTGAAGGAACAGAAATATAGTTCAAAGTCAAGTATAAGGCTTGGATGAGAACTTACAAGTGGTGGCGTTCTCATGTTTCGCTACCGTTTTTTCTTCCAGGATGGAGAGGTTACAGATTGGAAAGTACTGGTTCATCACTCTGAGGGGCGCAGAGTGCACATGATAAGTGATGGGCTTACATGCACATGTTTGATCTATGAACATGCACATTAGGAGCAGAAATGGGCCATTCTTGCCCTATGATTCAATAAGATCATGGCCAAACTGTTTGTGTTCCAAGTTCCATATTCCCATTTATCTCTAACAACCTTTGACTCCTTTCACTATCAAGTACCTATTTACTTCCACTTTAAATATATTCAAAGACCCTCCAGTATGGCCTTCTGAGGTAGAGTTCCAATGTTCACAACCCTCTGAGAGAAATCTTTCCCTGCATCTCTGGTCCAAAAGGCTGATCTCTAATTTTGAAACAGAGTATTTTCGTTCTTTCCATGTCTGTCTTATCAATCCGTTCAGGATCTTCTAAATTGTAATCAAATCACTTCTGGTTCTACTGAATTCTGGTGAAAACACATCCAGCTCTTTCCACTCTACAGAAAACAACCTGTTCAGTCCAACTATTAATCTAACAAACCTCCTCTGAGTTGCTTCCAATGTACAGAGGTGTGTCCTCATCAAAGTCCTGAACAGGTGAAGCATAACCTTCCCATTTTTATACTCAATTCCTCTCATTATAAAGGCTAGCATTCAATTAGCCTTCCTGATTACACAATGTACCTGCAAGCCAACCTTTTATGATTCATGCACACAGAAAACAATGGGCCTGTGCCTTGGAAGTTTGCAGGCCTTCTCCATTAAGTAATCCTCTGCCTTTTTATTTTGCTGCCAAAGTGAACAATCTTTACATCTTCCCACATTACACTCCATCTGCCAGATGTTTACTTAATCAATTGGCCTATTTATATTGGTCTGCGTCCTTGTTATGTCATCTCCACAATATCTTCCTACCTATCTTTGTGTCATCTCAAAACTTAGTCACTCCTTTGGGACTCCACTTGTCACATGCTGCCAATCTAAAACAATCAGGAATTCCTGATGAAGGGCTTTTGCCCGAAACATCGACTCTCCTGCTTCTCGGATGTTGCCTGACCTGCTGTGCTTTTCCAGCACCACACTTCTGACTCTAATTTCCAGAATATGCAGAACGCATTTATGCAAACTGTCTGTTTTCAATCAGCCAGCCAAGCTTCTATCCCTGCTAGCTTCTTACCTTCTATACACTCAGCGCCTACACAATAACCTTTCATGTGGAACATTGACAAATCTAAGGCCAGTATATCAGTGAGCTCCCATTTAGCCATATTGCATGTTACTTCTTCAAAGAATTCCAATGAACTGTTTAATCAGAATCTCCCTTTCACAAAACCATACTGACTCTTCTGTATTTCCAAATGTCCAGTTATAACTATCATAATGATCAATTCTGACAGTTCCCAGCGACAGATGTCAAGCCACAGGCCCATTGTTTTCTGTTTTCTGTTTTTCTCCCTCTGCAAATAAAGAGGTTACCTTTTGTACTTTTCAGCCGAATGAAATCCTTTCAGAATATAATACATTTTGGAAAATTAATGCAAGGTATCTGCTACCTCTTTAAAGATGCTAGAATGTAGTCCACCAGAAGTTGGAGACCTATTAACTTGCAGACCAGTCAGTTTGGTCAGTACCACTTTCCAAGCGATTATAATCTGATGTCATGGGTTTGGGGTCGATGTTAAGGACTCCCAGGGCAACTCTGTTCTGAGTGTATACCACTGTATCTCCACTTAGGGTAGGTCAGACTTGCTGGTAGTACAGGATATACTCAGTGATAGTAATGATGGTGGCTAGGACATATCGGTGAGATATGATTTTATGAGTGTGATCATGTCAGCCCGTTGCTTGATTAGTCAGTGGAGCAGTTCTACCAATTTTGGCATAAAATTGTTGGTGAGGAGGATCTTACAGGGTAAATAGGGTTGGGTTTGCTTTTGTCCTTTCAGGTCGATACTTGGTGGCTCATCCGGTTTCATTTCTTTTCTCATTCTTCAAATAACTAATGTGTGAGGCAATTTCATTAATTAATTATATTATGACCAAATAGTTTTCAAATTTTCGAGGTCTCTGGTGAGCAAAATGAGGGAAACTCTTCACAGTAGAGTTCTGATTAAGTGTGAAATAATTGACACACACTTCTACACTCAAAAAAACCCCACTCTAAATGTACCTTTCACAGATTGGTGCAGTCCAATTATTGCAAAGCTGCAAGATATTAATCAGGTGGTTACTTACCTTTTTGTCTGTGCTTCACATCTTAGCCTCAAATTTAAATTTAATAATTTTATTACAGTAACAACTAATACTTTTTTCCACCTATAATGTCTCTTGAATATATGCTTTCTTAAGACCATGAGAAATAGGAAAGGAGTAGACCATTGCTCCTTGAAGAAAGTGAGGACTGCAGATGCTGGAGATCAGAGCTGAAAATGTGTTGCTGGAAAAGCGCAGCAGGTCAGGCAGCATCCAAGGAGCAGGAGAATCGACGTTTCTGGCATGAGCCCTTCCTGCACTTTTCCAGCAACACATTTTCAGCATTGGTTCCTTGAGCTTGCTCTGCCATTCAATAGGATCATGGCTGATCCAGAATTCCTCATTTCCACTTCCCTGCCATTTCCCAATAACCTTTAATTCCCCTTCTACCCTTCTCAACTTAAATGTAAACAATGTCCCCACAACTAATTCTCTGTGGTAATGAGTTCCAAAGATTCACAACCTCTGAGAGAAGAAATACCTTCTCACCTCAGTCTTAAATTGGTGCCCCTTAATTCTGAGACTACGCCCTCTGGTCCTCAACTTTCCCTCGTGGGGAAAGATACTCTCAGCATTTATCCTGTACAGCTCCTTAAAAACCTTGGTTTCAACAAAATTACCTCTTAAACTTTTAATTTCCAGTGAGTGGATCCTAACCTGTATAACCTTTGCTCGTAAGACAATCCTTCCATTCCAGGGATCATCCTGGCAAACATTCTCTTAACTCCCTCCAATGAAATAATATCTTTTTTTTAATTGAGGGGACCAAAATTGTTCACAGTACTCCAGATGTGGTCTCACTAACATCTTTTACAGTTACAGTAAGACTTCCCTACTCTTATGTTCCAATCCTCTTGAAATAAGGGCCAACATTCCATTAGGCTTCCTGTTTACCTGCTGCATTTTGTGTGCTAACTTTTTGCATTTCCTGGACAATCTCCTCCAAATGTCTTTCAGCATTCCACATTGATTTGCCAGGAATTCATTACCTCGATCAGTTTAAGTTTATCTGGATCTAGTTGGCTGAGTATTCTTTTACTGACAGGTTTATAACTGTTCTCTCCACTTGACAGTCTTTCTCTCTACCCCCAATCCTTGCAAGGTCCCTTTCAGTTGTCCTCTCCCCACCTTCCTGCTGCCACCACATCTCTCCCCATACTCTTTAAATCTCCCTTCTTGCTGTTCCCCTGTTTCAGCCTCCCCTCTCCCTACCTCCAGACTCCCCATCTTTACCTAGTCCAACCTTGGAGCCATTTCCTTCCTCTCAATCCCTCTTGGAGCTCCATCTACTCTGCAAACACTCTGGGACCAGTTTGTTCTTCCCCACAAACTGTTGGTTCCTCACTCCCAAGCCCCTCGAATATCCTGATGTATGGTCACTGAAAAAAATCATTCATCATTTTGATGCTGGTCTTTATGTTTCAAGGAAGAGGAAGACTGAAGGGATTAAAGCTGGAAACCTTGGAAGAATAGACACAAATCTGGATGATGAGGGCATTGTGGATTAGATTACTTACAGCGTGGAAACAGGCCCTTCGGCCCAACAAGTCCACACCGACCCTCAACCCACCCATACCCCTACACCTAACACTACAGGCAATTTAGCATAGCCAATTCACCTGACCTCACATCTTTGGACTGTGGGAGGAAACCGGAGCAAACCCATGGGGAGAATATGCAAACTCCACACAGTCAGTCGCCTGAGGTGGGAATTGAACCTAGGTCTCTGGCACTATGAAGCAGCAGTGCTAACCACTGTGCCACCATGCCGCCCAGTTTGGTGAGGGAAGTGGGGATGCAAGGTAAGTTTAACTTGGCGTGCAGTTTGAGATTTTTGTTAATATAGGAACATTAAAAATCCTTTTTTACATTAATAGCATTCAAAAAAATATGTGTTTTGCTGGGTTTATGTTCTGTTTTTTGTCTAATCCTACTTCACATCATTGATTCTGAAACTTAATACTTTGGGCTAAATTGCCCATAGTGTTAGGTGCATTAGTCAGGGGTAAATATAGAGTAGAGGAATGGGTCTGGGTGGGTTATTTTTCAGAGGGTCAGTATGGACTGTAGGGAATCTAATCTAAGATTTTGGACTGGTTAATGGTTAGCCTCTTGGGTGAATACTTTGGAATGTTTATTGAAGTCACATTTACAACTCTTCGAGAGTAACTAAAATTAATCAGCCCAAGGGAAGGATGCTCAATTCAAATGGGGCCAGTGTTCAGATCAGCATTTTGCTCAGAGGAGTGCTTTTCTTGTGGTTGATATCCTACGTCACTCTGCATTCGTTTGGAATATCACATTGCTGAAATGAGCAAAGGAAACATTTGATAGCTATATTCATCCTGTTTACTCAGAGAGGTCAGCAATAAGATCATTCGTGCACAGTTCAAAAAGATGTCTTTAACTTTGCAATATGATTCGATGTTCGTTGTTCTGTCGAGAATCGTTCTACTTATTAATAATCAAAATAGTGAAGGTGTATCATGGTGTGTGTGGAAAGAAAGATTTACAGGGATATTACTGAGACAAGAGGGTTTTGGTTATAAGGAGAGTTTGGATAGACTAGGACTTTATTCTCTGGAGTTTAGGAGATTGAGGGGTGACCTTATAGGGATTTATAAAATCATGAGGGACATAGATAAGGTAGTGATTGTAACGAGGTCAGCCAGGTGGGCCTCATAGAACATAGAACAATACAGTACAGAATAGGTCCTTCGGCCCACGATGTTTGCCGAACATTTGACCTAGCTTAAGCACCCATCCATGTACCTATCCAATTGCCACTTAAAGTTCGCCAATGATTCTGACTCTGCCACTCCCACAGGCAGCGCATTCCATGCCCCCACCACTCTCTGGGTAAAGAACCCACCCCTGACATCTCCCCTATACCTTCCACCCTTCACCTTAAATTTATGTCCCCTTGTAAAACTCTGTTGTACCCGGGGAAGAAGTTTCTGATTGTCTACTCTATCTATTCCCCTGATCATCTTATACACCTCTATCAAGTCACCCCTCATCCTTCTCCGTTCCAATGAGAAAAGGCCTAGCACATTCAACCTATCCTCGTACGACCTATTCTCCATTCCAGGCAACATCCTGGTAAATCTTTTCTGCACCCTCTCCAAAGCTTCCACATCTTTCCTAAAGTGAGGTGACCAGAACTGCACACAGTACTCCAAATGTGGCCTAACCAAAGTCCTGTACAGCTGTAACATCACTTCACGACTCTTGAATTCAATCCCTCTGCTAATGAACGCTAATACACCATAGGTCTTCTTACAAGCTCTAGCCACCTGAGTGGCAACTTTCAAAGATGTATGAACATAGACCCCAAGATCCCTCTGCTCTTCCACCTTACTAAGAACCCTACCGTTAACCCTGTATTCTGCATTCTTATTTGTCCTTCCAAAATGGACAACCTCACACTTGGCAGGGTTGAACTCCATCTGCCACTCCTCAGCCCAGCTCTGCATCATATATAAGTCCCTTTGCAGCTGACAACAGCCCTCCTCACTATCCACAACTCCACCAATCTTCGTATCATCTTCAAATTTACTGATCCACCCTTCGACTCCCTCTTCCAAGTCATTAATAAAAATTACAAACAGCAGAGGACCCAGAACTGATCCCTGCGGAACTCCACTTGTAACTGGGCTCCAGGCTGAATATTTACCATCTACCACCACTCTCTGACTTCAACCGGTTAGCCAGTTTTCTATCCAATTGGCCAAATTTCCCTCTATCCCATGCCTCCTGACTTTCCGCATAAGCCTACCATGGGGAACCTTATCAAATGCCTTACTAAAATCCATGTATACTACATCCACTGCTCTACCCTCATCCACATGCTTGGTCACCTCCTCAAAGAATTCAATAAGACTTGTAAGGCAAGACCTACTCTTCACAAATCCGTGCTGGCTGTCCCTAATCAAGCAGTGTCTTTCCAGATACTCATAAATCATATCCCTCAACACCCTTTCCATTACTTTGCCTACCACCGAAGTAAGACTAACTGGCCTGTAATTCCCGGGGTTATCCCTATTCCCTTTTTTGAACAGGGGCACGACATTCGCCACTCTCCAGTCCCCTGGTACCATCCCTGTTGACAGTGAAGACGAAAAGATCATTGCCAACGGCTCTGCAATTTCCTCTCTTGCTTCCCATATAATCCTAGGATATATCCCGTCAGGCCCGGGGGACTTGTCTATCCTCAAGTTATTCAAAATGTCCAACACATCTTCCTTCCTAACAAGTATCTCCTCTAGCTTACCAGTCCATTTCACACTCTCCTCTTCAACAATACGGTCCCTCTCGTTTGTAAATACTGAAGAAAAGTACTCATTCAAGACTTCACTTATCTCTTCCGACTCAATACACAGTCTCCCACTACTGTCCTTGATCGGACCTACCCTCGTTCTTGTCATTCTCATGTTTCTCAAATACGCATAAAATGCCTTGGGGTTATCCTTGATCCTATCCGCCAAAGATTTTTCATGCCCTCTCTTAGCTCTCCTAATCCCTTTCTTCAACTCCCTTCTGGCAATCCTGTATCCCTCCAATGCTCTGTCTTAACCTTGTTTCCTCAACCTTATGTAAGCCCCCTTCTTCCTCTTTACTAGACATTCAACCTTCCTCGTCAACCAAGGTTCCCTCACACGACCGTCTCTTTCCTGCCTGACAGGTACAGACATATCAAGGACACGTCGTATCTGTTCCTTGAAAAAGTTCCACATTTCCACGACATCCTTCCCTGACAGCCTATGCTCCCAACTTATGCTCCTCAGATCCTGTCTTACAGCATTGTAATTACCTTTCCCCTAATTGTAAAACCGACCCTGTTGCACGCGCCTATCTCTCTCCATAACCAAGGTGAAAGTCACAGAATTGTGGTCACCATCACCAAAATGTTCACCCACTAACAAGCCCATCACTTGTCCCGGTTCATTACCAAGTACCAAATCCAATATGCCTCCCCTCTGGTCGGGCAATCTACATACTGAGTTAGAAAAGCTTCCTGTACACACTGCACAAACATCGCCCCGTCCAATCTACTTGATCTAAAGAGCTTCCAATCAATGTTTGGGAAGTTGAAATCACCCATGACTACTACCCTGTGGCTTCTGCACCTTTCCAAAATCTGTTTCCCAATCTGTTTCTCCACATCTCTGCTGCTATTGGGGGGCCTATAGTAAACACCCAACAAGGTGACTGCACCTTTCCTATTTCTGACTTCAGCCCATACTACCTCCAAAGGCAGATCCCCCTCGAACTGCCTTTCTGCAGCCGTTTTACCATTTCTAATTAGCAACTCCACCCCCCTCTCCTTTTTTACCACCCTCCCTAATCTTACTGAAACATCTGTAACCAGGAACCTCTAACAACCATTCCTGTCCCTCTTCTATCCACGTTTCCGTGATAGCCACAACATCGTAGTCCCAGGTACCAATCCACGCCTTAAGTTCACCCACCTTATTTCTGATACTCCTTGCATTGAAGTATACACACTTGAGCCCATCTCTGTGTCCGCAAGTACTCCCGGTCAGTGCTACTTTCTCCACAGCCTCCCTACATTCTTGGACATCCTGACAAACAGCCTCATAGAATATAAGTTCCCTGACTGGGGCTGTTAATCTCGTCCAATCAGGGAGCCCCGCTGACAGATATAAACAGGAATGTTTGGGGTTCTGTTCACTCTGACAGCTGGCTTTGAGGAAGCTGGAAAACTGTCAAGGTCTCTCCATGTGTAAATAAAGGGTGACTTTGTGATTGGACACTTGCCTCTGTGGAGTTCTTCCATAGCCAAAGACTTTTCCCCAGGTCGAGGAGTCTAAAACTAGAGGGTATAGGTTTGAGGGGAGAGGGGAAAGATTTAAAAGGGATTTGAGGGGCAACCTTTTCACACAGAGGGTCGTGTGTATATGGAACAAGCTGGAGGAGAAAGTGAGGACTGCAGATGCTGGAGATCAGAGCTGAAAATGTGTTGCTGGAAAAGCGCAGCAGGTCAGGGAGCATCCAGGGAACAGGAGAATCGACGTTTCGGGCATAAGCCCTTCTTCAGGATTCCTGAAGAAGGGCTTATGCCCGAAATGTCGATTCTCCTGTTCCCTGGATGCTGCCTGACCTGCTGCGCTTTTCCAGCAACACATTTTCAGCTATGGAACAAGCTGCCAAAGAGAGTGGTAGAGGCAAGCACAATTACATTTGAAAGACACTTGGATAGGTACATGGAAAGGAAAGGTTTGGAGCGATATGGGTCAATACAGGCAAATAGGACTAGTTCAGTTTGGGAAATCTGGTTGGCATGGGAGAGTTGGATCAAAGGGACTGTTTCCATGCTGTATGACTCTATGATTCTATGTGTCCATGATGTCGAGAACATGGTCAAGATGCTTTTCTTTGGTGTTTTGTTCATCAGGCAGAACTTTCATCTGTCCTTTCAAATCCAATCAAACCCAACACATTTTCAAGGTCTGTTGTGACAGGGTGCAGTGAGAGAGGGGGTGACCATCAGAAATACTCAAGCTTAATTTTGAGAGAGCTCTCCCATGTGTGAGACAAAAACATACATCGGTCCTCCTGCCCCTAGCAATGCAAGTCATAATGAAGCCACTGTACAAGCCAGCAAGGGGTAGGGGGTAGACCTTAAAGGAATGAAAGCAACCTAAAGGCCAGAGTTCATATCCAGAGCCTTCAGTACAGATATGCTGAGGGCCAACAGAGAGGAAGAGAAGGATTTTCTGAGCACCTGTCCCTCCACAGGGAGATCCCATAGCTGAAATCATCATTTTCCAGGCAGCGTTAGAGAGAAGAGTCATAATAAAAACCAAACACAGGCTGAAACAGATGCTTGGATGACATGATTTCCTGCCTTGACATTTTATTTGTTCTGAAGTAGAAATGAGTCATGCCTTTCAACGATTATGACTGTCTCAGAGTTATTTCAAGCACTTTGTGATTTCCAACTTTTGGAACAGATTTTAACTATGAGTTTAGCAATTGACCTTAGAAGTGTTACCATGTTGGCTTTCCTCCCATAAGCCAGTGCTGTTTGCAAGTGCACAGCTGAGCAGCAGGAACAGAAAATCTGATATTCAATATTCTTCACATCCTGAATGACCGACACTCAGCCAAGACAACAACCACGAACTTTCCAAATACTGCTGTGTTAGAGAGGAGAAACTGATACGATTCCTACATCTAAACTCAAAGCAGCGACTGACAACATTGTATATGGCATCCCTTCATAAAGAAGGTAATAGACTGCTGACACTACCTGTTTAAACCAATGATGTGTGAACATTTGCAAAAGGTGTTAAGAGACTGTAGCTGTAAATGGAAACTTTGTACCATCTTATACCGCTTGTGCTTTTATAAGCATAATGTAAGAATTGAAAAGCAGGTGACTGGGGAGGAGGGTGGGTTTGGGGGGACACTACATAGTCATTCACTATTGCCAAAAGTTAATTATGGTAAATGTCACATAAAATATTAAAGAGACAATTAGGTTAAAGGATTAAAACAGGATCCATTAGTATTAACAATATTCAGCTGTCTAAACTGTCTTAAAATTTACACTTTAAGATAAATTCAATTTCTGGTTCTGCTTTGGGTGTGTTAGCATACAAACTAACATCCTTATGGAGCCAAAGTGTATTAGTTAGTGCCAGCAGAACTAGAATGTTTGGAAATCTTAGAAACACATGATTTTGTAGTTTGTTTGCGTGACTATCTGGTACTTTGTCATAGCCAGAGAGCCCACAATACATGTATCTGTTATGTATCATCACTGGTGTAGTCCAGATTTTGGCAGAGTAGGGTTTCTGAGCCAGAGCTCATCAAATCTGTCTGTTTCTATTCTTTCTATCTGTCTCTTTTTGTGTGTCTTTGCTTTTTCTTTATATCTCGTACCCCTGGGCAACATCGGCGATGTCCAGGATGAAAGCCATCGTGGACACCGGCCTCAGCGTGGACACAAACTTCCGACCTCAGTGTGGTCTCAAACTCCTGGCCTCAGTGTGGTCTCAAACTCCTGGTCTCAGTGTGGTGTCAAACTCCCGGACTCAGTGTGGTCTCAAACTCCTGGCCTCAGTGTCGTCTCAAACTCCTGGTCTCAGTGTGGTGTCAAACTCCCGGCCTCAGTGTGGTCTCCATCTCCCGGCCTCAGTGTGGTATCACACTCCCGGCCTCAGTGTGGTATCAAACTCCCGGCCTCAGTGTGGTATCACACTCCCGGCCTCAGTGTGGTATCAAACTCCCGGCCTCAGCATGGTATCACACTCCCGGCCTCAGTGTGGTATCAAACTCCCGGCCTCAGTGTGGTATCACACTCCCGGCCTCAGTGTGGTATCAAACTCCCGGCCTCAGTGTGGTCACAAACTCCCAGCCTCAGTGTGGTCTCAAACTCCCGGCCTCAGTGTGGTCTCAAACTCCTGGCCTCAGTGTGGTCTCAAACTGCCGGCCTCAGTGTGGTCTCAAACTCCTGGCCTCAGTGTGGACTCAAACTCCTGGCCTCAGTGTGGTCTCAAACTCCCGGCCTCAGTGTGGTCTCAAACTCCCGGCCTCAATGTGGTCTCCATCTCCTGGCCTCAGTGTGGTGTCAAACTCCTGGTCTCAGTGTGATCACAAACTCCCGGCCTCAGCGTGGTCACAAACTCCTGGCCTCAGCGTGGTATCAAACTCCCGGCCTCAGTGTGGTCTCAAACTCCTGGTCTCAGTGTGGTCTTAAACTCCCGGCCTCAGCGTGGTCACAAACTCCCGGCCTCAGTGTGGTCACAAACTCCTGGCCTCAGTGTGGTCACAAACTCCAGGCCTCAGTGTGGTCTCAAACTCCTGGCCTCAGTGTGGTCTCAAACTCCCGGCCTCAGTGTGGTCTCAAACTCCCGGCCTCAGTGTGGTCTCAAACTCCCGGCCTCAGTGTGTTCACAAAATCCCGGCCTCAGTGTGGTCTCAAACTCCTGGTCACAGTGTGGTCATAAACTCCTGGTCTCAGTGTGGTCACAAACTCCTAGTCTCAGTGTGGTCACAAACTCCTGGTCTCAGTATGGTCACAAACCCCTGGCCTCAGTGTGGTCTCAAACTCCCAGCCTCAGTGTGGTCACAAACTCCCGGCCTCAGTGTGGTCACAAACTCCTGGTCTCAGCGTGGTCACAAACCCCTGGTCTCAGTGTGGTCACAAACTCCTGGCCTCAGTGTGGTCTCAAACTCCCAGCCTCAGTGTGGTCTCAAACTCCTGGTCTCAGTGTGATTTCAAACTCCTGGCCTCAGTGTGGTCTCAAACTCCTGGTCCCTGTGTGGTCTCAAACTCCCGGCCTCAGTGTGGTCTCAAACTCACGGCCTCAGTGTGTTCTCAAACTCCTGGTCTCAGTGTGATCCCAAACTCCCGACCTCAGTGTGGTCTCAGACTCCTTGCCTCATTGTGGTCTCAAACTCCCAGCCTCAGTGTGGTCTCAAACTCCTGGTCTCAGTGTGATCTCAAACTCCTGGTCTCAGTGTGGTCTTAAACTCCCGGCCTCAGCGTGGTCACAAACTCCCGGCCTCAGTGTGGTCACAAACTCCTGGTCTCAGTGTAATCACAAACTCCCGGCCTCAGTGTGGTCTCAAACTCCTGGTCTCAGTGTGATCACATACTCCCGGCCTCAGCGTGGTCACAAACTCCTGGCCTCAGTGTGGTCTCAAACTCCCAGCCTCAGTGTAATCACAAACTCCCGGCCTCAGTGTGGTCTCAAACCCCTGGTCTCAGTGTGGTCACAAACTCCTGGCCTCAGCGTGGTATCAAACTCCCGGCCTCAGTGTGGTCTCAAACTCCCGGCCTCAGTGTGGTCTCAAACTCCTGGTCTCAGTGTGGTCTTAAACACCCGGCCTCAGCGTGGTCACAAACTCCCGGCCTCAGTGTGGTCACAAACTCCTGGCCTCAGTGTGGTCTCAAACTCCTGGCCTCAGTGTGGTCTCAAACTCCCGGCCTCAGTGTGGTCTCAAACTCCCGGCCTCAGTGTGTTCACAAAATCCCGGCCTCAGTGTGGTCTCAAACTCCTGGTCTCAGTGTGGTCACAAACTCCTGGTCTCAGTGTGGTCACAAACTCCTGGTCTCAGTGTGGTCACAAACTCCTGGTCTCAGTGTGGTCACAAACCCCTGGCCTCAGTGTGGTCTCAAACTCCTGGTCTCAGCGTGGTCACAAACCCCTGGTCTCAGTGTGGTCACAAACTCCTGGCCTCAGTGTGGTCTCAAACTCCCAGCCTCAGTGTGGTCTCAAACTCCTGGTCTCAGTGTGATCTCAAACTCCTGGCCTCAGTGTGGTCTCAGACACCTGGCCTCAGTGTGGTCTCAAACTCCTGGTCCCAGTGTGGTCTCAAACTCCCGGCCTCAGTGTGGTCTCAAACTCCTGGCCTCAGTGTGGTCTCAAACTCCCGGCCTCAGTGTGGTCTCAAACTCCTGGTCTCAGTGTGGTCACAAACTCCTGGCCTCAGCGTGGTTTCAAACTCCCGGCCTCAATGTGGTCTCAAATTCCTGGTCTCAGTGTGGTCTTAAACTCCCGGCCTCAGCGTGGTCACAAACTCCCGGCCTCAGTGTGGTCACAAACTCCTGGCCTCAGTGTGGTCACAAACTCCTGGCCTCAGTGTGGTCTCAAACTCCTGGCCTCAGTGTGGTCTCAAACACCCGGCCTCAGTGTGGTCTCAAACTCCCGGCCTCAGTGTGTTCACAAAATCCCGGCCTCAGTGTGGTCTCAAACTCCTGGTCTCAGTGTGGTCACAAACTCCTGGCCTCAGTGTGGTCTCAAACTCTCAGCCTCAGTGTGGTCACAAACTCTCGGCCTCAGCGTGGTCACAAACCCCTGGTCTCAGTGTGGTCACAAACTCCTGGCCTCAGTGTGGTCTCAAACTCCCAGCCTCAGTGTGGTCTCAAACTCCTGGTCTCAGTGTGATCCCAAACTCCCGACCTCAGTGTGGTCTCAGACTCCTTGCCTCATTGTGGTCTCAAACTCCCAGCCTCAGTGTGGTCTCAAACTCCCGGCCTCAGTGTGGTCTCAAACTCCCGGCCTCAGTGTTGTCTCAAACTCCTGGTCTCAGTGTGATCTCAAACTCCCTGGCCTCAGTGTGGTTTCAGACTCCTGGCCTCAGTGTGGTCTCAAACTCCCAGCCTCAGTGTGGTCTCAAACTCCTGGTCTCAGTGTGATCTCAAACTCCCGGCCTCAGTGTGGTCTCAGACTCCTGGCCTCAGTGTGGTCTCAAACTCCCGGCCTCAGTGTGGACTCAAACTCCCGGCCTCAGTGTGGTCTCAAACTCCCGGCCTCAGTGTGGTCTCAAGCTCCTGGTCTCAGTGTGGTCTTAAACTCCCGGCCTCAGTGTGGTCTCAAACTCCTGGTCTCAGTGTGGTCACAAACCCGTGGCCTCAGTGTGGTCTCAAACTCCCAGCCTCAGTGTGGTCACAAACTCCTGGTCTCAGTGTGGTCACAAACTCCTGGCCTCAGTGTGCACTTGAACTCATGGCCTCAGCACGGACTCAAACTCCTGGCCTCAGTGTGGACTCAAACTCCCGGCCTCAGTGTGGACTCAAACTCCCGCCCTCAGTGTGGTCACAAACTCCCGGCCTCAGTGTGGTCTCAAACTCCTGGCTTCAGTGTGGTCTCAAACTCCCAGCCTCAGTGTGGTCACAAACTCCTGGTCTCAGTGTGGTCTCAAACTCCTGGTCTCAGTGTGGTCAAAAACCCGTGGCCTCAGTGTGGTCACAAACTCCTGGTCTCAGTGTGGTCTCAAACTCTTGGCCTCAGTGTGGTCTCAAACTCCTGGCCTCAGTGTGGTCACTAACTCCTGGCCTCAGTGTGGTCACAAACTCCCGGCCTCAGTGTGGTCACAAACTCCTGGTCTCAGTGTGGTCACAAACTCCCGGCCACAGTGTGCACTTGAACTCCTGGCCTCAGCACGGACTCAAACTCTCGGCCTCAGTGTGGACTCAAACTCCCGGCCTCAGTGTGGTCTCAAACTCCTGGCCTCAGCGTGGTCACAAACCCCCGGCCTCAGTGTGGTCTCAAACTCCTGGCCTCAGTGTGGTCTCAAACTCCTGGCCTCAGTGTGGTCACAAACTCCTGGCCTCAGCGTGGTCACAAACCCCCGGCCTCAGTGTGGTCTCAAACTCCCGGCCTCAGTGTGATCTCAAACTCCTGGCCTCAGTGTGGTCTCGAACTCCTGGCCTCAGTGTGGACTCAAACTCCCGGCCTCAGTGTGGACTCAAACTCCTGTCCTCAGTGTGGTCTCAAACTCCCGGCCTCAGTGTGGTCTCAAACTCCTGGCCTCACTGTGGTCTCAAACTCCTGGCCTCAGTGTGGTCTCAAACTCCTGGCCTCAGCGTGGTCTCAAACTCCCGGCCTCAGCGTGGACTCAAACTCTCGGCCTCAGTGTGGTCTCAAACTCCAGGCCTCAGTGTGGTCTCAAACCCCCGGCCTCAGCGTGGTCTCAAACCCCCGGCCTCAACGTGGTCTCAAACTCCCGGCCTCAGCATGGACTCAAACTCCTGGCCTCAGTGTGGTCTCAAACTCCAGGCCTCAGTGTGGTCTCAAACCTCTGGCCTCAGCGTGGTCTCAAACTCCCGGCCTCAGTGTTGTCTCATATTCCTGGTCTCAGTGTGGTCTCAAACTCTTGGCCTCAGTGTGGTCTCAAACTCCTGGCCTCAGTGTGGTCACTAACTCCTGGCCTCAGTGTGGTCACAAACTCCCGGCCTCAGTGTGGTCTCAAACTCCCGGCCTCAGCGTGGTCTCAAACTCCCGGCCTCAGTATGGTCACAAACTCCCGGCCTCAGTCTGGTCCCAAACCCCCGGCCTCAGCTTGTTCTCAAACTCCCGGCCTCAGCGTGGTCTCAAACTCCCGGCCTCAGTGTGGTCTCAAACTCCTGGCCTCAGTGTGGACTCAAATTCCTGGCCTCAGCATTGTCTCAAATTCCCGGCCTCAGTGTGGTCTCAAACGCCTTACCTCTGTGTGGTCTCAAACACCCGGCCTCAGTGTGGTCTCAAACTCCCGGCCTCAGTGTGGTCTCAAACCCCTGGTCTTAGCGTGGTCTCAAACTCCTGGCCTCAGTGTGGTCTCAAACTCCCGGCCTCAGTGTGGTCTCAAACTCCCGGCCTCAGTGTGGACTCAACCTCCCGGCCTCAGTGTGGTCTCAAACTCCTGGCCTCAGCGTGGTCACAAACCCCCGGCCTCAGTGTGGTCTCAAACTCCTGGCCTCAGTGTGGTCTCAATCTCCTGGCCTCAGTGTGGTCTCAAACTCCTGGCCTCAGCGTGGTCACAAACCCCCGGCCTCAGTGTGGTCTCAAACCCCCGGCCTCAGCGTGGTCTCAAACTCCTGGCCTCAGTGTGGTCTCAAACCCCCATCCTCAGTGTGGTCTCAAACTCCCGGCCTCAGTGTGGTCTCAAATCCCTGGCCTCAGTGTGCACTTGAACTCCTGGCCTCAGCACGGACTCAAACTCCCGGCCATAGTGTGGACTCAAACTCCCGGCCTCAATGTGGTCTCAAACCCCTGGCCTCAGCACGGACTCAAACTCCCGGCCTCAGTGTGGACTCAAACTCCCGGCCTCAGTGTGGACTCAAACTCCCGGCCTCAGTGTGGTCTCAAACTCCCAGCCTCAGTGTGGACTCAAACTCCTGGCCTCAGTGTGGTCTCAAACTCCCGGCCTCAGTGTGGTCACAAACTCGTGGCCTCAGTGTGGTCTCAAACTCCCAGCCTCAGTGTGGACTCAAACTCCCAGCCACAGTGTGCACTTGAACTCCTGGCCTCAGCACGGACTCAAACTCCCGTCCACAGTGTGGACTCAAACTCCCGGCCTCTGTGTGGACTCAAACTCCCGGCCACAGTGTGGACTCAAACTCCCGGTCACAGTTTGCACTTGAACTCCTGGCCTCAGCACGGACTCAAACCCCGGCCAAAGTGTGCACTTGAACTCTTGGCCTCAGCACGGACTCAAACTCCCGGCCACAGTGTGCACTTGAACTCCTGGCCTCAGCACGGACTCAAACCCCTGGCCACAGTGTGGTCTCCATCTCCCGGCCACAGTGTGGATTCAAACTCCTGGCCTCAGCGTGGACTTGAACTCCTGGCCTCAGCATGGACTCAAACTCTTGGCCTCAGCATGGACTCAAACCCCCAACACTCCTAGCCTGGAGGCGAAACCTGGCAAGGTCTGAGTTGGAAGGACTGTTATCCTGAACTCTAATTTCTCTATTTTTCTAATTTACTGACAGAAGTTTTATATCGTTATTTATCAAATATTTGTCCCCAAAGAATATTTATTTAAGACTCTGCACCTAGGTACCTTGGTACCTATGAGAACACCACAAGTAGTGATTTGTAAATCTTTCACTGTACCCATTTGAGTATGTGACAATAAAGTTAATGCTAATATTAATTCTAATGTTATACAAAAAGATCAGTGTATTTTTCTCCTTCCTTTTTATTCCAAATCTTTGATCAAGATGTAACGCTAGTGTATCTCCCATACTGATCTGTGTAGAATGAGCAGTGAGTCTCTGAATTCCTGGAAGCACTGGATACAGCAAAGGCTATGGCTCCTGAGAACATTCTGGCATTGGTACTGATGACTTGTGCTCCAGAACTTGCCATGCCTCTAATCAGGCTGCTCAAGCACAGTTACACCAATGGTTTCTACCCACATGGAAAATTACCCAGGAATGTCCTGTATACCAAAAGCAGGACAATGCCACCCAAATACTACCCATCAGTCTACTCTTGATTATCAGTAAATTGATGGAAAGTGCTATCAACAGTGCTATTAAGCAGCATCTGCTCAGTCATAAGCTGCTCAGTGACACCCAGTTTGGGTTCCACCAGGGGCACTCAGCTCCTGACCTCATGATAACCTTGGTTAAAACATGGACTAAAAAAACTGAATTCCAGAGGTGGGGTGAGTGGGGTTGCCCTTGACATCAAGGTTGCATTTGACTGAGTGTGGCATCAAGAAGGCCTCAAAAAGCTAGTCAATGGGAATTAGGGCCAAAACTCTGCACTGGTCAGAGTCTTACTGAGCACGTAGGAAGATGGTTGTGGTTGTTCGAGGTCAATCCACAGCTCCATGGCACCTCTGCGGGAATTCTCAGTGTAATGTCTCAGAGCATAAGTGGGGATGTTCGCCAATGATCAGGGAGGGTTCAACACCATTCACAACTCATCAAACACTGAATTAGTCCATGTTCAAATGCAACAAGACGTGCTAACAAGTGGAAAATGACAGTAATGCCACTCAACTACTATGAAATGATCATATCCAATGAGAGAGAATCTAACCATCACCCCTTGACTTTTAATGACATTACCATTACTGAATCCCCACGATCAACATCCTTGGGGTTACTGTTGACCAGAAACTCAACTGGAGTAGCCAAATAAATAGTGGCTTGGAATTCTGCAGCGACTAACTCACCCCTGACTCCCCAAAGCCTGCCCACTGTCTAAAGGTACAAGTCAGGAGCATGATGGAATATGGAATACTCCCCACTTGCCTGGATAACTGCAGCCCCAACAATACTCAAAGAAGCTTTACACCATCCAGGACAAAGCAGCCCACTTGATTAGCTCCACACCCACAAACATCCACTCCCTCCACCACTAAAGCTCAGTTGCAACAGTATACACCATCTACAAGATGCACTGCCAAAGCTCATCATGGCTCTTAGACAGTATCCAAGCCCACAACCACTTCCACCAATAAACACAAGGGCAGTAGATCCATGGGAATACTTCCACCTGCAAATTCCCACCATCTTGACTTGGAAATCTATCACCATTCCTTCACTGTCGTTGGATCAAAACCCCAGAATTCCCATCCAAACAGCAGTGAGGGTCTGGGTGCACAACTCCTGCAGCAATTCAGGAAGGAAGCTCACCAATATCTTCTCAAGGGCAACTAGGGATGAGCAACAAATGCCTGCCCAGCCAACATCATCCATGTTCCATGAGAGAATAATAAAAAATAGGCAGATTCAAGTTAATAATGTCCCCCAATTCCATATTGTGACATTTTAACAAGATTTTCCACGAGTAACTTTGTGAGAAGCTTCTAAGTAATTGCCATGTGATATTAAATATGCAGCTGGTTATATGTAGATAGCAGACTTAGGTCCTCGTATCTGTAGGTATTTTCACAGCTTTGCTCCTCCCTGGTTCTAGAATCTGTCCCTACATGATAACAGCAAGATAATGTATATTCAGCATTCATCTGCACGTTGCATTAAACTGGATCTATGACTTGCATTTACTTTTCACATCTGGTCATTTAAAGATCACATTTTATCTGAAAAAAAAATTAACTGCCCAATCATCAGGAACAAGCAGTGTAAATTATATGTCAAAGTGAAAAATTTAGTGATAATCTTTTGCAAGTAATTTGAACTTTGAGTTCAATTTTGAGTTAAGAGGCAATAAGAAAGGTCTGTCCCTTCCTTTAAGCATGAAACTTTGAGTTTGAGTCCCGCTCCAGAACCTGATAGTCAAACAGGTTGGCTATCAACCTGTCAGTTCTTTCATTATGTTTGATCACAGACAACAGGCCTGAGGATGCTTCCTAGTCAGCTACATTGCAGAAAGCAGCAGCAAAACCGCAATGGCTTCCCACGCTTAACTATGGGTGAAACGAGATGGTTGCCAGTGCCCTGTTTGGGCACAGTATATGGAAAGAGCATGAGATTATGCAATTACTTTTAAATAATAAGACAGATCAAGAGTGGAGAGTCAAGAACAGCAGATTAGGATAGATGACAAGAAATATTGATGAAAATAGATCATTGAGAAGGCTTTTGAAGGTGGAGAGTGATTTAGAAGGAGTGTAGGAAAGGGGTTCCAAACAGTAGGATCAAGACATGTGAGATTCTGATTCTGATTATGTGGAGTGTTAGGTGAGGAAGACTTTGCATAAGTTAAGTCTCAATCTAATGAAAACATGAAATAAGAATTTAACATTGGTGAGGAAAAGGCAAGGGCAAAGAAACAATAAAGTAAACAGTCTTGGTTTTGGGAAGAATATTGCAAACTCAACCATCATTATTCATAACTTCAGACTACAACATGGGCATAAAAACCCCTGAAAGTGCTGTAGGAAGGATGTTGTGAAACTTGAAAGGATTCAGAAAAGATCTACAAGGATCTTGCCAGAGTTAGAGGGTTTGAGAGAGAGGCTGAATAGGTTGAGCTATTTTCCCTGGAGCGTTGGAAACTTAGGGTGACTTTATAGATGTTTATAAAATCATGAAGGGCATGGATAGGGTAAATAGCCCAGGTCTTTTCCCCAGGGTAGAGGAGTCCAGAGGGCATAGGTTTAAAGTGGGAGGGGAAAGATTTAAAAGGGACATAAGGGGCAACATTTTCATGCAGAGAGTTGTGTGTGGGTACAATGAGCTGCCAGAGGATTTGGTGGAGGCTGGTACAATTACAACATTTAAAAAGCATCTGGATGGGTACATGAATAGGAAGGGTTTAGAGGGATATGGACCAAATGCTGGCAATTGGTACTAGATTAATTTAGGATATCTGGTCAGTATGGACGAGTTGGACTGAAGGGACTGCTTCCATGTTGTACAGCTCTATGACTCTATGACTTATATTTACAACCCTCTACTACAATATATTTTGCCAGACCAGTAACATATTGTCTTTGTAAAGGTGCTAAGGTGCTTCCAAAGAAACACTAGAAGAGAGGCACTGAAT
The DNA here is from genome assembly GCF_037043375.1 of Chiloscyllium plagiosum. Lineage (NCBI taxonomy): Eukaryota > Metazoa > Chordata > Chondrichthyes > Orectolobiformes > Hemiscylliidae > Chiloscyllium > Chiloscyllium plagiosum. The sequence continues at coordinate 39,988,327 of NW_028270163.1, forward strand.
CTGGAAAGGAGAATTGAGTTGTGAGTTGAGGAGGTAGGTTTTGACAGAAACTTTAAAGGTGAAAAGACAGATGGAGTAATTTTTAAATGACTTTTCAGAGAGTATCAATGAAGTGGATGAAAGCTTGATCACAAATGGTGTGATAAGGGAGGAGGGGGACGCAATGAAGATCGAAATCAGGTACAAAGAGCAATCAGGAAGTACAGTATGTAGATAAGAAGTGGAGCACTCAAATTTATTTACATTTTTCCCAGAACTCCAAGTTTAAATCTATCCAATCCACTTTCCTCTCATGGTTCAGTAACAAAACAGCTCTTATAAAAGTCACAAATGACATCCTATGTAACTATAACAAATCTTCCTCGACCTGGCTGCAGACTTTGACTCTGTTGAGCATCTGGTCCTCCTCCTCTTCTATCTCCCATCTGGGTGGGATTGTACTTGTCTACTCACATTCTGTTTAATTCTAGCTCAAGACTTGTCGCAAATAGCTTCTCTTTCCATTCCTGTACAGTTATGTCTAGTATCACCCCTCAGACCTACCTTTTGACCCCTCCTACTTCTCAGCGAAAAGCTGGCCCTCAGTTGTATCAAAACTCAATATTAGCTTCCTATGCTAATGATGTCCAGCTCTACCTCCCACTCACTATGCCTGACTCCTTCAGTGTTGCTAAAGTATCAGACAACTGTACTGCATCAACTATTGGATCCAACATTTCCTCCTACTGAATACTGGAATGATGGACATCATTGATTTTTTAACTCCAACACAAAATCCATTTCCTAAACATCGACTCCATCTGCTGGCAAATGTATGAAGCTGAACAAGACTGTTCACAATTTTGGTGTCATATTTGATCATGTGATGACTTTCCACATATGCATCATCGCTGACATCACTTATTTCCATCTTGATAATATGATCTGACTCAAGTGCTGGCACAGCCCACCTGCTGCTGAAGCCTTCCCTCATGGCCTTGTTATCTCTAGAATTGAACACTGCAATGCATGTCTGTTCCAGTACTTCACATCTACCCTCTGTAAACTTGAGGGCATCTGGATATCCATTGTCTATTTCTGAGCTGTCATCAAGTCCTTGCTTACCTGAAGCTCATGGTTAAACAGCTCCTCAATTTTACAATTCTCATCCTAATTTTCCAATTCCATAATGGCCCTGTGTATCTTTGTCTCTGTCACTCCTCCAGACAATAGCCCTCCTCAGTAATCTCTATTTTGGCTACTGAGCATATTGGATTTTAATTACTCCAGCATAAGAGTGCATGCCTTAAGATGCTGGGCCCAAAGCCTTTGGAATTCTCATTCTGAACTGAAGATACACATACCTCTGTGATGATTTGGAGATGCCGGTGTTCTTCCAATTAAACCTGTTGGACTATAGCCTGGTGTTGTGTGATTTTTTAACTTTGTATACCTCTGTGCCTCAGCTTTCACACAAATACAAAAGTGTATCCTACTTTAGTTTGGTTTAACATTTTGTTTGATAATGCTCTGTGAAGCACCTCGGGCTAGTTTACTGCATTAGAGAGGTTGATTAGTTGTTGTTGACTCTGGAGACAATTGGCACAGCGAAGGCAAGAAAAACTAATAATGGAGATCACGGCCATCTTTTGATCATGAAGTGAACCATTCAGAACCAGCCTCGTGGAGTGGGAGATTGAGGCATTCAAGAGATCGTGGGCTGATTGTTTGGAGAGAAATAGTATGCAGGGACATGAGGTAAAGGCTGGAGGTTGTCACTAGGTCATAGAATCAGTGCAAGCATGGTGGGCCAAATGGCCTCCTCCTGCACAATAATAATTCTAGAATTCTGTGGCGATGTTAGTTATTGACATCAGCCAAGCCAAACTGGATTCGGACTACAGAAATGATGCTTGTTGTTTACGGCTTTTCGTGGGACCTTCTGGTGGAAATGAGAAAGTTGGACTGCAGGGCCTCACTTTCCCCATAACCAGGAATAGCATGAAAGACCTTTAAACAGCGATTTTATATCAATGCAAGTTGTTTTAGTTGTAACTACTTACTGTGGCCACAAGGTGGAGATCTATGATGAAGAATACATGCAATGGGAGAAGGAAGTGAGGAGCTAATTTGTTGATTGAAAGTTATTGCAGAGAATGACTGTTGCTGGAAGTGCCTGGTCAGGAGAGCACAGGCCCATGGTGTAATCTTAGATTTCACATCACTAATTTTTGAAGAAAAACTAGACTCTGTTGCCCTTCATTTTCTCAGCAGTATTCTGTGTGAACACTACTGAACAGAGAAATATGATCCCAGGAAACCAGCATGTCAATAAAACTACATGACCCAGCTCTATATTGAAGTGAAAAGTTCACCCTCTCTTTTTCTCTTCACAGATACTGCCACACCCCATATTGAGTGTTTCCAGCTCTCATGGTGGGACTAATCAGGGTCAGGAAGTCTGTATATCATACAGGCAGCAAGCACAGAAACAAATCCTTCAGGCTATCTAGTCCATGCCAACCAAGTTTCCCAAACTGAGCTAGTCCCAGTTGCCTGCGTTTGCCTTGTATTATTCTACACCTTTCATGTTCATGTACCTGTCCAAATTTGTTTTTAGAATTATAGTTACAATTAGAATCCCCACAGCGTGCAAACAAGCCCTTCAGCCCAACAGGTCCACATGGACCCTCTGAAGAGTAACCCACCCAGACCCATTCCCCTATCCTATATTTACCCCTGACTAATGCACCTAACCTACACATCCCTATGGGTAATTTAGCATGGTCAATACACCTAACCTGCACATCTTTGGACTGTGGGAGGAAACCGCAGCACGCGGAGGAAACCCACACAGACATGGGGCGAATGTGCAGACTCCACACAGACACTCACCCGAGGTTGGAATTGAACTGGCACTATGAGGCAGCAGCATTAACCACTGTGCCACCTTTGAAGTGTTGTAACTGTACCTGCATCTACCACTTTCTCTGGCAGTTCATTTCACACATGAACCATCATCTGGGTGAACAAGTTGCCACTAGAGTCACTTTTAAATCTTTCTCATCTCATCTTAAAAATATGTTCCTTAGTTATGAACTCCCCCACCTTATCTCTGCCCCTCATGATTTTATAAACCTCTGTAAGGTCACCCTCACCCTCTCACGCTCAAGTGCAATAAGTCCCAGCCTATCCAGCATCTCCTTTTAACTTTCAGTTTGGGGAACGGGTCACTGTGGGTCCACCACAACCAGTCCAGGGCAGCTGTGGAACCGAATGGGGAGTGTACAAATATCAGTCAGGAATCTAGTCACACATTAGGTGGGGCTAAGTCGTTCAAGGGGAGGAACTGTCCCCTAAAAGGCAAGAGGGACGTTTTCAGGGGCTAGTTCTGCGGGAGGGAGGTTGGGCAACTTGATTGAGTGTTACAATAGTGAAGGGGAGAACTCAATATCTAAAGAGGCTGGAGACGGGCTGTGGCCATCCGAGTGCCAGCAACTTTGGCATTTCTACCTCAGCCAGTGGAGGAGATGCAGCAATGATATGTTCATTGGTAGGAGCTCCTGACTCTCATCGAGATATTGCACTCACTGAGGTGTGGGTATCTGAGCTGAGTGATGGGTAAGGGAGGCAGCCTTGACAGTACTTCCTCTGGGGCATCCACCTTCTCTTTGTCAGAGGTGGAGGAGGTGGTATCTTGCTGGGCTACCTTTTGACAGCAGAGGCCTTGGACATCCTGCTGGTGCCTGCAGGAGGCAAAAGAAAAAGCCCCGTGGTGAAAGACGTAGAAGTTGCGGCATGTCTCGAAAGACCTCCTACTTTTGTGCATCCCTCTGCTCCCACCGAAACAATGCAGCTCCAGCTGTGGATGGAGGCCATTTTGTGAAGTGGTTTCCCCTCAACAGGGGGCGTGGCTTGTTAGTTCTGGCCAGGGTTTATTCCGAAAGAATTTGAACCTCTTTCATACAATTGAGGTGCTCCTAGGATTGTCATCCTGTAACAGCAATGTTCATCTTTCCCAGGGCACTGTGACAGTGAGTAAGGGATCAGGACCTGGAAGCGTTTCAACCTCTTTATTATCTGTACTGCAGAGAGGATTCTTCCACAATAGGCAGCCAGTGGCACTGTACAGAATAGAAAGACAAATAGTCTCCAGTCTCTTTTTCTAATAGCCCAACTTTGGCACTAATTTAACCAACTGAAACTTGGATAGCAAAATATACAGTTACCTCAAGACGTCTTTGTAATGCATCAGTGAGTTCACGAGCTCAATGTTTTATGACACATTTGTAGAGGATTCCTTTTACTTCTGGTGACAAGATTAGCTGACTCAGGCTGTCACTACTTAGGCCAGCAATTTAAGCAGATTGAGAAATGTTAAAAGTTTCTGGATTCTATAATTGTTTTCCCAAATCTACACAGGATTTTCATGTCACTTCTACTAATGAAGACCAGCAGTGCATCACAAAAGCACAGATGTGAACAAGTATCTTTTTAATCATAAAGGATTCGCAATAAGTCCCTGATTGGTATGAGCGAAGAATATTTTTGCAAGAGATAAATAAAAAATGCTTCCCGTTGTCAACTGAAAAGCAATGTCACCATAAGACCAAAAGGTAAAGAGACAGAATTAGGCTATTTGGCCCATCAAGTCTACGCCGCCATTTGGTCATGGCTGACATGTTTCTCAAGCCCATTCTCCTGCCTGATCCCATTAACCATTGATCCTCTTACTAATAATTCTCTGGACTGTCACTTTACACAGGTCTGGGATTGGTTTATGACAAATGAATACTCTCCACTTGCCTGGATGCCTGGCACAACAACAACATTGAAGAAGCTTGACTTCATGATGGCAGCCCACTTGATTTGCACCACATCCACATCCACAGATATCCACTCTGTCCACTATTGACTGTGCAGTATGCACCACCTACAAGATGCATTGCAGAAATTCTTCAAGGCTCCTTAGACAGCACCTTCCCAGCCCATGACTATATCAAAGGACAGGGGCAGCAGATACATGAGAACACCATCAGTTCCAAGTACCCCTCCATCCTGAGTTGAAATTATTTTGCCTTGAACTCCCTCCCTATTGGCAGTGGGTGTATCTATATCAAATGGAGTGGATATGTCTCAAGAAGTACTCATCGCTGTCTTTTCAAAGGCAAAATGGAATGAGCAATAGATGCTGGTCAGGCCTGCAATACCCAGATCCTATGATTGAATGAGAAAAAGAGGCATCTCAGGGCTTTTGGCTTGCTCTTTGACTATCTAACATTATTGAATCAAATATCTTCACATTATTGCCAATGCAGGCAAAGCTAGAAAGCCATATTTACCTATCTTCAGTTTTGTTGAGAAAACAGTGGAAATTCTTATTTTGAATGGCTTGTGATTGTTTTCCATTGTTGTGTCATAGTGATTGCAATGAGGTCAGCCAGGTGGACCTCACAGAATATGAGCTCCCTGATTAGGGCTGTTAATCTGGTTCAATCTGGGAGCCCTGGTTGACTTGAAAAGGTGAGACACTCTGGTACCTGACTTTGGTTGAGGCAGTTCTAAAGTCAAGGACCATTCATGTGTAAATAAAGGGGGTATTGATGATGGAGTTATTTAAGATGTTACATAGGAAACTGTCTTCAACAAGACTTTGATGACTTTGTTTTGCATCAGCATTCAAGACGGAATTTTTTCTTACTTTGCATTCTGAAGGAGTGGGTGGAGCAGTTTTCCTTTCCTGCGTTAGATCACTGCAGTTGGAATGGATTGAGTGCAACTGGTGAGTCAATCATTGTTTAGCATGCAATCATATAATTCTATTTGAATTAGTTCATAATTACTGCACTACATTCAGGGATTGGAGCCATTAGATTATTGCCACAAAGCTCACACTCAATTTAAAAAAAGCATAAAGTTCATGTTCACCATCTCCCCTTGGTAAGGTGTTGGCATTTTGACCATGTTCTTGGCATTATCCAAAGACTTTCTTTCTATGGACCTGTGGAAAATTACATTCTGAAATGGCCTGGCTTGAGTATTCATAACAGTGTCACAAACCAGCCCTATTGAGTTTGCGTCAGTATTCAGCTGTCCTGGACATAACAATTCATGCATTAGATTTGTTTTTCTCTTGTCACTTCTTGTCACATACTTTGCATTCTGAAGGAGTGGGTGGAGCAGTTTTCCTTTCCTGCGTTAGATCACTGCAGTTGGTATGGATTGAGTGCAACTGGTGAGTCAATCATTGTTTAGCATTCATAACAATTCATGCATTAGATTTGTTTTTCTCTTGTCACTTCTTGTTCTTTTACTATTTAGGTTAAATTCAGTTATCTGATCATTGAACTTTCTGTCTGTTAAAAACAATTCTAAAAATAAAATTTCTCACTATTTGTTTGATAAGTGATCATGATGTTGATCCTCATGATCTAGTGCACCTTTATCAAGTCCCCACTTAAACTATTTTGCATGGAATAGAACAACTCTAATTTCTTCAGTATCTTCATGTGTAACAGATGGCTTTCCTTTTGATACTATTCTGGTAAATCTTCTTTCATGCCGGCTAATGGCTTGCATCCTTCCAAAGTTGTGGTGCCTGAATTGGGAACGAATCTATGGATGGGGATAAATGGTATTTTGTAAATGTTTGACATAACTTCTTTGCTTCTTTGTACTCTGTACATTGTACATTGACAGAGCTGAGTTAAAGTTGCTGGGTAATGGTGGGGACAGAGACTTGAATGGGAAACTGGAAAGACTGTCTGACTAGACGTTGGCCCAATTGATGGGCTCTCTTGGTCAGACAGGGTATACTCTGGATGTGTCACATGATCGGGTTGATCTGATCCCCAAAACTATAAAGGATGGGAGGTTCAAACACTGAGAAGTGAGGTCTGATCCCTGACTGCATGGATCAATACTTGAGGGAGTCTGGTCCTCAAACCTGGGGGACCATTGTGTGGGTGGGGGTAACTGATAGTGGGTAGTGTAAGGTCCAACTGAGAAAGTACTATGTCCTGGTCCACAAGCTGAACTTTAAAGGCACTTACTGAAATAGCTCCACACAGGCCAGTAGCCTGTCAGCAAGTCATAATTTGTTCACAAATGCGTAGTACTTGACATTGGTCCAGCTTCTTCAGAGCCAGCTCTCAGAGTCAACAGAACTTCTGACATTCCTCTTTATAATGTGTCAACCAGAGCTCCCTGATTTGGATGTTGTTAAGCAATTTAACTGTTCCAAACCAGATATATGTGGGTTTTCCAGGCTGTGTCCTCTCCTCTATACCAGCCTATGAGTTTTCTCAGTCAGTTCAGGCCGGCTGGGACTCTTTTCATGCTGGCAGCTACTACAGTGGTTTGCCGGCCCGGATCCGAACCAGTTTCTACCCTCCCTACTGTTGTTAGAATACTGAATGGACTCACAAATTCTCAACATTTTCCTGTATCTGTGTTTTTGTTTTTGCCGCTGTTTACTTACTTATGCTACTTAACTCTGTGATCTGCCTGTATTGCTCGCAAGACAAAGCTTTTCACTGTGTCTTGGTACACGTGACATTAAATTCAATTCCTGAAGAGAATGTTAACTGTTTGACTGTGGTTTGGCTTGGTTTTGGGGTTGTGCTATGGGCTGAGCTGGACTCCCTCTGTTCAGGTCATATCCAGAGTGAGGCTGTGCAATTGGCTTCACTCAAATGGTGTTCCTCAAGCTCATTTGGATGGTGAGGGTACCATTTTCATCGGAATAACCTGTCACTTATATGCTCCACTTGCTGTATTTTCTAATGACAAAGCCAGCTGTAATGCCTGTTTGAAGTTCTGCTGGACTTCAGTGAGTAGGTGCTTTTGCATGGTCACATTATTAATCCCACTCGCGTCACCAATGAAATAACTCCAGCGAGGTCGATACCCTGCCTCCAAGTCCCCTGTTATTTATACATAATATGACACTGGAAGAACGTGAGGATTGCAGATGCTGCAGATCAGAGTCGAGAATGTGGTGCTGGAAAAGCACAGCTGGTCAGGAAGCCTCCGAGGAGCAGGAGAATCAACGTTTCGAGCATAAGCCCTTCATCAGGAATGAGGCCGCATTCCAGATGAAGGACTTATGTCCAAAACGTCGATTCTCCTGCCCCTCGGATGCTTCCTGACCGGCTGTGTTTTTCCAGCACCACACTCTTAATACAACACTGGTCCAGCTTCCTCAGAGCCAGCTCTCAGAGTGAACAGAATCTCTAACACTCCGGTCTATACCTGTCAGCAAGAGCTCATGATTGGACCAGATTAACAACTGCAACCAGGGAATTTGAATTCTATGAGGTCTTCCTGGCTGACCTCATAATAGTCACCACACTTGCCTTTCCCCGAAGCTGGCCCCTCCCCCTCCTCCCCCCAGTTCACGTCAGGTACCTGACAACCTGGATGCCCACTGTCAAAACTCTGAAGCGGGAGATTAAATGCTGCCAGCCTCATTAAGATAGTTTGGTTTCCCATCCCATTTCCTTGGTTTATCATTTGTAGTCTGACCTCGAAAACCCATAAGTGGGTAAATTTGAGGCAATTTGCGGTTAGGCCTCAAATGTTTAAAATTTTAGCATTGAGTTTGAACACAACTCAACCATTTTCATGGACTAGAATTTTCACCAGGCCTCTATTAATAAAGCTAAGAATCCTAGTTTTCTCACCAACCTATTCAGAGGTGTAATTAGAGTCAGAAAGTCATAGAGATGTACAGCTCAGAAACAGGCCCTTCGGTCCAACTCATCCATGCTGACCAGATGTTCGAACCTAATCCAATCTCATTTTCCAGCACTCTTAGGTCCCTTTTAAATTTTTCCCTTCTCACCCCAAATCTATGCCCTCTAGTTCTGGGCTCCCCCACCTCATGGAAAAGACTTTGTCTATTTATCCTATCCATGCTCCTCATGATTTTATAAATCTCCATAAGGTCACCCTTCAGCCTCCAACGCTCCAGGGAAAACATTCCCAGACTACTCAGCCTCCCCCTATAACTCAAATCCTCCAAACTTGGCAACATTCTTGTAAATCTTTCCTGAACGCTGTCAAGTTTCACAACATCCTTCCGATAGGACGGAGACCAGAATTGCAAGCAATATTCCAAAAGTGACTTAACCAATGTCCTGTACAGCTGCAAAATGATCTCCCAATTCCTCTACTCAGTGCTCTATTCAATAAAAGAAGGCATACCAAATCACTTCTTTACTATCTTGTCTACTTTCAAGGAACTATGAACCTGCACTCCAAGGTCTCTTTGTACAGCAACATTCTCCAGGACCTTACCATTCAGTCTATAAGCTCTGATATGCCTTTCCAAAATGGATCATCTCACATTCATCTAAATTAAACTCCATTTGCCACTCCTCAGCCCATTGGCCCATCTGATCAAGATCCCATTGTACATTCTTCGCTGTCCACCACACCTCCAATTTTGGTACCATCTGCAAACTTACTAACTATACCTCCTGTGTTCACATCCAAATCATTTATATAAATGACGAAAAATAGTGGACCCAGCACCAATCCTTGTGGTCCTCCAGTCTGAAAAGCAACCTACACCACCACCCTCTGTCTTCTACCTTCAAGCCAGTTCTGTATCCAAATGGCTAGTCCTCCCTGTAATCCATGAGATCTAACCTTACTAACGAGTCTACCATGAGGAACACCTTACTGAAGTCGATATAGATCACAAACACTGCTCTGCCCTCATCAATCTTTTTTGTTACTTCTTCAAAAAACTCAATCATGTTTGTGAGACATGATTTCCCACGTACGAAGCCATGTTGACTATCGCTAATCAGTCCTTGCCTTTCCAAATGCATGTAAATCCTATTCCTCAGGATACCCTCCAACAACTTGCCCACCACTATTGTCAGGCTCATACATCTGAACAGGTGGAACATGAACTCGGATCTCCCAGTCCAGGGGTAAGAATGCTACCACTGCACCACAAGCTAAGAAGCCTTTATGCTTTTCAAACTTTCTTCTCAACATGTCCTATCACCTTCAAAGTTTTATTTTCTTGAACCACCAGATGTCTTTGTTCCTGCATCCCTCTGGAAATTCTGCAATTTGGTTTATGGTGTCTCCCTTTATTCTTTCTGCCAAAGGATTCAGAATTCTCTGTCAAACTCTATCTGACAAGTGTTTTCCCAGTTGGTGTTGTCCTCGTGAAGATTGTTACTAACCTCTTCACTGCTCTAACCACACATCGAGCCAATGTTAAACGGCTTGCTATCAGGAGAGTCTAGATTAGAGTGGTGCTGGAAAATTGCAGGTCAGGCAACATCCGAGGAGCAGGAAAAGCCCTTAGGCCAAGCAGCAGATTTCCACAGAGCAGGCAGTGGCAGAGGTTCTTGGGACTCAAGCTCCAGTTTTAAACAGTCTGTGACAGCTGGAAGCTGTAGGCATCAGATGCGAGTGACGACTTTAAACAGTCAGCAGCAGCAGCAAAGGCAATTAGGAGGGTATTGATAGTGAGAAGTGAAGGGTAAAGTTCAGTCAGCATAGATCGTGGAGTAGCATAGGTAAGTCACAAGTAGACATTAGTTAAGTGGTTAATGATTTTAATAATTATGCCACCTGGAGGTAGCATATTCAATAGATAAAGTGGTTAGGAAGACCTATGCAATATTTCCTTTACTAGTTGAGACACAAAACGTGAGAGCAAATTACTGCAGATGGTGTAATCAGTACTGAAAACAACAGATGCTGGAGATCACAGCAGATCAGCAGCATTCATGGAGAGAGAGAGCAAGCTAATATTTTGACTGTAGATGACTCTTCATTGGAGCCCAACATCATGGGTTAGGGCATTTTAGCTATGAAGAAAGACTGGATAAACTTGTTTTTTTTCTATACAGCTGGGAAGACTTGCGGCGTGGGGGGAGCTTGATTGAAGTAGTTAAGATTACGAGAGGCATGGACAAGGTTAATAGAAAGGAGCTATTCCCCTTATTTGAAGGGTCAATAACAAGGGAGCATAATTTTAAGGTAAAGTGCTAGAGATTTAGAGGGGCTTTAATGAAAAGTCTTTTCATCCAGTTGATAGTGGGAATCTGGAATGTGCTGCCAAGGAATGGTAACCTCACAACCTTTAACAAGTACTCGAATGAGCACTTGAAATGTCATAACATACAAGGCTATGGGTCAAGTGTTGGAAAGTGGGATTAGTACAGATAGGTCTATGCAGACCCAGTGGGATGAAGAGCCCCTTCTGGGCTGTGTGATTTATGACATTTGTTAAGTATTAGAATGTGTGTTTGCGATGCTGTAATCTAAAGCCAATGGAGCAAGAGATGCCAAGTGGAATAGTCTGAATGGCTCTTTTATGACCGACATGAACACAATGGGTGGAAAGACCTCCCTCTGTGCTGCAAATTTCTATGAGTCTATGACTCTATTCTTTGTACACCCAAGTTCTGGTTTTTAATACACATCAAAAGGGCTGTGCTTTCAAAACTGGCCCCAGAGGGATATCACCACACGCTTCCCTTTAGTCTGAAAAACAACTATTCGCCACTAATCCTGATAGGAAACCTCGGATCCTCTGGGATAAGAAGCATTCTTTCTTTGGCATGTTCCTTCCCAAATCCTTGACCCTTATAGCTGATTATCTTGTTTGATTTGTGTTTCCTCTTCCTTTCTATACTCCAAATTCCTTTTCCACCTTACTCTTTCGAGACTAAACATATTGTTGTGATTCAAAAACTTCCTGACCTTCGTGGACTCAGGTCACATTTTTTAAAGCATATGTAATCACTATTTATACAAAATGTTAGCCCTTTTACTGTCCCGGATATTCAGAATTGCAGCAGGCCTGAATAATGTTCTACCCGAGCAAATTACTCAGAGTATTTTGCTAATGTCTTGAAATTAATTCAAAGTATGTAGCATGAGGGATCTGCTTCAGCTAGATGTAGTGCTGAGACTGCTCTCAGTCAAAGTCAGTGAGAGAGGCTCCTTATCTTTCTCCTTTTGACATATTTTTGTCATTTTTTAGCAGGTTTTCTGACACAGTGGTAGTATCCTCACCTCTGGATAAGAAGCTCTGGATCTCAACCCCATTCCAGGAATTGTTGACCACGGAAGGTGTAAATGTAATATGGGGATGAGTCAGGTAGACAGTCAGTCTTGATACTAAACTGTTGTCTATTTCACTCATTGGATGGGACTAAGCATTAAGTTTGGGAGCGATGCAGTTAGTGCATGTGGGTTCATTGAAACAGACCAAAACGCTGACATATCGGAAATGTGATATCTGTTGGAGCGGGGCAGGATAATGCATAGGACAGGTACAACTAGCTATCTGCATGAGCAGAGGGACAGTAACAAGCTTGGGGATACCAGTGCTAAATCTGACAGTGTCCTTCAGAAGATACCAGCAGGTGCCTTGTGGTAATAGTCTGCTGCCTTGAACAACATTGGATTGCATAAAGTTCTGGAGCTCCAGAAGCTGGAGGTGAAGACCTCTCTGCAACCGCAAAGGAGATGGAAAGAGATAGGCAAGGCGGCAGGAGGAAGAAAAGCCTGATGTAGTTAGGGTGCTGCAAACATTCACTCAACTGCCAAAGGTGCCAAGGCTGTGAATGCCATATGACATATCAATGTTGAACCAAGTGGCCCTTGCCATCTCATCCCAATGCAAAGCACTGCACAATAATGCTGCCATCTCACTCACATACATTACTCATTTTCCATTCTGGTTATATGTTTCACACCAAGGATGATGGGCATTTAACAGGCAAGTGTCATGATTATTTAAAGTGTCCAATAACATTGACACTATTATTGCTGTATAGAGGTGCAAGAGATAGAAGGAGTTAATGCTGAGGAGTGCCTTAAACATCACCCACAATGATGATGTCATATAGATTAGTGGCCAAAACACTGTAGGGTCTCCAAGGAGTGAGAGCTAACACCCAGGTCCTCCTCCAAGTCTCTGTAACAAAGTCTAACATAACAATGTAACCTATCACTAGTCGCTAACATGCAATAAACTACTTTTTGTTTAATACAGTGCATCTTTTCACCAGAACAGCAAGTGGCTTTCCTCTCCCACAATAGACCAGACAGACCCTGGAATTCCCCACACTTTAATCAACTGGTGACTATTTTCTTGCCCCATGGTGAGGTGCAGATTTAAGTGTGACTGCATTTTCAAAATGGTGGCCAGGGTTGCTCGTATAGAAGCCACATACACATAATTACCCAATGGTTCCCTTTGTGAAACTACAGGATTTATCTCTACTGTTTCTCATTACTGCTGTGACTTCAGCAAGACATGAGGTAGCTGCACAATTCTTAGCTCTGACTGCTGAGAAGCTTGTGGCTGATGTCCTCTCAACTTTGGGCCCATGAGTGGTGTCAGAGAAGTTGGTGTTACTACATCTGCCTGGAACCAGCAGGGCACAAGGTCACAGATGGGGTTCTGACTGAGGGGATAATAGGTTAAGAGTCAGAGGAGTTGCAGGGAAGACAGTGCAATGGTAATGTCACTGGGATGGTATTCCAGAGTGCCAGGCTAATAGGATCATAAAATCCTCTTAGTGTCAGGCAGGTCATTCAGCCCTTCAAATCCACACCGACTTTCTGAAGAACATCCCACCCAGACCCACCCCGAACCTCTCCCTGTAACCCTGCATTTCCCATGGCTAATCCATTCAGTCTGCACATCCTTGGTCACTAGGGTGAATTTAGCTTGGCCAATCCACTTCACCTGCACATAGAATCATAGAGTCATAGAGATATATATCATGGAAACAAACCCTTTGGTCCAACTTGTCCATGCCAACCAGATATCCTAAATTAATCTAGTCCCATTTGCCAACATTTGGCCCATATCCCTCTAAACCCTGCCTATTCATGAGCCCATCCATTTGTATGGGTCTTTTAAATGTTGAAATTGTACCAGCCTGCATCACTTCCTCTGGTAACTTATTCCATATATGGACCATCCTCTGAGTGAAAATGTTGTCCCTTAGGCCCCTTTTAAATCTTTCTCCCCTCCGTAAACCTGTGCCCTCTGGTTTTGGACTCCCCTGGCCTGGGGAAAAGATCTTGACTAGTTACCCTATACCTGCCCCTCATGATTTTATAAACTTATATAGTCACCCTCCGTCACTCCAGGGAAAATAGCCCCTGCTTATTCAGCCTCTCCCTATAGTTCAAACCCTCCAAACATGAAAATTTCCTTGTAAATCTTTTTTGAACACTTTCAAGTTTCACAGCATCCTTCCTATAGCAAGGAGATCAGAATTGAAGGCAGAAACTATGAACCTGCACTCCAAAGTCTCAGCAACACTCCCCAGGACTTGACCATTAAGTATATAAGTCCTGCCCTGATTTGGCTTTCCAAAATGCAGCACCTCACATTTTTGACTTGTGGGAAGAAACCGGTGGAAACCCACGCAGATAAGGGGAAATGTGCAAATTGCACCCAGACATTGCCCAAGGGTGGAAGTGGGCTCGGGTCCTTGGCATGTGAGGCAGCAGTGCTAACCATTGATTCACCATACTGCCCGCATGCATCAGTCACAAAAAGCTAATATCCAAAATCAACAGGTATTCGTTAATGCAAGGGGAATATTGGTCCTTGTTTCAAATTGAATAGAACATAAAATAGGGAAACATTGCTAAAACCTTTCAAGCACTTGTCAGATCACAGCTGGACTACTGTGAACAGATTTGGGTCCCTAACCCAGTGAAAGATATATTAACATTGGGGACAATCCAGAGAAGGTTCACTGGGCTGGTCCCAGGTAAGGAGGAACAATCTCATGAGGAGAGGCTGAGTAGGTTGGGCTTGTACTCATTAGCATTTAGAAAAATGGAAGGCAACCTTATTGAATCATAAAGTTCTGAGGTGGCTTGATATAGGAGAGGGCAGAGATGTTGCTTCCCCTTGATGGAAAGTCTAACTCAAGAGGACATAATCTTAGAGAAAGGGGTCACCTAATTAGGTCAGAGTTGAAATTCCACCATGGCAACTGGTGGGATTAAAATCTAATTGATACAATCTGGAATTGAAAGCTGGTTATGATGACCATGGAACTAGAATTCATTGTTGTAAAAACCCATCTGGTTGACTAATATCCTCTAGGGAAGGAAATTTGCACTCCTTATCTGGTCTGACCTAAGAGTGACTCTTAACTCTGAACAGTTGTCTGAAAGACTGTACCAACCCATTCGTTCAAGGGTAGGTAGGGATGGGCAACACATGCTGGGCCCTGTCAAACTTGTCCATCTGCCAGGAAAGAATAATTATTTAAAAAATCCCATGAGCAGAGCACCCACTTGCATGTGCCCTTCCTGCACCATCCCTTTTACAGACACCATGGCACTATTCTGCCAGCTAAACATTGGTGAGAACTTTACTGTGCTTCAGTGAAGTACTGTATGGCCCCATTAAGGTTTTCTTTCACACTATATAATCTAGCAGACTGAGTCACCTGGCCATCGTGTGGGCCAGAGTGCACTTTTGTTGCCTGCCATGTTTAATGCTTTCTCTGGGAGATGGAAATCTGCTCCAGAATAATTGCCTTGGCTGTTCACCACACCTCCTTCGTGCTCAGCATTTGTGTCCAGCTGACAGAGCTAGGTTGACCCTGCACCTTCCTTTGCTGTCCTTGTTTCCAGTACCTCGTGGGAGATCACATGTTTCATGTAATGATATTTCCTCAGAGTGCACAACCTCGTCTGAGGACTCCTCAGAGTTCTTGTGCACCATCCTCTGTGTATCACACTTGAATACTCTGGGGAAAGTGGAAGACATTAAGTTAGCTGTGATAAAGCAAAAATATTCCAAATCATCATCATATGGATGATCATATTTCAGTCACTGGTAATATGTGGGACTATTGTGTGTTGTGCGGTTTTGTGATATCCAGGTCAGCTACGTGGGAGAGCACAATCTCTCCAATCTCCAATGGTGTTGTGCGTGGCCACTCTGCAGTTTCAATGTATCCATCATAGTAGTTAAGAGGCATCCTTCTTGTTTCTCCCAGAGTTTTACGTTTTCTTTTCCTGCAAAGAGGAATGCAGATGTTTTGAGAAGATGGAGGAACAATATTTCTAGAAAGTGACTGTGAGTGACAAATGTGAGATGGCAGTTTGATGAAGGTCAGTGTCAGGAGCAGCTGCTCAGATGACAATGTGAGGGGATACCCTGAGAAAGGGGAATGAGTTAACCTACAAATTGTGTTGATATGTGAAGTTCTGTGCAAGAGAATAGTGGGGATTTGCAAACTGAATATAGGACAATGTTTACGTTTCCACTCCTGAAGAGATCATTGAAGTTCTTTCAGTACCGTTCTCATCAGCAAGGACTCACATTCCTGTAGCTCTCCATTTTAGCAAATCCTGTTTTGTTTCATAACCCTGTTCCTCCTGTGTTGCCCTTCTAGGCCTTGGGGTTCATGGGGCAGTAGTGAGTCAATCTTCCCACAGTGGACCTTGTGCTTGCTCTCTCTTTTCTGATATTTCACTAATTCAGTCCTCACTGTATTTTTTAAAACTGAGAGGTGTAACTATCCAGTGTGGGTCATCTTCATGTCCTTTCACTCCAGTAGGTCAAGGAAACCTAGAAAAATCACATATTAATGCCATGGCTGTGTTAAAAAGTCAAAGCAAAATATCTTCCAGCAAGATTTGTTCCTGGTCTGATGCTGGCCTCCTGTTCTATAAGTAGATCCAAATTCTACCCATAGTCCATGCTTTTCTCCCAACAGCAAAAAGGGAGAGGTTCCTTCTCAGTGAACGGCAAATCATAACATCAAATAATCCTTTTTCACAGTTAACAACCCATGGAACAGACAATCCTGATGGAGGGCTTATACCCGAAACGTTGACTCTTCTGCTCCTTGGATGCTGCCTGACCTGCTGTGCTTTTCCAGTGCCACACTTTTCGACATGGAACAAATATGGAAATGGAGGCGAAATAAAAGCCAAGAATTGGCTCGGTGATGTGATGAGGATGGTATTGATTCTTTCTGGTTGGGCTGAATGGTCTTTATGATCCCTAGTAATCTCGCATTGACCCCATCAAATAAGTGAACTGTAAATTCCTTGCAACTTCAGCAAAAAGGACATTCTTTGGTAAAGTGAGCAAATTCTCTTTAGCACATGATCCTAGGCTATTACTTTGTACCTTAAACAAATAGGGTAAGGGTTATGGTGCTGAAGGCTTGTCCTTGGATTAGACAATTCTGTCTTCTGGCTGGACAGCAAAATGTTGTGAGAAGGACTCAAACTTTAAAATAAATCTTGAGACTTTAAAACAAACGCAAAAGTAAAAAAAGCAAGTAGTACAAGTATTCCTTTTTTTTTCAAGCTTTATTGGATTTATGTTGTAGAGAGAACAATCCAGTCTCCAGATGACAATGTCTCATTTTAAATATGCTACAACCCATCAAGGTTTTTGCTAAGGATCCCCACACGGCATTGTCAATCTTCCCTGAACATACCTCCTTCTATTGGTGTTACTGCAGAATTAGAGATAAATCGATCAGAAATAAATGCAGCAAAGGGAAGGAAGAAATGATGAAATGTGTTGGTCTTAGTATTTTCAAAATGATAAACCAAAAAAAACTTGATATTAAAATTGCAAAGAAAAGTTCATTCAAAATTGAAATCCAAAATGCAAGTCAATGCAGGATGAGATTAGAAATGGTAATATAACAGAAAATCTCAGTTAAAAAACAACAAAGTTAACGAGAATGATAAACGATTGAACAAATAATGTCAAACATGCAAACGTTGAAAAGTGGAAATTGGAACTTTCTCTTTGCATAGATTACAGTAGCTTTGCAACAATAAATTTGCACAAGAAACGGTGTACTTCAGGAAAGAAGAAGCAACAATTAACAAAAGAGATGAGGAAAAGGTTTAACTGCCATATTACAGCAGTGATCAAGAAGGATTTTGAATTGAGTGAACTATACCCAAACAGTGCAATAGACAAAGATATAAAAATGGAACAATGTGGGACAAGGTATAAAAAATTCGATACAAAAAATAACATTTGAATTTCAATCAATGAGCATAAAATGAAAAATTTCATGAGTAATGATGGAATAAAACAAGTGGTATAAATGAATTAATTGAGAACAGGTAGGTGAATGAATGTGAGTAACTTAAGTAAGGGTAATCATTTAATAATAAAATAATTCATCCACAGATTACACAAATCACCAGCAATCTCCTTACAAGTTCTTAACAAACCTAAATTTCTGAGAGTCCCTGAGTAGTTCATTTTGGGGAGAGGGTGGGGACAAAGTTCAAATATTTAACTATTTAAAACTTGAACGTTGCAATAAGTCATAGAGAAAACATGATTTGACTCATGGATACTAGCAGTAATGCAGTGCTGTTTTGGGTCAGTCTCTCATTCAGAAGGAGGTATGAGTAAGGGATTTGGGGGATTTCTGAATTCCACCTTGGACATTCACAGAATCACACACATACATAGTTCTCCTACAAAGTTCAATACTTATAGAATCACAATGATCAGAATGGATTTGCATATGTGCCATCATGATGTTTACAGAGATGTGCATTTTAAAAAAAAGCATAATAGTTCATGCCAATATGTCCATGGATTTAAAAATTTTTAGCTAATATTGTTGGAAAGAAGGTGAGTTGAGGAATGATCGGCATTGATGATAACAAGAGACAAGAATTCTGAGTGATACATTTCAGGAAACATGCTCATGTTTTAAGTGAAGTACAAAGGAAACATGAGTCTGGAAAGGAGAGTTTGTTTTTACTACTATGCTTTTCTTTGCAGTTGTGCAAGAGGCTTGGCCTTTTTTCTGTTTTTGAAGCCACTGGTGAAATAGAGAGGGGAGGATGGGGTGGTGTTGGAAACTCTCCCGAGGAACACAGTAAAAATGCAGAGTTCTGTTACGACTTCAGATGATACCATATTGTGCTAGTTCGTGTAATTCCAGATGATTGAAGGCCTCCCAGGGGCATATGACGGTGATATCTGTAAACCAAAGAAGGACAATTTCAGCAATAATGCAGTTAACGTTGTGTTACCACCATCATTTAAAGTGCTTAACACTTCATTTTCCTCAGCCTTTACACCCATGTAGACAATTAATCACTCTTCTAGGTAAGAAAGAACGGGCTTCTCTTTCATCATTCAGTGTGATTCTTGCAAGGTATGTTTTAATTATAATTTCTGCCATAATAAATAACATCTTTTGATAATACAAATATGTATTATCTGATTGCATTAATAGCTTGATATGGAAAGGTTGGTTTAATTTAATTGGATAACTGTCAAAGTGGTATCACAGTGTCACAGAGGCATTACTTTACAACATGTACTACTAAAGGTCACTAGTTAGTTTACAGGAAAATAGTTATCATTGAACACTTTCCACCCATTGTTATTGACTTAAAAGGCATACAGCAGCTCAAATAAACACTAATAATTAAAAGAGATTGTGATGAATGAAATTATTGAAGGGTCGGCTAACACATATTCCATATCGTAAGACTGCTTTCTGACATAATGTGCTGTCTTTTTTTATTTCCATTTGATGCCAATTTAAACTGTTAAACTAGTATAATATTGGTACAGTGCGAACGCAATAAAACTGTCAACGCCTATCTTGAATAGCATTCTGTGCCCGCTATTATTAGACTTCTGAATGGATCTCACAAATTTCAAATCTAATGTTAGTCTTGCGTTTTGTACACCTTCTCCTGCAGCTGTAACTTTGTATTCCCCACCCTGTTCAATCATCCTATCAACCTTGTATTTTATGATCTGCCTGTACTGCTCACAAAACAAAACTTTTTACTGTACTTAGGTACATGAGAAACTAATAAATCAAATCAAATCAAATCAAATGCTACAAAATAATTCCCTGTCCATTAATAATGTGCAACATGTGTCCAGAATAATGAAGAACAGCAAGTTTGAAAATGAAATCCTACCTGTGCCTAATCCTTCCATTCCAGGAATGTCATCACCAAACCTATGGGAGAGGCAGAAATACTATTTAGCAACTCATATTAAACCATTCTACAGGTTGTAATCTGCCTTATGTCCACAGACATCAAGTTTTAAAAGGCTATTTGATTGTGGGTAGCATCACAGTTGAAATTGGTTCTGTCCTTGTCCAATATCCACACCGATGCATTTTGATTGACTGAACAGTGAGCAGGATTGAAAACCTTGCTTGATATTTCTCTCACTGAAATGCACTTTCCCTAATGAGAGAAGCTGTTAGCTAATCAGCTGCTTCAGTTAAGATGAACTATCTGAGCTGAATTCAATGATTCATTGTCACTAGTATTTAATAAATAAATGCAGTGAAGTGTTTAATAAGTCACCATGCCCCAGTGCCATTCTGAGCAGGGGCTGGACATCCAACTTGGTTGATCCTGCATTTTATTATTAATTATCCCTTGCATAGAGAAATTGCAAGCCAAAACCTGCATTTTACCACTCCACAGTGTTGTGCTGTACATTCTAGTCTAGCTTTACATAACTGGGAGTAACATAAGTATGGCAAGTTCAATTGAGGGAATGCTGACCCAATTAAACACTGATTTTAGCGTTTTGATTTAATCAGCTCCCTTTTCTTTTAGTGCATTTGCACTGAAACACCACCAATAATATCGAAGCAGCTCTTTGGGAATTTGGGCAGCCTGTGGTAACAATTGAAAGGTTATTTGATTGGAAATGAATTGACCATCCATTAGACTTTTCAAAATCACCAGTCATTACTGTCAGTTAATGCTGCTGATTCTGAAAATGTTGGGAGCTGGGGGGAGCTGGGGGGGGGGGGGGGGGGGGTGGGGGGAGAGATGGGGAGCAGGGTAGGGGTGGTAGCTGCTCTTACATGTGAGAAAACTGAAATAATTGTTTGACAGCATATTTCATAGTTTTATCCATCAAACAGCTTTGGAACTCAGTTTAGCTTTAATTTCATCCGTCTACTTCCACCCAACAATTCCACTGATGCTGCACACCTTTAAATTAAATTGATTCTGCATTTATTTTTCCTCTTACCCTTGTACTCCTTTCTTTGGTGGCTTGCTCTTAAACTGTCTTGTCTGTCTTTGTTTGAACTTTGGTGGTCCTTTCCTAGGAGTTGCTGGTCCTCCAGTTACTCTTGTGGCTGATTTAATTTCTCCCAAAGGTTTCGGTGGTTCTAAAGAGAGAGCCATCTCTTGTGCTTTCAAGTTTGGTTGAATTTCCAGGGGGTTTGCTGCCATAGTTACTGTTTTTTGTGCTGCACTTCACTAGGGTACTATATTTCAAAAGAGACAAAACCTTTACCAGTTAATGTAATGTTGTAAATATAGCGACGTTACTTCACCTCCTAGATTATCACAGAGTCAGTGTGACACTGTTTAGTCTAATCTTAATCCTCAGAATGAACCCAAGGACAGGGACAATGGGATTACTTTCCAACAGTTCTGCTTGTAATAGGATTGCAAAGACTGAAGAGTAGCAAGAAGAGGGCATTGGCAAAGGATTTAAGTTTGAAAGAATTAACCCTTTCATCTTTTCTTTCTTCCAATGTTTATTTAAGTAAATAGCTGCCAATGAAATAAAAATAGAGTGATCCAGGATTCTAGGGATGATAACTCTGACTAAATAAATTGGATGCAAATAACACATCATGCAAGTAAATATACATAACAGGCAAGAAATACAAGATAATGCTAGATTTTTGTGATCTTGAGAACTAATTTATAAAATACTCCATTCAATTTGTACTATACATTTTTTTATTAATACAGCCAGCGCAGGTATGATGAAGCAAGTGGCCTCTTTCTGTGCTGTATGTCTAAGTTTCTATGATTGGTTAAAACTTTTACAAAGTAATTCAAAGTATTAGAATCTGAATAGCCACGTGTTCAGATAAAACGCTGAGCTATGATTCTGTGTTTGGTGCTGAAAAGTGGATCATATTACTGGGAACTTTAAAACTCTTAATTTCAATCATGTTTCAATTCAACATAACACGTTTACAACTAAACCATACCAACTATCTACCTGACTCAGACTGTGCAATTCAGCAAAGGCTCAGAGTTATTGAAACTGGATGACTGAATCAATATTGTGTGCAGGTTTGGAAGGCTATGATAATAAATAAGATTTTTAGTTACAATCACACAGTTTCCAGATGTTTTTAATAAAGTTCCTTTTTGGGTTTTTGTCAGCATATTTATTTTCTCTGTTGCATTTGTCTTTGTGAGTAATTTGGTAATTGTACCACACAGTCATTTTGATTAACTATTTACTGGTAAGAAGACTTAACAAAAAGAATTAAGGATCAAGTTGTCAGTGTGTTATTTTGTATTCAAAACTGTTTTCATGTAAATAAATGTGGAAAAGTGAACTAATTAATGTAAGTACTTTTAAGCTTGTGACTAATATTCTAATTTAAAACAGGGTAGTTCATTGCAAATAAACTAAGGATCCTTTTGTACCAATGCATGTCCTGAAATTGGGTTTCAAGGTCAAATGATTCCCAATATGCTAACGCTGCATTTTCATTAATTAAATCAGTTACAATTTTGCTGATACGGGAGTACAGATGAGTAAGAGGCTTATTTACACAAATCCCTGACACATAGACACCTGTTCTTCAGTGGCTAAGAACATTGGTCAAGTGATCATTTCAAATGAGTGCAGGTCAGATGCATCTCTCTTAAAGGTCCTCATTACCCATAAGTAAATTAACACATATTTTACTTCAGTTCTGTGACTTTTACAAATATTTAAGCTCTTCTCCTAAGCATGTTTAACTTAGGTTGAGATCCTATTTCCACACAGTGGGACCTTCACGTTTGTATCTCAATAACCATTGAATCTGTGTGACCAATGAATTCAATGTACTTTTTTGGTAACTTTCTGTATAATGAAAAATAGATTGTGAAAAAAATAGTGGTTTACATGCATTATTAATTTGGTATACTTTATCAAATCCATTTGAGATCATAATCTGCTTCATAGGAGCAGTCGCTTACCCAATAGGAGCTTGTTGAATTTTAGACTGGGATGTAATACGAAATACAAAAGACTAATCTGCAGCCAAAAAAACTTAGCTTGTTTCAAAACACACAGAAGAAATTCAGCAGTGCTACACTTTGGAAGAATCAACCAACAAAGTGTACTAATAGGAAGTCAACACTGTTGTTGTGGTTCTGTTTGCCGAGCTGGGAATTTGTGTTGCAGACGTTTCGTCCCCTGTCTAGGTGACATCCTCAGTGCTTGGGAGCCTCCTATGAAGCTTCACAGGAGGCTCCCAAGCACTGATGATGTCGCCTAGGCAGGGGACGAAATGTCTGCAACACAAATTCCCAGCTCGGCAAACAGAACCACAACAACGACGAGCACACAAATCTTCTCCCAAACTTTGAGGAGGTCAACACTTTGATACAAATCTTTAGCATGTTGACATCATTATTTCATGTCCAATTACGTTAGATCCATAAAGGAAATCATTTCCTAATGTAAAATAATTATAAGAATTCTATGCAATGATCTTGATGTAAAAATGCATATTATCAAACCAAGAAGGATAAGCAAAAACTGAATGCAGCTTCCTGATTATTACAGCACATTTTAAAAATAAAGGTATTTTTAAACAAATATAACAGAGTTTGATAAGATTTGATAATATGATGCCCAGCATTTAAGATTATGCTTCTTTAAGTATAGACATTTTAAAAGATAAACAGTTTCTGAAAATTTGTTTCAATAGAAACCTGGTAATGAGATAACAGTGTGGGTAAACAACATTTGAATGTCAAGCTTGATATTCAAATAAATAATATTTCTGTAGTAAAAAATAGCCTCTGAAGATTTCTATGCAAGTATTGACTTTAATAGTTGAGAAATGGACTTTTAACATTTTTCATCATTATTGACTCAGTTAGCTTAAATATTCTTAAAATTTCCCACTGGATAGCTTATTCATAGCATATATACTAATTATATGAAATGTGCTTATCCTAATTATATGAAATGTGCTCTATATTTTACAGGCAAGTACAGCTTGGTGAGAAGTATAACTACCAGGTACTTACCACTATGTGGAGGCAAAGGGGAACATTCGCCAACTGAAAGGCGAGAGCCCTAACTAGCTCTCGTCAATGCTTCTGTCTTTCTATCTACGTGGTTCTGGATCTTTGCTGCTCTGAATCCACCTTTTATTGATCCATAAATAGGATATTGACATCACACATACACACATATTAATCTGATGGCGTAACTGATGGAGTAAAAGCTGATATGAAGAAGATAAGCTGAGCCTCAATTGAGATGTCACCTTTTAGTGTTTTGTATCACAGAGCAGAATTTATTTTACAATCTCTTATTTCATTCCAAAACCAAGAATGTTGAATATTTTATGTATTTTCACTTTAAATTATGATATCAGGCAATTTTTATTTATTTTTATAAAAATGAAATATACAGAAGCAAGTAGAGGAGAATTCAGTTGTCATAATATGAGAGCTGCCAACAGTGGGAAACTAATAAGATCAGAAATTATCATCAAAGAACTTTAAAAAAGGTTGTGGAATAATTTGAGCATATGGAACATTGTCCTAGGTTTTGCTTTCAATTTAAAGGTGGTGGTAATAATATTCATTATTAATTGTTGTCCATTATTGCTGAGCAAATTACACAACTTCAGTAGAGGAACAGATCTGTGATGAATTCAAACATTCAAAGCTTGCAGTCTGAGTTGTGCCACCCCACTGTTAGCTTCATTGTCTTCCTCAGCTTTGAAGTACATTGAATGCTGTACATGCGCTGCATTTCCACAGTGGATAGGGACTAAACACATCACTGAAGGCTAAGTCTTGTCTGTTCAAGGCAAAGTACTTTTGTGCCTTGCAATGACTTAATAAATTGATTACTTAAATTAACTTCTCTGACTCTGAAAATAAATTAATCCAAGTCTGGTGTCTTATTCTTTTATCAAACTTTGAATACTTCAAAAATGTAATTTTTATTCTCTCTTACTAATTCCTTCTTCTCCCTTAATTCGATTTGTCTTTCCTTCTCGTTGTCTTTCCTCTTGTAATTAATTTGACAGTGAATTCATTCACTGTAATTTACCATTCTATTAGACTGATTGAAGAGACAGCTTATTGCTCGTCTTCTTCATTCAGGTTCAGATACTTTGTTTCCCTCATTGCACCAATACTGACTTACATAGTTCTGTAACCTGCCACGCAAAGGTATTTAAAATCTACACATATGAATGAATAAGATGTGCTGTGCAACAAAAATTTGGGTCAAAATTTATTTTTTACAAAGGGACATACATTGGGGCTAAGTTAGACTTTTGAACCAAATTGATTGAATGTAATATTGAAGGCCTAAACTCCTATTGAAGTCCTGAGTGGAGTCCCAATTCGGCATCTTTTTAACAATTATGTTTTGGGAAAGTTTGAGTTATGAGGCCTTGAAAAAGAGGACAGAAACACAAAGTGGCATTATGAGGTACATTTCTTGATCTGTTAACCAAGGCTATAGGAAGGATGTTGTGAAACTTGAAATGTTTCAAAGAATATTTACAAGGGTGTTGCCAGGGTTGGAGGGTTTGAGATACAGGGAGAGGCTGAATAGACTGGGGCAGTTTTCCCTGGAGTGTTGAAGGGTGAGGGGTGACCTTATAGAGGTTTATAAAATCATGAGGGGCATGAATACTGTAAATAGATATGGCTTTTTTTCCCTGGAGAAGGGGAGCTTAAAAGGCATTGGCTTAGGGTGAGAGGGGATAGATATAAAAGGGACCTAAGGGGCAACTCTTTCACACAAAGGGTGGTGGGTGTATAGAATGAGCTGCCAGAGGAAATGGTGGATGCTGGTACAATTACAACATTTAAAAGGCATCTGGATGGGTATATGAATAGGAAACATTTAGAGGGATATGGGCCAAATAATGGCAAATGGGGCTAGATTTATTTAGGATATCTGGGTGCCATGGACATGTTGGACCAAAAGGTCTATTTCTGTGCTGTATCTCTCTGTGAATCTAAGAATGTATGACTACCTTTTAATAATTCTCAAGATTTGCAAACTGCTGGCAAGGCTGGCATTGAAGTGCTCAACATAAGTCATCCTGAGAATAATAGATCTTCCTTAATAGTGGCAGTACAATTTTACAGTAAATATTTGCTTGAGAATGCAAAGTTTAAATATTGCTAAATGGAGGCAGGGAGTTGATTTTTTTTATCCTGCTCTAAACTGAACCAGAACTCAAGAAACAGACTTGAATAAAGAGACACTATTTTCTACAACATGAGAAGAGTGTGCTGATTAGTTTGATAATCATTGGCATGGAGGAACAGTTAACTGTCGATCTTTGTTCTCAGACCAGGAAGGTAGATTCTGTTTGGTCAGTGTGTTGCCATGGGGGATTCAACAGAGATTTGTTATCTCTATGACCTTTTCTTTATGAAAATGGTGCAGCAAATGTACAAGTTCCTTTTACCCACATAAACCGGGATCCTGTGTGTTTATGGATTTACATCTAGCATGCTTAAATGCGTCAAAATGCAAATCTAATTTACCTTTGCTAAGGCATACATACTGAGAGCAATAATAAATTCATGTGAAACTCTGACATTGTTAGCTTATTCACCAACATACCACTCAAAGACGCCATTGACAATTGAACTGTGTCACTATATCATTGCAATCTAGTCATTCCACCAGTGTCTGAATCTGAGTTCATCAAACTGATGAACTTAACAACTCACATGTTTGAGTTCAGTTTCAATTATACCATGTGCACCCTAACAGATAGCATTGCCAAGGAATCAATCCCATCCTCAGCTCTTAGTAATATCTTCATTGGTTACCAACAAAAACGTATTTTTGATGGACCACTAACATCCAATCCCTTGCTTATTTTCAATATGTAGATGACATATTTGCAATATTTTAATCTGCAGCTACATCAAAGAGTTTCTTTACCGAACTTAATAAACACTGTCCTGCACTCAAATTTACTGTTGAGCAGAGAAATTGAACAAATTCATTTTTTTTAGACACATTCGTTGAGAAATCTCTCAATGGGTTCTCAACAGTCACCTACTAAAAGCCTATGCTCACAGGTCAATATACAGTTCAGGATTCTTACAAACTCACATGATCAATCTGATTGGCAACCTCATTATTAGGCCCTAATAATTTCCCCACCATGTAATCTTGGTCCTGAGGGCATATCAAAACAAACTTGTGTAAGAACACACAGACTGATCCAAAACATCATTCGCTGTTTACTGCAAAAACTTTGAAAAGTCCCATGTTGACCACTTTTGGCCTTGAGCAGTACCTAATCTATTTCATTTTACCCTGACAGGGGTAAGTGTCTTAACAATATGAATAGTTGAATTTTGTTGTCTCACGCTGCTGTAATGCAGGATACCCATGAGTGTTTTCCCTTCTAACAGAAGGCTGCCATCAAAGCAAAAAGGCCTCCTGCATAATTAAATATTCTTATATATGAGTCTCAGTGTCAATATGATACCATGTTTGTAGGCTGTAAGTCCTAGTTTAACAAACAACACGCTCCATTGACAATTTGCTTTGGGAATCATGGACACCATGCACAACCAGACCATGTCTGCAAATCTCAGAGAAGTACATCCACTATTAGATGTGGTTTTCTGATTGAAAATAATTATTAAATAATTCACATTTTGCTCCGAGTTACACTGGAAACCAACTTAACTTCATCAGTTGGGCTCACAATGCGATGCATCTGCTTGTGCTAGGAACTAGATATGTAAATAAATGGGATCCTGTTTAATTTTATTTTCTGCAAAGATTTGATTCTATATTTTCCAACATCAGGAAAAAGCCCATGTGGCCAGTGAAACATTAACAAGCAAAGCCTGATACGGGCAATGCTTGCGACAAAGTGAAGGGGGGTTTAAGGAGAGAAGGAGGGGGGAGCCTGTTTTATTTTTTTCGTGGTTGTGTGTGCAGTGACTCAGTAAAAGACACCAATGTGTAATAATTTTATTCAATATTTTCACCACCAGGATGGATGTGTGGCCTGTGAACCATGAACAAGCAAAGCCTGAGAAGGGGAATGCATTTGAGAAGGTGGTATGATGTAGAGAGAGAAAGAAGGAGCTCCTTGTTTTGTCCAAACAAATTTGGAAATGCCTTGTACCTATTTCATTCAAAAAATGGGAATTGAGACAATCAGTCCCTGCTACTTCTGCAAAACAAAACCCTGACCAATCAGAATCTACCAACCTGATCTGAGAATTAAGATTCAAAAAGTGTGGCACTGGAAAAGCACAGCTGGTCAGGCAGCATCCAAGGAGCAGGACAGTTGACATTTCAAGGTCTTCATCAGGAATGTGGGGGAGGCTCAAAGCGGCTGAGTGATAAATGGGGCTGGGGAGGAAGGTAGCTGGGAATGCGATAGGTAGAGTCATAGAGTCATAGAGATGTACAGCATGGAAACAGACTCTTCGGTCCAACTCGTCCATGCCGACCAGATATCCCAACCCAATCTAGTACCACCTGCCAGCACCCAGCCCATATCCCTCCAAACCCTTCCTATTCATATACCCATCCAAATGCCTTTTAAATGTTGCAACCACTTCCTCTGGCAGCTCATTCCATACACGTACCACCCTCAGTGTGAAGAAATTGCCCCGTAGGTCTCTTTTATATCTTACCCCTCTCACCCTAAACCTATGCCCTCTAGTTCTGGACTCCCCCACCTCAGGGAAAAGACATTGCCTATTTACCCATTGCCTATTTACCCTATCCATGCCCCACATAATTTTCATAACCAATACATTATGATCCAGCAAATCAACTCTGACTGAATGTACATAGTTTTTTTTTATCAATGCACAATTTATACTCAAGGTGAACTGTCAGGAGGAGACCGGATTCAGCACCAGCAGGTGAAACCCATTAACTACTATTAATGATACCAACATGGAAATCACAGACTTGTAGTATAGTAATGTTGGTGGAGAGAACAATGAAAAGATGAAGGTAGGGGTGATGGTGATAGGTTGGAGTGGAGGGTGGAACGAATAGGTGGGAAAGAAGATGGACAGGTAGAACAGTTCAAGAGGGCAGTGCCGAGTTGGTGGGTTGAATCTGGAATAAGGTGGGGGGGAGGGGGGATGAGAATAAGATTGACAATTAACTTCCGGCACAGTCTCCATGCCAATGATGGCCCAACCAATCAGTATTCTCTTCTCATTCTGTATAAAATGGTGTCCTTTTATTCAAGTCTATTATTTATTTCCTGGTCCTCATGAGATGGAAAGCTCTGACTTCTTGTCTCCTTTTAGCAATATTTATGTTTGATTTTATTTACTAGCTTACCCAGGCAGTGCAAAAATCACTTAAACTGCATCTGGATTGCTTTAGAACTAAAGTCAGCTACAGGAAAGCTGGGCATGGCTGGTCAGTCCCTTTCTCTGAAGGACGTTACTGATCTGGTTGGGTTTTTAATAAATTATGGAAGCAAAACCTAGGCATATTATAAAATGTATTCCCAATCTGCATTGAGTCTTTTTTTAATCTATTAGATATAAGGAATTTCGCTCCCTGTATGCCTAAACAACTGCACTTAGAGTGCAAATAAATACCAAAAACATCCCATAACATTTACAACAATCTGCAAGTCTACTCTTCAGACCTATTTATTGCACTCCACAATAACTTATTGCTGAGGTGCAAAATGACAAGAGGCAACAAAAGGTTACCAACCCTCTTGCTCTTCCTCAAAAAAAGAGCATATTATTTTGGGGTGGTCTATTAAATCAAGCCATTTTTGGTTGGAGCACTTGCTGCAATAAAGGTCTTCTCTTAAGACAAGTTTGGAGTTCATTCTTACTAGAAATTACACCTGTCTACTAAACACAGTAGTTGGGACAACAATTATCTTGATTTCAAACAAAAAACCGTGGATGCTGGAAATCTCAAGCAAAAACAGAAATTGCTGGAGAATCTCAGCAGGTCTGGCAGCATAATCGGAAGGAAAGCAAAGTTAACATTTCAACTCCAATGACCATTCAGATTTCCATGACTTTTTAGACTGTCTTTCAGTGATATATCAATCCAGGCAACAGTGTATTCTGAATATTACATTTCTTTGAATAGGAAATGGTAAAAGAACATATATGGGGCTTTTATTCTATGTACCATTCTGCTTCAGCTTTTGCATGGAAGACTGAATAGACTGTCTTCTTGTCAGAGCTTCCCTTTAATGTTCTCACAAACACTTTAAAACTCATTAAAAGTCACTTCCAAACAATTGCCCTGAGTGACCGATGACCAAAGAAAAAGGTGACACCCATTTGTTCAATGGAAGGTTTGTTCTTCCTTTCACTCTCTGAACAATAGCAAAAGGAGCAGTGATTCCAATAAAGTGTGCACGCAGCACAAAACTGAAAACATGCCCAAATCTCTGAGTTGTTATTACATCAGTGGTGACCATTGTTGCTAGGGTGATCATTAATGTTTCTCTTTTAAGTGATGAATTTTCAGGAAATTGTGGGAAGTACAAATAAACATATCACGAGAGATTTTAGTGACACATCAATTAGGCCAAAGCAAAAGGAAACCAGGTATTAAAGTTTATTTCTACAGAGATAGACTTGACACATAAAAAAAATAGCTGTTGAATCTTGGTTCAGTCATATTTGGAGGACTGTGTACAATTCTGGTCAGTGAATTATAAGAAGGAAAGAGGAAGATTAGAGAGTTTGCCAGGAAGATTAACAAGGATGATACCAGAACTATGAGGCTGTATCTAACAGCAAAGGACAAAGAGACTTGAAAAGAGAAAGCTGAGGGGTAAATAGATCTGTCTAAAATTCTGAAAGATTATGATACAGTAGACACTTCCAGCATCTGCAGTCATTGTTTTTACCTCGTTGATTTTAACCCTACTGCAAATCCTCTTGCAAGGATGCCTGCCTTGAAGAAGTTTTCCTCCTCTCTCTACAAGAATCTCAGGGAGTCTCTCTCCCACTGCAACTCCCAGGTCATTTCCTCTGCCCTGAAGCTCTTCAACCATGTCCTGAAACAAACCCGCTACTACAGCCACATTTGATTCCTCAGTGCCTGCCTCCGTAACCAACTCATCCCACACGGACTCCGGACCACCTTTAAACCAGCAGAGTTCGGACCCGAACAGGACAAACAGTACAGACTACAGATTCAAAAATACCAGCGACAGTTCTCCTTCAAGATCCTCCGCTCCACGCTTGCAGCAATGCGCCGGCACCTAACCTCTCTACAGTCTGCCCTGCCTCAGCTAAGGGCCACACTCTCTCAGAATTGCAAAGGACCCACTCTGTACTACATCCTCAGGAGGATCCATACTCTCAACAAACAGTATTTCAATTCCATCTCAAACATCAAAAACTGTAAGTACAACAAACTTTTATCTACCCACCTCCATAACCAGCGCTCCTCGAACATTCCAGAAGATTCCCCTGGCCTCGGAAACACCATTAGCCATGCGGTTGATGCAGCTACCACCCCCACGCTGATTGATGATGTCACTTCTGCCCCCATCATGGCCACTCCCACAGCCACTTCCGCCCCTCACATCATCACTGATGCCACACACTCAGTGACTTCCACCACCCCAACTGCCGTGTCTGCCACCACTTCCGCCCCCACCAGCGCCACTCACCTGCATTCTGCTGACACGCCCCCCCACAGACCCCACTGTCCTTATCCCCACCCCCCAGAACCCCGAGGGGAACACTACCCCTGCTCATGACTCTACCCCCATTCCACCCACCATCACACCCACTCCAAGTACTGGCTCCGACCCCACTCCCAGCTCTACACCCACACCAGCTCCCAGCTCCCAGCCCTGCCGAGTTTTCACCATCCCTCCAGACCTCCCCCTCACTGAGGACGAACGATCAGTCCTCAGCAAAGGACTCACCTTCGTCCCCCTCCGTCCACGCATCAATGAATTTAATACACATCAAACAATTCTTCTGTCGCCTCCGCCTCCGAGCTTACTTTCACAATCAGGATTCCCGCCCATCTTCCGAGGACCCCTTCGGCCACCTCCAACACACTGCATCCACCTGGACACCCCGCGCTAGCCTATTACCTGCCCTCGACCTCTTCATTTCCAACTGCCGCCGGGACATTAACTGCCTCAACCTGTCGACCCCCCTCCCCCACTCCAACCTCTCACCCTCACAACGGGCAGCCCTCCAATCCCTCTGCTCCAATCCCGACCTCACCATCAAGCCAGCGGATAAAGGGGGCGCAGTGGTAGTCTGGCGCACTGACCTCTACATTGCTGAAGCCAAACGCCAACTCGAGGACACCACTTCCTACAGCCCCCTTGACCATGACCCCACCCCCCATCACCAAACCATCATCTCCCAGACCATACAGAACCTCATCACCTCAGGAGATCTCCCACCCACAGCTTCCAACCTCATAGTCCGGGAACCCCGCACTGCCCGGTTCTACCTCCTTCCCAAGATCCACAAGCCTGACCACCCTGGCCGACCCATTGTCTCAGCATGCTCCTGCCCCACTGAACTCATCTCTACCTACCTCGACACTGTCCTATCCCCCCTAGTCCAGGAACTCCCCACATACGTTCGAGACACCACCCACGCCCTCCACCTCCTCCAAGACTTCCGTTTCCCCGGCCACCAACGCCTCATCTTCACCATGGATATCCAATCCCTCTACACCTCCATCCGTCATGACCAGGGCCTCCAAGCCCTCCGTTTTTTCCTCTCCAGATGTTCCCAACAGTACCCCTCCACCGACACTCTCATTCGTTTGGCCGAACTGGTCCTCACCCTTAACAATTTCTCCTTTGAATCCTCCCACTTCCTCCAGACCAAAGGGGTAGCCATGGGCACACGTATGGGCCCCAGCTATGCCTGTCTCTTTGTTGGCTACGTAGAGCAGTTGATCTTCCGTAATTACACCGGCACCACTCCCCACCTCTTCCTCCGCTACATTGATGACTGCATTGGCGCCACCTCGTGCTCCCGTGAGGAGGTCGAGCAATTCATCAACTTCACCAACACATTCCACCCTGACCTTAAATTTACCTGGACCATCTCTGACACCTCCCTCCCCTCCCTGGACCTCTCCATCTCCATCAGTGACGACCGACTTGACACTGACATTTTCTACAAACCCACCGACTCCCACAGCTACCTGGAGTACACCTCTTCCCACCCTACCTCTTGCAAAAATGCCATCCCGTATTCCCAATTCCTCCGCCTCCGCCGTATCTGCTCCCAGGAGGACCAGTTCCACCATAGAACACACCAGATGGCCTCCTTCTTTAGAGACCGCAATTTCCCTTCCCACGTGGTTAAAGATGCCCTCCAACACATCTCGTCCACATCCCGTACCTCCGCCCTCAGACCCAACCCCTCCAACCGCAACAAGGACAGAACGCCCCTGGTGCTCACCTTCCACCCTACCAACCTTCGCATAAACCAAATCATCCGCCGACATTTCCGCCACCTCCAAACAGACCCCACCACCAGGGATATATTTCCCTCCCCACCCCTCTCCGCCTTCCGCAAAGACCGTTCCCTCCGTGACTACCTGGTCAGGTCCACATCCCCCTACGACCCACCCTCCCATCCTGGCACTTTCCCCTGCCACCGCAGGAACTGTAAAACCTGCGCCCACACCTCCTCCCTCACCTCCATCCAAGGCCCTAAAGGAGCCTTCCACATTCATCAAAGTTTTACCTGCAAATCCACTAATATTATTTATTGTATCCGTTGCTCCCGATGCGATCTCCTCTACATTGGGGAGACTGGGCGCCTCCTAGCAGAGCGCTTTAGGGAACATCTCCGAGACACCTGCACCAATCAACCAAACCGCCCTGTGGCCCAACATTTCAACTCCCCCTCCCACTCTGCCGAGGATATGGAGGTGCTGGGCCTCCTCCACCGCCGCCCCCTCACCACCAGACGCATGGAAGAAGAATGCCTCATCTTCCGCCTCGGAACACTTCAACCCCAGGGCATCAATGTGGACTTCAACAGCTTCCTCATTTCCCCTTCCCCCACCTCATCCTAGTTTCTAACCTCCAGCAACACTGTCCCCTTGACTTGTCCAGACTTGTCCGACCTGCCCATCTCCTTTTCCACCCTCTCCTCCCTGACCTATCACCTTCATCTCCTCCCCCACTGACCTATTGTACTCTATGCTACTCTATCCCCACCCCCACCCTCCTCTAGCTTATCTCTCCACGCTTCAGGCTCTCTGCCTTTATTCCTGATGAAGGGCTTTTGCCCGAAATGTCGATTTTGCCTGAAACGTCGATTTTGCCTGTCCTCGGATGCTGCCTGAATTGCTGTGCTCTTCCAGCACCACTGATCCAGAAACTGAGATTGAATGGTCCTACCCATTTTAGACAGGCTGACAGGGGGAGCAGTAACAATATTTCTGAAGATGAGCATTAGGATTGGACCCCAATATCTTTCCATAACCATGCTGTTTTGCCAGTGATGGAAACATGACAACTTAGCCATCCAGTGGGTGTCCAATTGAGCCCCTTGCATAGTCATGAAATTAAGTGTCATCATTGCCTCATGACACCATTGACATCTGCATTGAAATTTTACCCACATCAGGAATGCCCACAACAATGTGGGTGGGATGCCACATAAATCCTGGTGCCATCCAGTGGGTTCCAACTGGGGTGAAAGAGCACCTTTGATGGGTGTTTGATGGCGAAAGGAGGATCACCCTAGCAACAATGGTCACCATTGATGTAATAACAACTCAGGACCCTTCCTCAGAGGCAGGCCCCAGGTTACCTGATGAAGGGCTTTTGCCTAGAACATCGACTCTCCTGCTCCTCAGATGCTGCCTGACCTGCTGTGCTCTTCCAGCACCACACTCTCAACTCTAATCTCCAGCATCTGCAGTACTCACATTCACTCAGGCTACCCCAACCACATGAATGGCCTCTGCTAAGGGTAGCTGCTGAGCTGCCAACCCTCAGATCGGCAGTCCCTATGGTGGTCTCATGATTAATTATTGCTGGAAAATGCTGCCGGTAGGTCCTAGCATCTAATAAAGCCAGGACAGTGCTAGCTTTTGGTTCTGGTGTGAGAATGCGGTCAAGAGTGGTCTTTGTTGCTGGATTTCGATGAGGAAGGATGGGATGATATTGAAATGGAGCCTGAAGCTGGAATGGACTTTGTTGTAAAATGTAATGGGTTCTGAAAGAATTAGTGTTGGAGGCTTCATCCAATTTGTTGAATCTAGCTTGATATCTTGATGGAGACAGGTGTGTCATCATTGCCTCCTAAGTTATTATTCCTAGCTAAGTAATATAATTTGTACCTATTTCAATTATACAATAAACTACATCTTATTATAACTAGCTCTTCTCATTATAACTCATTAGTTGTTAATCGACTATTATTAGTAAGCAAATAGACTTTTATACCCAATGTAGAAAGGGGTTTGGACTGTTGTGGTGCAGGGTAGTGCCCCTACCTCAGGGCTAGATGGTCTGAGTTGAAGTCCCACCTGCCACATGGGAGTGCCATAACACATTCGCACGGGTGATTAAAAATAATGCGAAAGATAATTGGTGGCAATATTCTAACCCAATCACAAGTTGGTGGTTGGTTTCTCAACTTATACAACTGATCCACTGGACAAGTTGCCTGTTTCTGTATATGATGTAAAGGTGCCGGTGTTGGACTGGGGTGGACAAGTTAAAAGTCACACATTACCAGGTTATAGTCCGACAGGTTATTTGGAAGTAATAGCCTTCAGAGCGCTGCTCCTTCACCAGGTTCTGTATATTCTTTGTAATGTCACAAGGAAAGCTTCCATTTTATTTCAAATTATATTTTTCAGAAGAGTGAAAATCTATAATATCGTCCACATGGAAATCCACTTGATCAAAGTTGTATTTGATAGTTTGACTCTAACATGTCACAAGAACATAAGAACTAGGAGCAGGAGTAGGCCGTCTGGCCCTTCAAACCTGGTCCACCATTCAATAAGATCTTGGCTGATCTTTTTGTGGCTTCAGCTGCACTTACCCATCCTCCCACCGTAACTTTTAATTCCTTTGCTGTTCAAAAAATTATCTATCTTAGCTTTAAAAACATTTACTGAGGAAGGTTCAACCACTTCACTGGGCAGGGAATTCCATAGATTCACAACCCTCTGGGTGAAGAAGATACTTCTCAATTCTAATTTAGAATTAGATTCGAAATCTGCTCCCTCTAATCTTGAGTCTATGCCCTCTTGTCCTAGTTTCACCTGCCAGTGAAAACATCCTCTCTACTTCTATGTTGTCTATTACCTTCATAATTTTATCTGGTTCAATAAGATCCCCCATCATTCTGCTAAATTCTAATGAATATAATCCCAGTCTACTCAGTCTCTCCTTCTAAGTCAAACCCCTCAACTCCGAAATTAACCTAGTGAACTTCCTCTGCACCCCCTTCAATGCCAGTATATCCTTTCTCAAATAAGGATGCCAAAACTGCACACAGTACTCCAGATGTGGCCTCACCAGCACCCTATACAGCTGCAACATTACCTCACTGCTTTTAAACTCAATCCCTTTAATAATGAAGGACAAAATTCCATTTGTCTTTCTAGTTACCTGCTGGACCTGCAGACCAACCTTCTGTGATTCATGCACAAGGACACCCAGGTCCCTCTGCATAGCAGTGTGCTGCAAATTCTTAACATTCAAATAATGGTCTTTTTTATTGTTATTCCTACCAAAATGGATGATTTCACATTTATTAACATTGTATTACATCTGCCAGACCTTTGCCCATTTACTTAAACTATCTATGTCCATTTGCAAAGTTTCACAGCCCCCTGCATACTTTGCTCTATCTTAGTATCATCCACAAATTTTGACACACTACACGTGGTCCCCAACTTTAAACCATCTATATAAATTGTGAATAATTGCAGTCACAGCACTGATCCCTGAGGCACACCATTTGTCACTGATTGCCAACCAGAATAGCACTCATTTATCCCCACTCTTTGCTTCCAGTCCTCTATCCACGCTACACATTGCCCATTATGCCTTGCATCCTTATCTTATGCAGCAGCCTTTGGTGTGGTTGTGCAAGTCCTTTATGTCCTAGGTTTAGCAGAATAGCTCTAAATGTCATGTCTTGCTTGTCAAAGGTTTAAGTCTGTGTTATTATACTTATATTACCACGGTGAATTTGTACGAGTCTCAAATCAACCCAAAGGATGGAAGTATTCCACAAAGGGCTTCTTCTTCAGTGGAGGGAACTTTGACACACTTTCTCAGTTCTACTTAATGCTCTTTCCTTCAGCTAACAGTAGGACACTATTGATGTAGCTCAGGAGGAGAAGCTAAGCAGGTTCCCAGTCCTATCCAGAGGAGGATGATTTGTGGTCAGTTGACTATGAAGAAGGGCAGCTCATGGCCTATATTATTGTTCGGTGCCCATTGACATCATGATACTAGATCATTGTTATGAATGGAATCATCTTTTGAAGCAGAGGAGCAGTGAGATTTAATAAGAACTGGTAACAAGATGAATTTCTGCATGTGCTGTTAAAATATAAATATGACATGTTTTCTCTCACACGCAGAATGTCATCTGAAATGAAGTTTGGTCTCATTTAACTCCTGCTTTTCACATGAGATGTTGGTCAGAATTTAATTCAATGCTTGCAAAAATCATGTTTTCAGTACTTTGAAGAATATACACAATGATTTGCGAAACTCACTTAGCAGGGAACGTGAATCTTTTTGTGCTGGTCACAGCAAATGTCTGGATGTCATGAGGTTGCTTTCATTCCAATATGTTCATCACCATTCACCATTTATCTCCTAGGTTTAGCAGTATAGCTCTAAGTGTCGTGTTTTGCTGTGCATTTACATTAATTTATTCCTTATGCTCTAAACTGAATTTGAGAGCATATTAATCATTAGCTCCCAGGGTAGCTTTGGAAGACATGTGTACATAGATGGGCAAGGAGGAGGGTAGCTGGAGACTTTCAGTTATCCAAGTAAGGAATTGCTCTGCAATTGTGAAGAAAGTGATATACTTGATTCCATGACTTTTCAGCTATAACAGTATGTTTTATCAATTACATTATGTACAAATCTCTCAACTTTTCATTAGGTCTTGACCAAAGATGTGTAACTTTTTGATGAGTGAAGACCAGGCAGTTCACAAATTTACTGAATTAATCACTGTCACCGCTCAGCATTTGAAGGGTGTCAAAGCAACAATCTGGGCAAGCTTTGTGATGACAGTTTTCATTAAAGTAATGACTTCTCCAACTGACAAGCTGTTGTAGTCCTCGATCAACAATTTGGTGTTCACCAGTGTTTATGTCTGCAGAGTTAACCCTAATGTCAATCTATTGTCTTGGAGGTAGTTCAGAAATGTAGTGCTAATCATGATGATTTGATATTATGATTGCTGTCATAAGAGTGCAGCTAGACTGAATCCACAGACGCTAGCACCAAGTCACATGGGCATACAATGCTGACTACTTCCAATGTGTGATTGGGTAAATTGCTACCCCCCATCCATTTTGCTGACTGTATCTATAAGATCTACTTGGTCTAATGTGGTAAGGGACAACCTCTAGGTATTTAGTTAGCAGAGGCCCTTAAATTCAATCAAATGGTTTACTGCATGATAGCCATCAGCTACGAGTTACATTGGTAAGATAGACATTTTACAAAGACTGTGAGGAGACCAAGGGTGATCGGTCCATTCTCTTCGAGATTTTATGATGTTGTGAATTTTCCCCACCCATCTTTATGACAACATCAGATTGAGTGGAACTTACTGCAATCCTCAGAATTAACTCTTTCAGTCTCTTACCTTATATACAGTTGCAATACATGAAATACATGGCTAAGTTTGTGTTCTATCATGCAGTCAATTCCTGGGACCATCCCTTTTCCTGAAATAGTTTTGGTTTTGACAACTGCAAGGTGACCTTCATGTGTTACATGCCCTCAATAAGTGTAGACTGCAAATATTGTTACTGCAATCCATGAAATTAGATTAGATTAGATTACAGTGTGGAAACAGGCCCTTCGGCCCAACAAGTCCACACCGACCCGCCGAAGCGAAACCCACCCATACCCCTACATTTACCCCTTACCTAACACTACAGTCAATTTAGCATGGCCAATTCACCTGACCTGTACATCTTTGTGATGGTGGGAGGAAACCGGAGCACCCGGAGGAAACCCACGCAGACACGGGGAGAACGTGCAAACTCCACACAGTCAGTCGCCTGAGGCGGGAAATCATATAGAGTGCACTAATTTCAAACATTATTAGGATCTTCCAGGCTTGAAATCCAGCATCCACACCACCTTTGTTTTGATACTTCCGCAAGTATATGGGTATGATAGCCTAAAGTGGACAAAGTACACAATGCAATTGTCATTAAACTACACATTCCGCGGATTGTTTTTTGAATGTTGCACAAAGAACATACCTCACCAAATCAGCACATTTTTCTCTTTTGTTTCTTCCTCCAGCACATGGCAAAATACAAAGGGTATCCATACAATATTAGTTTCCATGCTGGCAGTTATATAAATATAGGATTAACCTGTATAAGCAATGGACAGAAATAAATGGGAAAAATATGCATGCTTCAACAGCATGATCTTGAACAATAAATATTTTCTCACAGGAGCGTGGGATTTTATAACTGTCATAAACTAGTAAAAACAGTATGGCATTAATGTTTAAGATATTCTTGTAGTTCTTTATGTTTTTTGCCTAAAACAAGTGGGCGGCACGGTGGCACAGTGGTTAGCACTGCTGCCTCACAGCGCCGGGTTCAATTCCCGCCTCAGGCGACTGACTGTGTGGAGTTTGCACGTTCTCCCCGTGTATGCGTGGGTTTCCTCCGGGTGCTCCGGTTTCCTCCCACAGTCCAAAAGATGTGCAGGGTCAGGTGAATTGGCCATGCTAAATTGCCAGTAGTGTTAGGTAAGGGGTAAATGTAGGGGTATGGGTGGGTTTCGCTTCGGCGGGTCGGTGTGGACTTGTTGGGCCGAAGGGCCTGTTTCCACACTGTAATGTAATCTAACGTAATCTAATCTAAAAAAAAAGTCTATACAAGAGGGTCATGTGGTGCAGTGGTAGTGCACCTACCTTGGGGCCAGAAGTCCGGGTTTAAATCTCAGCTGCTCCAAAGGTGTGTCATAAACAGATT
This sequence comes from Chiloscyllium plagiosum, assembly GCF_037043375.1. Classification (NCBI taxonomy): domain Eukaryota; kingdom Metazoa; phylum Chordata; class Chondrichthyes; order Orectolobiformes; family Hemiscylliidae; genus Chiloscyllium; species Chiloscyllium plagiosum. The sequence continues at coordinate 40,028,549 of NW_028270163.1, forward strand.
GATTAATAAAAATAACTAAACAAAGGAAAGGAGTGGTCATTTGGACTTGGCCCACATCCCTTTTCACCACTGGTTAACAAAAATCTGCATACCACAGTTTTGAAATGTACAATTGACCTAGACGTTAATCAATTCAATGAATGGTTTTCTAATGCTACAGACATGTCAGCTATGTAAGGAGTGCAATTTCAAATGAACCATACTAAATCACTTCAATTTCCAACACTGAAGAAGAAAAGAATTGAGGATTACAGTGTTTGATGAAGAAGGCTGAGTGGTGCTCCAAACCAGCCTGGACTAGTAGGACTGAACGGTCAGTTCCAAACTGTAAATTCTAAACAATTCTCTGCTCCTTAAAGAATGAAAACAATGCAAACATGTGACTGGAGAGTTTAAATCCAATACTAATCTTCTTTCAGTAAGATAATCATCAGTGTTGTTACCTTGGTGAAGCTTGATTGAAGTTCTTGTTAAGCGGAATTAATTCAAAATGATGGATTGCGTAAATCAAATCCAGTCGATTAATAAACTCCGTCATTGATTAAACCAATTAATGTTTTGTAAATGTGCCCATATACTTTCACATGAAATGCATATCAAAATAGGATTGTTTTGAGTCAAAATAGTTATTTTCTCCAAACATATTTTGCCATTTTCTTAAAGGCTGAAGTATTTGCAACCAAATCCAGCCAGAGGTGCCAAGTGAATGAGCAACCTTGTCTTCCTCCAGAAGTTCCCAATCTCACAGATGCCAGTCTTCAGCCAATTCAATTCACTTCATGTGATATCGAGAAACAGCTAAAGTCATTGGATACTGCAAAGCCTCTAGCTCTGATCAAATTCCAGCAACAGTACTGAGGCCTTGCACTCCAGAATTAGCTGAGTCCCCAGCTAAGCTACTCGAGTGCATCTATAACATTGGCATCTACCCAACAATGTGGAAAATTGCCCAGCATGGTATGTCCACAAAAACAGGGCAAATCTAAGCTGGCTAATTACTGTCCCATCAGTCCACTCTTGATCATCAATAATATGATGGAAGATATCATCGACAATGCTATTGAGTGGCACTCAGTGATATCCCATCCACAGTCATTCAGTTTAGGTTCTCACTTTGGTGGAGTGTGGCATCAAGGTGCCTCAGCCAAACTAGAATCAATGGAAATCTGAGGAAATGTCTTCACTGGTTTGACTCACACTAAGCCCAAAGGAAGATAGTTGTGGTTGTTGGAGGTCAATGATCTCAGTCATTAGATGTTAATGTTGCAGTTCCTCAGGTTAGTGTCCTCAACCCAACCCTCATCAACTGCTTGATTGGTGAACATTTTTCCATCATTTTGTCAAAAGTAGAAATTAACGCTGATGATTGCAAAATGTTCAGAAGCATTCATGGTTCCTCAGATACTGAAGCAATCCATATCCTGCTCCTATTTCTTGTGTTATTGTGTTCTAGGAGTATGGTATTGAGGTAGACCATGATCATGTTGAACAATAAGCAGACTCAATGGGCCTGCTTCTGTTTTTTGTGTTTCCAGAGGTGTCATGGAATATCTCCCCAAGTTCCTATGTGTGCTCATTATAAATCATCTCAACTCAGTCTGTTTGTACAGTTTTAAGAAATAAAATTGAATTCTTGCTGAACTCACTCCTCAAACCACAGAAAACCTGTCCCACTATGTCTTCATAATCACCTCTCTTGGAAGATGGGATCCATTCGACAGAACCGGTTTTGCAAAAAGCATTGCTTTTTACAAATATTATTATTAATTTATAAATACAAAGAAGATTGTGATAACCACAGGTCTATCTCATTCATTGGCATCACTAGTATTGGTTTCTTTTGGATCACGTTTAAGGGTGGTGCATGTAGGGAATGAGCTGCCAGGGGAAGTAGTGTTGATGGATACAATTTATGACATTTATAAGGCATCTGGATGAGTGGATGAATAGAGAAATATGGGCCAAACACAGGCAAATGCGACCAGCTTAGTTTAGGATATTTGGTTAGCATGGACAGTGGGACCGAAGGGTCTGTTTCCATGCTGTGTAACTCTATGATTCTATGATTCTATGTCCAAAAGCAGCAAGATTTGAACAATATTCAGGTTTGGGTTGATAAGTGGCAAGTAACTTCAGCGTCACGGCGGCACGGTGGTTAGCACTGCTGCCTCACCAGGGACCCAGGTTCGATTCCTGCCTTGGGCGACTGTGTGGAGTTTGCATGTTCTCCCCGTATCTGTGTGGGTTTCCTCCGAGTGCTCCGGTTTCCTCCCACAGTCCAAAGATATGCAGGTCAGGTGAACTGGCCATGCCAACTTGCCCATAGTGTCAAGTGCGTTAGTCAGAAGGAAATGAGTCTGGGTGGGTTATTCTTCAGAGGGTCGGTGTGGACTTGTTGGGCCAAATGGCCTGTTTCCATACGGTGGGGAGTCTAATCTAATCTAAAATTCATACCAAACAAATGCCAGACAATGATCCTCTCCAATAGGAGAGAATTTTCTCTTAACATTCATTACCATCATTGAATTCCCTAACATCAAAATCCTGGGGTTACCATTCACCTATATAATTTCTAAAGGTACATCAGGAGGACAGCAACTAGGATTCCTGCAGCGAGCAACTCACCTTCTGTCTTCCTAAAGCCCGTACAACATCTACACACTATTGGCGTAGTGTGAGTGAATCTGCTCCATTTGCGTGGATGAGTGCAGCTGCAACAACACTGAAGAAGATCAACTTTAGTCAAGATAAATCAGCCCGCTTGATTGGCATTCACTCCTTCCACCACTGAATACATTGTCAATAGATGATGCTGGTGACTCTTCATGTTTGTTACGATAAGTCTGAGGAGTTGGACTCAATATTCCCAGGATATTGTTCTAACTGTAGATGGGATTGGGTTATTTGCAGCCATTGCTGCACATTTTAAAGGCAATCTCTCACAAAAGTAGATGGCTGTCATGGCTGACTTCTGCCATGGGAATAACTAAAGCAAGTAAACAACTCCAATTTTCTTTTACATAGTATTTTTCACATTGTGACCCAGAATGCTTCACAGTCATTGCTATGAAACAAAATTTGACACTAAGTTAAATAAGGAAATAGTAAGGCACTATCTTCATGAGGCATTAATTATGAATCGTGCAATCATGCTGAAATCTATTCCTAAATGCCAGGAAAAGTGAAAACAATGAAGAATCACTGCATTTGAAATCCTGGTAGCATTAGTAGTTGATGGTATAAATAGAAGGGGAAGTTTCTTTGAACATAAAGTGCAAAATCGCCTCTGCAGAAAAGGGAGAATGCTTCTGGAAATAAATCAGTTAATTACAACTGATGAATGTGATGAATCAACAGCATTAGCCTTGAGGTCTACGACAGCCTTTACCCTGGTGAAACAGTGGATCCAAAGATGATTATTTTAGATCTGTTAAATATATCTCTTTAGTTATTCAGGGCACTCTTTACAATCATGTTGACATTGTATTGATTTATGGTTATGTTACTTCATCATCTGATCATTCTCTAACTCTTCATTGATGCTAGTTTAATTGAAGTAAGTTTAAACTAGTTTGCCTGGTGACATGGAATCCAAAAACCAATCCAGAAGAGAGTAAAAAGAACAAGAAGTGTGGGACAGGGGATCAATGGGTTAGTACAGAAGACAGAGAAAAGAAAGCATCCAAAATAGGTAGCTAAGTGTTTTTCAGGGATTAGTACCATGTGATTTAATAAAGTCACCATAATACTACTCTCTCATTAGAGGAAGACAACTGGCAGTGGTTTAACCTGAGGATCACCACAACTCATGTGAGGGGAGAGATTGCAAAGGAGAGTCTTTTGTGGTAACATCAACTGGTGCAAGAATTGAACCCACACTGATGCCATCACGCTGAATCATCTGATGCCATCACGCTGGTCCAGCCAACAGAGTTAAACATCTTGTCATAGAGCCATAGAGATGTACAGCATGAAAACAGACCCTTTGGTCCAACCCATCCATGCCAACCAGATATCCCAACCTAATGTAGTCCCATTTGCCAGTACTTGCTCATATCCCTTTAAACCCTTCCTATTCATATATCCATTCAGATGCCTTTTAAATACTGTAATTGTACCAGCCTCAACCACTTCCTCTGGAAGCTCATTCCCTACACACACCACCCTCTGTTTGAAACAGTTGCCCCTTATGTTCCTTTTATATCTTTCCCTTCTCACCCTAAACCTATGTGCTGTAGTTCTGCACTCCTCCCATTCACCCTATTCATGCTCCTCATGATTTTATAAACCTCTATAAGGTCACCTCTCATCCTCTGACACTCCAGGGAAAACAGCCCCAGCCTATTCCTTACTTCAGTTATTGGTAAAGTGTTGGAAAAGGTTATAAGAGATAGGATTTATAATCATCTAGAAAAGAATAATTTGATTAGAGATAGTCAGCACGGTTTTGTGAAGGGTAGGTCATGCCTTACAAACTTAATTGAGTTCTTTGAGAAGGTGACCAAACAGGTAGATGAGAGTAAACCAGTTGATGTGATGTATATGGATTTCAGGAAGGTGTTTGATAAAGTTCCACACAGTAGGCTATTGTACAAAATTCGGAGGAATGGGATTGTGGAAGATATAGCAGTTTGGATCAGTAATTGGCTTACTGAAAGAAGACAGAGGGTGGTAGTTGATGGGAAATGTTCATCCTGGAGTCCAGTTACAAATGGTGTACCACAAGGGTCAGTGTTGGGTCCACTGCTGCTCGTCATTTTTATAAACGACCTGGATGAGGGCGTAGAAGGGTGGGTTAGTAAATTTGCAGATGACACTAAGGTCGGTGGAGTTGTGGATAGTGACGAGGGATGTTGTAGGTTACAAAGAGACATAGATAAGCTGCAGAGCTGGGCTGAGAGGTGGCAAATGGAGTTTAATGCGGACAAGTGTGAGGTGATTCACTTTGGTCGGAGTAACCGGAATGCAAAGTACTGGACTAATGGTAAGATTCTTGGTAGTGTAGATGAGCAGAGAGATCTCGATGTCCAGGTACACAGATCCTTGAAAGTTGCCACCCAGGTTGACAGGATTGTTAAAAAGGCATACAGTGTTTTAGCTTTTATTAATAGAGAGATCGAGTTCCGGAACCATGAGATTATGCTACAGCTGTACAAAACTCTGGTGCGGTCGCACTTGGGGTATTGTGTACAGTTCTGGTCACTGCATTATAAGAAGGATGTGGAAGCTTTGGAAAGGGTGCAAAGGAGATTTACTAGGATGTTGCCTGATATGGAGGGAAGGTCTTACAAGGAAAGGCTGAGGGACTTGAGGCTGGTTTCGTTGGAGAGAAGAAGGTTGAGACGTGATGTAATAGAGACATATAAGATAATCAGAGGGTTAGATAGGGTGGACAGGGAGAGCCTTTTTCCAAGTATGGTGACGGCGAGCATGAGGGGGCATAGCTTTAAATTGAGGGGTGATAGATATAGGACAGATGTCAGAGGTAGTTTCTTTACTCAGAGAGTAGTAAGGGTATGGAATGCTTTGCCTGCAACGGTAGTAGATTCGCCAACTTTAAGTACATTTAAGTCGTCATTGGACAAGCATATGGACGTACATGGAATAGTGTAGGGTAGATGGACTTCAGATTGGTATGATAGGTCGGCGCAACATTGAGGGCTGAAGGGCCTGTACTGCGCTGTAATGTTCTATGTTCTATGTCTCTCTATAGCTTAAATCCTCTAGCCCTGGCCACATCTTTAAAATCTTTTCTGAACCCTTTCAAGTTTCACACCATTCTTCTGATAGGAAGGAGACCAGAATTGCATGCAATATTCCAAAGTGGCCCAACCAATGTCCTGTGCAGCCAAAACATAACTTCCCAACTCCTATACGCAATAAAGGAAAGCATACAAAACACCTTCTTCACTTTCCTATCACCTGCAACTGTACTTTCAAGGAGTTATGAACCTACACTCTAAGGTCTGTTTGTCCATCAACACTCCCCAGGACCTTACCATTAAGTGTATAGGTCCTGCTCTGATTTGTTTTTCCAAAATGCAGCACCTCACATTTATCTAAATTAAACTCCATCTGCCACTCCTCAGCCATTAGTCCAGCTGATCAAGATCTTGTTGCACTCCAAGGTAACCTCGTCACTTTCCATTACACCTCTAATTTTAGTGTCCTCTTGTGAATAATGTCAATGAGCTGATGGCACAGTTATCATTTGAAAGTGTGACAGTGTTGCTGAAACATGGTTTAAAGAGGGAAATGAATGGCAGCTTTACAGATGTTACCAGACCTGCTGAGTTTTTCCAGCAATCTCCTGATTGCCAATAATGGTCTTGGAGAATATAGTTTCAGTTCCAGGATCAACATTGGATGCCAGGATGCTGATAACTGAGGGTGGGAGAGAGGTTATGTAGAGGAGAGCTGTGGAGTTGTGAGGGGCAACACAGAGCCAAGGGCACAGGGTTGGCTTTCACCAACCACACCCCTCCCTGATGGTGGGTCCTTTGATCAGACACAGAGTGTGTTTGTCAATGAGGGATTCCATCCCTGAACGAGGCCATAAGCAAACCTGACTGGGTTTGTTGGTGGCGTTTGGGATACTAGAAAAAGCCAACTGTACTTTAGGAGAATCCCTGAGCCACCAATAAGTTCTAGTGAGCTCGGGAATAATTGACTGTAAATGTTTCACTAATGTATCTAATTACCTTTCTGCTTCCTGCAGGTAGGATTCTTTCATTGGCACTTTCCCATTGTAACCGGGGATAGTTTTCAGAATCAAAAACAAAAACTGCTGGCAAACCTTAACAGATCAGGCAGTATTTGTGAGGAGAAAACAGAGTTAAAGTTTCATGTCCAGTGACCCTTCTTCAAAACCAAGGAAATTCTGGTGAAGGATGATGTATGTAGAACCTTGCATCGAATTTTAAACAACACTTGCACATACACTTGAAGTGGTGCAAATTACAGCCCTATGGTCAAAGAAGGAATAAGTTGAGTAGCTCATTTTCAACTGTGATAGATATAATGGGCTGAATGGCCTCCTTTTGCATTGTAAACATTCTCTTCCTCTCCTCTCAGGCAATTCTTCAGGCTAAGGATGGCTTGTTTCTACTCCAAGTTGATTGGTCTGAAGATCACTGATGTCCAATGCATGATCTGCAGATTCTACTACCTCAGACAGGTGGTGCTTGAAGGTTTGGGCAAATGGATTGTTTGGAAATATACGTACTCATTCTTATGCCTTGACTTTGCTTCTATACATTCCCCCTTGAAGTGTTTGCTGTCTTCCCAAATAAACCTTCTCCACTGCTTGATCACAAGCCAATTGATTTCTTCAAGAATGCTTCGAGGACATCCTGAAAACATTTCCAATGTGCTGCTGGGACTTTCCTGAACGCCACCTACAGTAGTCTCTTTGTGTGTGGTGCGAGATGTATGAAATCTAGACTTTCTTATCTTGCTTCAAGAGATAGGGAAGTTTAGCACAGGAAACATGGTGATCCTCGACTATCTGTGAAAAGAACTCTGCACCACTAAGATTTCAGACCAACTGTCAGGCTGCTCTTGAAAAGCAGGGATTCTGAAAGTCCACTCGTGATTGTGATCCTTCTGCTGGAGACATCACAATTGATGGTCAATGGGGTCAATGGCAGAAGGTTGCAAGTGCCACTTAGACCGTTTCCTTCTTGTTTAAAATAGGGTTGCTTTTCAGACTGGAGACCTGTGACCAATGGTGTTCTACAGCAATTGGTCTTGGGATCTCTGTTGTTTTCCATATATATAAATGATTTGGATGAGAATATAAAAGGTATGTTTAATAAGTTTGCGGACAACATCAAAATCAGTGACACAGTACACAATGCAGAAGATTTTCTAAGATTACAAAGAGATCTTTATCAAATGGGTCAATGGGTTGAAATATGGCAAATGGAATTTAATTTGGTTAAATGCAAGGTGTTGCACATTGGTGCAATAAAAGGAGCAGAACGTATACAATTAATGTTAGAGCCTTGGTTAGTGTTGTATTACAGAGGGACCTAGGGTTCAGATACATAATTCTTTGAAGTTTGCTTCACATAGAGACAGGATGGTTAAAAAGGCATTTAGCAAACTTATAGTCGTTGCTCAGACCTTTAAGTATAGGAGTTGAGATGTCATGTTGAGGTTGTGCAGCTTGTTGGGAGCCCTCTTCTTGAGTACTGTGTGCAGTTCTGGTAGCATAGGAAGGATATCATTAAGCTGGAGAAGGTTTAGAAAAAGATTTACCACAATGTTGGCAGGAATGAAGGGTTTGAATTAGAAGGAGAGGCTGGATAGGCAGGGACATTTTTCACTGGAGCATAGGAAGTTGAGGGTTGACATTATAGAAATTTATAAAATCATGAGCTGTATAGATCGGGTTAAAGATACGTGTACTTTCCCTGGGATGGAGGATTTTGAGATGAGGGGGCATATTTTGAAGGTAGAGAGATTTAAAAAAGGCATGATGGACAGATTTTTTATACAGAAGGTGGTTTGCATGTGGAATGAACTTTCTGAGGAAGTGATGGATGCAGGCACAGTTATAACATTTAAAAGACACTTAGGTAAGTACATGAATAGGAAGGGTTTGAAGGAATATGGACAGTGGGACTAGTTTAGTTTGGGATTATTTTTGAAGTGGACTGGTTGGACTGAAGGGTCTGTTTCTGCACTGTATGACTATGAATCTATAAGACCAAGTGAGGCTTTTTGAAATTTGTCATTTTTAAGGTCCATAAAGTAGCCTATATGAGGTCACACAAGGCAGTTATCATCATCTTTCTTTTGGCAGGTCAGCTGCCACTGAATTGCTATGTTTCTATGCTGGGTCAGAACCACAAAGCCCCAGAACAAGAAATCTCCAGCTCTAATCTCACCACTGCTCCTCAATTCTACTATTTGTAAATCCATACTGGCAGAGATCACAGAGATCCAACGGTATCCATTCCTTTCAGCGTTTTTTGATAAATTCCTACAGAATATCATGGTTATAGCATAAGAATAGGACATTGACTCCAACTGTGTGGGGTTAATCTGATTATTTTAACTCCTTAATGCAGTGGAATAACCTTTCTCTTTAATTCACCCAATTCTATAATGTATAATTTTGTTCACTAGTGCTCTAATAGCCTTAGATTTAGTAGGAAATGAAGATGTTGCAGCAAACACATGGTGTGAAAGAGCACTTTCAGTGCAAATAAACTGACCAGTTCCTGACCTTCTTGAACTGATTGAGATATGTCAGACAGTTTTTGTTTCTCACGTGTCAAGATCCAATTAAATGGTTCATGCACAATAAAGGTCAGACCATCAACAGTCTTACTTGTCTCTATTACGTTAGAAGGTGCTTAATGCTACTTTAATCAGCTCTTGTTAACGTAATATATAGTCCTGCAACTTTGTTAAACACAGATAGGATTACAATTTTAGTGCGGAGGACAAATTACTAACAGAGATGGGAAAAATATTACAGCAGTTAGTTGCTGCATGAATCAGTTTTAGACTGCAAATTATTGATAGAGAATAAATTGTTATCTGACAACTAGCATTCTGGTTTAACAGAAGTATTTGAATTTTTTTTCACCAGTAATGGCTTGGGGCATACGTCACCAGTTGATGTGGTACTCAGCCAAAAATATGATAAAATAGCAGTCCTGTGTTCTGAAATGCTGTTCTGTTTTCTGAAATCTAGTTCAAGGAAAGAAATTTGCTCCTTGCTCTAATCTCAAGTGTATCTTATTTGCCCTTGAAAAAACATGCCTGCTAGCAAAGTTCATAGATAATACTGAAGGCTGAGGACTTCATCACCAGCCATGAGAGAGAATCGGTGCAGTTGGCCTGTAACTTGAACCCAGAGGTCAAAGGAAGTTGCTGATTCAACGCATCTACCACATGCAGAAAAGGATATAATGCAGGAAATAACGCACTGATTTTAATTGAATGGGAAATCATGGGTTTGATGATATACAAATTTCCCAAATGTTGTTTTTCTAGGATGCACTTTAGGAAACTAATGCAGAAATTGTCCTCATGTACCTTACCATTTTTTCCTTCCAAAGCTTTTTCATTGAAACTTAATTTTCTTTCCATGTAATATTACTATTGTCAGACTTTTTTTTCGCTGAAGTCACCCATGAGACTGTTTCTTCCCTGTAGAAACCCCTTCCACTTCTCCGAGTTCAGAGACCTTAAAATCTACCACTTTCATTTGTGCTTTGGATTACGATTACTAACCTCCCAATCTTTGGCTTAGTTTCCTGCTTTCCCCACATCACTCTGAAACACCAGGGGCAATTTTCTGTGTAAGGGCATTATATAAATCTATATTAATTTTTTTTGTTGTCAACTTATTAGGACAGTCTTCTGTTTTGAATTCTGCTTTCATTAGAGGTCAGAAATCTGGACAGGAGCATAGTTGCAATCTCCTGATATGTGCTGTTAATGAGCTTGGGTTGTGAAATTATTTGATAATTTTCACAAATTCAGTTCAGAAATGCTTCTTGCTGTGTATGGGCCTGAAAAGGTTAAGACTGATGAGTGCTGTAAGCCATGCCGAACATGAGTATGTCAGAGGGACATGGAACATAGAACAATACAGAACAGTACAGGCCCTTCGACCCTCGATGTTGCACCAACCTAGGAAACCAATCTGAAGCCCATCTAACCTACACAATTCCATTATCATCCATATATTAAGACTTTGCCTCCATACCAGGCAACATCCTGGTAAATCTCCTCGGCACCTTTTCCAATACTTCCACGACCTTCCTATAATGCGGCAACCAGAACTGCACACAATACTCCAAGTGTGGCCACACCAGAGTTTTTTGTACAGCTGCAATGTGATCTCATGGCTCCAAAACTCAATCCCTCTACCAATAAAAGTTAATACAATGAATGCCTTCTTAACAACCCTATCAAGCTGGGTGGCAACTTTCAGGGATCTATGCATGCAGACACTGAGATCTCTCTGGTCATTCACACTACCAAGAATCTTACCATTAGTTCAGTACTCAGTATTCCTGTTAAAGTGAATCACCTCACACTTTTCTGCATTAAATTCCATTTGCCACCTCTCAGCCCAGCTCTATGTCCCTCTGAAACCTGCAACATCCTTCCTCACTGTCCACAACTCCACCAATCTTAGAGTCATCCACAAATTTACTAACCCATCCTTCTATGCCCTCATCCAGGTCATTTATAAAAATGACAAACAGCAGTGGACTCTCTGTTATAGGATCTTGTAAGACTGAGGTCCAATATCTGACCTTCCTCGATATCTATCATAGCAAAATAACCTGTAACTAGTTGCTATCATGCAATGAACTATATCTTGTTAACTAAAAGAAACTCTTCTAGTTCGACCAGTAATTTGTTTTCCTCATTAAAGGTAGATTGTCATTTTCTCACATTACCTTCAATCTATTGATCTTTGTCTTAAACATGCTCAATGATTGAATTTCCACCACCCTCTGGGGTAGAGGATTCCAAAGATTCAACACTTTGAATGAAGAAATTCTTTCCATCGCCATCTCAAATGGCTTATCCTTTATTACATCCCCTGGTTCTAGAGTCACCAGTTCAGGGAAACATCCGATCCATATCCACTTTGCCATGTCCTTTAAATATCATATTATTTTCAAAGAGATTACCTCTCACCCTTCAAACTTCTCAGAAATACAGAGCCAATTTCCTCAATCTCTCTTCATAAGACAATTTCATCATCTCAGGGATTAATCTAGTCACCCTCCATTGTGCTCCTTCTACGATAATTAGATTCCTTAGAATCCTTTCTGAGATAAGGAAACCAAGCTTGTTCATAATACTCTAGACATTCAACTACAGCAAGACCTCTTTACTTCTGTACTGAAACTTCCTTGAAATAAATGCCAACATACCATTCGCCTTTCTAATTGTTTGCTGCACCAGTAGGCTAGCATTTAGTGACTCATGGACAAAGACACCCAGATTCATTTGGACAGCTACATTTCCCAAATTCTTACCATTTTCTGCCTCTCTAGTTATTTCAACCAAAGTTAATAGTTTATTCACATTATACTCCATCTGCCATGTTCTAGCTCAATCACTGAATTTGTCCAAGTGCTCGGGAAGCCTCCTTAAATCCTTTCAACTTATAGTCTTACCCAGTCACATGTCATAAGCAAATCAGGAAATATTACATTTCGTCCCCACACATCGACATCATTTATATAGAATGTGAACAGGTGTGAACCTACCACCAACCCTAATGATACCCTCACTGCTAGCAGCCTGTCATCTTGAGAATAATTGGTTTATTCCTTTTCTCTGCTTTCTGTCTGTTAACAAATTCCCAAACTTACTAGCACATTGCTCCTAATCCATTATACTTTAATTTTATTTTTGAGCCTCCTGAATGGGACTTTGTCAAAAGCCTTCTGAAAATCCAAATACCCCCATAGATTTTCCTTTGTTTATGCTACAAGTAACATTCTCAAAAAAACTCCAACCTGTTTGTTAAACATTATTTTGCTTTCATAAATCCATGTTGATTCTGACCAATTTAACATTCATTTCTAAATGCCTGGCTTTTGCACTATTTTTAATAGATTCTAACTATTTCCCTGTTCCTCATGTCAAGTTTTCACAACTATGGGTCAGAACCTTCAAGTTCTATGGACTTTTCTAATTTATAATTCCAAAACATATTTTTAAAAGAGGATGGATACAGCCAACAGTGGCTGCAGATGTAAATCAAGTGTCGGTCTGGAGAGACAGCGAGGGAGAGAGAGAACAGAATGTCACATCCACAGTTGTGAATGGTATTGCAAACAAGGGCTCTTTAAAGGTGGTGTGTGGGGAAGAACAAGTCAGAATTTATCGGACTATGAAATATAATGAGAGTTGAGAGTGTGGTGCTGGAAAAGGGTCATTCCTGATGAAGGGCTTATGCCAGAAATGTCAATTCTCCTGCTCCTCAGATGCTGCCTGACCTGCTGTGCTTTTCCAGCACCACATTCTCAACTCTGACTCTCCAGCATCTGCAATCCTCACTTTCTCCTATGAAATATAACCATCAAAGCATCCCTTATCTCAACAGCTATTCCCATCAATCAGACTCTGTAGTTTCCTATACTCTAAGTGGATGGTGGCAACAAACTTTATCTTGAGCCGAAACACATAGGGCATAGTGACCTGGCACACACATAACAACACATGCCAGTGAAATGAAGTCATAATAGAACGTTATCACTGTTGCAAAGCAGGGAAACGCAGCAAAGTTCAGACAAACAAGAGATGGAACCTCTTGGTGGTTCAGGAAGAAATCTTGACCATGATAACGGGAACACCCCTGCTTTTCTTTGAAACTTGTCCGTCCAGGGAACTTACTTTATAAATGTGATCAGTGACAACACGGTTTATGAGTGAAAAGCTGGCTGTGCCTTCTTGCAATATCTTCAAATCCTTAACGACATTTGCACACAAGCCTGAGCCTTGGGTACCTAGATATCCAATTAAAAATTAGCACCTTCAAGGCACAGTCTAGTGGCACAATTTTTCTCTAAATTATTTGTGTTTTCCACAACAAGCTCATACATCCACCATAGGCACATGACTTGAAAAATCTTTTTAATTCACTGATCAAGATTTTACAAAGTCTACTGGTTTTAATAACTGTAGCAGGACATCTAAGTAACATTTGTTCATCTGAATAATAGTCGCGACACTGGAACATGTGCTAAGGATATTAATTCCTTCAGTTTAAATCAATTGTCTTATGTAAAATCAGGATTGGCATTTATTAATGATGTTCAACATTATGCTTTATTGTCAAGATCTAATTTCACGCAGTGAGTCTGAATAATTCTGGCGGATATGATGCAAAGATATAATTACAATTTTCCATTCATACATATTCATCCCTGAAAATGAGTGAAGAGTATAAAAACATTAAATAATACCATTTCTTTAATGTATTATTTTCTGCATTATAACAAAGATATATATATATATATATATCTCACAGTGGTTTTACGTAATTTGTGAAAAAATCAAACATTATCACAACACTTTGGAACATGATTGGTAGTAAGAACTATATAATCTTTTAATAAAGGACATCATTATCCAAGAACTAGAAATTAATTTATAAAATAGAAAAAAGGGAATGTTGTAGTCTAAATTAAAATTTGTATTTACATTTTTATTTTTTATTGGAGGATTTAATTACAACACATTTACAAAATTCATTTTGTTGGCAGTTTTACCCATTAAATTATGAATGTTCAACCTACATTCCTTGAAAGATTAAATGAGCCAATAGATCATGTGTGACTGGTAATATTTTAGAACAATTCTTTATAAACTTTTAACTGATCTTGGACATCCTTCACCCGAACATGGAAAATGAAAACAATTCACTCTGAGGGAGAACTCCTAAACAAATTATATTGGAAACAAGAAAATGAGAAGGTCATGATTAACAGCTGAGTACAAAGGAAATATGCTGAATCAAATATTGTTTCATTTCCTTTGTGACTTTTCTCAGTTCTTCATTTTGCTATCCTTTATTTTCGACACTTTGCTCTGAGCACATCCCACAGTGAAAGAAAAATGCCCTGTGTATAGTATAAAGCCACTTCTGTGGTCAAAGTCCATCCTTTATCATATGGGACCACCTGTATGCCTTTACACTTACAATCGAGCAATCCAACCCCCTGGTGTAAAAATATAGAGATGGACAGCAGAAAGTCTTTGAAGTGGTGCATCACTGCTGTCCTCTGCTGCCCATAAATGCACATTACAGGAAGCCCCACATACTAAAATCGTTTTTAATCAATCTGTACAACATAGAGTCAGAGATGTACAGCATAGAAACAGACTCTTCGGTCCAACCTATCCATGCCGACCAGATATCCCAACCCAATCTAGTCCCACCTGCCAGCACCCGGCCCATATCCCTCCAAATCTTTCCTATTCACATACCCATCCAAATGCCTCTTAAATATTGCAATTGTACCAGCTTCCACCACTTCCTCTGGCAACTCATTCCAAACACGTACCACCCACTGTGTGAAAAAGTTGCCCCTTAGGTGTCTTTTATATCTCTCCCCTCTCACCCTAAACCTATGCCCTCTAGTTCTGGACTCCCCAACTCCAGGAAAAAGATTTTGTCTATTTATCCTATCCATGCCCCTCAATTTTATAAACCTCTATAAGGTCACCCCTCAGCTTCTGACGCTCCAGGGAAAACAGCCCTAGCCTGTTCAGCCTCTCCCTGTAGCGCAGATCCTCCAACCCTGGCAACATCCTTGTAAATCTTTTCTGAACCCTTTCAAGTTTCACAACATCTTTCTGATAGAAAGGAGACCAGAATTGTACGCAGTATTCCAACAGAGGCCTAACCAATGTCCTGTACAGCCGCAACATGACCTCCGAACTCCTCTATTCAATACTTTGACTAATAAAAGAAAGCATACCAAATGCCTTCTTCACTATCCTATTTACCTGTGACTCCACTTTCAAGGAGCTATGAACTTGAACTCCAAGATCTTTGTTCAGCAACACTCCCTCGGACCTTACCATTAAGTGTATAAGACCTGCTAAGATTTGCTTTCCCAAAATGCAGCACCTCAAATTTATCTGAATTAAACTCCATCTGTCACCTCAGCCAATTGGCCCATTTGATCAAGATCCTGTTGCAATTTGAGGTAACCTTCTTCGCTGTCCACTACACCTCCAATTTTGGTGTCATCTGCAAACTTACTAACTGTACTTCTTATGTTCACATCCAAATCATTTATGTAAATGACAAAAAAAAAGAGAACCCAGCACCGATCCTTGTGGCACTCCACTGGTCACAGGTTATGACATATTGCCTGGGTAGTTAGAAATTGAACCCATATCTCTAGTCCAGAGATGAGGCACTACCAGTATGTCACAAGAGCCCAAAAACAAAAAGGATGATAAGTGTTGTTCTATATGCTGACAGACTGAGAGACAATTGAAAATCATTCCCTTCTCATAAATTTACTATGAATACATGGGCCACACACAAGTATTCACTTTTCCACACCTCATGAGGAAAAACATCATTTTGAAATTGACTGCAGTAGAGAGCTTATGGGAGTAAGGTGGTTCTAGTTTTGAATTAGAATGTTATTAAATGATGCCAACTTTGACCTTTAGATTACAAAACTGCATTGAACAGAACCTTTCAGAGCAAGCGATTATTTCAATTATACCAAATTATGAAAATAATAATAATAATAATAATAATAATAATAATATGTTCTTGGCCAGTAGATTTTCTGTGGTGCTATATTTTACCTTAACACATCTTCCAACAGCATTTGAATGTACCTAATGCCTGTTTCTGTTACTTTCCCTAAGATAGTATTCCATTCATTTACACTGTGTAGAAACAAATATTTTAAACCTATTTTAAGTGGAAATTCCTATCCAATTACCCTACTCACCCAACTTAATTTAAAGTAACATTTCATTATTTGTATCATGCAAAATGTCATGTACATTTCATGGATACTGCTCCCAACATGGTGCCTTTTACTACAGGAGCACAGACTGAACTATTGGGGACATGTAGTATATTTGAGTCTCCATCCTCCCTGTTATTTAATATAACAATGCAAAAAATTGAAAGCATGATAAGTTGCCCAGATTTAACTTCCACCTACGGTTGGAGAGCCTCAGCTTCTCAACATTTCTCATATCTCACCCCCTTTACTTTTGGTATCATTCACTAATCACAAATTCCATCATGTGGCCACTCATCCACAATGGCTGCACTGCCACAGTGCATACAAAAGAATGTTGCAGCCAGCATTCCAGGAACTGGTCTTAAGGCCACCACGTGTGTTAGATATTGGATAGAGGAATGCTACAAAAAAAAACTTGACCTTGCACTATGGTCTTGCATTGTCAGGTGAAATCAACTCAGTGGCATAGGGGTATAAGGGACAATCATTCTTACATCCCACAACACCTCATCCACATGAGTACCTAACAATGGAAACAACTGATCATTTCAAGTTTCCTAAATGCCTTGTTATCTTGCACACAAGAAGTGATCCCTCCTCCCTTTGTATTTTCCTGTGTGCTTGAACAGCGCTTCTTCTCAATTTCCAACTCCCCTTTCTAAACATTTGGAAGCTATTTCCTCTTTTGGGAAGTTCAGAATAAGGAGGCAAAAGTTTAAAATTTGAATCGGGCTATTCGCGGTGAATTAGGATGCGCTTAATGCCCGGAGCAGGGACTCCTGGTGTCAGCCCAGGCAGCAGCAGTAGTGGAGCTGGCGATTCCTGGTGATGGGGTGAGTGTCGGTCTAGTGCAGGACCCAGCATCGGCTGCCTGTTGGCGAGGTGGATCCAACAACAAAGAGATGGTGCCTGAAGAATGGCGACTCCTACTCTAGTCAATCTGGCATGAGTGTCCTTGGTCAGCTGACTCAGACCTTGGGGCTCATGGTGGAGGCTGAGGAGCCAAGATGGACTGTTTTTCAGCTTTGCCTTTTCTTCTTTTGACTTGAATGCCACTGGATCACGGTGACAGTTGAAGCTTTTCACTGTATTTTACCGTGTTGTTCATTGTAGAGTACAAGTGACAATAAACCAAATCACCAATCCCAAAAGGGAAACTGAAGACTTGAAAACAACCTTAAAGGCAATGGTGTTAAGGCTTACAGTTTCAAAGCAGATAAAACACACTGTAATACAGATCATCCACAATCAAACATAACGGCAGGACAGACTCAAGGGGCTGAACAGTCTCATCCTGTACCTGTATTCCTTCCTTCCAAATGAACAGTCTCATGGTTTATCTGAACATGCTCAAAGCTTTTGACATTTCCTTTAAAGGAATTATTTGTTCAACTCAGTCAATCTTGTTCTTTTAAGCAGCAGAGATTTAGATTGATAAGTGTCAGAATGGAGGCTAAGCTGCCAACAAAATAAATATTAGCTGTCCCAGCTGCAAAGGTTTGAGAGCCACACAATGTTCTAGTATCAAATGGGATCAAGAAGTGGTGTTCTCAGATCAGAGGTGTGCAGAAATTCTCACTTGGAATCACAACAAATTCAGATTATCTTAATGGGTATGCAAGGCAGCAAAAAAAGTGCAGATTAACCAGTAAATTGATTGCAAGCAAAAAAACCTAATATAAGTGCTTAAGCTGGAAAAAGTCATCACCGCAAATAGTAAACTCAAATGTCTTGTTCAAAGAATAATTTAACACTGATGCAAATTTAAGGTGAGACACAAACAGAAGCCAGGTGCTATTTATGCAGCTGGGGCATCTATCTAAGGCAGTAAACAGGTGAATATTGTGGCCACATCACTAAAACAGTTTCTCTGAATCTCAAACTCTGGCTCTGGCATTCAAGTGGGAATAACACTTGAGTTACAGTAGATAAAAGAGTTAATATTGATAAAGTAGCAACTAGATGTAATTTGCCAATTTTAGAAACTACTTTTCATCCAGTAATTGAAAACAAACTGCACACGTCACAGAATGCTTTGAGGTACATTTATTTTACAATAAGAAAGCACAGCTTAAGAATAGATATACATGTAAGAAGTTGAAACCATATCTTATCAAAGGGACAATATTTTACAAATCTTCTACCTTACAAGTGTGAAGTGTCTTTTTGCATAATGACCAATTGCTAATGAGTTTAAAAAATTCACAAATATATGTATTTCAAAAATAGTGACACAGCACGCTTTGGTGGTCTCTCAAGTGAATGATTGTCCCTATAACAGCATCTTAGGCTAATCTTGAATACTGTCCCTTATACTTTCTAATAATAGACACTATGTAGCTTTGTAAATACAGCCCCACACATACAGAGAGCAAATAAGCTGAAATTATTTCTGCAGAATCCAGTATCAAAATATATTTGGTCTAAAAGCAACAAGATAATTCACAATCTTTCTCACACTGCAGAATTCTACCCTACTTTGAAAGTTCTGTGACAATTAGATCTGCTTAAACAATTACAAAAATAAATGCTTTATGCAGTCATGACCACCATCACAGATGAGTAGGTAGGGTACCTCCTTCAGTGGTTGGAGCCATAGCCTCAAAAGTAAAACCTTTTCCAATATAAAAACCATATACAACTTTTGTAACAAAACATTTGATCATAACTTGTTGAATGGATTTAATGGCAGATAACTGATCTTGAGCAATCTAATGTGGATTAGAGCTGCATTCTTACCATTTTGGCATGGGCTGCTTAATGCAGATGAGCAACTTGTGAGTTCCCTGAGGACCATGCATCTATCTGCTTCTGAACCGTCTGCTATGGGTAGGACAAAAAGAGATCTCACTGCAATGAGTGTTTATCCAATTGCAACTACACTACTGCTGAAACTTCAGCTAAACGAGATGAAAATCAACATGGTAACAGTTCGAACCCAAAACAGAAAAAAATCCATGCTAAACAAAGATCAGAACCAATTCCTTTTTGATTTAGGTATAATTAATGTTTAACTCTAAAGGACAATCTAAAATTAAAGCTTAATATAAATCCAAAAGCAGAATAAAGCCCAACATTCATTCTTTAGGATTTACAGGCGCTTTCTCCGTATTACAAAGCCCAGAAGGTTATATATTCTTTGCTTTACTTTTTAAAATCATAATTGAATAAAAATAGATGTTAATTTCTAAGTTATAAAATCATAGAATATTTTCACACAGAACATGTACATTTGACACATGTGCCTATGCCAGATGTAATTTATTCACAAGGTTTTAATAATAAACACGTAAAATTAAATGGTTTACTACACTGGTGTGTTTCTTCAGCATATTTTCCTCATCATGTTCCTTCTTCATTCCTTCTTTCGCCTTTGTGATCCTAACCTGCTTTTCCTGTAGCTCAGTTTGCATTTTATTCAAAAACTTAATAGTTGCTCCAAACATACACAGTTTGAAAATAAAATTGGAGAGTTGGGGGATGAGGACTAATTTATTTTCAAATTTTCTTAACTAATCGTAATTAGTTTTACATAAATATTGGAAAGCAAACTAATCTCAAGATAAGACTTTTAGCTCCTTTGCATATACAACTTTATGGAGGCACAGCAGGAAATGAGTGCAGGTCAGTTTTAAAGCATTTTCTTACACGTGACTGTTGGCAATGTATAACATCTGAAAACTTAAAGTACAACCTTACACCTCTGCACAATGAATACTATTTGTTTAAATAATTTAGCATCATGATGCAGGATTCAAGACCATTATTTTATGAGTTCACATTCCAGTTTTGATTGTCACCTGAGAAGGACTTCAGTAGATTTTCAATAGGACTTCTTGATAAAAGCTTCAAGGAGCTGATTCATCAATCTCTGAGGAAGAAGAGAGTTATCAAGGAGCAGAGACTGTTTCAACAGGACCCTTGCTGTCTGACTCTCAATGAGACATAGACAATGATGGCAATGTTGTTTCTTGAATCAGATTGTCTTGCAATTGAAGAAATTGTGGCCAGAAACATGTCCTTAGGATTTAGTCAATGTTGCATCTGTGGGCTAAAAGAAAAGCTCTTTGAAGAACAGCACTAACAGAGCATCCATAACTAACTATTAGAAATTTACTTACATAGTGAGTATCTCTTTAAAAAAAAGTTAATCTTTACAAGGAAATAATGATTTTTCCCAAATTAGGCTGAATTATATTACATTTCTTTAAATTTAATATTTTGCCAAGAGATATGAACCCTTTAGTTTTCCCATGAAACATATCCATTTTATCATTGAGAAATTTTGAAAAAATTATCAGAATGAAACTTCCTGACAATGGTGTCTGGAATTAAAAAGGAAATGTTGCAAAATCATCCTTGGTTTGAAGCGAAAAAGCCAATGTATTCATCAGAGTGTTGAGGAAATGTAATCAGATAGTGCTTGTGAAATGTGTGTCAAGTTTCACTGAAACTATGTATAATATCAGAGATAGAGAAGCCAGAGCAGGAATGAGAAAGATTTTAAAATAGTGAGCTACAGGACATTCAAAATCACACAGGCAATGCAGGCAGAGGTATTTAACTTCATTTGTTGCTGGCTTCTCCAAAGTAGGGATTTTACTTGTCCACAGCTAAATTTCATTAATATTTTCTTATATAAAGTTGCTTCATGGTGACAGCCACTGCTAATCCCTGAACTAATCATCATAGAACAAATTTAATAGTGGAATTCTAATACAGGTATTAGATTCCTTGTTCATCCACAAAGGGGCCCAACAACTAGTTTAAGATAATTTTAAGTCGGAGGCTAAACCAAATGTAAAATATGGAAATCCGAAATTATACAAAAATGATGCTAGAGAAACTCAGCAAGTCTTGCAGCATTTCTCCTTGTTCATGGGATGTGGGCGGAGACCATGGGATCCGGAATCAATGTTGAGGACTCCCTTCCGAACCTATACCACTGTGCTGCCAGTTCTGGTGTATCTATCCTGCAGTGGGACAAGACATACCCATGGATGTTGATGGTTGTGCTTGAGCCACTGTCTGTAAGATATGATTCTGAGAGAAATACTATTTCATGCTGTTGCTTGACTAGTCTGTGGGACAGCTCTCTCAATTTTGGCACAAGCCAGATGTTAGTGAGGACAACTTTGTAGGGGTTGACAGGGCTGCATTTACAATAGTCTTTCCCAATGCTTAGATCAATGCTGAATGGTCCATCCAGCTTCTTTCTTGTTCTTAGACCTTGTCGCTGTTTGATTAAAAAAGCAATGGTTTGATCTGCCATTTATGAGAACATTTAAAAGTCAACCACACTGCTGTGGGTTTGGTGTCACATGTAGCCCAGACCAGGGGATAGTAGGTTTCCTTCTCTAAATGAACATTAATGAAATTGGTAGGTTTTTACAATAATCCACAATTGTTTCACGGTCAGCATTAGACTAGCTTTTAATTCCAGATTTATGAATTGAGTTCACATTTATGGAGCAAGAAAGAAGAGTTAACATTTAGATCCAGTAGGACTTCTTTAGTTTCAAAAACTTAAAGCCTCTATTTTCATAGATGCTGCCAAAACAGCTGAGTTTCTCTTGCACTTTCATTTCATGCACTTTCAGGAAGAAACGTACTGGCCTCTGAAATTGAACCTTACTGTTTTTATATCTGTATTACACTAGAAGATGAAAGAAATCAGAATGCGGAAATGACAATTATATTCTTAACAAAAGTAGTTTCACCTAGGTGGACCAGCAAATAGATTTGAGGGTGTAGTTTCATAAGACACAGATCACGGGTTTTAAGACCTTATGCCTTTCCAGTTTCTCAACCCATTTAATGTAAACACAATTTAACATAAATAACATGTGGGGAGTAATTACACAGAAACAAGCAGAAGATCAAATGGATATTGTTGCTTTTGCTTTTCAGTGGAAATGCTTGCAATAATGTTTTGGAAATGCTTTTCATACGCAAATTGTTCTGTTTGTACCTAAGTGCATTTTTCTAATACCAATATATAATAAATACAGAAAAAAAGACCAGGATCTTCAGTCGCATGCATTTTCTAGGGTGTGACAAAATGCTTGCCAGAAATTGTCTGTCCTTCCAGTATTCCACCTGAAGAAACCAATGGCAACACACTGTTCTTCAGAAAGTAGGTGGAATTTCCACGACAGGGATCAGTGCATAACAAGACCTAAACATCAGCAGATTCAAGCAGCAGACAGTGCAGCAACCCAAATCCATACCATCTGATTGGGAGAGAGCAGCTGCACAGCTTTTATTTCGTTTACAACAATTCTTCTGCGTGAGATTAAAATATTAGGAGATGAGCATTTTGTTTCTTTAGGTCATATTGAACTGGAACCTGGGTCTTTAGGGTTCCAAATAACATTCCTCCCATTTACCATTATCTCTTTCTAGATATGTCAAAAAAAAGCCTGTTGCTGTTCCCTCACTAATGTGCAGACCTTACATTTCTATATCTTTGATGGGACAAGTAACCATTTTTCAACCTTGGTTGTTCTTAGGTGCAGATTAATCATTAAAAATTGAAAATAAATTTGAGGCCAGAGCTAAAATAATCTATCTTTCTGAGTGGAACTGAAATTAGTTGCAACTCAAACCAGTGAGTATTTTACTCTTACTACGTACCTTTCTGAGAAATGCAATAGCAAATCAATCCGAGAACCAAAATCAGCAGCATTGTGACTGCTACACTGACAGCAACGGTCACTGTTTGGAAACTGGAATCTGGAAAATTAGAATGTCATCAATTACTGTGGTTCCTTTGCAACAAAATTAATAAATTCACTATTCTCTTCCTCTGTCTCAATGACCATGGAAGTTACATTCTGTGACAAACAGCATATGAACTTTAGTGCATTTGTATGCAATACAATATTGCTTGGTACCTGAATGCCTCTGTTAATGAATATCGCAGCAGTGCACCTATGACGGTGGGAAGGACTATGTAATGGTAAGAGTATGGCTTACCATGCTGTTCACTCCACTGCCATATTCCCCAAGGCCCCACCACAGGACAATAAGTGCTCCTGTCGGAGTCAGGATTTTAAGAATCAAATTGGGATTCTCTCACATAAATAGTACTCAGATTGAGTCCAGCACTCATATTATGGCAATGTAGGTCTACATTTACTGTTTTCCCATCATCTTAAGGCTAAGAAACATACTGGAAACTACCAATACTTTCTAAGTTGCTTTTCACAACATCATTATCCCTTGTCATGTGCTATTTTAAAAATGCAGTTGTGAATCTTTTCACTAGAAGATACATTGATTACATAGTTGATGTTAACATTACAAAAAGCACCTTACCTTGACCCAGAACTTGAATCCAGTTGCTAGTTTGTCCATTAATTGAGCAGTAATATCTTCCAGGATGGCTTGCAATGTGAGTGAATTGATTCTGTTTTGTACTTTCAGTTGAATTATTTTCTGAATGCACAAAGTACCAGGTGTAGAATCCTGTGGTTTGGTAAGTTATACTGCAATTCAGCGTGACTTGGTAGCCCTGAATTGGGGGATCTGGATTTGAGGTCAATTTAACAGACAAATCTGAAGAGAAATTCAGAACGGAAATCTCTGAATGACCAATGAAATTTGATTTAAGATGTAGAAAACTAATCTGAACATTGAGCAAATTGTAACAGGCTTTCTTGGGGTTTCAAAGCAAACACAATAGCTGCACACAGTATCATAACAGAACCTCTGTGTCCATGTATACACCAGTAAAGCTCTTATGTGTTTTCTAGTGTAGAGATCATATAAATATTGCAGTGTATAGCTAAGGTGTGTGCCAATAGCCCAGGAAGACTCACCTGCAGTTTTCCACAACCTCCCCCATACTTCCATAGTTGACTTTATTTAGTTTGACTTTTATTGTAAAGAGATTGGAGTTCAAGAATAAGAATGTCTTGTTACATTTACATAGGGATCTGGTAAAATCACACTTGGGAGCTCTGTGCGGAGTTTTGGTCCATAAATTCTCAGATGGATATGCCTGCACTAGAGGTGTACATCATAGGTTCACAATATTGGCTCCTGGATGATGTGAATATTGTGCTTATACTCCCTGGAGTTTGGAAGGATGAGAGGTGGCCTCATTAAAACATACATGATTGTGAGGGGGCTTGACACAGAATTTAATTCATGGACTAGGAAAACTAGACAACGGGGAATGGGCACAGTCTCAGGATAAATGGTCAATCATTTAGGTGCAAGATGAGAAGAAATTCTTCATTCAGCCACTTGTAAATCTTTGAAATTTTCTATCCCACAATCTGTGGATGCTCATTCCTTTAGCATATTTACGGTTGAGGATAATCAAATCTTTGACCTCTTGGGGATTTGGTGTTGTATATGGCAGCTAGTACCTGAAAGGGTTAATTTATATCAAGATAACTCAACTCATCAGGATATAAAGGACTCTTCCTTAGGGGAGGAGCTAATCCATTGCATGTTAAGGGTTCAGTTATGTATTTGTTAAGAATGTTTCAGTAGCAGTAAGGTGTACTTATTTTTAAACAAAGCCTGATAATCTCTCAAGAAACTATTAATTCGTTTGGGATAAATAAAACAAAGAACTGTGAATACTGGAGATCTGAAACAAACAAGTGCTGAAGAAACTCAGCAGCTCTGGCAGTGCCTGTAACCTTTCTTCCACTTCACACCGTTGATAGTGGTATTCCAGGAAAGAGCACTCATCCAGCCAGGGAAAGCAGGAATAGTGACATTCACTCCTTGGACCACTGAGCATTTGGGTAGGACCTGAGTAACTTTGGAAGGAGGAAGGAAGAAGACAGAAACAAAAGAAGTACATTGGAGAGGAAAAGCAGCTGTCAGCAGCACTTTATAAAGTAAGGAGAGCAGCTGGAAGCAACCTTTTGGATCTGCTTCTTTTTTCTTCCTTCCACTTAAGTAAAGGCATGTTGGATGTTTCCTGTTAACCTCTAATATGGCCTGAAGGAATGCCTGAGACATAATGGAATTAGGGAACTGGTGATGGATGTGTTTAGTGGGGACTTTGACTACCAACAAAATTTCTCATTGATAACTGCGATGAAGTTAGAGATAGGTGTGTGAATATGAACATGATAGTTATATATATGGAGCAGAAAATTCTTTTAACATTGGAATGTGTGAAAGGGAGCATGCAGTAATCAACACGATGGTTTATAAACCTTTGGCAGATCAGCCAAGCTATAAATTATTGGGTTGTACATGCTAAGAATTTGTTGCAGGTCGTTAATGTATATGTCCATATCGGTTAGTTTTTGGTATCAATAACAAAGTTCAATCAGTAATAAGTGATCAGCCTCCAGCTTGGGAAGGGGATACAATTAATTCTATTTTCTCAGAGCATTTGAATGCACTTTCTGCAGACAGAATGGCTTTTGTGAAAGCTAAGGTCTCAGAAGGTATTTGGTGAGACTTAAGATAGAAGGTGAAGCCATTGTGAAAAACATTTTCATTCAGGGATATATGGTTAATAATAAGAGAGAGGGCCTTAAAGAATGGAGAGGTACTGGAGAAGGTTATGAGTAAAGACAAGTAGTAATTTTACAGAATGTGACCTTACTGTGCGGTTGCGTTCTCTAAGTGTTGCTTAGTATGGATTATAAATTAGTAAATTCTGAAAAGATGATGCAAAATAATGAGGATGTCTCATAACCAAATGGTGCACAGCTTTTAGTATCAAGCTGCTACTTCTGACAGATCAATTTGGTAGTCAACAAAAGGCCCAAAGGACAACTGTCAGAAGTGGGTACCAAACTCCATCAACAAACACATCGACCTGGACCCAATATACCAACCACTACAGCGGACAGCTGAAACTGACAACCGGAAGCGGCAGGGACAGACCACTATAAACACCGGAGGAAACATCAAAGAAGCGCTTCGCAGGAGGCTCCCAAGCACTGATGATGTCGCCTAGCCAGGGGACGAAACGTTTGCAACAAAAACTTCCAGCTCGGCGAACAGAACCACAGCAACGAGCTACAAATCTTCGCACAAACTTTGTGGGTACCAAAGTCAAAGATTTACCAGAAGGGGGCTAACTAATGGAGTTCAATAAGTAGAGCGAGGAAGCCACCGGAAAATATCAAAGTTGAATGAATGTACAGGATGAGGGGCGGGGGATCAGGCCCATCGATTGGAAACATGAAGTACAAAGAAACAAGGCAGGAAAGCACGTGTACACTCAAATAGTGGGTCTGGGAGTGAACATGCCATGCAAAAGAAATCACAAACTGTTGAAAGAAATCTTATTAATAATTGGGGAAGATCAAAGAGTAGCAGTCCTGAAAGGGATAGGACGCAAGATAAAATAGTTTAACAAGGTTAAGAAATATAGAACAAACCAGGAGAAGAGACCTGTGTCATAGGGAAGACTTAGTGGCCATGAATAAATGAGAAAGCAAGTCAAAAGAAAATACCAAATAACCGAAGCCTCAAATTTGGAGGGAACTTGGGTGTTCGCTGCGATGCCAGATAGAGAATAAACCAGCACTACGGCAGGGCTGGATATGCATGGAACAATCTGTCCCCTGATGGAACTCACAAGATTAAAGCAAGGAGAGGATCAACTTTTCCACACAGAGGGTAGTGCATAAACAGAATGAACTGTCAGAAGCAATGGTTGATGCAAGTACAATTACAACACCTAAAAGACAGGTGGATAGGTATATGAATAGGAAAATCTTTGAGGAGAAAGTGAGGTCTGTGGATGCTGGAGATCAGAGCTGAAAATGTGTTGCTGGAAAAGCGCAGCAGGTCAGGCAGCATCCAGGGAACAGGAGAATCGACGCTTCGGGCATAAGCCCTTCCTGAAGAAGGGCTTATGCCCGAAACGTCGATTCTCCTGTTCCCTGGATGCTGCCTGACCTGCTGCGCTTTTCCAGCAACACATTTTCAGCATATGAATAGGAAAGGCTTAGAGGGATATGGACTAAATGCAAATTTTGGGAAAATTGGTCAGCGTGGACAAATTGAACCAAGGGTCTATTTCCATGCTGTATGATTCCAGTGACACAAGCTTTTTATGAAAACAGGACCAAGGTATATACAGTAGATTCACTGATGACAGTAAATTAAATTGTTAAAGTTGTCTTGGCTTCATTAAAAATAAATGCTTGGAAGGCTGGATCGACTGGTATTAAAGCTGCTTTCCTGCAGGAAGATTGCCTCAAGAAGGGTTTCTTCACCAAAAGAAAGACCAAATGCAATGTGGACACTCTGGAGGCTAAATAAATACATATGGGGCTTAAATGATGATTAGGAGAATCGACGTTTCGGGTATAAGCCCTTCTTCAGAAGGGTTTATGCCCGAAACGTCGATTCTCCTGCTCCTTGGATGCTACCTGACTTGCTGCGCTTTTCCAGCAACACATTTTTCAGCTCTGATCTCCAGCATCTGCAGTCCTCACTTTCCCCTCTTAAATGATGATTCTAGAGTTTGGTAATTCTTAGTGTGATGATACTATGGCTTTAAGAGGTGTATTTTGTCCTTTATTTTTAAAATGGAGAAAGATTGAGTCAGAGGCAACGAGCAGTTTGCTTGAAGCCAATAAAGTAAACAGCTTGTGAGGCCTTCGGGCTTTTTTTAAACCATTGAAACAATAGAAGCAGCCTGAATGGGTGTGGTCAAGCTCCCACAGCATCAGGATTTTTATGTTTAGCTTTCTGCGTCTTGAAGCTGGATGTGGAAGTTTTTATTCCTACTCTGTTACATCTAAAAGCTGGGGTTTTCTTCCTGCTGCTAGAATTGCATGTGAGGCAATCTACTTTGCTGAATTTGTCTTTGTCAAGGATGTGTTCATTGGATATATATTTTGTTAAGCATTTCAATAGAGTTACAGTTAAACTAATTCTTTTATTTTGTCTGTATTTTTGCACTCCAGTTAAAATAAAGGATATTTTGTTTAAAACGTCATGTAGCTTGACCAATCGAATGGTGTCTGGAATGCAACATCTTATACTTACCTATAAAATAAGGAAAATTTAGGGTCTAGGCTATCTTAATATATTTTGAAGGGGTTTGATCTGGCCAGTGAGGTCTTAATAAAATTGGGATGACTTACTTAAAAGCAGATCCCATGTCTTCTAATGAGGGACACTGAGACGTGTTTAAGATATACAAAGATGATTTTCTGTGGGGTGGGAGAGTGAATTTTAAACCATTGTCATTAATAGACTTAAAACAGAATTCAACACTGAAAGTCAGGCTTCGTGGCTTTTAAGGAAAGAAGAAGGGCTTATGCCCGAAACGTTGATTCTCCTGCTCCTTGGTTGCTGCCTGACCTGCTGCGCTTTTCCAGCAACACATTTTTCAGCTCTGATCTCCAGCATCTGCAGTCCTCACTTTCTCCTAGTTGATTTTAACCTACTGCGAATCCTCTTGCAAGGATGCCTTCCTTGAAGAAGCTCTCTTCCTCTCCTGCTCCTTGAATGCTGACTGACCTGCTGCGCTTTTCCAGCAACACATTTTTCAGCATTGGTTCTCAAATACAGAATTGTTTAGAAATGTTCTTGCGAGAAAGGAGGATAAACATCATCCTTTAGCTTTGGAAACTAAAAAGATCAGCAGATAGTTAAGATACCTTAGCCGCAGGAACTCCTGCTCCCAGTGAAATGGTAGATACAGCATTTTTCTTAGTGAAAATTTTGGAAGAAATTTAAAAAATGGAATCAGCAGCAATACCCCTGAGTGAGACAGAAGTCACTGTGGGGTGACACGTGCTCAACAAAATGTGAGAATGTGAAAACACTTTAGGATCAATGTTGTATGCTGGAGACTGGAGAAATCTGATTTTAAATTGATGAATATCAAGTCAGCTGATTATTTTACATAGAAAGGGACAATCTCAAAGAAACAGCTGTATACACTGGAAAGGATACTTGAAACTTTAATGTGCTAAGATAAACATATAATATTTGTACTTCTGTATATCTTGTTTGTGTTTGCTTTATTATTACATATATATTGATTTATTTAAAAATAAAAAGGCAAATCTGCTATCATTTGTTATGGTCTGAAGGAATACTGAGATTTAATGGCATGAGAGAACATGAGGGTTAATTGTGGGTTGAGCAGTGTTGTAGAATGGAGGGATCTAGGGGTTCAAGTACATAACGCTTTGAAGTTTGCATCACATATAGATAAGGTGGGTAATGTGGCATGTAGCATGCTTGCCTTCATTGCTCAGACCTTTGAATATAGGAGTGTTGGGACATGTTATTGAATTTGTACAGAATGGTGATGAGGCCTCTTCTTGATTACTGTGTCCAGTTCTGGTTACCTTGTTATAGGAAGGATATTATTAACCTGGAGAAAGTTCAGAAGAGATTTACCAGGATGTTGCTGGGATTGGAGGGTTTGAATTATAAGGAGCGGCTGAGTAACTGGGATATTTTTCACTGGAGCATAGGATGTGCCGTGATTGCATGGAATCTTGTAAATCACCTTCCTTATAGAGGTTTATGAAATCATGAGGGATATCGATAAGGTAATGGCAGGTGTCTTTTCCCTAGGGTGGGGGATTTCAAGACTTGGGGCCATATTTTTAATGAGGAAGGAGAAAGCTTTAAAAAAGACATGAGGCAATTTTTGGAATGAACCTCGAGAGGAAATGGTGGATGTGGCTGCAGTTACAATGTTTAAAAGACGTTGAGTTAAGTACATGAATAGGAAATATTTAGCTGGATATGGGCCAAGCGCAGGCAGGTGGGACTAGTTTAGTTTGGGATTATGATTTGTATGGAATGGTTGGACCAAGGGTATGTTACCATGCTGTACGACTCTACGATACTATGACGCTAAGTTGTTTATATAAACATAGGAGAAAGTGAGGACTACAGATGCTGGAGAATCAGAGTTGAAAAGTGTGGCACTGAAAAAGCACAGCAGGTCAGGCAACATCTGAAGAGCAGGAGAGTCGACATTTTGCGCATAAGCCCATCAGCAATGTCAATGTAGGTAATTAGTAATCAGTGGGTTGTGAGCTTTAAGGTGTGTGGCAACCTGAAATAAAGCTCTAATTAAAAGTGTAGACATGACCCTGTTTAAATACAGTTCTCTTCTTCAAGATTTCCGTTACGATTTGTAGCTCGGGTGCCGGTTGTTGTAGTTATGGGTATGTTCGCTGGGCTGGGAAGTTGAATTGCAGACATTTCTTTCCTTGTCTAGGTGACATTTTCTGTGCTTTGGAGTCTCCTGTGAAGCACTGCTGTACTGTGTCTTCTGGAATTTATTTGGTTCCATTCCTGCTGTTTCTGGTTGCCAGTTCCAGTAAGTCATTGCAATGGCCGGTATATTGGGTCTAGGTCTATGCGCTTGTTGATGGAGTCCATGGATGAATGTCATGCTTCTAGAAATTCTCTGGCTGTCCTCTGTTGAGCTTGTTCTATGATTGTTGTGTTGTCCCAGTTGAATTGGTGGTCCTTGTCATCTGTGTGTGTGGCTACTAGGGACAGTTGGTCATGGCATTTAGTGGCTAGTTGGTGTTCATGGTTGCAGATTAATAGTTATCTGCCGGCTTGCCCTATATAGTGTTTTGTGCAGCCTTTGCATGGCATCCTGCAAATCACATTAGTCTTAGGTCTTTTGTCCCGTTGAGTTGTTGTCTGAGCGTGGCTGTCGTGAATCTGAGTGACCGGAGAAGTGTGGCTGTCAGTTCTGAGACGTTTGTTTATGCAAAGTAGCGTGGCTGGTGCAGAAGGTCGTGGTATGTCATGGTCGCGTTGTTTGTCTGTTAGGCATCTGCAGATGAAGTTGTGGGGCTATCCGTTCTTGGTGAATAAGCTGGAGAGGTGCTCTTCTTCTTCCCTTCGTACGCCGGGAGTGCTGCAGAGTGTCATAACCCTTTTGACCAGGGTCCTACTGCAGCTTCTCTTGTGTGTGTGAGTGTCGGGTGGTTGCTGTTGTAGTTCAGGACCTGGTTGGCATGGGTGACTTTCCTGTACACTGTTGTGGTGCAGTTACCATTCGGTGTTCTTTCTACTATCACATCCAGGAATGAGAGTTTGTTGCTGGTTTCCTCCTCTCTTATAAATATGATCCCTATGAGTACAATGTTGATAATCCCCACAACAATGATCATACACCAAGCTAAACGGAGGGCAGCCAGAGAATTTCTAGAAGTATGGCGCTCATCCACAGATTCCATCAACAAGCACATAGACCTAGATCCAATATACTGGCCACTACAGAGAACAACTGGAAGCAACAGGAATGGAACCAAATAAATTCCAGAAGATACAGTACAGCCGTACTTCACAGGAGGCTCCAAATCACTGAAGATGTCACCTAGTCAAGGGACAAAACGTTTGCAAACCAACTTCCCAACTTAGCAAACATATCCCCAACTATGACAACAGTTCTCTTTTCATGCAGAACATTTCCCACTGCACATTTAATGTAAGTAATTGTTTTGGCATGTAATAACATTACATTCAGCATTATTTGAACGGTAAGCTTCTTTGGATGATGTCACTGTTTATAAGCTAGCAAATACATCAGGTAAAGTATGAGGCTCCCCTTTCAAAATAACTGGAAAATAAAACAAGCTATAACACAATAAATTAGATTATAACATTCATTTTTTTCATACCTACATCCAGTCCATTGCTGTATTTTGGTTCAAATCCATTCGTAGCTTTGCATTTGAAGGTTCCCAGTTTGTCAGTGTAACTTTCTAATACAATAAATTGACCTTCTCTATGGCTTTCTGCATAGTAGTCGTTCACAAAGCTTGTATTTTTATACAATGTGTACACTATTGGTAGGGTTCCTTCATGCGATAAACATCTAATAGTTAGGTACATGCCATCCTTATTCACAAAGTTTACATCTGCCAAGATATCAGGATTCGATGCTGGAACTTGAAAAAGAAAATGAGGAGCATGAATAACACACTTAAATGAAAGTTTACCTTCCTTTAAAAAAATACATTTCACATATTTTAAGTGACCAGCCCTGAACAGAGCCAAGAACTTAATGCAGTGAACAGTCCTACTGGTGTCAGAAACCATGCTCAGCTTTTTCAGAACTGAGATGGTTCCAAATGAATGCAGAAAAGGATGCATCGATGTGCCACCATCGCATCTGAATTTGTTATAAATAGCAGGAGTGATAAATAAAATCATCTCTCAAAGCAGTTGTTAAGCTTTTGTGTTATAATTGCATGTGGAGTAGTGACTGAAAATTATGCACAGAATTTTGAGCAAGCCAGACAATTGACTAAAGAGAACAGGACTGATGAAACATCATTAACCTGAAACATTAGCTCTGTTGCTCAGGTACTACCCTGACTGTTGCATATCACTGGCATTCTCTCGATTTTATTTTCAGTTTCCAGTATGTCACAGTACTTTATTTTTGAAATGTGCTAATATTTGTATAATAAATTTTGGTCATATAGTCAAATTATCATAGTGTGGTCATGGTGGTTTATGATTGAAAAGTATGAAGTACCACAGTTGACACTTTGTAAGAATGAGGTTATCCAAAGGCCTGGGGGTAATTGTAACATTCACCTCCTAGCAGTAGTGAGTCAGCTGTGTAATATTGTCAGCATCATTGCTTTTTCTATTGATTTTCACAGAAATATGGCAGCATGTTTAATAGGCAGTCAATCTTCCACTCAGCACGAGTTAAAATCAACTTAAGATACGGTTCTCATATTTTCTTAAATGTAACTTACTATCTTTGAGGCACCTGCTGTCACTCTTGCTTCATTCATTAATTTTTTATCACTATCGCCTTCAAAATCTCATTACAGCATTCTTCCAATGAGCCCCACGAGGGCAAATTAAAGTGGTGCATAGTTCACTTGTATCATCACAAAATAAATGAATAACAAAATATAAAAAACTTACCTTTAACAATTACTTCTGTGGAATTGCTGGCAATACTGAATGTTGTCATATTGAATTGGTTATTTGCTTTACATTGATAGTCACCAGCATCTTTGAGGTCAACATGATCAATAACTAGACTGGATTGGTTTATTTTGACTGAAGAGTTTGATAATAGTTCCTGTTTATTAAAGTACCATTGGTAGGTCACTCCAGAGCCTTGTTTTACTAAACAGTTTAGAGTCAGTTTGTCATGTACTTTTAGGACAGGTGGATCTGGTACTGAAGTTATACTAACTCCCAACACTGGAGCTAAAAAAAAATGAAGATTAAATTTAGTTTTACGTTCTTGTATGTATTAGTCCTTATCCAAAAGTAGTCACAATTAGAAATCAAGTCATGAAGATGATCTGGTGCAGTTCTTCAATGGCTCTTTGCCATAGAAGAACTACACCAACTGCAGATTTTATTTGTAAAGCACCTCTTAACATAAAGAAAACATCCTGGAACCCTTCCCAAAGTGTGAAGAAAGAAACAGACTCTGAGTCAGTGATGAGAACTTAGGAGGGGGTGGTGAAACACTTGGTCAACTGGGGGAGATTTAAGGGAATTCTTGTATAGGACACAATGTTAGAGAGACAGAAATTTGTAGGGAAAGAATTAAGAGGATGCAGGCTAAGTAGGTGAGAGTGCAGTTGTCAGTGCTGCAGTGAGCTTGTGATGGAATGAATGAGAGACTAGAATCAGATAAACAGTGACTCCAAGGAGTCATAAAGAGTTGGAGGAGATCACTGAGATTGAGAAACGTTTAAACACAAGGATCAGAATCTTAATTTAGAAGCTTTTGGGGAATCTTATATAGATAATAAATGGCAACAGGACTTAGCATAGGAAAGGATATGAGCAGCAGAATTTGGACAAGTTGATTTATAAGGGGCAAAGATAAGAGGTCAGCCAGTGCAGATATAGAATGGTTGAGTCCAGTGGTAACAAAGGTATGGATGCAGGCAAAGTTATAGTAGAACAGGCAGGTTGGAAACACATCAAGACCAATCAGATTACAGGAGCTGAGATCAGCTTTGTTCAGCCTATAGTAGGGACCAAGAAGGGGGATGGAATCAATGGCTTCAATCTCCCCAATGTTCAGCTGGAGGCCTTAGGTTACAGCTATGGATGTCAAACAAGCTGTAATTCTTTATGGATAAGTAAAAACTGAGGTGCAGATTTTCACCGAGTTGTAACACCTTGGCAGACTATTAAAAATGGGAGGTGAGACCAGACAGAGAATTCCAAACACAATTTCTAGTAGATTCCATTTTTGCTGACAAAGTAGTGGGTGGAGCATGAAACATACAAGCAAAAAAAATCTCTTGGACCATTTGAAATTGTTGATGAATTCAATCCCTCCCTGTTTCGTCCTATTCAAGCAGCCTTAAATGAAGTGTGGGTGCCTCAGTTTTAAGGATAAAGTGTAAACAATTGAAAAAGGCACACTTAAGGTTTCTTTAGGTGCTATGGTCTGATGTGACTTAAATTCCCCAGCCTTTTAAAATTTAAACATTTCATTAAACGTATATCAGCAGCCTCTTGTGAATATGCTTAGCTGTGGAAACCAGAAAGTAAAACAAAACTTATGGTCTACCAAACCAGATTTCATTCTGCAATCTGACTTTCCAGTAATATCATCAGCTGGGATTGTAATGCTTTCAATAAAGGTATCAGGTTTAATAACATTTTATCTCCATTTCTCCTTGCATCCCTCATTGTATTCCATTTGGACCCTGGCATTTTGTGGATATAAATTCATTTACCCCTATAACGTACCTAATGTAGAATAAACAACTTAAACACCGAAATGGAATTTCTTTTAAGTTTGATATTTATTTGTTATAAACCAGAGCAATGCAAACACAGTCCTGCATGAGATGTGAAATTACACCATTCCAATGTGAATGCAATCAAAACAAGTGATCAAACTCATTGGAATGTTGAAATTGCTCCTAATAATCAGGCAGCCTTGGGCAAGGTACAAGCATTAGAGTCCAAAACAAATTCAAAGGAAGGGGCAGAAAACAGAAATGGAGAGAAACACATTTTCGCAATTCATGGAGTTATTATTTGAACAAGTTTAATTTAGCCATGTTTGGTCTGAGCAAGGAGCAGTAAAGTGGCAATGCTGATGTGAGCAGTGGACCAGGGAGCTGTGAGAGAGGAAAGGAAACTGGCTGTGGATTTAATGAAAAATCTCCATTCCTGTTCATTAATCTAATCGGTAATTTATTTTGGGTTTCAGATTACTTTTTGAAGTATGCTTTATTTGGCTATTATTCGAAGAGATTTGCCCAGTGGGATAGTTAATGTTTAAAATTTGCACATGATTCAGGGAAATTAATGTTTGGTTGTATGGACTAAATATTAATCCCACCACCCCCTTCTCTCCTCCACAGGAAAGGTTCCACCCTGTTACATTTCAATGATACCTAGTACAATAATGTTGATGCTGTTACTGTATTTTGTTTGCATGGCATCATCACTTTCAACTTTGCATTTGTAAGTCCCTCCATCAGTCTGACTGTGAAATGATACTGAGAAGTTAGCTGGTTCAGATGTTGATACATTCTGTACTTGAACGAGTGTTTTGCCTCGGTACAAACTATACAGAATTGAAAGCTTTTCACTCGACGCAATGCAGGAAATTGTTTCCGTTTCATTTAATTTAACTTTTTCCGGACCTTGGAGAGTTGGATTTGATAATTGGCCTAAGAAAAGAATACAGATAAAAATTAGTCCTTTTAGCTTAATGTGAAGAAGTTGAATTACGCAATATACCAAATCTATTAATCACATTCTGCTTGGGTCATAACAGTTACAGGAAGGGTAATATGGAAGTGTACACACGAATCTTATTTTTACTAATTTTTAAGTTTCCTTTCCTTTATAGTGCCCTCTTTTACCACTAAGCATTTCCAAGAATATTGTCAGCTCTCTGGTATCATACCTACAAATTACTATTAGTTGGGCCAAGTCTGAAATGTACAATACTGGGAACTTGTCTTTTGGGATGTTTACTATTCAATTGTTCTGTGTTTCGTTATGTGTTTCTGTTTTGTGTGGTGATAGACAAAACTGGGTGTGGTTACAGAAAGATAGGGAAACTAAATTAAAAGCTATAAGCACGAGAGAGCATTGGAAGTAAACCCCTGTTCAGACATAGGAACCATGTATTTCTGCATACAACACAGGCAGTAACATGGGGAGTAGTTTAAATTTACCAGCTCCAGCACCCATCCTATCTTCACTGGGAGATCAGCTCATGTGGAGGGATTACTGGATTTCTAGGCTCATGACCTACTGCCAGGATAGACAGTCCAGCTGTAGCAGTGACACACAAGGTGGCAAGAACTATACATTGCTCAGAGCAGAAGACTGGTGAGCAGCTTCCAGAAGACATAGCCATACCTGATAAGGTGGTAAGTATTCTAGAACAAAATCCTTCAGCTCAAAGAAAATGTAATGATACAATGTATGTTTATCTAGAAATGCCCGAGCCCATCAGTCAATTACTTTCAAAAATGCATATTTTAAAAAGGCATGTATTAGCTCACAACGACTTGCCCATCTGGAATTGATGCCGAAAGCAACACTTTGTAGAAGTGTGGAATTCATTGAAGAACAGGACTTCATTCATTTGACAAGTGGATGAATCTCTTCTAGAGGGTGAGGTACAGTATGTGTGTGCCATTGTGGATTGTTCAGCGCCATGTCAGTTTAGAGACACAGCCATACAGTATAGGCAAGGCCCTTTAGCCTAACGAGTCTATATCAATCCACCTACACTAATCCCACTTTTCCGGTGCTTCACCCTTAGCTTTGAATGTTATGACATTTGAATTACACATTCACATACTTTTTACAATTTGTGAGGTTTCCCTCGACTGCCCTCCCAGGCCGTGTACTCCAGATTTCCGCCACCCTCTGAAATTGTCCCACCTCCTATCCATTTTGCTGGCTTTATCCTGAATGTATAATGGGCTTCCAGCAGAATTCCAACCAACAGCAAAGTCTAGAGCCAATGAGGCACCAGCAGAAGTGTTGAAAGATGTTAAAGAGGCAGAAGAGCTCTAACAGAGATCAAACAAAATCCCAAAGAATATTGAGACCAAGGGCTTTTAGCTGGGCAGACATGAGGGAAATCCTTCACTATCTATAACTTTCTAGAAAGGAGTGCTGACAGTAGTCCTGGCAGAGCTGAAGTGGTGGGAATGCTGGAGGAAATCCTGTTATAGGCAATAAGGCGACAGTAGTTCCTGCTGCATGAATTATGACACACTCTGTCTGATTTTAGGCACAATTGCATTGGAAATTTCCCTACATGATGGGTATATGATCTGAATTGGAATCTTAGAGTTACAGAGTTATACAGCATGGAAGCAGAGTCTTTGGACCAACTCATCCATGCCAACAGATATCCTAAACTGACCTAGTCCCATTTGCCAGCATTTGGCCCAAATCCCTTTCAATCCTTCCTTTTCATGTACTCATCCAGATGCCTCTTAAATGCTGTAATTTACCAGACTCCACAAACTCCACTGGCAGCTCATTCCATACACGCACTACCCTCTGAGTGAAAAAGTTGCCTCTCAGGTCCCTTTCAAATTCTTCCCCTCTCACTTTAAAAGTATGTCCTCTAGTTTTAGAATCCCATACCCTGGGAAAAAGATCTTGGCTGTTCACTCTATCCATGCTCCTCATGATTTTATAAACCTCTTTAAAAGGTCACCCCTCAGGCTCCAGCTCCAGGGAAAAGAGCCACAGTCCATTTAGCCTCTCCTCATAGCTCAATTCCTCCAATCCCAGCAACATCCTTATAAATCTTTCCTGAACCCTTTCAAATTTAACAGCACCTTTCCTAAAGCAGGGAAACCTGAAATGAAGTCAGTATTCTAAAGATGGCCTGACCAATTTAAAATTATAGAGTCATATAATAATACAGCACGGAAGCAGGCCCTTCAGCCTAACGTGTCCATGCCAACCAGTTTTCCTAAACCGAACTAGTCCCATTTGCCTGTGTTTCGCCCTGATCTCTCCTTCCTATTCATGTACCCATCCAGGTGCATTTTAAATGTTGTAATTGTATCCGTCTCTACCACTTCCTCTGGTAACGTGTTCCATTTATGCACCGCCGTGTGTGAAAATGTTGCCCCTCCGGTCACTAATTTTCCCCCTCACCTTAAACCTATGCCCTAGTTTTGGAATCCTCTACTCTAAGGAAAATATGTTGACAATTCACTTTATCTATGCCCCTCATGATTTTCTCAACCTCTATAAAGGTCACCTCTTAATGTCCTATGCTCCAGGGGAAGAAGTGTCCCAGCCTATCCAGTCTCTCCTTATAACTCAAACCTTCCAGTAGTTCTAGCTAATTTTCAGATTAATTAACCATGCTATTTCATTGACATGAAAAGAGAGGAACACTTTTTGTAATTTTGTGCAGTGGTTATGGTGCATGAATTGTTGCGTTATTATCTGGTTCTGATTTTACATGAGTTACAAATGTTGCATGTTTCTTTCACTAATAGTGTTTGGTTTATCGAAGAAGCTTCAATATCAAAGTTAGCTTGAATGCTGTCCATTTGCCTGTGGGACCTGGAGTTATGCAAACAGAGGAAATTAATTTTTTTTTGAAGCTTGGCAAGTGTTTCAATTTTTGATGAGATTGCATTTGCAGAATAAAATTATCTGCTATCTGGTGCGAGAAGCTACTGACAATAGATTTTACAGCTCTGTTTCCTGCAAAACAATCAGAGAGAGGACACCTTCTTCCCATTAGATAACATAGTTTTCACTACACTTCCATCCAAGGATATGGCTGCACACGTAGGGAAGCGGTTCAGGAAATCGGAATTTAGATTACCAGACTTATTTTTAACTACTGCAGGAAACTGCTAACAATGTGGTATTCTCTTTCTGTTAGGTGAGTAGCTTAATGAAAAACATGGTGTAAGAAATTTACATTTAAAGACTCGTAAGGCCACGTTAAACAATTATCAAGCTGTGCTAAACTTGGCTGGGTTGTTCTTGAATACTTGGGAATAAACACATTTGACATTTTCACAGATTAATATTTGCACTTCGTTAATAATGGTTAACCAAATTTACAAATATGTAGAGGAACTATAAATTTCTTATAAAGTTATATACTAAGGTTAAAAACCATCAAGGAGTTCGGCTCTTAGTGGTGCTGGCTTACATGCTGAACTTTAAACCACATACACCAAACAGAGACAAACCTATTGCAAATTATAAACAATGATTTTCTTCAACAGGAGTGACCAGCCACTGCAGCAGCTAAACACAAAGGAAATAACATAAGGAATTCAACAACAATATCTAACTGAAACTATCCTGGGAGGATCCACTGGGATCAGAACACTGGAAGTGAGTACAAATATCATGGATTCAGAGGGATTTCTGTCAGATTGGAAATTCGAGATCATTGCTTTTATTTACATTGCTTCTAATTGCGTAACATAGTGGGAGACATGCATCTTGATCTTAAAAAGATCTTAGGAAGTGTATTTACAATTATATTTGGGTAATTCATCCAATGTTGTTTGAAATTGTTAATCAGACTCTCCAAGCCATAATGCTTAAATTGTTTCCTCAAACTGGCTGTCTAACATCAAGAACTGGATAACCCAAAACATTTTTCAGTTAAATAATTGGAAGACCGAAACCATCATTTTTATTCCCTTCTCCAAACTTCTTTACCTTGTAGTGATTCCATCTCTCTCCCTGGCAACAGTCTGATGATAAATCAATTGTATTTGTATGTTGGTGTCATACTTAATTTCAAGAGGAGTTCCAAATACACATTTCCAGCTTTAAGACCAACAATTTTCATTTGTGTAACAAAGCCGAAATTAGTCCATCTCAAATCACCTGCTGCTGAAACATTTATTCGTGCTTTTGTTATCACTAGACCTGACTATTCCAATGCGCAGTGGTTAATCTCCCATACCTTACTGTCGCTAAACGTGAGATCACCAGAAACTGTGTCACATAAATCTTAATTTGCACTAAGCCCCATTCACATCTTCAGTCCCTGTATCTGACCAACATTTGTTCACAGTCTCGCAATGTCTTGATTTCAAAGTTCTGATCCTTTTCACAGATCCATTCAAACTCTGTGGTTTCCCTAAACTCCACACTCTTCCAAGCTATCTGTGCTCCTTTAACTCTGGCAACCTTCAGCAACCCAATTTTCATCCACCATTCGTGGCTGCAGCAGCAGTTGCTCATTCCTAAACTTCAACATTTCCTCCCTACACTTCTCTACATCATTTTCTTTCCTTAAGGCATCCTTAAAATTCTGCCCCTTTACCAACTTTTAATCACCTCATCTGCTTCAGTGTTATTCAGTTTTCAAATGCACCCATGAAGCACTTTTGAACAATTTATTATGTTAAAGGTCCTGTATAAATATAAACTGTTGTTGTTTTTGAACAGCACAGAATTTCCCAAAATCTATTGTCAATTTAATGTAGTCAGGTGAGGGGCTCAGGAATAATAATAAGCATTTTGAGTTTTAACCTCAAACTCTTCTGTTAATCTGTCAATGAGTTATTACATCTCACAGGAAGCCCATTTATTAAACTTTTTCTTCAATTTCATTTGAAAATCTTTATCAGCCATTTTGAAATTCTTGTTCTTTATTTCTCACAATGTAATCTACCTTTTTTGACCTTAATAGCACTCACATTTACATTCATTATGTTGCTAATATATTATAATTACCTTAATAGTTTGTTATTTACTACTTCACACTTGGATTCACACAATAATTTTAAATTACACTGAGATGTTCTTGTTTAATGTTACTGATGTCACTTTGATGCACATATTGGGAAGTTTCACACCCCTATGATTAAAAATAAATGGTCAGAGAATCATGGATAAGTGTGGAATTTTCCAACATACGCTCCTATTGCAGAAAGTGCTAGAATGGCTGAAACAGAAAGCTGTGATCATTGTATCTTGGTCTCCCACATTTTTGTTTACTTTTTTTAGATTTCATTACTCCTCTCAAACTTCTCTGCCTTTTTCCCTATTATTTTCATTTTCAGAACTGCAGCCATTAATCTAATTAATCATCGTCGGGCTATTTCTTCTTCTAGGGATGACAGTGCTAGACACATTCAATTATCATTGTGTTCTGCAAAGATCTTTACAGCTCCTGACGTCTGTGGACAACACATACTATGGTGCTTTTTAATTCATCACTGGAAGTGAAAAGATAGCCAGTATTTTGCTCTTATCTGCTCTCCACAATGCTGTCTAAGAGCTGAGATGACGTCTATAGTGATTTAATTAAGTTGGCTACCTTCGTCAGCACATTTGTACTAAGCCGAAAAAAAAGCTTCACTTTAATTATGAATAAATAATTTAGTGCTTTACAATTTTTTATGCTGGGACCCCATATGGAGGCAGGAAAATTGTGACAACCACTCAATAAAAACAATGAGTATAGATCACAAGGGCTGGGAAAGCAGGGGGCTTTTAGAACAGGAGCACTTG
This sequence comes from Chiloscyllium plagiosum, assembly GCF_037043375.1. Classification (NCBI taxonomy): domain Eukaryota; kingdom Metazoa; phylum Chordata; class Chondrichthyes; order Orectolobiformes; family Hemiscylliidae; genus Chiloscyllium; species Chiloscyllium plagiosum. Next base: position 40,070,482 of record NW_028270163.1, read on the forward strand.
TTTTTATAATCTGTTATAACTAAGGCCATTGAGAACTCAGGGCTCAGGAACCCAATATTTCAGCATCTAACCCCACTTCGGTTCCCAGTCCCATCTTTGGAAAGCCCCGATCTAAGTGTAAATCCTACAGAGGGTAGAATTTAAATTCAATTTACAAATATGGAATTAAGAATTTAATGTTACCATGAAAACATTGTTTATTGTTGTAAAAACCCATCTGGTTCACTAATGCCCTTTAAGAAAGGGCAATCTACTGTCCTTACCTGGTCTGGGCCTAAATGTGGCTCCAGACCCACAACAATATGCTGGTTCTTAACTTCTGGGCAATTAGAGATGGGCAATAAATGGGCCCAACTAGTGATGTCCACATCCCAGAAAGGAACAAATATAAAATGAACGGAATTAAGAAATTCTTTTTACTGGAGTCTTAGTTTTAACAAGCTCCTACTTGTGGTGTTCTTGAGCCTCACACTATCTTTAGGCTCAGTTCAACAAGCATTATGGTTGAAGTCTTTTGAATTCGCCTGACTTTATGGACACAACACCTCCTGTATGTTTATTTATGAGATAAACCACGAGTCACGTGATGGGCCAAATAGACTCCTTATGCACCACAACCCACTCTGTGAACAATGTCTCTCATCAAATATATAATTCGAACAATTATGGCAATAAACTTAAACAGAGAAATTTCAATTGTATAATTACAGGGCGCTTTACAAACAACGCTGAATGTAACAGCAGTACTCACCGGCGACTTTCTGGCATGTAGCATACTGAGTCAAAGCTGTAAAATTAGAATATTGTTTTTTATACATTTGTGGCGTTTGCACTAATATTTGTTTCTCAGTGTGGATTAAACACAACAAACCTGAAGAGGTTACAGTTAGGTGCAGAAAACGATTTATCTGCATCTCACGTAAAAGACAACGGCAATATTCAGCTGTTAAACGACCGAATAACATTGGGAGAAGAGGTTTCTGGCAACCATCAATTCTCCTCAGCAGTACATTTTGTGAGAACCGTTTAAATATTTATCATTCCAAACATTGTATGTATTCCTTTCAAAATGCTCTGGTCGTTTATTTCCTAAATTTCTGCCTTATATCTGGGTCCTGGACTAGAATGAACTTGCTCTGGAGTAAGGACGCAGATGGAACACCCGAACTATCTCAGAGCTAAGCTAGATCCCGTTCAGTGTAACTCGCACTTGCAAAAGATCTTCGCTTAAAGAATCGTGCTTTTTTTCCGTTTGCAATCCTAGGCATCGTCCGTTGACCCTGAACTGTTAGTAAACCATATGAACTTGTCACCTCTGGTGTGACCACAGGTTCTAAGTGCTGCAGATATTTGATAGAACTTTAACACACACTCGTAAATCGTTGCTGACTTGCCGTTGTCATAAAATTGAGGGTAAAGAATTGAAGGGCGAAGCTCCCACAGGAACCTTTTGAGTTTTTGTAACACATGGGAAGTACTTAATGTTAACTAATACGGCCTGAAATGTAACAGCTCTGTTAATGAACTCTTCCAAAGTTCTTCTATTACAGAAAACTTGGAGTGCTAAGATTTTTCAGAGTAAAGCAATTTAATTTGAATATATCCTTTGGAAATCAACATGGTGTTTTCACAAAGTACAACTACAATAAAACTCTGTGATGTTCAAACTTAACTGCTTTCTCGCCTCCTAGAAAACGGAACACAGTAAACCTGTAACTTACCGAGCAAAAATAACAAATCGGAATAGATTCCCATCATCTGGAGCAAGTTATCCTTTTTTTCTGTGTTGTCATTCGCTGTTGATCAATGAGCATTAAATGTATAGAGTGAAGTCAAACTCATTCACCTGCTCTTGAGAAACACAACAGTAACAATGGAACAAGTTTCCCCCTTCTCTGTTAGGCTGCTTGATGGCAGAGTGACTCACATCCCTGGCTGGGAGGTTCCAGTACACTCTCTGACCTATGATAATTGCACGAGAGTGATAAAAAAAAGTGGAAGTGAGAATGGACGGGGCTATCCTGCAAAAATGATTGACAAATGATTGTAAACACATTCACCGGTGTAGGAATACATGACTGGGGAGGAGGGAATTCTAGGGAATGCTAGGCCTGATAGAGGGGAACAAAATGTTTAAAGGTTTTAAAAAAGGCATGGTTCCCAGTAATTGAGGTATATTCCTTTAAAAAGCAAAGGGAGGGCAACCCATTCAAGACATCCCTAAAGATAAAGAAATCAAAATTAAAAAAAGGAGGCCATTCAGCCCATCGTGCCCTGTATGGATTCTATTACCTTGTGCCAATCTCCTACCTTTCCCCATATCGCTGCTCACAATTTGTAACACATTAATCATTCTTGAATGTTTCAGTTGAATCTGCCCCCACCACATTTCCAGGCAATGCATTCCACTCCCTAATGACTGGCTGAGGGAAAGAAGCTTTTTTTTCTCACAGCAGCCTTGCCTCCTTTAAGATGGATGTCAGGTGGAAATCACAGCCTCAAACCAAGGGGAGTGCAGAAGGTACAGAGGGGAGGTGAAAAAGCAAAGAGGGTTTATACAAAAATATTGACAACCAGCATAAAGAAGAAATATTTCTACAGACATATCAATAGTAAAATGACTAAGGCCAATTAGCAATAGGAAAAGGAATTCACACCTGGTGGTAAGAGGTGGCTAAGGTGCTACGTGAAAACTTTGCATCTGTTTTTACCAAGGAGGGGGATGCAATCCAGGGCATTGTGACAGAGGAAAGATGGCTGAGTAACAGGAAACAGAGAGTAGTGTCAATTTTTAGGCCAGAGTAAGATTTGTCATGGTTCCCAGAGGTTAATATTGGGACCCTTGCTTTACTTGATATATATTAATGATCTTGATCTTAGTGTGCAGGAGATAATTTCAAAGTTTGTGAATGACTTGAAACTTGGAAGCATTGTAAACTGTGAGGAAAACAATGTAGAACTTGAAAAGGACATAGTAGACAGGTGGATGGAATGGGCAAATAGGTGGCAAATTGAAGATCAATATGGAGAAGTGAGAGGTGATGCATTTTGGTGGAAAGAACATGAGCGAACAATATAAAATCTGAATTATAATACTTAAGGGGGTGCAGGAGCAGAGAGACCTGGGTGTATTTGTGCACAGAACACTGAAGATGTCAGGACAGGTTGAGACAGCAGTCAATAAAACATATAGCATCCTGTAATTTATTCTCAGGGACATAGCTTTTAAGAACAAGAAGAAAGTTAAAACCAGGTTATAGTCCAACAGGCTTATTTGGAAGCACTAGCTTTTGAGGCGCTGCTTCTTCATCAGGTGGTTGTGGAGTAGGACCAGAAGACACAGAACTTTGAGCAAAAGGGTTACAGTGTCACGGAGTTGTAATGATATATTAAACAAACTTAGATTAAGTCTTGCATCTTTAAGGATGGGATATGCTAGTTTTGGAGCAGACAATGACACATCCCTCCCAGATCATCTCAACGCCTTCTGTGCTCACTTTCAGCAGAATGTTGGCAGAGAGGTAACACCTATTCTGACAAGTTCTGATGAATCTATCCCACCAGTCACTGCATCAGAGGTCAGATCAGTCTTCCTTCATGTGAATTTAAGAAAAGCGATGGGACCAGACAGAGTACCAGGCCATGCACTCAGAGCATGTGCAATCAACTGGCAGAGGCCTTCTCGGACATTTCAATCTCTCCCTGCAGCAGGCCACTGTCCCTGCCTGTTTCAAAAGGGCCAACATCATCCCTGTACCTAAGAAGGCTCATACAGCATGTCTCAATGACTACCGCCCAGTGGCCCTAACTTCAGTGGTCATGAAGTGCTTTGAAAGGCTGGTCATGACATTAATCAACTCCAGCCTCCCCATTACTCTTGACCCACTCCAATTTGCCTATCGGACCAATGGATCCATGTCAGATGTCATATTACTTGCCCTTCACTCCTCCCTGGAACATCTTGACATCCAGAACAGCTATGTAACAATTCTACTCATTGAGTATAGTTCAGCCTTCAACACTATTATTCCTTCAAGACTGATTACTAAACTTAGTGATCTCAGACTAAGCTTCACTCTCTGCAACTAGATCCTCAGTTTCCTAACCACAAACCACAATCAGTGAAGATTGGGGACAATATTTCATCCTCACGAACACTCAACACTGGAGCCCACCCAGAGGTGCGTACTCAGCCCCCTACTGTACTCACTGTATACTCTTGACTATGTTGCCAAATACCAGACTAGTGCCATTTACAAGTTCTCTGATGACACCACCATAGTTGGTTGAATCTCAGAGAGCAACGAAACAGACTACAGATGGGAGATGGAAGAACTGGAAAAATGGTGCACTGAGAACAACCTAGGTCTTAATGGTGGCAAAACCAAGGAACTCATTATTGGCTTTCAGCGGGATGTTACTTATGCCCCCCCCCCCTACACATCAACAGCACAGAGGTGGAATGAGTGGAGAGTGTCAAGCTCCTGGGAGTGGTCATCCACAACAAGCTCTCTTAGACTCTTAATGAGGATGCATTGGTTGCAAAAGCCCAACAATGTCTCTTCTTCCTCAGGCAGCTGAGGAAATTTGGCATGATGGTGAATACCCTTGCCAACTTTTATAGGTGTGTCATCGAGAGCATCCTGTCTGGATATATCACTACCTGGTATGGCAACTGTATCATTCAAGGTCGGAGACAGTTACAGAGAGTGGTGAACTCGGCCCGGACAATCACAAAGGCCAACCTCTCATCAATAGAATCCATTTACCAGGCCCGCTGTCAAGGAAAGGCCGCCAGCATTCTCAAAGATCTATCCCACCCTGGCAATGATTTTCTACAACCTCTACCATCAGGGAGAAGGTACAGAAGCCTGAATACACGCACTAGCCAGTTTCAAAACAGTTTCTACCCCACTGTTGTTAGAATACTGAATGGACTCGCAAACTCTTAACATTTGCCTGTACCTGTGTTTTTGTTCTTGCCACTGTTTACTTATCTACTTATCTATGCTACTTAATTATATGATCTGTCTGTATTGCTCACAAGACAAAGCTTTTCATTGTGCCTTGGTACACATGACACTTAACTCAATTCAATTCAATTCAATGTAAGTTTGAGAACTCCTTTTAAGTTACATTCACAAGATGACATCAGTTTATCTAAGAATAGGTGTTATCTTAGCTCAGAGAGAAAGTGAGGGCTGCAGATGCTGGAGATCAGAGCTGAAAAAGCGCAGCAGGTCAGGCAGCATCCAAGGAACAGGAGAATCGACGTTTCGGGCATAAGCCCTTCTTCAGGAAGGGTTATCTTAGTTCAGACAATGTATTAAAGCTGTGAACTTAAAGTCTGTCCCAATGTTGAGTCAGTTTTATTTCTAAAGTGGGACTTACAGAATATTACATGGATTTATGCAGTTTTTGAGCAAAATATAATGGAACTCTGTAAATACAGACCCACCCCATAAATTTATATATGTGCGTGTTCAGAGTGGGTGTGTGTATGTGAGTGTGTGCACATGGGTGTGAGTGCATGTGAAAGAGTGTGTGTAAGCTCGGTCAAGTATGTGTGTGAGTGTGATGGGATATAAGCCTGTGGGAGGGTGCATGCATGGGTGTGAGTACGGGGGGGGGTGCATGTGTGTGCGCTTGGGAGAGAGCATGAGAAAGGGTCAGCGTGAGTGTGAGGGAATGTGAAGGAGCGTGTGTGTGTGAGAGAGAGATTGAATGGGTAAGTGCGAGAATCTGAGTGTGTGTGAGAGTGAGAGAGGGAGTGTATAGTGCAGTGGAGTCACCTGTAGTGTGACATGAACCCAAGGTCCTAGTTGAGGCCATTCCCATGGGAACCAAACTTGGCTATCAGCTTCTGTTCGGCCACTTAGTGTTGTTGCTTGTTCTGAAGTCCGCCTTGGAGGATGGTCACCCGAAGTTCCAAGGCCAAATGTCCCAGACAGCTGAAGTGTTCTCCAACTGGGAAGGAACACTACTGTCTGGTTATCATTGCACAGTGTCCATTCATCTGTTGTTGTAGCGTCTGCTCAGTCTTGACAATGTACCAAGACTCAGGGCATCCTTGCCTGCAGCGTATGAGATGGACAATGTTGGCAGAGTCACATGAGTACCTGCCGCATACATGGCAGAGCAAGGAGGGTATGCTGAACTTAGACAAGGCAATATTTTTTCCTCAGCTGGAGTATTGTGTACCTTCTGGATGCCAAACTCTAGAGAGGACGTAAAGGCATTAGAAACAGTGCAGACATTTACAAGTGATGAGAGACATCATTTATGAGGATAGATTGGAGAAGTAGGGGATCATTTTTCTTGGAGGGAAGAAAGTAAAAAGGAGACCTAATAGAGGTTTACAAAATCACAGGAGGCATAGCGACGGTAAATAAGGAGAAACATCTCCAGCTCATAAAAGGATCAAGAATGAGAAGGTGTAGATTTAAAGGATTTCCAAATGTAACAAATGTATTGTGAGAAAAAGCTTTTAATGCGTTGCCTGGAAATGGCAGTCACAAAGCCAGTTGAGGCATTCAAGAGGGCATTGGATGGTTATTTGAATAGAAACAATGTACAAGATTATGGGAAAATAAAGGCAGATGAATTGCACTAAGTCATAATGCTCATTGGAGAAATGGTGCAGAGATGATGGGCTGAATGTCCTCAGCACAGCAAGATATCTCGGTGCTTAGCACTGCTGTCTCACAGCACCAGGGACCAGGGTTTGGTTCCAGCTTTGGGTGACTGTGTGAAGTTTGCATATTCTCCTGGTGTCTGCGTGGGTTTTCCCTGAGTGTTTTGGTTTCCTGCCACAGTCAAAAGATGTGACACTTAGGTGGATTGACCATGTTAAATTGTCCATAGTGTCCAGGGATGTGTACGTTAGATGGTTTTGCTATGGTGGATGCAGGGTTACAAGGATGGGGTAGGGGGCCGGTTCTAGGTGGGATGCTCTTCGGAGGGTTGGTGTGGACTCAATGGACCAAGTGGCCTGCTTCCACATTGTGGGGATTCTAATCATTCTTCCGCGTGAAAATAAATCTGTGCTTAGCTTGTTTAGCAAAGTCACTACTTTAAAAATAAATCTGAGTGAAACTGCAAGACATCTTCAAGGGAAATAACACACAGCACTTCTTGGATTTTTGTCTCAGTTTTGCAAACTATAAACTTAAATCATTCACATGACACAAGAAATCCTTATTACCACTTCAACTCTCTGGAGGCAGGGAGGAAACCAACTTCAGCTGGAAGTGCTGTGGCTGATTATTGTTCGTATCTGCACACATTATGCTCTTGGGAAGGTAAGGGCCTCATGGTTTTGTCGCTAGATGAGTAATCTGGCGACCAAGGTAATATTCTGGGAATTTGAGATTCAAATCTAATCATGGCAGATTATGGAATTAGAATTTAATGAAAAAGATATGGAATTAAAAATCTAATGGTAACCATGAAACCATTGTCAATTGCCACAAAGATCTATCTGGTTCCTTAATTCCTACTTAGGGAAGGAAGCGGTTGTTGTTACCTGTTCTGGTCTACATGTGACTCCAGACACACAGCAATGCCATTAACACCTAACTGGCTCTGACTTAGCCAAACACACCACTTAGCCATATCAATCAATAGAAAATCTCAAAAAAGAGCATCTGGCATGGATTAAGACACCACAAATTGCATTTGGAAATCCAGCCTTGTCTACCCTGCAAAGCTCAACTTGCTAACACCTGAGGTCTTGTGTAAAGATTGGGAGAGCTGTCTCAGAGACGATAGCCATACTCATGGAATTATAACATAGAAACAATGCCCAAGATAAAACCATCACCTTCCCTGGGTCCGTCCAGTTTCTCCAGATGGATCGTCCCAGCACCAGGTCAAAGATGGACAGTTGATTGCCATGTATCACTTGCTCATTCACCCTTCCCCCGCCCCACCCACAATCACGCACAAACCTCTATGTCCCCACACCCTCTTGGCTGATGAATCAGGACACCTACAGAGCTAGTGACTGAAGTGTCAGTGGGGAAGCATTTTGCGGCAAGTGATCATAATTCTTTTAGTTTTAACATAGTTATGGAAAAGGATAGAGCCGATCCAAAAGTTAAAATTCAAAATTGGATTGTAAGACAAGAACTTCCAAAAGTTGATTGAGGGAGGCCAATGGCAGGTAAAGGGAGGATGGGGAAGTGAGAGGCCTTTAAAAATAAGACAACGAGAATTCACAGACTGTCTGTTCCTGTTAGTGTTAAGGGCAAGACTGGTGGGTATGGGATGAAAGGGAAGAATCTCCCATACATACAAACACACACGTAATTTTGTAGAATAGACATGAAATAGTTGACTGAGAATGTTTAAGCAAGGCTTATTCAGATAGAGCAATGTGGTCTACTGACCATGTTGAAATGGCTGATACCTCTGAGATATTTCAGTCAGACTGCAGGACCTTGCACCCTGACCATTAGATAGCTGGTTGACAAGATTAGATAGGAATGATAGGACAGGAATAGCTCACAAAATGGATAGTTGATTAAATGCTCAAACTCTGATTAAATGATTGAACTAAAATGAGAGCAAATGAGAGTACGCCGGCGAGTTACCAAACTAGAAAAAGGGTGGAGACAAGCAGCTGATGATTGTGAGATAAATTGTTTATTTCTGTGTATAAAAATCTGTAACTCGTGCTCATGAATCAGAATGAGTCTGGTATTCCTGCACATCTCCCTGGAACTCCGCTCGCTGCATTTACTAGTAACTGCTTGTAACTTGAATGAACTCCTCTGCCTCTAAGTTGTTACTGCCTTCGTGAAGATTGCTCTCACAAGGGAATGTGGATGACTAGAGAAATTGAGGTCAAAAGAAAGAAGGAGGCTTACATCAGGTACTGAGGGCTGGGATCGATTGAATCCCTAGAGGAGTATTAGGGCAGTAAGAGTACATTTAAGAAGGAAATTGGGAGGGCACAAAGGGAACATAAGGTATCTTTGGCAGATAAGGTTAAGGAGAATCCAAAGAGATTTGATAAGTACATTGACGGCAAAAGAGCAACTAGGGAGAGAATAAGGCTCCTTAAAGTTCAATGTGGCCTTCTATGTATTTAGCCACAGGAGATGGGTGAGAAACTAAACAAATATTTTTCTCCTGTGTTTACTGTGGAGAAGGACTTGGAACTAGGGTACATGAGGAAATTAGAGTCAAGATGAGAATGGGGCTGGAAAGCACAGCAGGTCAGACAGTATCCAAGGAGCAGGAGAATCACCGTTTCAGGCAAAAGCCATTCCTGATGAAGGGCTTTTGCCTGAAACATCAATTTTCCTGCTCCTCAGATGCTGCCTGACCTGCTGTGCTTTTCCAGCCCCATTCTAATCTTGACTCTAATCTCCAGCATCTGCAGTACCCACCTCCGCCTACATGGGGAAATAGCTTGAAAAGAGTCCGTATTAAGCAAAGGAGGAGCTGAAGCTCTTACAACATATAAAGGTGGATAAACCCCAGGATCCGATCAGGTGTATTCCAGAATTCTGCGGAAAGCTAGGGAAGAGATTACAGAGGCCCTTATTGAGATAGTTGTATCATCAACAGCCACAGATGAGGTGCCAGAAGACTGGAGGTTGGCTAACATGGTACCATTATTTAATAACGGCTGTATGGAAGAGCCAGGGAGCTATAGATCAATGGGCCTACATTAGTGGGTAGGTAAGGGACAGAATTTACATGCATCTGAAAAAGCAAGGACTGGGATAGTCAACATGGCTTTGTGCATGGGAAATTATGTCTCACTAACTTGATTGAATTTTTTGAGGAGGTGACAAAGAAGATTGAGGAAGGTAGAGCAGTAGACGTGATCTATATGTACTTCAGCATTGAACAAGGTTCTGCATGGTAGACTGCTTACTAAAGTTAAATCACATGGGATCCAGCAAATTGAATACAAAATTGGCTTGAAAGTAGGAAATAGAGGGAGGTGGTAAAGGGTTGTTCTTTCGGACTGGAGGCCTATGACCAATGGTATCCCATAAGGATTGAAGCTGGGTCCACTGCTTTTTGTCATTTGTATAAATTATTTGAATGTGATTGGAGGAGGTGTGGTGAATAAGTTTGCAGATGACACCAAAAATAGATGGTGTAGTGGACAGTGAAGAAGATTATCTTAGAATACGATGGGACCTTGAACAGTTTGGGTCAATGGGCCAAGAAGTGGCAGATGGAGTTTAATTTAGATAAATGCGAGGTTTTGTATTTTGGAAAGGCAAACCAGGGCAGGACTTATACACTTAATGATAGGATCCTGGGGAGTGTTGCTGAACAAAAAGACCTAGGGGTGCAGGTGCATAGCTCCTTGAAAGTGGAGTCGCAGATATACAAGGTGGTGAAGAAGGCATTGGCACACTTGCCTTCATTGGTCAGAACATTTGAATATAGTAGTTGGGATGTCCTGTTGCGGCTGTGAGGGCACTTTTAGGATACTACATACAACTCTGGTCACCATACTATAGGAAGAGGTTGTTAAACTTGAGAGGGTGTAGAAAAGAGTTACAAGAATGTTGTCGGGACTGGAAGATTTGAGTTATAGGGAGAGGATGAATAGGCTGGGGCTGTTTTTCCCTGGAGCGTTGGAGGCTGGAGGGTAATCTTATAGAGGTTTATAAAATCATAAAGGACGTTTATAGGATGATTAGCCAAAGTCTTTTTCCTAGGTGGGGGAATCCAAAACTAGAGGAAAGAAAGTGAGAAGGAAAGAATTAAAAAGGACATGAGGAATAACTTTTTCTTGCAGAGAGTGATGTGTGTACGGATGAGCTGCCAGAGGAAGTGGTGGAGGCCGGTACAATTACAACATTTAAAAGACACCTGGATGTGTATGTGAATAAGAACAGTTAATAGGGTTATGGGACAAATATTGAAAAATGGGTTAGGTCAGATTGGGATGTCTGCTTGGTGTGGACAAGTTGAATCGAGGGGTCTGTTCCTGCGTGTATAACTCTATGATTCTATGTTGAATAGCATGTGGAGAAAGTACTGAGGGTGACAAGGGAGCAAAAATGTACTTCAATAACCATCACCAGGAATAGCTTGGCAGCACCACTATTGATATTGCTGATTAAGTTCTAAAGGACACTGAATCTGTGGCAGGGGGTGAAGGAGAAAGGAGGGGAGAAAAGCATACTTAGCCTTCTCCTCACCAATCTGCTGGCTGCAGATGCATCTATCCATGACAGTATTAGTAAAATGACCACTGCACAGTCCTCATGGAGATGTCCCTTCTTCACATTGCTTTTACTTGGCATTATGTTGAGTGGCACTATCATGGAATAGACTTCAAACAATACTCAAAGTTTGTGAGAAGATTTGTAGCTCGGGTGCTCGTTGTTGTGGTTCTGTTGGCTGAGCTGGGAATTTGTGTTGCAGACGTTTCGTCCCCTGTCTAGGTGACATCCTCAGTGCTTGGGAGCCTCCTGTGAAGCGCTTCTGTGATATTTCCTCCAGCATTTATAGTGGTTTGTCTTTGCCGCTTCCGGTTGTCAGTCCCAGCTGTCCGTTGCAGTGGTCGGTATATTGGGTTCAGGTCGTTGTACTTATTGATTGAATCTGTGGATGAGTGCCATGCCTCTAGGAATTCCCTGGCTGTTCTCTGTTTGGCTTGTCCTATAATAGTAGTGTTGTCCCAGTCGAACTCATGTTACTTGTCATTAACCTGGACCCAATATACCGACCACTGCAGCGGACAGCTGGAACTGACAACCGGAAGGGGCGGAGACAAACCACTATAAATGCCGGAGGAAATATCACAGAAGCACTTCACAGGAGGCTCCCAAGCACTGAGGATGTCACCTAGACAGGGGACGAAACGTCTGCAACACAAATTCCCAGTTCAAACAATACTTCTAGCAAATCAAGACTGGGCATCTATAATGGATTGTAGGTTGAAGAACCATACTCCAACACAATCTGCAACTTCATGGACCAGCATACCCACTACTCGACCATTACCAGAACCACCTCCATGACAATTAGGATGTGCAATAAATGCTGGGCTAGTCAGCGATGTCCACATCCTATGAATGAATGAAAAAGGCATTCTGTTTGCTCTTGTCTGCCAATGCAGAATATTTGTGCAAAATTTTAAACATTAAATTCACAAACAATTCGAAAATATATTAATATTTTATCATGAAAAAGTGCCTCGTGTTAGTTTCAATTTATGGAGGAACTGCAGAGCCATCACTGGCAGAGGAGTGTAATTACACTGTGACAAGTTTATTGCTGATAATTTCCATTACAAACATGGACATAGGAATTTGTAATGGAAATCTATTAATAAGGACATAGCGTATGAGCTTAAAATAGAGAAAGCAAGTTTGCAGGCCCTATTTGATTCAGCCCAGCCTGTAACGCTCCTTCATCTGAAGACTGCACTTGGCCTTGACTCTGTGCAAATCCATGGCAAAATGATTAGTCTGTGTAAAATACTATTCCATTGTGTAGCTCTAATCTATCTGTTATATAGGAATGCATGTATATATGTTTAATGCTGCAGAATTATGTTGTAGTACAAGGTCTCATTTAATTCTGTTACAGTGGTAACTAGCCTTCTACAACATAAATATTTATCAGGCACCACATCATCCTACTATCAATGTAGTGTTTATTCTTAGAAGGAATGACAGCTAATCTCAAATGGAAGTGAGCATGGAGACATTGGTCGTTCTGAGGTCATGTGTATCTGCCTGTGGTCACTGGCCAAAAGGGTTTGGCTAAGTAATTGGCACAGAATGCCAGCCTCCAAAATAACATCATTGGGGGAAGTGAGAAGTGAGTATGGGAGACAGAGAGAGAGAGAGGTAGAGAGAGGATTCAGGGGAACAAGCTACCACCTTCTTGGCACACAACTAGGCATTGCCTTACATCAGAGACTGCTTCCACTGAAGACTACACCAAAGACTGTGAAACAACAGGGATGAGTACTTCACCAATCCAAAACTGTAGGAGATTAATGCTTCTGTTTCTCCATTCTACAGAACAGCTTTGGGATCGGTGGGGAGTGGAAAGGTGTCTGTGAAATGGTGATGGGAAGAAGTTAGAAAGGTACTTCTGTGAAAGGAGGATGACAAGATATATACCTGAAATGAATAGTTAGGAAGAGAATACTGTTGAAAAAATTGTTAACATAGCAAGATTCTATGTTTTATAAATAAGATACAAAAACAAAGAGTATTACTAAAATATCTCATTGGTTAGTCCACAGCTCATTTATCACACCTTGTTTTACATATCTAACTTTAGGAAAGGTATTCCTTCTCTAATCAATGGAAACAGTTTCTCCCTAATTATCAAAAATGCTCAACATTTTGAAGACTCTATCAAATTTCCCCTTAGCTGTCTATGCTCTAAAGTGAAGAACCCCAACTTATTTAACTTCTCCACATGGACTGAATTCTGTATAAATCTAGTAAATCTCCTCCATGTCCTCTCTGAAACTTTGACACTTTCCCAAAAATGTTGTCTCCAGAATTAACATAATACTTCAGCTGAGGCCTGACATAATTCATAAAAGTTTAGCACAGCTCCCCTGATTTTACGGAGTATTCCTCTACTTATAAAGCTAACGATCATGTGCTTTCTAATTATAGTCTTCTAAATTTGTTCTGCCACCTTCAAAGATTAGTTAAAGTAAATCGAGATCTCTCTGGTCCTCCACCCCTTATAAAATTGCCTTCCCTACTCCTTCCTTCCAAAACACATTCCTTAATAGGAACTTGAATTAAATTTCATATGCCATGCATGTGCCTATTTCACCACTTTATGTTCATTGATCAATCTAATTACAATTAAACAATAATGCTGTAGAATGCCAATTTCAATTTACATCTATTTATTTGGGTCATTAATATTTTTAGTGAACTGACATCAGTCTAAAATAGGTGTCAATACATTAAACAATAAGTAATTATGGCTGTGCTGCCTTAGGTTTTGTAGAGAATTACAGAAAATGCTATAATTGATCACAGTTTTGGCTTATTAGAAGAGACTTACAGCCTTTGTCAGTGATTTTGATGTGGGGCCCAAATATAATATTTCAAAGTTTTCTGGTGACATAAGACTGACTAAGTGAGAATGAGTTTTGAGGAAAATGCAAAGAGCTTCTCGAGGATTAGGTTGGCTACATAAGTGAACGAGAATACGGCAGATGGAATAAAGAATGGAAAAATGCAACATTATCCATTTTGGTAGAAAAAGCAAAAACGCAGAGTTTTTTTTAAGTAGTGAGGTATCGAAAAGTGTTGATGTTCAAAGTGAGTTGGGGTGTCCAAAATTATTTTAATCAAAGAAAAGAATGAAAAAGGGTGGCAAAGACATGATCTAGTTATTTTAAAATGCTGAGGTGAATACTGTGAATGTAGTTACAGGTTGTTCTGCTTTAACGAGTTGTTTCATTAAAACAAATTCTTTGTGATGCAATTAATGAATGGGAGACATTGCTTCTTCTAAAGGGCCAACTTTTAAAGTCTGTATTGGTTATAACGCGATTCTGCCCCCCATTAGTTTAAATGGTGCAGCTATTACATGATTTTCTTATATTACGAGATTGCACAAGAACAGGACTATTGTGTTATAGAAGAACCAACTATACTGGACTTGGAAGGTGATCAAAGAATAGGAGGGATCACAAGCTCCAGTTTAAGCTTTGCATGCAAAGAAAGCTTGAAGACTAATGGCTATGGGAACAGATTCCCAGCAAAAGCAACTGATGCTCCATTCCTCATCTATCTTTTCTCCCATCTTCATTTCAGACAGTTGGGCATGGAATTCCATTGGTTGCTGATGGAAAAAAATACTGCAGTGCTTTACCATTGACTTCTGTGGGTTGGCTGAACAGGAGGCCCATTCATTCTTACCAGCTTCCAATAAGTATAATGGAAAGATTTAGACTGATATCCAAACTGTTTGGCCAGGTTAAAAACCCACCTTCCACAGCCAACAAGCCCTGACTTGGGACTTGAACCTGGAACTTCTGGCCTGGAAGTAGGCAATTGCACCACACCAGGAGACTTCCCGCTCTGCTCATTGACAGATTGGACAAAACTCTGACTGGAAATGAGATAAAAATGAAACGTAAGGTTTGTAGCTCAGGTTGAGGTTTAGGTTGTAGGTTTGCTCGCTGAGCTGTAGGTTTGATATCCAGACATTTCATTACCTGGCTAGGTAACATCATCAGTGGCGACCTCCAAGTGAAGCGAAGCTGTTGTCTCCTGCTTTCTATTTATATCTTTCTCCTGGATGAGGTTCCTGGGGTTTGTGGTGATGTCATTTCCTGTTTGTTTTCTGAGGGGTTGATAGATGGCATCTAGATCTATGTGTTTGTTTATGGCGTTTTGATTGGAGTGCCAGGCCTCTAGGAATTCTCTGGCATGAGTTTGCTTAGCCTGTCCCAGGATAGATGTGTTGTCCCAGTCGAAATGGTGGTTTTTTTTCATCCGTGTGTAGGGCTATGAGGGAGAGAGGGTCGTGTCTTTTTGTGGCTAGCTGGTGTTCATGTATCCTGGTGGCTAACTTTCTTCATGTTCGTCCTACATAGTGTTTATGGCAGTCCTTGCATGGAATTTTATAGATGACCTTGGTTTTGTCCATGGGTTGTACTGGGTCTTCTAAGTTTGTTAGTTTTTGTTTGAGAGTGTTTGGTGGGTTTGTGTGCTACTAGGATTCCGAGGGGTCTCAGTAGTCTGGCTGTCATTTCTGAAACTTCTTTGATATATGGTAAGGTGGTTGGGGTTTCTGGCTGTGTTTTGTCTGCTTGTCGTGGTTTGTTCTTGAGGAATCTGCGCACTGTGTTTTTTGAGTATCCGTTCTTCTTGAATACGTGGTATAGGTGGTTCTTCTGTTTTTCGAAGTTCGTCTGTGCTGCAATGTGTAGTGGCTCATTGGAATTGTGTTCTGATACAGCTTTGTTTGTGTGTGTTGGGATGGTTCCTGGTGTAGTTGAGTATTTGGTCAGTGTTTGTCGGTTTTCTGTATACGCAGGTTTGTAATTCTCCCTTGTCCTTTCTTTCTACTGTGACGTCCAGAAATGCGAGTTTGTTGGAAATGCAAGGAAGAAACTGATAACACTCCAACCACAACGCCATAAACGAACAGGAAATGACATCATCACAAACCCCAGGAACCCCATCCAGGAAAACATATAAATAGAAAGCAGGAGACAACAGCTTCGCTTCATTTGGAGGTCGCCACTGATGATGTTACCTAGCCAGGTAATGAAATGTCTGGATATCAAACCTACAGCTCAGCGAGCAAACCTACACCCTATAAAAATGAAAGGACTAAGTGAATGCTTAATCAATCAAATACTTCACAGACTGTCAGGAATTAAGTTACTCTCATCTGAATTTCTAGCCTCAGACCTGTGCTTTTAGCCTTAAATGGCTGGTCCAGTTCAGTTTCTGGTCAATGATAATACCAATGAAAGTCACCTGGAGATATCTACTTTTTTCTCTTATTGGAGATAGTCATTGGTCGGTAGTTGTGTGACATAAATTTTACATGCTACTTATCCCAAACCTAATATTGGCATGTCTTGCTGCATATGGACATGGACTTGTTCAAATTCTTAGGAGCCACAAGTGGTACAGAACATTGTGCAGTTATCAACAGCATCACCACTTCTGACCTTTTCTTATGGGAGAGTGGGTCAATTATCAAACAGCTGACAATCACTCCAACCTTCATTGATGATAGAGACTTTTCAGAGTTTCCTCCAATTAATTGTGTAATTGTACACATCTATTATCAACTGGATTTCTGCAAAAGATTTAATATTTATTGTGGGATAATTTGTTGTTGTTGTTAACCAGGTTGGTAACTGAGTTTTGCCTGGTGCTGCTTTTAGCATGGTGTCCTGTGCCTCTCATTGAATCAGACTTAGTCCCCGGCTTGACAATAATGCTAGTTAGAGGGGGAAATATGCACTTCCATGAGGTAATGGATTGTGGTTGAATACAATTTTTCTATCCTGATGGTCCCTATGGATGCACATTTCCAGGTGCTAGGTGTATCCCGACGCTATCCTATTTAGTACAGTAGTGTCACACAAGATAGAGGGTGTTCTCAGTGCGAAAACAGGACTTCTCACCCAGCTGTACTACTTAGTGGTCACACTTATCAACATGGTCATGAACAGATTCATGGATGATAGGTAGATTGATGAGGACAAGGTCAAGTAGGATTTTTTCTTGTTTTTGATCATTCAACACTTGCTATAGGTCCAGTCTAGCAAACATGCTATATAGGAATTAACAAGTTTGATACTACCAGGCCACTTGCTGACAGGATTTGAGGCTCCCCCATAGTCTTTATATTCTCCGCCTTACAACCAACAGTGTTTGCAATAAGTGGTAAGAAAGCTCTGATTCATCACCTGAAGGAAGATGATATATGGTAACTGGAGAGATTTCATTGTCTCCCATGCCCTAAGAGGATCCTGTATGTTCCATCCACCCCTCATTTGTCAGCAACAGTTTTGTTCTGAGAACATATTTACCATTTCAGGTGTGACTAATAACATGCTGCAATGACAAAAGACACACACTGCATGAATTCCTTACAAGTTTTTAAAAATAGTATTTAATATGTTTAATTCCCAATCTAATTAAAATAATAAAAACACACTTGCATTCAAGAGTTTATGAACACTTGTAATTTATGAAGTGGGAGGATAGATTAAACTTTTAAAAAAAAAAGTCCTCTAAGGTCAGTTCTACACAGATCCCAAGGTTGATGCGTTAATGGTTTCAAACTGGGCTTGATAGGTTTCCAGATTCTGCAGCAAGAGGTTTAGTTGTTGATAAGAGTTTCTTTTCCTTTGAAATTGGGAATTACTGTGCTAATTGCCAAACACAGGCAAGGTTCAAGCTTGTAGGATGGACGATGAAAGCAGAGAGCATAGCCACTCAATCCTACTTCTTCTGATCTGTTCAGACTTGCCAGGAGAAAACAAATTTCTTAAAATACAAAAGAGGGTTAGTTCACTGTGCACATGATCTCTCATCAACTGACCAGTTATCCAAACACAATCATAACAATTTGTTTCTAGATTTATAATTTAGTCAGATTTGATAACGGCTGCAGAGTTCTTTTCTCAGTCAGAGTGCAAAGTGGTTGCACACGATGGCTTGCTTCATGCCCAATTGGACCTACAGGTTCGCTGGATGTTTTGTAAATGGATTAAATATGAGCAATTTACATTCCTCCAGAATGATTATCTTTGATGAACAATTCTAAACAATTTATCGCCATTACATGGTTTTGTAACTTGCCAAGTACAGCCAGGCGAAGTTCAGCTATCCTAGAATCTGGTGTTTTCAATACTAAAACAATGCAATTCACTCTTATAATTTCAAAGTGGTTTCAGCCCCATAAATATAGTCATAGAGATGTACAGCACGGAAACAGAACCTCTGGTGCAACTCATTCATGCCAACCAGTTATTCTAACCTAATCTAGACCCATTTGCCAGCACGTGGCCCATATCCCTCTAAACCTTTGCTATTGATATACCCACTCAGATTCCATTTAAATGCTGTAATTGTACCAGCCTCCAACACTTTCTCTGGTGGCTCATTCCATACACACACCAGCCTCTGTGTGGAAAAGTTGCCCATTACATCCTTTTTATATCTTTCCCCTCTCATTGTAAACCTATGCCCTCTAGTTCTGGACTCCCCGACCCCAGGGAAGAGACTTTGTCTATTTATCCTACCCATGCCCCTCATTATTTTATAAACCTCTATAAGGTCATCCATCAGCCTCCAAAGCCCAGGAAAAACAGCCTCAACCTATTCAATAAAACAATTTTTGGCCATTATAAAAAATAGACTTTTATCAATAATGAGGGCCCTTTAGGCCATTCCTTCCTGAATGAATACAACAATGCCATTACACTATGAGGGTCTGCTCTGCCAGCAATAAAAGCCATAGCCAGTGGTGATGATGAAGGAATATGGGCATTTGGCCAATGGGTATGTTTTAGCGAGTATGCCCGTATAAAGCCATTTGGCTGATCTGCAAGACTGCTCTCCCAAACATTTAGCAAAAGCTCAGATGTTAGGAAGGAGAAATTGACAAGATTAACTGTAAATGGTGTATCTTTGTCATTTCCAATGGCTAGGTTATTTTGTTTTGATACTGCATTTTCTTTAGCAGTTTGATACAAATGAGTTGCCTTTCTGGTCATTTTAGAAGATGGTTAAAGAATCCATTGCATTTTTATAGGTCTACAGTCAAACTGGGTAAAAATGTCAAATTTCCTCCTGTAGGATATTAGTGAACTAGACTTTTATCTTAAAAACAATCCAGTAGTTTCATGGTTATTAATGGGGCAGCACGGTAGCTAAGCAGGCAGCACTGCTGCCTCACAGCGTCAGAGACTTGGGTTCAAATCCCACCTTGGGTGACTGTCTGTTTGGTGTTTGCACATTCTTCCTCGTGTCTGCGTTGGTCTCCTCCAAAATCCAAAAATGTTCAGGGCAGGTGAATTGGCCATGCTAAATTGCCCATAGTGTTAGGTGCATTAGTCAGGGGTAACTATAAGTTAGGGAATGGGTTTGGGTGGGTTACTCTTCAGAGGGTCAGTGAGGGCTTGTTGGGCCGAAGGGCCTGTTTCCATACTGTAGGGAATCTAATCTCATCAGACTAACATTTGATTGCAATTATTAATTGAATGTAAATTTCTAAGTGGACAAGGTGAGATATGAACTCATCTCCACAGTATTCGTCTAGTACAAGGTTGGACTTTCTCTGTTGGCATTAACAATTGAAGGCTAAATGGTAGAGCTGTGCAGAAAATTTCTTTCGATTTCTGGAGGAGATCATCAAGCTGCATCTTTAAAAGAGGTTACCCTCAGAAAGTCAAATAAGTCGAATCCATTAGAGCCAATGGTGTAAGGTTCATGAAAACTGCAAACTTAATGAATCAAATAGTAGTTTCTCAGTCAAGATAGGTAGATAGATTGACAGACAAATTTCCTACAGTATGGAAACAGGCCCTTTGACCTGTTTATTCTGCCTGAAGTTTCTTCCTTACAGTACAAAATTTTTAGTTTAACATTACACAACTAAAGGGTGAACACTTTCCTACAAAATACTTGCCTTCTCTAGATAGATATAAATAATTTATTTCCTGTCACAATGTTGTCTATGGTTCTATATCCTGGTCTTATACTGACACACAGGTCAATATTTATGGTCATCTTTAATGCTCCAGTCAATAATTAGTTATATTGATTAGTTAATTAGAATAATCTAAAGCAGGATCCCTGTTAGGAACTCTGTCAATAATCAATCTTGTCAGAGCGCACAATGTGAACAAATCCCTATCTAGGGAGCCATTACTCAAAACTACTACCACATCAATATGCAGAGAGGTGTAAATATCATTATCAGATTCCACAGCTTGAGTAGATTCTTTGTTGGTGATAACATAACAAAATAACAAGAAAAATGCGGGCTCTCCATTTAAGACTGTTTATTTAAAAAATAATTACAGCTTTGTAATACAATTGACAAGTTATATCAAATAAAGTGCAATCACAGAGGGGTTGTTCTGTACTAGTGACTCAATGCCCATTAATTTTCCAGTAATATGAAGACAAATTCTGGCTTCTGAAATGTGAAATGTCATTATATAATTTAATTATGTAAAGTTCTGTTTATGTTTCATTGGCACACACAGCACTCCAAAATGTAATTCCTTGACTATCACATGACCAGTAACACAGGTAGAGAACAACCCAGGTATTAAATTTACAACCACATTTTTGAACCTCACCTTTTCATGTTTAAAAGTATAAGCTGATGTTTCTAGAAAGCTGAACAATTTCAAGTTTAAATCACATAACATTACAAAACATGAAGAATATTTGAAAGAAAGCATGTGTTCAGGATTGTTAAAAATACTACTATAAGTCTAAGCCCTGTGCTCACAAATCAAAAAAGTTTTTTTTTAATCTTTACCCTGAAAAGTCATCACTGGGCTTAATTAACTCAACATTATTAGATGTAAGACTGATTTTAGTGATTGCAGAATGTTTTAGCTTGAGGGAAAAAAAACCCAGACTCAAATCAGAAAAAAAAGCAGCATCTTTTAAACAAAATATACATTTTCTCTCCTCACATGCTGCCATGAATCTGCCCCTTAATCTGATACTGACAGACAATACATTCACCTACTGTCAAGATATCAACATTAAAACCACTGCCTTATTTCACATTTCCAGTATTTTGCTTTTCTTTTACCATTTAATCCCTTTCAGAAGACTAACTCTCAATTCATTCATTACCTGTCAAGATATCAACACACAAGCAGTTTTACAACAAAAAACAAAGAAAATACCCGTTTTGTAGTTGTCTTACATGGTTTGATGTTAAAACAGTTTTAAGTTGTATTAAAAACGAGCCATAAGATTCAGCACTGTCCGATGGCTAAAAAATTGATCCTGAAACAACACTTTATTCATTCTTTGATCTAGAAGGCTGAGGAGGAAAAGGTCCTTTGGAAATAGACTTAATGACATCTGTTCTCCAGGCATAAACGCATTGTACTCTATCACAGAATGCCAATCGAGACCACACCGCCTCTCCAAACACCACCCAGACCCATCTCCTACCCTATTCCCTGTAAAGCCTGCAATTCCATTGGCTAATTCACCTAGACCAAACACCCTGGACACTATGGGTAATCTAGCATGGCCAATCCACCTTAGCTGCACAACTTTGAACTGTGGGAGGAAACTCACGCAGACCCACGAGAATGTGCAAACTCCACACAGTCACCAGAGGGTGGGATTGAACCCAGGTCCCTGCCACTGTGAGACAGCAGTGCTAATCACTGAGCCACCGTGCCACCCTAGGATATATACATGACATCTACAACAACTGTCTTCCCTCAGCATTCTCATCTCACTATAATACAGATAAATTATTTCACCTAAGACCCTGTCTTTGCACATTCAAAACTGTGCTCTAATTATCAACAGATTAGATACTGGTAGAATTTTAAAAACATTTATACAAGGACTATACACTATCAGCATCCCCCAACCCACCCTCTGAGGAAGTTATTTATATTTAGTATTATTTTTAAAATTCTACTCGTTAAGAATTAGAGCTCTGCATGTTGAATAAGTACAATCCATCTTGTTTGAAGCCAATGTGATTTGGGTACATTAGGAAACAGAACAGAGAAAATCAAGGATTATATTGGGGTGGAGCCATCTCTCCTGCTAAGTAGCAATTAAGTGTGTGGGTAATAGTGAGATCATTTCAAGATCAATCCATCGGTTAGTCTAGCTTGCAGTATTATAATAAACTGTAAAACAACATATTAAAAGGTCTCCGACAAGCAAGAGTAGTAAATCTAGAAAAGCATCCAATTTAGAAAGATCCCTGGTATTGAAGAGATGGTTGGAAAATTCTTCAAGAAGTAGTCAAAATATGTAGTAAGTAAACAAAGACATACAAATGGTATTGTAAATTGAAATACCTCCTAGTGCAAAATATATTCAAAAGCTTTATTTTCTGTGGCTTCTCTAACTTTTTCAAAATTTCAGTTAGGAGCATAAGACGTTTGGAGCACCATCAGAGCTACAGACAGGTTTGCTGCTTTATCTGCTTGATGCCATTACTGAAGATGGAAAGTGGCTGACAAATACACTGTTCTGCCGACAAAGTGAAAATTACTTTAAAAATTGAAATTTGGTACAAGGAAACGTGTATCAGTAGACAGCTACCATTTTGGTGTTTGATTGCAAGATTTGATGTCAATGACAAGAATCTGTTTTACACTGGCTCTTGGGTGAGGTCCACTGGTTTACAAATTCACTGGTTACTAACGTAGATGCAATGCTTCTATTGAACTTTGAACAAAGGCAATTTTTAACTGCAGAGTGAATGGAAAACTGTTGTTAACTGCTTATTTCATTGTCTTGTGCTCTCATTGCAGGAAAGTAGGGAAGAGTGAATTTATTAATGTATACCCATAACACATGCCTTGAACTTAAACCTCTCTGCAAATGGATGATGAAAGATCGATTACTTTAACAGACACAATGCTTTACTTCCTATATTGCAATAAATATGGGGTGCTTCAGGAAAATGCTACTTTCTTTACTGATAATCAGTGGGCCTAAATCATATTTGGTTGTCTGTCAATGCCTTTTGGCCAAAGACAATTAACCATTCCTCAATGTAAATGCTACTAAAGCTGCTTATCAGAGGAATATTTTTGCTGTATTCAATAGCCAAATCTCAAGTATCACATTAATTTCTACCAATTTGCTCATGTTTCCAATGCTTGAAACTTAGGAGCCCAGTCAACAGTGTAGTGCATCAAGACCTTTCATTACTTGACTAATTCAAATCACAGGCCAGCGGGGAAAAGATGACATTCCGGATCAACCTAATATGCAATAAGGAACTTTTAGTCATGCAGGCAGCACACAGCCTCCTGAATCAGCATTACACAGTATTGGCATCAGGGTTTGCAGAAATCCTCCAGTTGCTCTGCTCCCTCCCCAAAGTAACAGAGTTTGCATGGGGAAGGATGGAAAGATAAAAATCAGAAAAATGTAAACAATGACAATCAGCATTCCCAATTTAGATTTTTTTCTTCCTTCTGCCTTTTGCACAACCTTTTCCATACCAACCACCAGAGACAGTAGAAGCCACCCCTTCTGGACTGTCCTTGGTTAGTAATTTACGACTATGACTGTCTTCTTCCTCTGGTCTCAGCTGAGTAGCTAGACTGAAAATAGGATCTTTGGACCTTGAAGAAAATCAGGCATTGCAGTAAAAATCATTGAGAAATTAATGGACAAAGATTTGTAATATATTCTCAGCAGCTACAATTCACCAACAAGATTATAAAATCTGTTCCTCAATAATTCAACAAGTAAAGACAGCAGGCAAATGGATTATAATGCTCAAGTCAATGTTAACCTTCCAGTCTGTGTTGTTTAGGTGACCTCAAGCAAGGGAGATTGTTCCCACAAGCAATCAAATTTACCCTTTCTGCTTGAATTCCCTTTCCATAAAAGAGCATGGATGAGGGTTTCAATCAAAAAAAATGTGGCTGATGCAAAAGAGATGAAGCAGATATGACAAAACTCAATCATAGAGATATTGAAAAGAGTCTGCTTCAACCTGAGACAGTGGCTGGGAAGGGTATGGAAATACAAAAAATATTGATAGACCCGAAGGCTGTCAGTGTTCATGTGCAAGATTACCCATGCCATTGGAAGATATCACCAAGGAGCACAATTCAAGGATGACGACATGGAAGCCAAAAATAAAGCCTTGTGAATTCTACTGTGGGGATGGAACCTATTGCTAGTTGAAGTCTACTTACAACTGACTAGGTAGGTGTTGCACCAATTAAGTGTAGTTTCACTGGGCTTGATGGAGTGTAATGGAGTTAAAGGTTTTGGAGGAGAATGGCTTGTTGATTGTCAAAGGGTATAAAGAAATGACTCACTGGAGATGTGGCCAATGCAGATTGGGAAAATAAGACATGGAGTTATAAGGAAGATGGTCATGGATGAGGCTGAAGAATTTTGGGAAAAAAAGTTAGGTTGGAAATGCAAAATTTGTTTCCAAAGGCACATGTATTGTGTGTAGGCTTTCAATTGCTACTAAAGGTAATGATGTTGATTTTGAAAGAATGAAGGTCAATAGGACATGAGAAACGGGATGGATGGATGTATGAGACTGATAGATGCATAAACAGTGAGCTAGGGTACAGGCTAGAAATTAGTATAGGTCATCAGCAACATAATGCACTCAAGAGAACAAGAAGTTAACTCTGCAGAAAGGGAAGACAGGAAATAGCAAAGAAACTAGAGAAAGATAGTGAGGGGAACGTTTGGCTTGAGGAGCGAAATGATAGATGTGGTACAGGCAGTTGAACAGCTGGTCTTAAACTTCTTCATGAGATTCTCACATTTGTAATTTTGAAGCGACAGTGTGCAAATTAATCAGGGACAGCAAGATTTTGTCGTGATTAATGTGACTGCAGCCAATGGAAAGAATCGATGGAAGGAAATTGGGAGTGTTCATGAGTGAACATTATAAGGGTATGAGCAAACACAAAAGGCTTTAAAGGTGAAAGTTATAAAATGGTTGACTGGATGGATAGCGACAGAAAGTTTATGGAAAGTGTTGGACCAAGACTCAGCAGTAAACAGCTTGAATGTATAGCTGTATATTACTTGGATGAAGAATTGATTCCAGGGAAAACAAAACGTAAAGTGGTCAAAAGTGGTTGTAAGTAGTGAGGGAGATGTGGCAGGCATTTGTGAGGGCCTTAGCTGTGACTGAGACAATGAGGAGGAGAGAGACTTTTGTTGAGGGAGTGTTCATAGAAATTGGTTGAAAACTTTAAATGGAGGAAGAGGTAAAAGAAGCATGAGAAGGGACTAGAGAAGTATCAAGATGAAATAAGTAGATGATACCTGTCATAATGTGGAATTTCCAAATGAAGTTCTTTCAATAGCAATCGCATGACATCATCACATTTTGCATGGATTTTCAGTGTAGCAACATCATCCTTTGGTGTCCACTGTTAAAGAAAAGGAAAGCATAACAAATTACAGCTCAAACTGATTTACTGTCTTAAAAATAGAAATATGTCTAAAGGTGTTCAAAGTTATTGGTCTGGATGAAATAGGAAACAGATCATGAAGACAAAAAAATGGTGCTGTTTGATTAAAAAAAAGGATAGAGCAAGGCAAATAATCTTAGAAGGAATATCTGGATATGGGACTGTGAAAACAAGTAGACAATTACCAAGGTAAAACAGATGGTGACATCAAAATACAGCGGACCAGAGTTGGAAGCACAACCTTAGACTTAGGCATAGGATCTCAAAAGATTGTAAAGAAATGAGCACAACTGTGGAAGATTGGGAAGATTTTGAAGTGGACACAGAGATGGAAACCACAGGTTACTGACAGGAGCAAGGGTAACAGGCAAGTAGATGTTTATCTGAACAGGACACAGGTGCTAGAATTTGCATGTGTGGTGTTTATGTGAGGTCGGAGTCAGAGTAAGGACATATGAGAAAGCAGAGAGTGACAAAAGATATTGGTAAGAGATTTGGGATTTGAAATTCATATCAGCATAGCAAGGCAGTAACTTACAGATCATTTAATTTAGGACAAATGGGCATTTCAAGATCGTTAAAATTGGGGAACTCAGACCATACGATTACAGCTGGAACTCAGCATGATGGTTTCAGTCTACCAATATCATAAGAAATCCTGACTCATCCAGGACAGTACCAGACAGTCAGTCCAAAGGCACAATGAAGGGCGAGGTATAGGACCAAATCAAGGATAAAGCTTTGAGCACAGAGATTTGTACACAATTGGTACAACTGTGCATGCCAATTTGGAAATGTTAAAAGCATTTAAATATAATTCACAAAATTAATCTGTGTACAAACAAAACAGGGTGGATTCAAACATAAATACATTATTTTAAGATACTATCCTTAATTTATACATAGGCAGATCAATCACAAAGCTTGCTTCTTCCTCAAAAACCACTGAATTTTATTTCGCCTCAACACAAAAAAAAACTTAAGATATCAGATTCAACATGAATTAAAGTCAAAATTTGAACAGATTCTTAGGCGATATAGTTGCTTTTTTAACTCATTAATAAAATGTGAACAGGTGATATAATTGAATACTGATTGGATTAATTTCACTTGTATGACTCAAGTAGTTAAATTTACAATTTTAGCTATGGAAGTGAGCACTTAACCAGTCTTAAAAACATAAATACATGATCACATAAGACTGTTTTTGAAAAAACGAATTTTGAAATGACAAACTCAACTAATCTAACAGGTACTTAGAGAAACAGAGATAATACTGCTTGATACAAGGAATAGGATACGACACACAAACAGAAAATGTTGAAAATATTCAGGAGTTCTAGTAGCATCTGGAGAGAGAGAGAGAGAGAGAGAGAGAGAGAGAGAACATTTATTTTCTGTGACTGATTTCAGAGCAGAAATGTTAACTCTGCTTCTACTAATATTAGCTGATGCAGACAGACCTCCAGATTATTTCCAACATCCACAGTATTTAGTTTTTATGTTCATATAAGATATAGTACACAATTATTTATCCTGTAACATAAGCATTCTGGATTATAGTACAAAGCCCTCCATGATTGTTAAAAACTGAATTCAAATCTTCAAACTGAGTCAGAAAATTAACAACCTGGTTTTGGTAAACAATAAAATAAATCAAAGCTTGGATTTGCTAACACTCTTTATAGGGATGAAAACCTGTTGTGCTCATCTGGTCTGATAAGTGAGACCAGTCCCACACCAACATAATCAAAATCTACTTGCAGAGAGCTTTAAATCACAAGGATGAATAAACTAGTGCTTACCTGTAGATTTACTATGTACAGCTTTGGCCTTTTATGAGGTACCCTACTCATGCACCAAAGACATGCATACTTTTTAAGAACCTGTAATAAGGAAAGTGTAGATTTCAGAACAGAAAAACCGCGTGATAAACCTTGCTCACATTTTAATTCAGATTTCAGGCTTAATAATTCAGACTGGAGGACATATAACAGAAGTGTGAAAATATTTATGTAAACAAAGAAGAAATTTTAAACAATAATGAGTCAGCATTTTGACAGGCAGCATGCCTTATATGCCAGACACCAATATGGCTATTCTCCTCAATTACATATCATTGAAACAAAACACCAAAGGGTACTACACTTGATTTCTGCTATTTTCCTCACTTAGAGGCTTGTGTATGCTGAAAGTTGGTGTCCACAGAGCGCTACAAGGTTAGGCAGTGTTGAAGGATGAGACATGGTACAGTATATGGCACTATTCTCAGATTCTTGTTTAGCATATTGTTGAAGCATAATAGAAAGTTTCAAGCTGCAACCAGCCTAATGTGGAAATGGCAAGTGCCAAAAATAAAGGCACACATGCAATCCTTAACAGTGACATCCATCTCCATTGCAATTCCATCCCTCAAGTAAAGAAATCAAAATTGTACGCAATATTCCAGATGCCATCTCACGAATGCCTTTTACAGTTTCAGCAACACTTTCCTACTTTTATTCTCTATTCCTTTAGCAATAAATGCCAACTTTCATTTGCCTTATTAGCTGCAAACCAATTTTCTGCAATCCACATGCACAAGGACAACCAGATCCCTCTGCATCAAAGCACTCCAAAATTTTTCTCCATTTAGATAATAAATTGCCTTGTATTCCTCTGACCAAAATGGATAACCTCACACTTATCAATATTAGGCTTTATATGCCAAATTTTGGCCAATTTATCTAACTTGTCCATATCCATTTGTAAATTTATTTATTAATTACATCTTACTTTCATACCTATTTTAGGTATTAAATTTGCCATCTGCAAATTTGGCTCCAGTACTTTCTGTCGCCACAGCCAAGTCTGTTAACGTAGATTGCAAACAGCTGGGAGCCAAGGACCAAACCCCGTGGCACGCCACTACTTGCATCTTGCCGACCAGAAAAAGACCCATTTGTCCTGACTCTCTGCTTTCTAACCATTAGCCAATCCTCTGTTCAAACTGATAAAGTACCCTTAAGCCAATATGATCTTACCACGTGGATTCACCTTTTATGTGGCACTGTACAAATGTCTTCAGGAAGTCCAGATACATCACATCTACAGGATCCCCATTTTCCAAATTTCTTCTTACATCTTTGAAGAACTCTAGCAAATTAGTCAAGCATGCTTTACCTTTTATAAAACCATGCTGTCTGTGATAAATAGCATTTGACTTGCCAAACGTCCTCTTATAACATCCTTAATAATGGATTCCAGCAATTTCCCATTTAAAATAACTGATCTGTAGTTTCCTACTTTCTGCCTCCCTCCCTTTTTGAATAAGGATGTTTATATTGGCATATTTCCCATCCATTGGAACCGTCCCCACACTCATGGAATTTTGGACTATTACAACCAATGGAGTTTGTGGTAGGTGATGGACCAATTATATTATCACTGTACTGTTAATCCAGAGATCCAGGTAATGTTCTGGAAATCCGGGTTCAAATTCTGCCAAGCAGACGGTGGAATTAGAATACAATTTTTTTAAACTCTGGAATTAAGAGTCTAATGACAACGATTGATTGCCAGAAAAACCCAATAATTTTTACTTACATGGAGATTACTATGGATTCAATAGTCCTTCATTGATAGTTTTATTTATCTTCTCTAGTCTACACAGAAGTTGCTAGAAATTCTTATTTACACAAAAATGTACAATGAGGTGTGGCATGACTATTTCAAATACAACCAAAGCCCATTCATTATCTGAAGTGACAAAAGAAGTTTCTGAGAAACATTGTTTAACCTTTAAACTGGATCCAAGACAAATGATGACATCAGCTTTCTTGGCTGCTTCAGCTGCTCCTTTCCAGTTCAGTGGCTGCTCCAGTGTTCCCTTTTCCCCAAAGTGCACAATTGTGTCTCGCAGCTCACTATTACATTTGTGGCACTTTCTTCCAGTATTGTGTTTGTGCAGTGATGTGCGTTCCGTGACATCGAAAAGACGAATGTATTCTCGGTTAGGAGAGCAATATGTGCATACCTGCAAAAATCACATCACCATAATCAAGTAAAATATTGACAGTAATTAACTAATGTCTGTAACTATATCTGGGAGTATAAAAACTAAATATAAAAAGCTGACAAAGTACATAGAAGGTTATTGTATAGGGCAGGAGGTCATGGTACAGGAGTAGCACAGCAGCAGAGATAGAATTGGCTGGCTAATGAATGCATAAATGGATCACAGTTTCAGATTGGCAGGTCTGACAAGTGGGGTCCCACAGAGGTCTGTGCTGGGCCCTCAACATTTTCCAATTTTATATTAATAATGTAGCTGAGGGTATTGAATGCATGGTGTCTATATTTTAAAATTGTACAAAGATAGTTAAGTACATTTGCTGTGAAGGTGACACAAAAAGGATACAGATTAATGCAGATAAAGTGAATGGGCACAAATCTGGCAGATAGGAGTGTAATGTGGGAAAATGTGAAGTTCACTTTGGCAGGAAGAATCAAAAAGCAGAGTATTACTTAAATGGAGAATGATCACTAAATTCTGAGATGTAGAGGGATCTAGATGTCCTAGTGCACAAGTTAAAAAGGATTAGTATGCAGCTAGGTGTAGCATGTAATCAGGCAGGCTAATGGGACGGTCGCCTTTATGATGAGAGGACTGGAACATAAAACTAAGGATGTCATGCTTCACTTACACAAAGCGTTGATGAGACCACATCACGAAGACTGCGCACAGTTTTGTTCTCCAAATTTAGGGAAGGATGTAAATGCATTGAAGATGATTTGGAGTGGTTGACTGGATTGTTACCTGGAAAAGGAGTTGTCTTATGAGGAAAGATTCAATAGGCTGGGTTTGTTTTCACTAGAGTTTAAAAGATTCTGAATGGTCTTCACAAGGTGGATGTGAACCGTAATGTTTAATCTTAAGGAAGAAGAAGTGGGACACTGTTTTCAAAGTATTAGTTGTCCTTTTAGGATAGAGATGAGGGGAATATTTATGCCCCTGGAGAAATGCATGACTTCTAATTTCTGCCCCAGGAGGGAGTGCTTGTTGGGGGTGGGGGAAGAGTCATTGAATATTCTTAACTTGAAAGTAGATAAGATTCTTCTTAGGCAAGTGAATCAAACATTATTGGGAATAGATGTGAATATGGGATACTGGAACACTAACAGCTGAATGGCAGAGCACTCTTGAAAGGCTGAATGGCCTACTTTTGCACTAATTTAATGTTCGTCTGTAAACCATTTTAACTTTACAGGCCACAGTTCTTAAAACAATCTGGCCACTAATTTATAAAATGACAGACAGTTGGGAGAAAACCTTAGTGTGCCAGTGATGCCAAGGAGGAGGTCAAGCCCTTGTGAGGAGTGTGAGCCCAGCACAGCTAGGTGCTTATGGACTGTGGAGTTAGGCTGTTTATGTGTTTCTTTGCTTTTATATTTTTAGTAAGAAGGACTATAATGCTTAACTTTTAACTTTGTTTTCCTTATTTTACTGCTTTGTGTCTAAGATTCGGTACCTATGTACCCTTGTATCTAAGATAGTGCCAACTTGTAAACTTTTCATTGTACTCATGTGAGTACATGTGACAATAAACCCAATTCAATTCAATGGTCCAAGTCGTGGCTTGGTTACAATTCATTAGCCTTCACCACATATAATTCCATCATTTCATTTTTTTTTTGAACCATGATGATTATCGATAGCCCTCTCTGGAGAAAATGTTGGCAAATAAAAAGACTACTGCAGTTGTAATATCTCTCTTGATATTAATTTTATACTTTAACTTTTTATTTTCATAAATCAAAGAACAGTGCACTATTAACATGCAGAACCTCCGGAAAGTACCATTCAGCCCAACAGATTAAACAGTTAATATTCTTCTATTTCTTTTCCACTTTGAATTAATTTGTGTTTGCTATGTGGAAAACTCGATGTTAGAAACTGTCGGTAGTTGAGTCAATTGTGTAACTCAGATTATGAATCTTTTCTTGCATTGTTCTTTGAGTTACGCCCAGGACATTTTTGCCTGTAATTTCCTCTTCAAAGAAAAAGAGCAAACAAAATAAGGAAGGCAGAATATTTCAAACTTATGCACTGTAGTGTTTTAATTGTGCCTCAAAGGCAAAATAATTTATTTCACTAAGTAGCTGAGCTATATAGATCAGAAAGGTCCTTAGTTAAATCCAGTTTGCACAATTACATGATCTCAATCACATCAATTATAGCACAGCAACTGGCTTCAGGTCTTGGGTTACAAATGCGAAGATCTGCCCCAGTATCCATTTGGAAACTATATTGGTAGTATATACAGATGAACATTGGGCAAGGATATGTTTTGGGGAAAAATATAATTCTATTAAATTTTCCCTTTCTTCCCATTTTGATTTCTTACTGCAGGGTCATCACTGAATTGCAGGCCATCTTGCAGTGCCTCACCAAGTGGTTATTATTCATGTATGAATCAGAAAAGTACGGAGGTACTGCATTCAGGAGAAAGAAAATTTTGATTGAAAAAGAAATTCCAAAGATATTGTTGTGAGGTTTCTTTTTGTTTTAAAAAAAACTTACAATGGGAAACATTTTAAATGATGCCAAAAAGAGAAACAGAAACACAATTTGTTTGTGACGTTACCAAATATCTTTAAGTGGCTAAAGACAATCAAATTGTCAAAAACAGGTTCACATGATAAATTATAGGTGCATCCTGACATCCCAATAGTGAGATGAATATAGGTGCAACATACTCAAGCTGCCAGCTCCTGTATTATCTTACCTCTATATACATATTTCCATGTAGTTCAGAAAGTGCCTTCCTGGGTAAACTGCTACGTAAATGTAATCCATCACAATTCTGAGACACTACATGGTGCACCTTGAGGGAGAAACACAAGAAGGGTATTTCTTAAGCTGGGATTTTGAATTTTCAACATTCTGATATGGTTATGAAAAGCCTTGTGAAAGGCACAAAGTCAAATGCTAATCTGAATTCTTCACATTTTAATAAAAATGAAATTGTAAAAGGCAGGATGTAACCAATTGCTTTACAGTGAATGGTGACCCAAGAAGACATTTCCTCTCCCCTCAGGATTTCCTCAAGATAGAAATAGTATGGATGAACCATTCCCTTATAAAGATCTCTTGTTTCAGAATATGTATCAGTTAGATTTGAGCTTGTCAAGAGAGGGAACAATGATTCAGTAAACTATAAGTACTGCAAATATAAAATAGCAATCATCTAACTGAGAAAAATGGAAAATTTAGATTTTAATTACTCCTTTAAAAAGTTTTGACATTATGGATTTTATCCTATGAGGAAGTGAATACTACACTACGTAGTCAATTAATTTTAATGATGCAGTTAAACTACAATTATAATTAACTGTTCTATACTGAATTAAAAGGAGCCATATTGAAAGAAAGAGACTGTAGATCATAGCAATATAGACACAATGTGAATTAACTGTGATCATGAACTCAATTGCTATAATACAAAACAGGGATTAAAGGGGCAATCATACAGCCGTCCACAGTTGTATCTTTATATAAAGGCATTGTTTTACATGGCTCCACTGGTGCTTTATAATTAGTGGCTTACTTGCAAAAGAAAGGGGAAGAAAAACCCTAAACTATAACATACACTGTTGAAATTCAGTACGTTGAAATTTAGGGATTTAACAATTCTCTATTGAATCCATGAAACCAATGGTTTACCAGTTTAACATTTGCAGTTTTCGATAGCTACTGTGAAGTCTTCACCTACATTTGGCACTAATTATTGGCCAGAATGGTGTGTGTTTTATTTTAAATTTCCTAATTCCTATTTCAATGTTAATCTCAGCTGGTTAACACGGTTGTCTCATGTTTTGATATTTTCAGCACAGAAATTTTGGTCTACTTGATTTCTGTTCAGCTATATTTGAGGAAGTTTCTTTATTCTGTTCTAGTTCTACATATGCCAGCAAGGAAAGTTTTACAGTGGGCTCAAGGGAATTTTAATTGCATGATTTGAATTTCATCCAGAGTTGTCCCTGAACACAGAAATGATTAGGATTTTCCATTGCGAGAGAATTAAAACTTGCTGACATTTGTTCAGCATAGGTCAATCTTTTATCGAGAATTTAATTTCATAAAAAACTTTTTTCATGGCGCCTGCAAGGATTCATGATTATTAAAATAATATGCAAATATGTACAATCAGGGTACCCACATGATTTCCTCTATGACAGCACAGATACATAAGACAGGGAAAATCAGGGAGCACAAATGATTTACATAGGCACAATGCATTCTGCATTTCCAATAAACTGCATTTAATACAAATCCATCTGTACAAGCCAATTTTGTAGATTTGATTTAGGATAAAAAAGTGCAAATGGCTCATTCCAAACCTCTGGTCTGACCTATGTTTGCAGGTCTAGATCAATGAGTAAAAAGTGTGCATTTCATTGAATTAAC
Organism: Chiloscyllium plagiosum; assembly: GCF_037043375.1. NCBI lineage: Eukaryota > Metazoa > Chordata > Chondrichthyes > Orectolobiformes > Hemiscylliidae > Chiloscyllium > Chiloscyllium plagiosum. Next base: position 40,104,573 of record NW_028270163.1, read on the forward strand.
CGGGCTTGTAGAACTGATTGAAGAACATGGAGGCTACATGTCAATTCTTGACTCAGTTTGAACACTTGTCTTGCATTAAGGAAAAGATAAATTGGCTGAGAAGGATAGCAAAAAGAATAGTTGATTCATATGACCAAGTTCTTTGATAAAGGTAGGTATAGGTTGTGCAAATGGATTATCACAAAAGTTTGAAGAATGTACCATATATAACAAACGTTGCAGAAAAATAATGGGGTAGGTGGCTGAAGGGATAGAAAATGGCATGGGATCAGAAAACAGAGTCGTGGCATATGGTTATTTTTCAAATTGCCAGGAAGTATGCAGTGGTGCTGCCTCAAGGTCAGCATTGGAATCAATGTTCTTTTGGAATGACCTGAACTTGGAAATGCTGTACTGAACAAAATCTGAACGTTTCAGAGAAGACACAAAGCAAGGAAAAGGACTAATAATTGATGAATGATTGCAAATGAATTCAGGAAGACATACTGGTGAAATGGACAGATGGCAAACAAAATTTAACAAAGTTTTAAGAAGTCTGGAGTAATTTATTTTGTTGGGAAGAAGAATGAGGGGAGGCACTTGGAATGTTAACATAATGATTGCTACTGAACTAGAAATTTGGAGGCCTGGATTAATGAATTCAAAACCAGTGAGTTAACAAAAGGTTGAAATAAAAAGTTAGATCAGTAATGCTGCCACACTGCTGAAAAGCCCTAAACTAAAACAAAGAACGTCAGATGTGGAGATCCAAAACCAAAACATAAATTGCTGGAGAAACTCAGTAGGTGTGGCAGCATCTTTAGAGAGCAAACAGAGTTAACATTTCAAGTCTGGCAAATCTTCATCAGAACTTCCAGATGCTGCCAGTGTGAGTCTCTCCAGTAATTTCTGTTTTTGTTGCTGAAAAGTCCACCTGGTTTACTGGTCTCCTTTAGCAAAGGAGATTTAGCATCCTTACTTGTGCCTTCAGATAGGAATGTAGTTGACTTTTAATTGCTCCTGGAATGGGTTAGCAAACCACTCAGTTGTCAAAAAAGGTAGATCATCATGCTCTCATTGTCAATTAGTATTAGAAATAAATGCTAACTTTGCTAGTGGTGCCCACATCCTATGAATAAATAGAAGCAGCAAGCTAAACTAAATAGTGCAATTTTAAAGGGGGCGCAAGAGCAGAGAAACCTGCAAATCTGCAGTAATCAAATAGAGTTATTGGCCAATTCTGTGCACCACACTTTACTTGAAAGGGATCAGAGGAGATTTACCAGAATAGTATCAAAAATGAAAGATTTCAATTCCCTAGGAAAAGCTAAACCTGAAAATGTAAAAAAAAGGGAGATTTGATATTGATACTCAAAAGGATTTACATTTAGTGAATAGGGAGAAACTACTTTCTATATCAAAGTATTGGTAACTAACACACACAGCATATTTGCCAGTTACTGGACCTCTATGTAAAAACACTTTCTTTTCACGCAAGTTATTGTGATGTAGAGTGCACTTTTGAAGATGTGGATTCAATAATAAATTTCAATCAGGAACTGGATAAAATTACTAGGCCTTGAGGAAAGCAGGGGGTTGGGGGTGGGACTAATTGGATAATGCTTTCAAATTGACAGAAAAAAACATTTAGGATCAGATGGCTTCCTTCTGTGTGGTTTCATTCCAATCATCCTATGTTGAACTTCCCTGACCTGAAATGCATTTAATAGTCACCATCATTTCTTCAGTTTATTTTGCTGTGGTTTGCAGGAGAGCTTATTGTTCACATTGTTTTATTTTGTGGATTTAAAGAAAAACAAAGAATTGCGGATGCTGGAGACATAAAACCAAACAGAAATTTCTGGTAAAACTCAGTAGGTCTGGTAGCATCTGGCACTTCTGATGAAGAATCACCAGATTTGAAAGTTAACTCTGCTTTCTCCCCACAGATGCTGCCAGACCTGTTGAGTTTCAACAGCAATTTGTTTTTATTTTCCCCAACCATGTATGAAGTGAGAATCAGTCATTGTAATACAATAAAAGAGAAAAAAAATTCTAGTTCTTACCAGTTTTTCTTTATAAAGTTGAGTGATGCACATATGAGTCAGGGTGGGCTCTGCCTCACTGAGATCTGCTGTGCTTTACCACAAATAAACAACATATACTTCAGCAGACTAAATAATAGAGTTACACATTCAGCCTGTTGTGTCTGTGCTGGCTCTCTGTAGGGCAATCACCTCGTGCCATTCCCTGCCTTTAGCCCACAGCCCTACATTTTTGTTTTCCTCTTCAGATAATAAACCAACTCCCTTCAGAAAACTTAACTGATCCTGCCTCCACCACATTCTGAGGACTACTCTATATCCTGATCATCTGCTGAGTGCAAAATATTTTAACTCGCATCACCAAGGCTTCTAACTGCGTCATCTGGTTTGCAATCATTCCATCAGTGGGATTTGGTTTTTCCCATCTACTCTGGCCAAATCCTTTAGGATTTTGAATACTTCTACCGAAACTCCTCTCAACCTTTTTTCTTCCAAAGTGAACAAGTAACTTCTCCAATCTACGAGGAGAAAGTAAGGTCTGCAGATGCTGGAGATCAAAGTTGAAACTTTATTGCTGGAACAGCACAGCAGGTCAGGCAGCATCCAGGGAACAGGAGATTCGACGTTTCGGGCACAGGCCCTTCTTCAGGATTTCCTGAAGAAGGGCCTGTGCCCGAAACGTCGAATCTCCTGTTCCCTGGATGCTGCCTGACCTGCTGTGCTGTTCCAGCAATAAAGTTTCAACTTCTCCAATCTATTTGTGCAACTGAAGTTCCTTACACCTGGAAGCTTTCTCGCAAATCTTTTATGTACCCACTAAGGCCTTCAACATATTTCCTTCAGTGCAGTTCCCAGCATTGAACATAATACTCCAGTTGAGGCCAAAATAGTGTTTCATATAGGTTAGCACATCATCCCTGATTTTGCATTTTATGTCTCAAAGTCGAGGATGCTCTATTAACCAATCCCTTACATATATCCAGGTCTCCCTGCTCCTGCAACTCCTTTAGAACAGTACTTTTTCATTTTTTAAAAATATTTTTCCCTCCAAAATGAATCACTTCACTCTTCTCTACATTAAAACTTAAAGCCACTTGCTTACCTATTCTATCTACATCCTTTTGAGTTCTACTCGATCCTTCTTATGGTTTGCAATACTTCCAAATGTCATTTCATCTGTAAATTTGAAATCAACAAAAATACGACAAGATACAATAACATACTCTTGCCCCTTCAAAAAGTAAATGTATGAAGTAGATGACTGGCTGGAAACTTGAAACATTCAGTATCACCTATGGGTAAATAACATTGGCAAATAACCTGTAACTATTGCTGATCAGACAATATGTTAATACATACTGGTACTTATGCATTGTAGCTCAAATGTTTTATTTTGCAACAATCAAAAAATTATTTTTATTTGAAACACATGCAGGGATGTTTTACAATGTGGCTCTGAGCACCTAGACTGACCTTGTTTCAATGAAATCATCTCTTAATTTTCCAACTTTCCACCTGTGGGGAGTGGGAAAACGACATTGCTCTTTGCCAACTTCAATTGCTGCCTGGTCATGCTACAAATGGCTTAATTGGGGCCCATGTTAATACTCTATTTTTGGTTTAATCTCACATAGGCAGTGAAAGAACATTATTATTTTAAAAGTATAATAGGTCTTGGCAGGAGGGCTGGCAGCAGTTATGGTAAATTACTGCAAACTCAACTACACCACTGCCAACAACAATTGTGTCAGACTGAAACTGCAGAGATCGGAGTAAATCAAAAAGCCTGGGTATAGTCTTACTTCGAATAGTCTGAATATTTCCTTTGTTAAATTTGCCACCATAAATAAGGCACAGGTTTGCTTTTTGATCATTTAAATTATACTTATGGCAAGATCTAAAATTGTGGAACTCTCTACAGCATTCATTTCACCAGTTAGTGCAGTTATGCATTCTAACCATTGAGAAAGATATCTGACATTTTTAGTCCAAAAATAACAGCTATATCATTTGGTGTTGTAGCTCATATAAAGATTTTCCTTACCTCACTTCCCTACCACTCTGCAATAATGTCCACACCCCTTTGGGGCCTCTGTAATCTGGGATAGATGCAGCCTGCATTAAGTAGAAACAAAGTAACATCTTATTATTTCAACAAAGTAAAAGTAAAAAGGTCTGTTTGTCAAAAAAAAAATGCATTTATATAGCACATTTAACATACTAAACTGTCTCAATGCAGTTCTCAGGATTTGTCACTGAGCCACATTAGAAGATATCAGGACGAGTGGTCAAAAGCTCGACTGAAAAGGTAGGCAGTAAGGAATATCTTGCATGAAATGAAGGAAAGAAACAAAGATGCAGAGAAATTTATGGTTAGAATTAATATAGTTAATCCACCAGCTTAATGTCTAACATTTCTACAGTAACATTACTGATAATAAGCAATCCCAGTGATACTTATACTACTTGTAAAAAATACAGGATGAAAGGAACTGGGAAACAAACATGCATCGAATGTAATGTTTATCAGATTTACTGTTTGTTCTAAGTCATTGAATTGGATGATTTAGAATAACGTTTTCATTTTTAAATGCAATTGACGTAAAGTGATAAAATTTCATCCTTGAGCATCAATTGAAACGCAAGAGTTACAACTTGTGTTTACGTTGTTTCACTTGATGAGTGTTTCAAAATCTCCACTCTGACAAACGTCAAGGATTGTAACTGAAATAAATGGATACATGATCAGACCTGTCCACAAAAGCCTTCTGTTATCCAACACACTCTTGAAAATGCCTCATAACTATGCACGACATAGACAAATAAATCATATAGGGATGTGCTAAGAGGTACTTTCTATTGAAACCAAGATATATTTATTATCTCTAGATTTTCAAAGTAAGGGCTGTGTCCTAATTCATTAGTTGATACATAGAGATATTCATACTGAGCCTGTCTTGAATTTTAGCAAATAATGCTGGCAGCTTGAGTGCCTTGAATTACGGTGCTTTCATGTCTTGGCCTCGATTTGAGGAGAGTTCTTTTCTCCCTGATAAAACGAGACATAAATAATTTGGCAACTTTGGAAGTTAGTAAATATTATACAAACTATGAAAAGTTGCTACTTCTTCAGTCATGCAGCCTGAGGAATGATTTGTTTTTAAAGTTATGAAAAGACTGATTAGACTACATGTAGAGATGATAATAAATCCAAGACGGTCACCAATAAAATCAAACAAAGAATGCAGGATATGATTTCAAAACAAATTACTAAAATATGAAACTTGTTATCACTGAGTGAGGTTGAAATAATTGGCACCGACGCATTTAAAGGGAAGCTACCTAATTAAGAAAGAAAAGAATAGAAGGATGCCTTTAATGGGGTGAGATGAAATAAAGTGGAAAAATACTTCTATGAAGTAAATGCTTGCTGGCCACAAAGATCATTTGTGTTCTGCTTGTTTATTACAATCAACAGTTCTATTTCTGCATTCAACGTATTTTGTACAGTGCTTCTGAATGATATCCAAAAAGCTAAAATTGTTCCACAGCACTGACTATTTCCATTCAAAGCAATGGAATCAAGGATTCATATCATTCTCACCCTACTTGGGAAAAGATGGTTTATTACAGCTTCTCATGCAAACTCTGTCTGTGGGACCACACTTTTGAACTACTGCAATGAAAATCACGTTAGCCTTTAAAATTTGACAAACCGAAGAATGCTACACCTATAAACTGTTTCATAGCAGCTTGAATGCAGAAGACTAAGCAGAATTAGTTTGAAATTCTTGTGATCTGCTAATCACGGCTCTCATTTTTCTGGCTTGTTTATAGGATTGCCTTACCGTGCTGATTCCTGCACCAGAATAGATTACTGGGTATTGTGCTTCTTGTATAGCTGCTGCCAGCAGGTTAACTTTTCTCCTTAGTTCTTCAGGCTCATCAATAACCTAACAAAAATAAATAGCAGAGATGTCACAGCCTAAATGCTTTAAATCCATCCACCATACAATAACACTTTAAAGAATTGTATTCTACAAATTATTTAAAAAGAATAAAGATACCTCGCATTTATAAAATGCTTTTCATATCTAAAAACATCTCAAATTGTTTAAAAGCAATTAAAATACAGCACGATGGGTAGCATGCTGGAAATCGAGGTCTGATTTTCCTGAAGTATTCAGAAAAGTTAAAGATTTGATAAAAGTACGCAAAATTCCCAAAAGTACTGGCCTTTTAGACCCAGATAGAAAGCACGCACCAAGTTTCTGCATTTAGCAAGAATTATTTATTACAAGTTAATAAATTAAAGCTATAGGTAAATAATTGTGAACCATCAACACATAATTCTACAGTTTATAACTTCCCTTACAAACAAATACAGATAGACAAGAAAAATGGATGTTATGGGCAAAGACTGGGAAGGTAGTTCAATGGCCCCTGACCATGGGTTTGCTGTTTCCTGATCTTCTTCCTTCTGGTACTTTCAGGAGGCACTTGCTTGCAGGAGGCACAAGGTGACCAATTCACACTTATAACATCTCAAATTTATTGGTTAAAGGAACAGCTTACAGAACCATATTGTCTCTCCGCAGATTGAGTGGGCGCTTTGCAGAACACAACGTTCCGTCTGTAAAAACGACCCAGAGCTTCCAGTTGCCTGCCACTTCAACACCTCACTGTGTTCGCACACTGACATTTCTATCTCAGACGTGCTGCAGTGCTTCAATGAGGTTCAGTGCAAGCTGGAAGAACGGCATTCTGTTTGGGGACCCTGTAGCCTTCAGGACTCAATAACAGTTCAATAATTTTCGAAGCTGAATACCCCTTTGCATGTCCTTTACCCACTCCCATACCCAGTCACAGCATGAGCTGTTTCAAGCACAACCAACCCATTTTCACTTATTCATTGTCCTCATTATCAGCTTTTCTCCTTCCCTGGTTTACTATCAGCCATCCCTTTGTTTTCTTTCTTTTTGGGCTCCATCTCCACCTATCCACTCACTCCATTCCCTATCATCAGCATAACAACCACCTTTTTCTAGCTATTCCCTTATGGTGAAGGGTGATTCAACTCAAAACGTTATCTCAGCTTTCCCTCCATAGATGCTGCCAGATTTGCTATGTTTCGCCAGCAATTTGTTTTGTGTTAGACATCTTTGCACTCTTGACTAATACATATTCTTCAGTCAAGATCATTTGGTCACTGTCACAAATTGACTGCTGCGTTTCTTACATTCCAACAGTGACCACTTTTCAAAAGACGTTGTGAAAGGCAAGGAAATGCATATTCTTCTTCTTGGATCCAGTAGAAGGAATGGCAGAAATTGGTCATGGCAGCAGTCCAGTACTACAACAAGTTTTAAATATATTTAAAGTAATCTTTCCTCGAACGTAAATCACTATTGAGCAAATCTGTTGCTGTGCACAGCTAATCAATGTGGAAGCTCAGGAGTCAACTACAATGCACGAAAAAATTACTTACCTCTTCAAGTTTCCTCTTTCGTGCCTCAGTCTTCTGTTTTCGCCTTTCCAACTCTTGCACAGTCTCAACACATGCTGCAAGCACAGCGAGGTCATCCTTTGTTCGTAGTTCTTGTGGTTTTTGTAGAATTTTGGATACCTGCAAGAGATTCAGTGATGGAGATATTAGAGGAAATGGGTCAATAAAACGTGGAATACATTACCACCAATTGAAACTCAAGCTAATTCAATTAGCTAAGTTTCTTATATTTAGTGAAGAAAAATATATTTCAAGTAGGTACTTAGAAAGAACAGGAAAACTGAATAAGAACAGATAATTACAGTGTGGATCAAATGAAAATATTCTTCAATAAGTTTTACAAACAACCATCTCAGAGTATTACTTTGCAAACTTTAATCTCAACAGATACATTCTTAATGCTAGCAAGTTTAAAGTGTACACTGTTTAAAACATGAGAATGGCATTAAAAACATGAAAGAATGCATACTTTTATTTATAGCCCCAATTTAATATCACCAAATAAGAGTCTGAAACAAGGTTTCAATGCCTGTCCTGACAAAATAAGAGACAAGTTGTACTCGAGTGAATTCATTTTATCACTGTACCTGTGCAAGAGTCTTCATAGATTACCTAATGTCACTTCCATAACGACAGAATCTGTCATGTATTGTACAAGTCAAAATGTTTCCTCTTAGCACATTCCCAGTTTATAAGCCCCAAATATTTTCCCTTGTGTAATCATTCTAATTAATCATAAACATGTTTTCAAGCTTACGTGTTTATTAAAAAGGTAGTACACAGATAAAGATAGCAAAAGAAATTAACTGTTTACCAGAGTGTCTTAAACATTTCAAATTTCACAAGCCCACAGTGGCTGAGGTTAGAACTGCTGCCTCACACTCTCAGGCAACTGTCTGACGGGAGTTTGTACATTCTCATGTCTGTGGGAGTTTCCTTCAGATGCTCCGGTTTCCCCTCTCAGTCCAAACATGTGCAAGTTAGGTGATTGGCCATGCAAAGTTTCCCTTAGCATCCAAGGATGTGCAGGCTAGGTGGATTAGCCATGGGAAATGCATGGTTATATGGTAGGGGGTGTGGGTCTGGGTCTGGGAGAATCGGTGTGACTCAATGGGCCAAATGACCTACGTCCACATGAAGAATTCTATAAATAATTACACTTCGCGAGTTTTGAGAAGATTTGTAGCTCAGGTTGAGGTCCTGGATGTAGGTTTGCTCGCTGAGCTGGAAGGTTCATTTCCAGATGTTTTGTCACCATATGGGGTAACATCTTCAGTAGGCCTCCAGGTCAAGCACTGCTGATAACCCCTGCTTTCTGTTTATATGTTTGGGTTTCTTTGGGTTGGTGATGTCATTTCCTGTTCTTTTTCTCAGGGGGTGGTAGACGGGGTCTAACTTGTGCTTGTTGACAGCGTTCCTGTTGGAATGCCATGTTTCTAGGAATGCTCATGCATGTCTCTGTTTGGCTTATCCTAGGCTGGATGTGTTGTCCCAGTCAAAGTGATGTCATTCCTTATCTATATGTAAGGATACTAGTGAGAGGGGGTCATGTCATTTGGTGGCTAGTTGATGTTCATGTATCCTAGTGGCTAGTTTTCTGCCTGTTTGTCCAGTGTAGTGTTTACTACCATTCTTGCACGTTATTTTGTAAATGACATTAGTTTTGCTTGTTGTCTTTCAAGGTTCATTAGCTGCTGTTTTACTGTGTTGGTGGGTTTGTGGGCTACCATGATGCCAAGGTGTCTGAGTAGTCTGGCAGTCATTTCCGAGATGTCTTTGATGTAGGGGAGTGTGGCTAGAGTTTCTGGTCTTGCTTTGTCTGCTTGTTTGGGTTTGTTGCTGAGAAATCAGCGGACTGTGTTCATTAGGTACCCATTCTTTTTTAATACACTTCACTAAGATCCTATTGACAACTATTATTTACAACTTCAGTGATATGTCTGCCCCGGATAGAAAATGTAAATATGAATTTTAAGCATTTTGTAATGAAACTGAGAAGTCTCCAATGTATTATTGTTGCATCCCGTGTTTCATCAATACAGCATGTAGACATAGTAAAACTTGACAAAATTTAGAGATATGCAATGAAGCAGTCATCATGTTATTGAATATTATAGATCAGCAACCTCTCTGAACAAATTGATTAGAAAAAAACATTTTTGTTCAGTGTTAGAGACAGTTGAATGTTTAATCTTTGATATAGTTACAAGAATGTCAATAGTATCTCATTAAAATGGCCATATGGTGTTTACTCATGCGCCAGACATTACCAACTTTAAACACATACTCACTGCACTAAAAGAATAGCACGGGAAATTCTAATGTAATTAATTTAATTTACAGTATTCAATGAATTTCAAACCAGGCTCTTGCCATGGTGTCTCTATGTTAATTAGCAGTATACTATCTCACAAATTAACTGTGGAGTGACTCATGCCGACATGCTATCTCTCACAAAAGCACCCATATGTAGGCAAACCAATACGCTTTCACTCTGAAAATTGCATTTTTATTTTCATGATAAATTGGGGTGCTTTGCAGAGAATACACTGCAGTAGTGACTGCAAAGATTAATTAAGACTAATCATGGGATGCAGTGCCACATTGAAATCAGCCAGCATAACCTTCCGCATAGTCCCAGTCACAGATGGCTAGACAACACATAGGAACGTAGCTACTCTTCCCACCACAGCAACATGGTTGATCACAGGAATTGGTTTGTGTCGCTTGTGTGTGGATCCCTGGTACGCAAACACCAAGTGTCATTACGTACAGAGGTCCTACCTGTCCCTGGTGTTGCGAAGGATGGGCCTGGCCTCGCTGCTGTGGAACGCTCCAAGTAGTTGGACCATTCCGTATCACCTGTCCCTCGTGGAGAAAATTATGAAGAAAAACACCTCTGACCACAAGTCCATCAGGAAGTGATCAGCACAGTGTCCTTGAGACCTTGGGGAAAAGGAGAGAGGGGGATCCTGTTGAGCAGTTCCCTGGGCAGACTGTCAAAGTCATTTGGCAAAATGCCTCATCGCCAAAACTTTCCAACAAGCACCAGGACATGGCTCGGCTGGTGGCGAGAAGGGCTGTAATGGTAAGATCCTTTACGTACGCCCGGACTCCCTGCGCCACCGCACGCTGCCCTCTAAGCAGCTGTGGAGGAGACAGGACTGTCACACACCTTCTGGAACGTGCCTATGCAAAGGAAGTCTGGAGAGGAATGCTGTGGTGTGTGCCGAGGTTCGTCCCGAGTAGCTCTGTGACGCGGGATGCACACTGAAATGAAAATTAACTGTGCCTGGAGGATCATCAACTTGGTGAAAGACGCTCTTTGGTTGGCCCAAAACCTGTTGATCTTCCAGCTGAAGGAGTTGACCCCGACCGAGTGTTGCAGACTAGCACATTCCAACGTCCAGGATTATGTGCTGAGAGACGTGCTGAAACGTGGGGCAGCTGCCATCAAGGCGCGGTGGGGAAAGGTCACCGTATAAGGTCTGCCTTCCAAAGAACGGGGGGGGGGGGGGGGCCCACTCAGTAATTGGGCGCCACTGACGCCTCTAAACATCAAGAGGCTGGATGGTTAACATACAGCATAAAGACATGTAATGTGTACATAAGAATGGCATCACCAACTGCACAGATACCAAAAGATTTATGAGTAAAGTATATTTTTGAAATGAATTTTAAAAAACTGGTTTGTGTTGCTTCTGGGCCAGGTCAAGTGTAGTATCTGTTCTTATTAGAACAGGTGTTGAATTGCGAGTCAGCAGAGCTAGTTAACATCATCACTGGATTGTGATTGGACATTGGAGGATCGTTTGGTTGAGCTGGCCTGCTCTTTGTGGATCTTCATGCTGTCTTCAGCCTACTGCCAATGCAAGGAAAGCCAACTGAGAGCTATGGCCTCAGTCACCACCCACAGCTCAGGCCAGGGAATTCGGAACACAGTTAGGCTGACTGTGAAGAAGGTGGAACAGCATATACCGGTCGATCTGACAGTGTTTGATTAACAAATTCCTTTAGATTACTGTGGGTTCCAAGCAGCGACATCTACTGTATCGCTTCTCAGCCTTTTGGCTTGGAACATGTGTAGTTCCTGAGGACCAGAGGAAGAGATTCTGCTCGAGTGCTGTAGGTTCGATGCAGGGGACGTGTGCTGGCGGGGGAGGAACCGCGGGGATCGTGTTGCGAGTCGTCAGAGCTGCTGGAGACCATCGCTGGATCGTTTGGTTGTGCTGACCTGCTCTTGGTGGATCTTTATGCTGGCTTCGGCCTAACGCCAATTCAGGTACCAGCCTACCTCAGAGCTATGGCCTCAGCAGCTGTTCGCAGCCCTGGCCAGAGTATTCATAACACAGTCAGGGTGACTGTGAAGAAGGTGGAGGAGCACACACACCGGTCGATCGGACGATGTTTGTGAAGAAGATTTTGCTGGAGTGCTGCGGGTTCGAAGCAGCAGACGTGTACTGCCTGCAGGATTTCCCTGCGGCAGGCTATTTCGACGTGACCTTCAGGAGCGTGAAGAATTGCGAGCAGTTCCTGAAGGTCTTCAAGGAGAAGGAAGGGGAACCTCTGTTCTCCACCTTGTCGGCGATCCCGTTGTGTGCGCTTCCTGCACAAAGGAGTCGGGTTGTAACAATCCAGATGTACAACCCTCATGTCCCAGCAGTAGATGCCCTGACCTTAAGAAGATACGTCCAGGTCGAGGGAGAGAGTACCGATTTGGTCGATCCTTTCAGGATCTGGACCAGCAAAACGACAGGTCAGGGTAACCCTGAGGGTCGATGCCAGTGAGAACATCCTCCACCCACCCTCCAGCTTTGCCATCGGAGGAAGCAGAGGTTACCTGACATATGCAGGGCAGCCAAAAGTGTGCCGAACCTGCGGGAGGTCAGGCCACCCGACCAAGGAATGTAAGGAGGCCAAGAACTGTAATCTGTGCGGAGAGGCGGGCCACATTTCAAGGCCTGCCCAAGACGAGGGGCAGCCACCTATGCACAGATGGCCGGAGGTGGCAACACGAGCCGTGGACCGCCTGAGACCAGCAAGGTACCACAAAACAACACGGGAATGGTGTCTGGAGGCACCCAGAAGGAAGGGCAGGCTGTAGCGGAGCAGACGGCAGACAGCGGGGAGATGCAGCAGCCGATCCAAGCTCCTTCAAGACAGACGGAGGAAATGGAAGAGGAGGGATCAAAGGAGGCAGAGGATTGGATTAATGTCAAAAGCAGGAAGAGGATACAGGCAGCTCTTCCGACGGTGAGGATCGCAAGGAGGGTCGTCACCAGAGGAAGAGACAGAGCGCCGTGGGGAAAAAGAAGGGCAGCACCACCCAAGCCGGAAAAGACTCTCCCTCTGGAGGGGATGGGTAAAGGCCTCCCCAGACCTGGTGAGAACCAAGAGGTACCCACCGGCCCACAGCTCCAGGAAACTGGGAGCAGCGGTCCTGTGACAGCCCCGCTGTCAGATGGAGAACTGGACTATGCGGAAACTGGGCGCGACCCGAAGACACCAGAGCGGGGAAATGGCTCCAGCGTGGAGCCGGACAGCTACCTCAGCCCTGGGAGGGTCCAGCAGTTTGCCGTCACCACGGGGATGCACACAGCTATCCCAGAGGGGCAAGACCAGCAGCAAATGGACACTGTTAACCTTGTAAACTGTTAAAATGGGGTTAAAAATTGCCAGCATCAGTGTGCATAGCATCAAATCAGCTACGTGATGTGTTTCTACGATGGCCTTCCTGGCCAATGTTAAAGCCGACGTCCTGTTTCTGCAGGAGTGTGGGGTACCGCACCTCAGGAGCTACAGGAGATGGTCGAGCTTGTGGGCCCATGGGCTGTCAGTTTGGTCGGGGGGCAACGATAGCTGCGCCTCCGGCTTGGGTATCCTGTTGAGAGGAGGCAACTTCACCATCTCAGAGGTTAAGGAGGTGGTGGGCGGGCGCCTCCTTGTCGCCGACGTCATGTACAGGAATGCTCCCTGAGACTGATTAATGTGTACGCCCCAGTGGGTAAGAGTGAACGGTTGGCCGTCCTGCAGCAGCTTCCACTGTTGCTGGCTACGTCTAGGCCGGTCATTCTGGCCGGAGACTTCAACTGTATCATTGATGCAGATGGACGATCCGGCGGGAGGGACAGTAAACTGGACGCCACGTCCAGAGCCCTGATGGACACGGCAGAAGATGCCAAGCCACACGACGTCTTCAGCACCCCTGCAGACGGAGCGCAGCGTAGATACACCTGGTCACGGGCAGACGGGTCTATCCGCTCAAGGACAGATTACCTGTTTGTGTCCCGAACGCGCTCGGTCAGATCCACTGACATCAAGCTGGTGTTCTTCTCTGACCACTGCCTCCTGCTGGCCGACTGTCACCTACAGGACGAGCAGCGGGCTCGTAAGGGAACGTGGAAGCTGAACACAAAGCTGTTAACCCCGGGAAACATTGAGGAGCTCAAGAGGGACTACGCAGGTTGGAGAACCGTGAAGCCCCTCTTTGAGTCCCCAGCGGACTGGTGGGAAACAGTAAAAGGGAACATCAAGAGGTTCTTCATCCTCAAAAAAAGTGTTCAGGAGGCGAGAGAGAGGTGGAGAAAACTGTCCCAGCTCCAGGAAAGTATGCAGAACCTGCTCCTACTGCAGACGATGGGGTGGATGTCACGGAGGACCTCAAGGAAGTGAAGGGCCAGCAAGCCTCACTCTTTGCCTCGGAGGCCTCCAAGATAATCTTCCGGTCCAGGGTCCGCTCGGTGGAGCAGGACGAGACGTGCTCACGTTTCTTCTTCCAGAAGGTGCACAAAGAGAGCTCTGTGCTCAGCAATCTGAAGGAAGATGATGGCTCGATAACGTCATCTCAGGCTGACGTCATGAGCATCAGTAAATCCTTCTATGCCAGCCTGTATGACGCGAAGCCGACCGACAGCGCGGCCTCCCAGTTGTTCCTGTCCTCTATCACGGAGGTCTTAGACGACAGAACATGGGAGAGGCTGGACCAGCCGCTATCTCTGGACGAGGTGACCAAGGCCCTCGAGTCCTTCGAAAAGAATAAAACTCCCGGGAAGCGACGGCTTACCGATCGAGCTCTATTCCGCTCTGTGGGACTTGATTGGCCAGGACCTGCTGGAGGCATATGTCAGTATGCTTCGGGCAGGTACCATGAGTGAATCCATGAGGAAAGGCATCATCACCCTCATCTACAAGGGGAAGGGGGAGAGGGAGGAACTCAAAAATTGGAGACCAATCTCACTGTTGAATGCGGATTACAAAATTCTGTCAAAGGAAATCGCCAACCGGGTCAGGTCTGCTCTGGGGTCGGTGATTCACCCTGACCAAACCTGTGCTGTGCCGGGCAGGAAGATCGCCAAGAGTCTCGCATTCCTCAGGGATACGATCGCCTACGTGCAGGACAGAGGGTTGGACACCTACCTGATCAGCCTGGACCAGGAGAAAGCCTTTGTCAGGATATCACATAGGTATATGAGAGATGTTCTCTCCAAAATGGGCTTTGGGGAGAGAATCTGCAATTGGATCAGACTGCTCTACACCAACATTGTCAGTGCAGTCTCAATCAATGGGTGGGAATCAGATAGCTTCCCAGTTAGATCTGGAGTCAGGCAGGGCTGCCCTCTCTCTGGAGAGGAATGCAGTGGTGTTTGATGAGGTTCGTCCCGAGCAGCTCCGTGATGCGGGACTCCATGCTCTACGGTCTGTTCCCCGGGACGCACACCGAGACGAACATCAACTGTGCCTGGAGGATCATCAACTCGGTGAAGGACGCTCTCTGGGCGGTCCGAAACCTGTTGATCTTCCAGCTGAAGGAGTTGACCCCGACTGAGTGTTGCAGACTGGCACATTCCAAGGTCCAGGACTACGTGTTGAGGGACGCGCTGAAGCTTGGGGCAGCTGCCGCCAAGGCGCGGTGGGGAAAGACCACTGTGTAACATCTGCCTGCCTAAGGAGAACAGGGTGCCCATGCAGTCATTTGGGCTCTGCTGACGCCTCAGCTAAAAATGTAATCATACAGACCTGTAAATAGGAATGATTACTCTGTTTTCGGTATGCAAACAAATGGAATGTTTACATATGTATGGCATGTCCAATTGTACAGATCAAAGTATTTTATGAATAAAGTATATTTTTGAAATATAAAAAAAAAATCTACTGCCTGCAGGATTTCCCCAGTGCTAGGCATTTTGGTTCAAACTCGTGAAGGTTAGTTCAATGTGAGAAGCTCCTGAAGGTATTCAAGGAAAAAGAAGGGGAGGCTCTGTTCTCCATCCTGTCTGTGGTGCTGCTGTGTGTCTTCCCTTGCATGGGTGTGTTGGCTTGCTACAATCCATATGTACAACCCACACATTCCTGCAGCCAATGTCCTGACCTACCAGAGAAGGCATACGCAGGTGGAAGGAGACATTGTGGACCCATTTGGAATCTGGACCAGCAAGCAGCATGTCATGATGACCCTGAGAATGCACGCCAGTGGGAACATCCTCCAGCTTCGCAGTTAGAGGGAGCAGGGGCTACCTCACGTATGCAGGGTAGCCGAGAGTGTGCCGAACCTGCCGGAGGTCCAGACACATGGCAGTGGACTGTAACGTAACCATCTGTAGGAACAGATAGCCGGAAGTGGCAACGTGAACCATGGACCCCGAAAGACCAGCAAGGCACCACCAACAGCAGGGGAGCGGAGTCCGGCAACACCCAGAGAGGATGGACAGGCTGGAGTAGAACAGACAGCAGCCAGCGTGGAAGCACAGCAGCTGACCGAAGCTCCAGCTGGACAGACAGAGGCAACGGAGGAGGAAACCAAGGAGACGGGAGAGTGGATTTCACTGAAATACAGGAAAAGGAGAACCTGCCAGGCCCACAAAGTCTCACTGGATAAGGAGGAAATGGCAGCTGCATGGGAATAACACCAGCAGCTCCTCAGATAGTGAAGACGGGTGGAAGGTTGTTCATCACCAGATGAACAACCCCTCCCCCCACCTTGTCTCAGTCAAATCCATCGAACTCAGCACCGCCTTCCTAACCTGCAATCTTCTTCCTGACCTCTTCACCCCCACCCCAGTCTGACCTATCACCCTCACCTTGACCTCTTTCCACCTATCACATTTCCGATGCCCCTCCCCCAAGTCCCTCCTCTCTACCTTTTATCTTAGCCTGCTGGACAAACTTTCCTCATTCCTGAAGAAGGGCTTATGCCTGAAACGTCGATTTTCCTGTTCCCTGGATGCTGCCTGACCTGCTGCGCTTTTCCAGCAACACATTTTCAGCCATCACCAGATGAGGCAGAACGCCACAGGGGTAAAAGGAGAGAGTGCCCCCTGTTATGAAGATGTGGGTGTACGTTTGAGACAGTTAAAAACAGCAGAACTACCAGGCATAGCACCAAGCGTTCTCAGTAAGAATGTAACAAACACTGGGTTGAACAACTCAAGTAGTTAGTTGCCTGGAGACAAAACAAATTCGAATTCGGCCAAGCAGTTTAAATTATACCGCGATAAAAATATCTATTTTCAATCAAATTTCAATCGAGTATATTGACAATCTCAAAAGCCAATGACACAATCCGATGTTCTGGGGTATAAGATTGGGGAAAATTGAACAGTTGAGAGGAAAACTGCATGTAGACCGCTTGAAAAAAAACTCTTTGAAAATCGCTTTTCAAAGAGAGAAAAGACGATACAGGAAGATCCGAAGACAAGAACCTACCGCTGCATGGTTCTGAAATAAGAAATGTTGTTTTGTAAACCTTAATTGGGAGTATTATACAAGGGAAGGTAAAAAAGATAGGTTAGTGAAAAAAATTGCAAATACTGATTAGTTAATTATTCTCTGTTACACTTCAAGAAATAAAGTTGTTAATTTTTACTTTACATCGTTCTTGGCCACTCGAATTTTTACAGATTACTGCATGCAATAAATCTTTTCTGTGTTGCTGGTTTTCAGTTAACAGCCGTGTTGTAACATCCCCAACCGGGAAACAACAGACCCTCCGAGGGGACCGGTAAAGCCCAGACCCCATCCGGTGAGAACTAGGGGGTACCCACTGCCCCAAGTAACTGGGAGCCACCATCATGTGGCAGCCCCTCTGTCAGACAGAACTGGACTCTGCAGACCGCAGTCTCAGCCTGATGACACCAGCGTGGGGAAATAACCCCTGCAAGGGTCACACAGTTTGCCTACACCATGGGGATACAGACAGCCGCCCCCAGGTATGGGGCCATCGGTAAATGTACAATGGCAACCTCAAATTGTAAAATGGGGGTTAAAATTGAGAGTACTAATGTGTGTAGCGTTAACTCTTCCACACAATGTGTTTCTACGTTGGTCTTCTGAGCCAACGTTAAAGCAGATGTACTGTTTCTGCAGGAGTGTGGGATACTACACCTCAGCAGTGATAGGAGATTGTTGAGCTTGTGGGCCCATGGATCGCCAGTTTGATCGGGGGGCAATGGTAACCGCTCCTCCAGCCTGGGTATCCTGCTGCGTGGAGGCAACTTCATCATCTCCGGAGTTAAGGAGGTGCTGGGTGGGCATCTCCTCGTCACTAATGTTGTTATGTAAAGAAACACTCCTCTGAGACTAATATGCATGCCCCAGTGGGTAAGAGGGAGCGGTTGGCCATCCTGCAACAGCTTCCACTGTTGCTGGCTACATCCAGGCCGGTCACTCTGGCCAGAGACTTCAACCGTATCATTGATACAAATGGACATTCCACCAGGTGAGGGGAACGACAGTGGAAACAGTCAAAGATGCCAAGCTGCACAATGTCTTCAGCATCCCCTGCAGATGGAGCGCTGCGTAGATACACTTGGTTACGGGCAGATGGGTCTATTAAAGGTCATCGGCAACCGGGTCAGGTCTGCTCTGCGACCTGTAATTCACCTCGACCAAACCTGTGCTATACCAGGCAGGAAGACTGCCGAGGGTCTTGCACTTCTCAGGTGAGAAGGGCTGTGCCTGTGAGATCCTTTAAGCATGCCCAGATTCTCTGCACCACTACGTGCTAACCATGAAGCAGCTGTGGAGGGGACAAGACTGTCTCACATGGCGGGGAACTATGCGAAAGGAAGACTTGAGAGGAATGCAGTGGTGTTTGTTGAGGTTCGTCCAGAGTTGCTCTGTGTTCTACGGTCTGTTTCCCACGATGCACACGGAGACGAACATCAACTGTGCCGGGAGGACCATCAACTCAGTGAAAGACGCTCTTTGATCTGTCCAAAACTTAGTGGTCTTCTAGCTGAAGGAGTTGACCACAACAGTGTTGCAGACTGGCACATTCCAAGGTCCATGTCTACGTGCTGAAGCTTGGGGCAGCTGCCACCAAGCCGCAGTGAAGGAAGACCACCACGCAAGGCCCTTCTGCCAAAGAATAACGGGGGGACCCAGTCAGTAAATGGGCTCCGTTGATGCGTCAAAGCAGCATCAGCAGAGAAGAGATTGTCATACATCTTTTGCAATGTGCCTTTGCAAAGAAGATCCAGACAGAAATGCAGTGGTTTCTGTTGAGGTTCATCCTGAGCATCTTTGCACTCCATGAGCTCTTCCCCAGGACATACACCAAGCCAAATATTGACTATGCCTGGTGGACCAATTTGGTGGAAGATGCTCTTTGGTGTGCCCAAAACTTGTTGCTCTTCTCATGCAAAGAGTTGACCTTGACCGACTGTTACAAACTGGCACAATCCAAGATTCAGGACTACATGCGGAGGGATGCAATAAAACTTAAGGCAGCTGCCACCAAAACACTGTGGTGTAAGATCTCAGATCTTTCTTCCAAAATAGGAGACTCTGTTTCGTTGAGATACCCATGTCGCCTTAATGGAAATGAAAATAGTTTCCTTTCATGTTTAGAAAATGTCTTTTTTTGTTGCAATTGTGTTGAAGCTCTAAAGGAGAAATGTTAAAATTCCACAGTATTTCCTGCACAGTCGGTACAGAACTGTTCTGTAGTGATACTTACAGATAATTTATGGATAAAGTATAGATTAGATTAGATTAGATTAGATTAGATTACTTACAGTGTGGAAACAGGCCCTTCGGCCCAACAAGTCCACACCGACCCGCCGAAGCGCAACCCACCCATACCCCTACATATACCCCTTACCTAACACTACGGGCAATTTAGCATGGCCAATTCACCTGACCTGCACATCTTTGGACTGTGGGAGGAAACCGGAGCACCCGGAGGAAACCCACGCAGACACGGGGAGAACGTGCAAACTCCACACAGTCAGTCGCCTGAGGCAGGAATTGAACCCGGGTCTCTGGCGCTGTGAGGCAGCAGTGCTAACCACTGTGCCACCGTGCCGCCCACACTTTAGAAACAAAAAAATTGGCTCGTATTTCCTTTTGCTCAACAATTTGCACACTTCTGTGCAATTCTTTGAAATAACTGATTGCATACTGGAGTACAAAGCAAAGAATCCAGGCACCTTCTAGTGCTTTGCCCAACCAGCCATGGTTCACAGCAAGGAGGCATCGCAGCTAACTCCAATTCTATCCTTAACTCATCCCTAAACAAACACTCACAGAAGGAGCAACAACTTTAGCAGTACCCCTCCATCCAATTACAGTGACTGGAACAGGTCTGGCCACATAGATCCCCAAGTATGGGATCCCTGATTCAGACTGTTAACCCGAGCCAATCAGACAGTGCTGCTGACTGCATTTGCTCAAATAAACAGGAGTCTCCTCTTCCGCGGTTACATTCGAGCCCTGCTATCTTTGGAGAGGGAGCATCCAAGAATGCTCTCAATGCCTTTAGGTCGGGGTGGGCACCACGGGGAATGAAGTGCTTTATTTCTCCCCTTCAACTTTATTCTGATTTAGTCTCCTCCTTCTCCCTCTACCCTCCCCCTTCACATTTTCAGGTGAGCATTGCCCTCATCAGGCTTTGCTTGTTGATGTTTCGCTAGCCACATGGGTACTTTCCTGGTGGTGGGAAACTTAATATAAACGTTAGGTAAAGGGGTAAATGTTTGGGTGGGTTGCACTTCGGCGGGTCGGTGTGGACTTGTTGGGCCGAAAGGCCTGTTTCCACACTAAGTAATCTAATCTAATCTAATCTCTGCCGGGCCCCCTTTGGGGGCAGTGGTAGTGTGGCAAAATATCTTTTAAAAAGAGAAAAAAAATTAAGAAAAAAAGTTTTCAAAATAAATGTCTGTCTCAGGAATTCTCCTTACTCTGGGGACTGGCTCTGAGCTAGCTGGTCAGAGTCCATGTACTGTGAACATGTAAATAAAGGGGGACTTGGTGGTAGGATACAGCCTCCATGGAT
The DNA here is from genome assembly GCF_037043375.1 of Chiloscyllium plagiosum. Lineage (NCBI taxonomy): Eukaryota > Metazoa > Chordata > Chondrichthyes > Orectolobiformes > Hemiscylliidae > Chiloscyllium > Chiloscyllium plagiosum. Next base: position 40,125,376 of record NW_028270163.1, read on the forward strand.
TCATTTCAGTGGCAACGAGAGAAAACAGTGTGCTCCTGAAGAAAATTCAGTCAACAATCGACTTTGAGTTGGGGTATGCATTTCTGACATCATGCTTGTATTTGGGAAACTTGACTCATTCAATCCTGCCATCAAAGACTGGGCCCAAAATGTGGTTAAAAAAAAAATGCCTTTTTTTCCCCAGGCAGAAGAAAAGTAACAGGTCATTCTGGACAGCTTGAGGACCTGAAACATTCTCGGTAATTAAGAGCCTAACATTGACTGAGGCACCAGATACTAAAATCTTTTATGAGCAGATAAATTTAGTTAAGAATATTACAACGCCAAGTCTCCTCTAATTTTATGAATCAGGGGAATCATAACGGAATTTTTGACAAGATTAAGATGACTGGCAGGGGCTTGTGATTTTGGGTTAACTCTGAATGAGATGCTGAGACACTGTTTGGTATGTAGGATTAATAATGTAACCACGCAAAAACTACGAGCTGAAGCTCAAACAGACTGTATTATTAGAAAAAGTGGCAAATGGACTGTGCAAGCTACATGGTATTCCAAAAGAAGTGGACACCCTTGCACGTTCGACTGAGCTTGAGAACACCGACTTGAGTGTAGGTAATCACACAGCCTCACGCACAACATATCCTGAGCAGATGGATCCTAATTCAGCCCACAGAAAAATCCCAAAACAAAGCTGAACCTCAGCCAAATGGCTAAAATGTTCTTCAGGATCCAGGCCAGCAAGCCATTGTAGATGAGATTCGAGATAGCAAAGGAGTCCTACAAAGCCTGACTTGAATAAGTAGTCATAGGTTGGTATCCAGGACAATGCACACCCTGGAAAGTCCACCTACATGTGATTTGAAACAGTTAAATAGCTCTGCAATATCCAAACCTGAACCAAATAATTGTCTGGTTAAATAGACACTCTGTTCTAATGGAGGTCAACAAGGTTTGTTTTGGACTCCAAGCCTTAAATTTGTGCAAATCCTCAGCCAGACAGAGAATGTATACTGAGGAACCATTACAGATTATGGGTACGACTTCAGTTCCAGTCTCCTATGAGAAGCAGTTGGTGCAGTTACCACTGATTGTAGTAAAAGGCTTGGGTCCGAGCTTGATGGGGCTGAATTGATTGACAAAGGTTCACCTTGATCAGCTCAACATTTTTTGATTAGAAAATAGCTGCCTGACTGAAGCCCAAATTAAATACCCGCAATTTTTCAGGAAGGTCCAGGGACTATCAAAGGAGCCATGACCACCTTATATGTTTGACCAGGAGGCAATTCTACAAGGCCTGCCCAGTGCAATTTGCCTTATGTACAAAAGTAGAGGCAGAAATCAGGACGCTGGAAAGTAAAGGAATCATCAAAACAGTCCAGTTTGTGAAGGAGCAGCACCAGTCACACCAATTGTGAAGCTTGAGAGGTCAGTTCACCTTCATGGGTACTTTAAGCAATAAAGTGCTTCTTGCAGTGAAATAAATACCTAATCCCTTGCATAGACAACTTGTACACAAAAGTGGCAGGAGGGGACTGTCCTTCATGAAGCTGGACATGAGCTATGCCCACATGCAATTGCAACTAGATTATGCCACAATTAATAACCATAAGGGTTTGTACCAAAATATAAGTCTGCCATTTGTGCTATCATCAGCCTCTGCCCTTTTCCAGTGGATGATGGAGAACATGTTACAAGGTGGACCCCAGATTGCCATTTATCTGGATGACTTTCTCAAGCACTTGGAGAACTTGGACATAGTGCTTTAACATTTCTCACAGTGGACATACACCTTAGAAGGGAAAGATGGGTGTTCCAGGCGCTCAGTGACTTGAGCTACAGAATCAACAAGACCAGGTCATACCCATTGAAAGATAAAGTGAGGGCGATCAAAGGTGCTCCGGCTCCCACATCTGTACCAGAGTGGAGGTGGCGGATTACAAACACTTGTTAGGGCTACTTGACGGCTATGCTACCCATAATTTCAGATCAAATTCAGCAATGGGCCCTTATTCTCAGTGCGTACAATTACAAGTTGGAACATCGTCCAGAAGGTCAAAAGGCAAATGCAGATGCCTGAGCCACCTCCCACTGGCAGATACATCAGTGGTATTGCCACTGGAAGCGTCCGTTCTAATTTTCAACTTTCTGGACACTTTTGCGGTCACCACTGACAATATCAGACTATGAACACAAAAAATAAGCACTACCGCAGTTAGGCAGTAGTGTGGGAGTAAATAAGAAAGAAGAAAAAAATAAACAGAAGTCATCACGCAGCTCTCTGAGAAGGGCATTGCTTGTCCCTGGCCACTCGGGTATTTCTTTTCTTCCTGGTGGTGGAAACTGAATAAAGATTTGTACACCTTGTGTCTTTCACTGTGTCTCTCACCTGCACACACACAACATGGATGCTGGGGAAAAATAAGCACTACCGCAGTTAGGTAGTAGTGTGGGGGAAAATTAAAGGAAAAGAATGGGAAATTTAGAATCTCAATTCAATTACTCTTTAAAAAAAAAGATAAACAGGAGTCACCACCTAGTACGGAGGTAGGGAGGGTAGGTCGGAGGATCTCCTCGTGGTCTGCTCTTGGGTTTGGCCAAACTGGCCATAAACCGGTCCAGGCAGCGGGCCCTGAAGGGGGGCGTTAGGGCCGATTGCCTTCCCTCTTCAGCAGTTATGTTAGAGTCTGGGGGGAGGGGTCGCTGGAGACGGAGCATGCGGTGTCCACCAACACCCTCGAGCTGTTCAGGGAGAGGTGGGCACCGCAGGGAGCGGAATGTATTATTTCCCCGCCCAACTTTATTTTGATTTAATCCCTGCCCTCCCCTTGACTTTTTGATCATGCAGCATTGCACTTTGATGTGAAGGGCACTGCTTGTCACTGGCCACTTGGGTGTTTCCTTTCTTCCTGGTGGTGGAAATTGAATAAAGATTTGTACACCTTGTGTCTTACACTTGCACACACACAATATGGGTGCTGGGGAAAGATAAGCACTACCGCAGTTAGGTAGTAGTATGGGGAGGAGAAAAAAATAGGAATGTCAGACATCCTGAAAAGAAAAAAATAAACAGGATTCGCTCTTGGTGGTGGAACATAAATAAAGGTTTATGCACTTGTTTGTACTTCACTGTGTCCTACACCTGCACACACACGAGGGTGCTGGGGTAAAACTGCTGATAGGTGGTGGTGTGGGGAGAAAAATAAGGAAAAAACAGGAGTGTCAGAGGTTCTGTTCATAGAGCTGGCTCGAAGGAACCTGTATTATTGACAAGGACTTTCTCCAAAGGAAAAAATAAACAGGAGTTGCAGGGATTCTCTCACATGGTCACAGTCCATGTACTGTGCACGTGTAAACTTGGTGACGGGGTCCTGGCCTTCGTGGACTTTTACCAGTAATATACAGCTTTTGGCCATTTGCACACAACAACTAAGATCAGATAGTTGAGAAAAAAAATCAAACTTGAGTATTTTGCTCTGCTACTTATTAAAATCAATTACTAAGTCATACAATCCTTTGCAAATGAAATCATACAACTGGACTTCTGGATGTGTGTGTTAATGGTTTCCCACTACTGGAAGAAAATATCCATCAACAATTTGACTTTGTGCACATAAATGTGGCAGATATACAACAATTTCTTTCCCACCCTACACACGTATACCCAAATCATTTTTGAGAATAAAATAGTAAAACAGAGGAGGGCAATCTAAGAATCAGTTAATTAAGACTAATAAAATGCCCTCCCTTGCTGATAGTTATATCGGAAGTATTGTATTTGGTGAAAACCAGAAAATCAAAAGCCTACATCTTTCCACAAAGCTTCAATCTGATAACCCAATGAGTTGGCCCAAACTCAGGGGCAAATCAAAGGGCTCGTGGGGGAGTAGCGGTGGCCCTACCTCAGGGCCGATGGACTGGGGCTCAACTCCAATCTGCTTCAGAGGTATTTCATAACATGTCTGAACAGGTCAAGGTTCAATGACTACTTGTGGGTCACTGGGTTAGAGGGAGATGGAGGGCAGAGCAGGGTGGGGGTGAGGGAGATGTGAGGATGGAGGGCTGAGCAGGGGGAGGGAGAGGAGGGTGGACAGCAGGGAGACCAGGGTGGAGGGCTGGGGGGGGGGCAGGGAGACCGGGGTGGAGGGCTGGGGGGGGCAGGGAGACCGGGGTGGAGGGCTGGGGGGGGCAGGGAGACCGGGGTGGAGGGCTGGTGGAGGGCTGGGGGGGGGCAGGGAGACCGGGGTGGAGGGCTGGGGGGGGCAGGGAGACCGGGATGGAGGGCTGGTGGAGGGCTGGGGGGGGGCAGGGAGACCGGGGTGGAGGGCTGGGGGGGGGGCAGGGAGACCGGGGTGGAGGGCTGGGGGGGGCAGGGAGACCGGGGTGGAGGGCTGGGGGGGGCAGGGAGACCGGGGTGGAGGGCTGGTGGAGGGCTGGGGGGGGGCAGGGAGACCGGGGTGGAGGGCTGGGGGGGGCAGGGAGACCGGGGTGGAGGGCTGGTGGAGGGCTGGGGGGGGGCAGGGAGACCGGGGTGGAGGGCTGGGGGGGGGGGCAGGGAGACCGGGGTGGAGGGCTGGGGGGGGGGGCAGGGAGACCGGGGTGGAGGGCTGGGGGGGGGGGCAGGGAGACCGGGGTGGAGGGCTGGGGGGGGGGGCAGGGAGACCGGGGTGGAGGGCTGGGGGGGGGGGGCAGGGAGACCGGGGTGGAGGGCTGGGGGGGGGGCAGGGAGACCGGGGTGGAGGGCTGGGGGGGGGGCAGGGAGACCGGGGTGGAGGGCTGGGGGGGGGGGCAGGGAGACCGGGGTGGAGGGCTGGGGGGGGGGGCAGGGAGACCGGGGTGGAGGGCTGGGGGGGGGGGCAGGGAGACCGGGGTGGAGGGCTGGGGGGGGGGGCAGGGAGACCGGGGTGGAGGGCTGGGGGGGGGGGCAGGGAGACCGGGGTGGAGGGCTGGGGGGGGGGGCAGGGAGACCGGGGTGGAGGGCTGGGGGGGGGGGCAGGGAGACCGGGGTGGAGGGCTGGGGGGGGGGGCAGGGAGACCGGGGTGGAGGGCTGGGGGGGGGGGCAGGGAGACCGGGGTGGAGGGCTGGGGGGGGGGGCAGGGAGACCGGGGTGGAGGGCTGGGGGGGGGGGCAGGGAGACCGGGGTGGAGGGCTGGGGGGGGGGGCAGGGAGACCGGGGTGGAGGGCTGGGGGGGGGGGCAGGGAGACCGGGGTGGAGGGCTGGGGGGGGGGGCAGGGAGACCGGGGTGGAGGGCTGGGGGGGGGGGGCAGGGAGACCGGGGTGGAGGGCTGGGGGGGGGGGGGGCAGGGAGACCGGGGTGGAGGGCTGGGGGGGGGGGGGGCAGGGAGACCGGGGTGGAGGGCTGGGGGGGGGGGGCAGGGAGACCGGGGTGGAGGGCTGGGGGGGGGGGGCAGGGAGACCGGGGTGGAGGGCTGGGGGGGGGGGCAGGGAGACCGGGGTGGAGGGCTGGGGGGGGGGCAGGGAGACCGGGGTGGAGGGCTGGGGGGGGGGCAGGGAGACCGGGGTGGAGGGCTGGGGGGGGCAGGGAGACCGGGGTGGAGGGCTGGACGGGGGGGGGCAGGGAGACCGGGGTGGAGGGCTGGACGGGGGGGGGCAGGGAGACCGGGGTGGAGGGCTGGACGGGGGGGGGCAGGGAGACCGAGGTGGAGGGCTGGACGGGGGGGGGCAGGGAGACCGAGGTGGAGGGCTGGACGGGGGGGGGGCAGGGAGACCGGGGTGGAGGGCTGGACGGGCAGGGAGACCGGGGTGGAGGGCTGGACGGGGGGGGCAGGGAGACGGGGGTGGAGGGGTGGAGGGCTGGGCGACGAGGGGTGGGGGGCTGGGCGACGAGGGGTGGGGGGGCTGGGCGACGAGGGCAGGGAGAGGAGGGTGGAGGGCTGGGCGGGGGGGGGGGGGGGGGGCAGGGAGATGAGGGGGGAGGGCTGGGCTGGGGGGAGGTGAGATGTGAGAGGTTGAAGGTCAGAGGAGGCTGGAGGGAGGGAGCGATGACTCGGGGCAGGGATTGAACCTGGAAACCCCAGCCCCCAGTAACCGGGTCAGGGGAGGAAGCTGATCTCCGCAGGCAGGGTCCGCCCCTGTCACTCAGCGCCACCTCGGCCCTACCTCCCCGTCCCGTCCCTATCGCCGGGTAAAGGTGCCGCCCCTTCCCGCTCTTGGATCGACCACCCGGGCACCCAGCAGACGATCAAACCGCCGTGAAAACCTGACCAGTTTAATCCTGGCCCTCTGCTCCTCCAGCACTCGCTTCTGCCGCCGATCAGCCGCTTTCCGGACCTCCCGTTGGGACACCCCGGCCATCACCGGGAGGAGGCGCGGAGCGAACGGACAACACTGAGCCACCGGCCCCTTTAAAACAAGGAGGCGAGTGTGCCGGAAAGAGCAGCCCCCTGAGCCCGGGCGAGGAGCTGCTTCCGTCAACAGCGGCTCCTGTGGCCGGAGTCCAAACAAGACTCACCCTTTCAGCTCGGCACAGTGGGCTCATTCTGTCAGAGGGGTTAAGGGTACTGGCCCAGAGAGGTCGAGACGAATTCTCTATCAGCAGGGAGGCTGTGACTAGTGGTAATATCACTGCACTAGTAACTCAGCCTCTGGGTTCATGTTCAGGATATGTGATAAATGGTGAATGTGAATTTGAAAAAAATCAAGAGTAATTGTTATACAAACAGTTACTCAAATAAAAGAAAATACTGTGGATGCTAGAAAGCTGAAATTGCTGGAAAAACTCAGCATGTCTGGCATCACTGAGGAGGGAGAAACAGGGTGAGCATTTTGAGTCTGATATGACGCTTATTCAGAGTCATTAACTTTGTTTCTCTCTCCACAGATGCTGCCAGATCAGCAAAGTTTCTCCGACACTTTACATTTTTATTTATGGTTCACTTGACAGAAGGTAATCTTCAGCCCTACCTAGTCGAGCCACTACAACATAGTTGGCCCTTAACCGCAACCTGAGCCATTAGGAATGGGCAATAATTGCTGACCTGGATAGTGACACCCACATCCTGTGAACAAATATAAAAAAAATCACGCAGTGTTACATTTTGGATTGCAGTGATTCTTATATTTTAATGGTAGCTACTTTTGCTATTCTTAATTGTGTTTTTACCATAAGATCAGAGTTATTGATTTTTCAACTCCTGGGTATGATGCTTTTTTTTACATTTAATTTGATTTTGCTCAAACTTTAACACAAGAATAAAGCGAGTGGCAATGAATTATTCAACTATTCAGGATCTCAAAATTAAATGGAAATATACACAAACCAAGCATATTAAAATAAATGTACCTAATTTATGTGCTTGTATTTAAAGATATGGTGATTGCATAATATTAAATTAAAAGTTATTAAGTCAACATTAAAAGTTAAAAGCTGTGCTACCTTAAGGTACCTTAATCAGTATAGCAGTCTTGAATGTGAGTTAGGGTCTTGTAGGTTCAAGCCTGTATCCAGAAATATGAACACATAATTTCGGCTGACATTCCACTGAAGTACAGAATGAGCACTGTACTATTGCAGACACAGCCTTTGGATGAACAATTAAACAGAGACAGTGCCTGCTCCCTCGGGTGGACAATAAACAGCGGAGAAGTTCTCCATGGTATTCTGGCCAATACTTATACCCCAACCAACATTACTGAAACAGATTACTGGTCATTGCTGATTTATAGTAAAGCTCACTATTTTAAAAGCTGACTATTGTATATTCAAAGTTGCAACAGTAGCTACACTTTGAAAAGTCTTAATTGATTGTAAATGCTTTGAAATATTCTAGATTATGAAAGTTGTTTTATTTCTGAACTTTATTTCAATGCAAAAGCGAAATACCTCAAATGCTGGAAATCCAAAACAAAGAGAAAATTCTGGAAATGCTCAACAGGACAGGGAACATCTCTGGTGAGATCAACAGCGTTGACATTTTTAGTTGGTGACCTATCAGAACAATTTAGTAACCTAATAAATTTAAAACATTTGTCCAGGTGAGAATGTTCCTCTGTCTGTCAGAGGAAGAAAAAAACTGTAAAATTTAGGTTTTTATTAATGAAGCTGTCTCTTCCAAGAATATAATTTACACTGGGAATGCTGTGGTCATGCAACATTTATAACTGCATCTGCCATCAACATGTACATAAATTTCTTCTGTATTTTCAGGTAGGAATCTGATGCTACTATAAATCTGCCTTTAGCTGGAACATTAGGATTTGGGCTGTAAGCACAGTCCTCAACAATATTAGTCAGTGAGTAACCAGCCAATGGTCAGCTGGTGCAATACCAGTGTTCTCTCATTCCCTCAGAAAATATAGCATTTCACCATGAACAAGACATCTGTCAATGGAGATTAATAGGCAAAGGAGAATTCCATTGAACTTACCATGAGAGGCAGGCATACTTAAAAGTAAGGTAGTTCTCTGAAACTTGATAATATCCTTTGGGACTAGTATTATATGCATAAGTATCTGCATTATTCTGTTACTCTGTATATACCTGCTTTATTATAATATTTAGAAAATAGTAGCGTGCATTCAAAATAAATTGGACATAAAATAATATTTTATATCTGGTTAGATAGTCATGGGAACTCAACAAAAACGTTTATATGTCATGAGTGTGGTGCTGGAAAAGCACAGCAGGTCAGGCAGCATCTGAGGAGCAGGCGAATCGACGTTTCGGGCATAAGCCCTTCATCAGGAATGATTCTTGATGAAGGGCTTATGCCCAAAATGTCAATTCTCCTGTTCCTTGGATGCTGCCTGACCTGCTGTGCTTTTCCAACACCACACTTTAGACCCTGATCTGCAGCCCTCACTTTACCCTCCAAAAATGTTTATATCTCAACATTTGTGATAGAATGAAACAAGCAGCTATATAAAAAATATTGAAAAGAAGATTTGAGAAAGTTGTCCATGAAATACATACTTCTCCACCCATTTGCAACACATTTTATGGTTCTGACATGAAAAGCCACATCAAATGTAGCAGTGTGATGTCATGTCAATCTACAATGGATTGTTTGTCTCTTATTGACAACCTTATTTGTAGAGATAATCACTCACTCCTGACCACTGAACTCATGCATAATAATGGGCCAGATACTGTAGCTGGAGGAGAAAGTGAGGACTGCAGATGCTGGAGATCAGAGCTGAAAATGTGTTGCTGGAAAAGCGCAGCAGGTCAGGCAGCATCCAAGGAACAGGAAAATCGACGTTTCGGGCATAAGCCCTTCTTCAGCCATTCCTGAAGAAGGGCTTATGCCCGAAACGATGATTCTCCTGTTCCTTGGATGCTACCTGACCTGCTGCGCTTTTCCAGCAACACATTTTCAGATACTGTAGCTAACATGCTGATTAGATATACTTAAAGTTCGACTTGATCACATTACCACAAAAGCAACTTCTTATGTCAATTCCAAAGAACAGAGCTGATTCCTGAATCAGATGCTTCAAAGAAGGAATTAGATTGGCAGTTTCATTCTTCCTGGTAGAATTGGTTGATAAACTGTGGGTCAGCAGCCTCTTAATTTTCTGTTCCCAGAAGACAGTGGAAAGAAAAATCAAGGTCTTTGATTTTCTGACCAATGTTCTCCATGAACACTATTTCTCATGTGGACTGCCTAACTGAGAGATCAGTCACCTTCAGTTGGAATGTACATTTCGCAATGTTTCAGACTTTTTTTATTATTGATATTTTCAATTATAGATTTACTTGTGTATTTGTTGCAGTTCATTTGTGAAGTTCATTAAGGTGACGGTCAGTGCTGTAAAACGCATAACTTTAAACATTAAATAATAGCGCTCCTGTGTCAGCTGAGACAAAAAAAACCTGAAGATGCTGGAATCCAGAGTAGATAAGCAGGAGGCTGGAAGAACACAGCAAGCCAGGCAGTATTAGGAGGTGGAGAAGTCAACGTTTTGGGTACAACCCTTCTTCAGAAAGGAGGTGGGGCTAAGGAAAGCTGCAAATAAAGGGAGGGGAAGGGTTTTGGGTGGGGACAGGGGAAGGTGAGGTAGTGATAGGTGAACACAGATGATGGGTATGACCTAGTTGGTCGATGGGATGGATGAATCTGGATGGTAGCTGGAAGGAAGGGTCAGTAAGTGGAATGGAAGGGAGGAGGTGGGGCTGGAAAGGGAGTTGGAAGGTTATTTGAAATCGGAGAACTCAACGTGAGTCATCCAGACTATAGGCTATCTAGGCAGAAGATAAGGTGTTGTTCCCCCAATTTGTTGTCCAATTCACTGTGGCAATGGAGGAGGCTGAGGATGGGCATGTCGGAGAGGGATTGGGAAGGGCAATTGAAATGGGCAGTGACTGGGAGGTCAGACGAATCCACCTCCTCCATTTCATTTTACACACCGATCCTTCCTTTCAGCTTCCAACTGGTTTCATCCCTCCCAGCGACCAACCAGGTCGTACCCACCACATGTGTTCACCGACCGCTATCTCACCATTCCATCCCTTCCCCACCCAAAACTCTCCTCCTCTTTCTTTATCTGCAGCTGCCCTGCCCTCACCTGTATACCTGAAGAAGGGATATACCCAAAATATTGACTTCTCCACCTCCTGATGCTGCTGTGTTCGTCCAGCCTCCTGTGTCAACTAAAACATAATTACAGAGTTATTCTCAACAATGTGTCTTGAGTCCAACCTCAGGAAAGTTTCAGCTAGTATACCAGCCATATTTTCTGAATTTCCTCCAAGTCATTTGTAGTCATTCAGAATGTGATCTCTAGTTTTGTAGCTAATCATCTTTTTTCAATTACTGACATGATGGGCCTGGTTGACCCCACGCTTACAGTCAATGGCCAAAAAGTTTAGCCTTCCTTCCTTTCATTTCTCATCAGCTTTTCCCATGACCATCTTCTGATCAACCATCACATTTTAGAGTTGACAAATGAATTTACAGCCAGATGCCCTTCAACAGAGCAAAACAGATTTGAAATATAGGGGAGAATGTGGAAGAGAGAAATTGAAAGTTAATTCTTCTTAAAATACTGCACGCTTTGCAAAATGTTACTTCTCTTTATGTCCATCGGGTGTTTGCCTTGTACTTGATGTCTTGTGTTTGCAATTAATTTGCTATGGCCTGTGGAGCAGTGTAGCTTATTGTAGTGTAAACGTAATCCCATGAAAATCACATTATTATCACACTGCTGCTTTATAAAAAGAAAAACATTCTAAATTCAGATATAATGACAAGCTTACTATTCACAAATCTTTTACTGAGATATTTTATGAAGCACTACTAACAGATCAGTGGGTGTTTGCAGCTGGGTAGCATATTTGGCTGCTATAATTTCCTACTGTGGAAAAAGGTAGCAAAACATTTCACAACTAAAGGAATATATCAGATAACTTGGCATCAGGTTACAAGTAAGATAACAACACATTATAACAAGAGGTCCATCAGAAAAACTCCATCATCAAAGGCCAAAGGGCCTGTACTGTGCTGTAATGTTCTATGGTCTATCTTCTGGAGTACTGAGTCCAGTTCTGGTCACACTATTAGAGGAAGGATATTATTAAGCTGGAGAGGGTTCACAAGAGGTTCATCAGGATGTTGCCAGAAATGGAGGGTTTGAGTTATTAGGAGACGCTGGATTGGCTGGGACATTTTTTCAGTGGTGAATAGGAGGTGATCTTATAGAGGTTTGTAAAATCATTAGGAGAATAGATAAGGTGAATGGTAAGTGTGTTTTCCCTAGAATGGGGGATTTCAAGGTTGGAGGGAATATTTTTAAGCTGAGAGAAGAAAGATTTAAAAAAGAGACTGGAGAGTTGGAGGCGGAGGGGTGACCTTATGGAGGTTTGTGGAATCGTGAGGGGCATGGATGGGATGAGTGGACAGTCTTTTCCTTGGTGTGGTGGGGTCCAGGGCTGGGGGGCATGGATTTGGGGTGGGAGGGGAGGGGTATGGGGTGGACCTGGGGGGCGGCGTTTTCACGCGGAGGGTGGTGTGTGTATGGGGTGAACTGCCAGAGGAGGTGGTGGAGGCTCATGCAGTTGCAGAGTTGGAAGGGCATCTGAATGGGTGTATGAGTGGCGGGGGTTTGGAGGGGGTGGGGGCTGGGTGCTGGCAGATGGGACTAGGTTGGGTTGGGATGTCCGGTCGGCATGGGCGAGTTGGTCTGAGGGGTCGGTTTCCGTGCTGTACATCTCTATGACTATGACTCAGTAATGGTGACCATGACAATTCATTGATTGTTGCAGAGCCAGGGTCACCATTGTCATTTAGAGAAAGAAATCTGCCACCCTCACCTGGTTTTGTTTACATGTGACTCCTGACCACAACAATGCACTTGACCCTTAACTGCCCTCTGAAATGGACTAACAAGCTACATAGTTCAAGGATTACCAGGGATGAGCAACAAATGCCAGCCTTGCCAGTGATGCCCACATTCCATGAAAGATCAGAAAGGATTTACAGGGATGTTGCCAGGGTTAGAGGATTTGAGCTATAGAGAGAGGCTGAACAGGCTGGGGCTGTTTTCCTTGGAGCGTTGGAGACTGAGGGGTGATCTTGTAGAGGTTTATAAAGTCATGAGAGGCATGGATAGGATAAATTGATAAAGTCTTTTCCCTGGGGTGGGGGATTCCAGAACTAGAGGGTATAGATTTAGGTTGAAAGGGGAAAGATATAAAAGAGACCTAAGGGGCAACCTTTTCACTCAGAGGGTGGTACATATATGGAATGAGTTGCCAGAGGATATGGTGGAGGCTAGTACAATTGCAACATTTTAAAGGCATCTGGATGGGTATATGAATAGGAAGGGTTTGGAGGGATATGGGCCGGGTGCTGGCAGGTGGGACTAGATTGGGTTGGGATATCTGGTCAGCATGAACGAGTTGGACCGAAGGGTCTGTTTCTGTGCTATACATCTCTATGACTCTATGAACAATTCTTTTTTACACAGAGAGTGGTTCGTATGTAGAATGAACTTCCAGAGAAATTGATAGATGTGGGTACAGTTACAACACTTAAAAGACATTTAGATAAGTACATGAATAAGATATGTGTGAAGGGATATGGGCCAAGCGCAGGCAGGTGGGACTAATCTAGTTTGGGATTATGGTCGTCATGGACTACTTAGACCGAAGGGTCTGATTTCATGCTTTTTAGACGATAACTCTACAAATTGATTATGATTTTGAGAAACTTGCATATTTTTATATAGATTTATATTTTCTTACAATCTGGTCATGTGTGTCATTGCTGGTCACTAGAATATTCTCAAATGGCAGAATCATATTCAGGCTTTGGGGGTCTTGCTTTTGGACTGGAGAATAAGAGAGAGTTCAGGAAGGTCTCACCAAACCTTGAGCCGGTCAGGCAGTGTCAAGTTCGGTAGTGGGCCATTCCCTGGAATTGAGACCCCAGGGGTAGAGGGCCTGCAAATTGAGATGTGCTGGCCAATCAGAGGGCAGTGGCACTAATGGGGAGATCATGGCTGTTGCCAGGAGGGCAGACAACAGACTCCCAGCGATGGCAGAACAATCCAGGTCAAACATAATGAATGGGGGAGCGGCTGGCAGGAGTTTCTGGGTGGGGGTGAGGAGGGGAACAGGTACAGTGGGTTAGGATTAATAACAATGGCAAAAGTGGTTTCCAGTGGGCACCCTCCCACCATTTCCTTGTGTCCTGTACCTCCATCTGGAACTGAGTGCCTTCAATCAAGGGAACATCTCCCCCTGTGACACCAGGATGACAAACACACTGCATGGTTTTAGCTGCTGTCATGCCACCTGGTGACTTGTCTGGTAACAGCTGGATTAATCCCAGCAGTAATATGATGAGACCCTTAAGTGGTTATTAATTGGCCACTTAGGCTTCAATTGGCAGCAGAGCTGTAAGGTCAACCATGGTCCTTCCTGACCTGAAATAAGGCAGGGGTCAGGTAGCCACCATGCCAACTAATTATATGCCCTTCCTTCCTCTAAAATCACCCCCAACAAGAGCAAAAGTATACCCCCCAGAGTTCTTAATTTAGGAAGACTTGTTTGCTCGAGTTTTGGCCTTTGGATACCAATATTTGTCAATTCCCAGAAACGTGTAGCTGGATCTGTTTAGCTATGATGCAATCAATTGAAATGAGATAGAGAGAAGAAAATTACAATGAATGAGCAGAGCATGAGTTGACAGAATTCAGTTCAGGCCTTCAGTACATTCCAGAGATGTATAATTGCTGGTTTAGACTGGGTGTGCTACAGCAAACCATTCCCTGTTGGTTCCTAAAAGATCTTTCATGTAACCTTGAGGTTAGGTTGTCAGGAATGCATTGTTCATCACTGTGACTGCTTGGCTTTTAATTGTCTCAGGCTATCTAATTATTAGGAAGTCAAGACGTCTTTCATTATATTTGCCTTAATTTGTTAATGCGCTGTAATACAGAAACTTTTGAATCAACTATTTATGACAATCTGCTATGCATGTCTGTCTGCAACCTTCAGAGACAGCTCTGAAACACTCATACAGCCCAAAATCTCCATCTGGTTACATTTGAATAAATTAAGAGTTGCTGTATTTACAAGGATTATTTACATCAACTATGTGAAAAACTGTCTGGCCCATTTAAGAATAATAGGATATTTCACATGTTGTAACCATTTAAGTCTGAGAACTACTTATTTAAAAATAAATGGAAATACTATTCTGCTCTGTTGGTGACCTAAATGTAGGTTTGATTGATATACACGTTTTAAACAACTTCCCTGATAACTTTGAGCTTACTCAGCTGTACCATGCAAGATGTCAGATTTGATTCTCCATTTGTTTTGAGTTAGCCAATCACAGCTAGAGCAACAGTAGGATGCTAAATTTGACCTTGCCTTCCCTCAGAGACGAATAAATCTGGCAGAGGGGACTATTCCTCATGATTGTCCAGCAAACCCTGCTGGATGTTTGCAGGTGAGGACACAATTGGACTCAGCTTGATGCCCATGTGGTTGAATCATGTTCCAACACTTGCTATCATGACTCATAGTGACTGATTGCTACTCGGATGAGGTAATGGAGAATGACTGGGCATGTGGAACTCTATTCCAGGAAAGCGTCAATGACATTATGATAGAAGGCAAGGAAAGAAATGCATTGATAATTAACAATGGAGATTATAAATAATAAGCATGGGTTAGAAGTTTAAATACATGTTAAAATTTTATGAACATGTAATTTCCATGTAGGTTGTATGTGCTTTTCCACTCCTATAGAACTGTAATTTCTAAATTATTGAGAAATTAACTGTTGAGAAAAAAGAAACAAGCATAACACTGCCTTGCAGGGTAGCTGGATAATTGTCACATTTATGTGATAATTATTCATAAATTGAACAGAGCCGTAGTCGTAGGTTACAGTTCACTCAAGGCATCTGTGTTCCTGTGACAACGTACACATTTCCATGCATATTGTAGCCTGGAGCTACAGACATTGCTGACAGAGGCTCCAACCTTTTCCCATTACATGGCTGACCAGGAATCTCTCCCACTTGCCATCAATGTGTATTTGAAGAACTATGCAGATTAATACTCAACCTGTCTGGCTGGTTTACGAATGTACCTTCCAGCAAGTCCTGATATGGAACTTGAACCCAGAGCTTCTGGCTTCAAAGCAGGAATGCTACCACTGCACCACAAGCCCACCTAGATCATGTATATAGTTCTACTGTAATTATTTTTAAGAGTAATAAACTGATCTTGGGTTAGATAGTCTCTTTAAATTAGCAGACACTTATCATTTTACTAGTGCAAGGGGCATTAAACTACAATTGCAGACATACTGCTGTGCGAAAGGAACATGCAAAGTTAAAGAGAGAAACAATACTAAATTGCATACACAAAAGTTTTATTCAGGGTAGAATGTACCTAATGCATATACCACAAACTAATTTGCCTTTATAATAATAAATCTGCATGGGTTGTGTATGCTGGTCAGTGCTGGGAATTCTAGAAACTTCAATACAAGAGCCCAGCATGCCACCAAGGATGGCATATCAGAAATATCAACTCAATCTTACTTCCTTTCTTTCTCTGCTTAGAGTTAATGACTATCTGTGGTCCACATTCTAATATTTTAAATCTTCTTTTTGTTCTTCCAAAATGTTGTTATCCCTGTGTGAGATTCTGTTTGTTCTTCAACTATATTTGATCTGTCAATCATAACCAGGGCTAATACCCAGACCCATGATGGGGAATATGTATGAGAGACGTCAGTTTAACCCTTCTTTTGGTCTTGTCTCTCTTTAGCGAAAGTGGCTTACTTTCCAAATAAACCTATTGGACTATAACCTGGTGTTTGTGTGATTCTTAACTTTGTAAACCCCAGTCCGGCACCACCAAATCATACTTTTGTTGGAATCTCACTTCGCCAATTAACACTGATAACTATTGGGAACTCAGTCCTTTGGGTATCATATGACATAAAGCCTTGCCATACAAAAACTCCTATTATGTTTGTGTATTACAAGATTATATAGAACAATAAAATGTAGTACTTACTTGACTACCTCACCCAATGAATCACTTTGAACCTTGGTTTATTGATACAAGTTCTCAGTGGGGTTGGGCAATGAAACTTAATAATTTTACCTGGAAGACATGTAACAATATCTAAATTGAGTTAAAAAAAAGGCTGACCAACGAATATTCCAGATAATCTTTAATTGTCATCAATATAGCATTTTAAAATGCTATATCAACATAGCATTGTTGTAAAATCAGGTAGAATTACTTGTGTCCACCATTTTGGTGAGAACTGGTCAGAAAAATCATGCATAAATGATATTCTTAGCTTATTAGGTCAAATTTATTTAAAGGTATATGCTTACACCTAATATCATTTACTAATGATATTAAACACAGGGCAGTACAGGACAGGAAGAGACCCTTCGACCCACTATGTCCTCTTCAATGCTGTTCATGGCTTTTTCAACCATGTGTTTAGTCAGATTATCAAGGCCACGCACCACAGATCCTTGGCAGTACCACAAAGTGTCAAAGCTGCCATGAATTAGTCACCCACTGCTCATTTAGTCTTTTGATTTCGGTCTTCAAAATATTTTTTAAAAATTGTCCTTAAACTTCTCTAAATAGGTGTTTTGAGTGTAATGATAACGGACTATCTGAATTTAACTTGGTAATTTGACATTAATGACTGAGACTTTCTTGGACTAAACATAGTCTAAAAAGAAATTATTGATCTAAAATCGCTCCTGTGATCACCTGACAAGCCCAGGAACCCACATGGAATGTGCAAAACTGGCTGCATTGGAATTAGTATTTTAATCGAGAGACACTGAACCTCAAAGAGGTATCAAGAAACACAGATAAAAGGTTACCTGCAGAGTGTTCAGTTTCAGAAAGACAATGGAGCTAGACTTGGAACATACAAGTGAATCATATTTCAGTAGTTTTGAACAACAAAAGGAGAAAGCAACATGGACTGATAAAGCAAGGGTACTAAAGGATATCCTCCTGTACTTTGTTAATTTCAGCAATCAATATTGGTGAAGAAGCAATTTATTAAAAAACCATTCACTGACAAACCAATGCTATCCACAAGCTTCACCAATCATGATGAAACAGTACATCAGATAACCATTGGCACTCAGGTTTCATTCTCACAACTCAAGGACTCTAAAAACTTTAAACTGCAACTACCTCTTCTTCCTGTCATATAGATACCTTTCTCCCCTTTACTTTTTAAGCTTATTATCTGAAATGTGTGAATATGTTAGATGTTGCGTTTTCATTGGTTCTTTTTCTTGGTTTAATAGGTATTAAAACTTCAACCACTTTCACTCAAGAAAATCTTGGAATTGAATCACCTTAATTTTTCCTTTGGTTGACTAAATTTAATTGAATTATAATAGTTAGGTGTTAAAAGGAATTGTTGTGGCCAACATACCATTAGCCTTCCTGATTACCTGCTGCACCTGTGTGTTAGCTTTCTATGTTTCAGGCACACACACCACAAGTCTCTCTGTTTTGCAGCTTTCTGCATGTTATCTTCATTTAAATAAGACTCTGCTCTTTTCTTTTCCCTTCCAAGGTGAACTGCTTCACGTTTTCGATCATTAAACTCCATTTGCCAACTTTTTGCCCACTTACTTAACCTATCAATATCTTTGTGTAAACTGTTTGTATCCCTTTTGCAACTTGCGTTTCCATCCATTTTTGTTTGTATTGGAATGTCTGGAATACTATGAGTGTTTGTAGGGCAGGAATACTATTTGTGTAAGAGTATGATGAATACAAATTAATGTGACAGGAATACTATTAGTATCAGAGTGTCAGGAATACAGTCAGAAATAGAGTGCCAGGAATATTGTTAGGAATGCTGTTCATACTGGAGTATCAGAATCACAATGAAGGTCTCAGGAATACTGTTATTGTTCATGTTATTTAGTCAGGAATGCTATTAGTGTTAGCATTATTGTGTTGGCAATACTTTTAGTTTATCAGGAATGCAGTTAGCATTGATGTTATTGGGTTAGTAGCACCATCTGGAGTATCAAAAAGTATTAGAGTATAGGCATTAGTATTATTTGGTGGGAGTGGTATCAGACTGTCAGGAATACGGTTAGTGTTAATATTATTGGGTGAGCAATACTATTAGAATTAGCGTTATCGGGTCAGGAATACTGTTAGCATGTCAGAAATATTGTTAGGAATAGTGTTATTAGTTGGGGAATACTGTTTGTGTATTGTTAGTCAGTTTTGATGAAGAAAAGAACGAAGAATAAAAGAGAAGTACAGCACAGGAGTAGGCCCTTTGGTCCTCCAAGCCTCTGCCAATCATCATGCCTAACTAAATTAAAGAACAAACCTTCTGCTCTTATTCAGTCCATATCGCTCTACACCCTTCCCATTCATGTAGCTATCCAGATGCCTCTTAAATGTCGCCAATGTGCCTGCTTCCACCACCTCTTCTGGCAGTGTGTTCTAGGTTCCTACCACTCTGTGTGAAAAACTTCCCTTGCACATCTCCCTTAAACTGTCCCCTTGTAATTGAAACTACAACTCTGGGAAAAAGCCTCTAATTATCCATCCTATCTATGCCTCATAATTTTGGAGACCTCTATCAGGTCTCCTCTTGGCCGTTGTTTTTCCAGTGAAAACAATCCTCATCTTTTTAACCTTTCCTCATAGCCAACATCCTCGAGACCAGGCAACTTCCTGGTGAACATTCTCTCTACACTCTCTCCAAAGCTTCCAAGTCTTTCTGGTAATGTGGTGACCAAAACTGCACACAATACTCCAATGTGACTTAATAAGGGTTTTATACAGCTGCAACATGGTTTGCCAACATTTGTACCCCATGCCCTGGCTGATGACATCCATATGGCCTTCTTAATCACCTTGGCCACCTTTGCCCCAGGAGGAGCAATTCCACTCCAGGAGATCCCAGATGGCTGAAATTTCCCCTCACATTTGATCAACAATGTCCTACAGTGCATCTCCTCTCTTTCCTGCAGCTCCGCCCTAAAACTCCACCCCTCCAACCGCAACAAGGCAGAACACCCTGGTCCTCATTTCCACCCCACCAACCTCCAAATACAGCATATTATCCACCCCCATTTCTGCCGTCTACAATCAGACCCCACCACCAGAGATATAATTCCCTCCCCATCCCTATTTGCGTTCTACAGAGACCATTCCCTCTGCTGCTCTCTCATTAGATCCACGCTCCACGAACCCTCCCCCCCAACCCACCCTCCACTCCCAGCACCTTCCCCTGCTGCTGCAAGAGGTGTTAAATCTGTGGCCACAAGGGATCCTTCCACATCGGGCAGAGACTTTCCTGCACCTCCAAACACGTCATCTACTTTGGTGGGCGGCACGGTGGCACAGTGGTTAGCACTGCTGCCTCACAGGGCCAGAGACCCGGGTTCAATTCCCGCCTCAGGCGACTGACTGTGTGGAGTTTGCACGTTCTCCCCGTGTCTGCGTGGGTTTTCTCCGGGTGCTCCGGTTTCCTCCCACAGTCCAAAGATGTGCAGGTCAGGTGAATTGGCCATGCTAAATTGCCCGTAGTGTTAGGTAAAGGGGTACATGTATGGGTATGGGTGGGTTGCGCTTCGGACTTGTTGGGCCGAAGGGCCTGTTTCCACACTGTAAGTAATCTAATCTACTCTGTCCATTGCTCTCGATGTGGTTTCCTCTACATTGGGGAGTAAGGACACCAACTCGCTGGACACTTCAAAGAACATCTCTGGGACACATACGCTAAGCAACCCCACCACTCTGGGGCAGACCACTTCAACTCTCCTTCCTACTCTGCCAAGAACATTCAAGTCCTGGTCTCCTCCACTGCCATATTCTGGCCACCTGACGCCTGGAGGAAGCATGCCTCATCTTCTGCCTTGGGATCTTCATACCACACAGCATCAACATCAACTTCACCAGTTTCCTCATCTCTCCACCCCTTCCTCATCTCTCACTCTCTCCCATCCTCATTCCCAAACACACTCTCCTCCCTCCCCCTTCCCGCTTGCCCCCCCTTATCCTCCCTCTCACTTATCCTCCCACTAATTCTCCCTACCCTCCCTCCCCTTCCTCCTCTCACCCCTAACCCTCCCACATTCACCCACTAAGCCTCCGCATTTCTCCCTCTGCCCCCTTACCCTCCTTCACCCTTTTCCTCCACCACACTCCCTACCCCTTTCCCTCCTTCTTTACTCCTTCCCTGTCCCCCATCCCAATTACCCTCCTTCCCTTCTCCCTATTCCCCTCCCTCCCCAGTTCACCCCTTCATGCTATCCCTCCCTCCCCCTTCCCTCTTTCTCCCTTCTCTCTCTTCGCCCTTACCACTCCCCCGTCCCTCACCTCTCCCTCCCCTTTTCTCTTCCCTCCCTCCCAAAACTCTTTCCCTCCCCTCTCCTTTTCCCTTTCCTCCCTCCCCTTTTCCCTTTCTCCTTCCCTCCCATTTTACCCCCTTTCCCTCCTTTTCCTTCCTACTCCCACCTCCCTCATACCCTGTCATTCATCCTCCCTCTGCCCCTACTCTTCCCACCCCCTCACCGCATATCCTTCCCCTTTCCCTCCCCACTCCATCTCCCCAATCTCGTTCCCACTCATCCCTCTCCTTCCACCCTTCTCCATTCGCACTCCCCATCATCCCCACTCCCCCTCTCCCACCCATTCCCACTCGCCATCCAACCCTCTCCCCCACACCCCTCCCTCCCATTGCCCCACATTCCCCCCTACCCTTCACCCTCCCATTGCCCCACATTCCCCCCTACCCTTCACCCTCCCGTACCCCCATCTCTCCTTCCCCAAACACCCTCCCTCTCTCCCCATCCCTCCCTTTATCTCTCTATCCCCTCTCCACCTTCCCCCATCCCTCCCCCTCTCCCCCATCTCCTCCTTCACTCCCACCTCTCCCCCCACCCCCTCCTTCACTCCCACCTCTCCCCCATCCCCCTCCCTCTCCCTATCCCCCATTCCCCCCCTCCCTATCCCCCCTTCTCCCCCCTCCCTATCCCCCCTTCTCCCCCCTCCCTATCCCCCCTTCTCCCCCCTCCCTATCCCCCTTCTCCCCCCTCCCCGACTCTCCCATCCCTCCCCCTCTCTCTCCCACACCCCTTATCCCTCCGCCACACCACTCCCACACACTTCCCTCTCCCACACACTTCCCTCTCCCCACAAACCCCCATTTCACCCACACCCCCAAAACCCCTCATGCCCCCATCACCACCACCATCACCCCTCATCTCCCCACTCCCTCACTCTCCCATTCCCCTCCCCACCCGAGTCACTCATCTCCCCACTCCCTCATCTCCCTACATCCCGACATTCTTATACCTCCCACTCCCTCACCCCCAATCCCTCATCTCCGCACTCACATCCCCCTCCCCTCCTTCATCCCCTCCCCTCCACTCCCTCACCCCTCAATTCCTCATTCTGACACACTCTTATACCTCCCACTCCCTCACCCTAATCCCTCATCCTCCCACTCCCTTAACCTCTTCTCCCTCATCCCCTCACTCTCACTCCTCATCCCCATCCCCTACTCTCTCACTCCTCATCCCCCACTCCCTCAGCATACTACTCCCTCATCCTCACTCCTCATCTCCATCCCCCTACTCTCTCACTCCTCATCCGCCCCACTCCCTTATCCTCTCACTCAACACCTCACTCACTCCTCATCCCCTCACTCTCTCACTCCTCATTCCCCCCACTCCCTCACTTCCCTCCCTTATTCCCCTCTACCCCTCCCCACCCCCACCAGCCGCACTCCCGGGGGCCTGTCCCTTTAAAACTTTGTCCGTTGCGTCGAGCTTCATGAATGAAGCCACATGACAAAAACATCATCTGACGTCTGGCCTCGGCACAAGCGCAAACACCGAGTTGGGGGGAAATTCCTTCAATTGTGAGAAAGGGGAGAAACCGGGCCGCCCGCCTGCTTGCCCCCCGCCGTCCCGGAGCCGCGCCGCTGTGTCGGGGAGTTCCCCAGGACTCGGTGAGTGGGGGCTCGGCCTCTCTCAGGGGGGGCCTGGGCCATAAACCGACAGCGTTCTGCTGAGTGTGCAAACGCAATGTGTGTGTGTGATAGAAACAGTAACAGTGTGTGTGTGGAGAGAGGGAAGGAAGGACAGAGAGAGAGAGCTGCTGACTCATCATCAGGGTCACACCAACCTGAGCCAGGCAGCCTGGACACTGGGCTTTGCAATGGAGGGGACAAGGAGGCTGCTTTCACAAGGAAAACACTGCAATAGCGTCTCACAAGCACCTTCTGGACACACTGTCTGTCTGTCTGTCTGTGTGTGTCACTGAATCAGAGAGCTGCTGACTCAGGGTCCACACACACACACACACACACAGTGCATTTACTACCTATGCTTCTGCTCAAATGGAGAAAACAGGGCAGATTGATCATTTGTTGTATGTGATAACACTCAAAATATTTGCCCTTTTAAAATGTGTATACATAAAAATAAGAATTGCTGACTCAGGATGCAGCATCTAGCAGCAGACTCGTGTCCTGTGTTGGATAAAAGGGGACTTTTGCTTTAAAAGGATAGTGTGATTATCTATTTGTATTTTTTTTAACATGCTGCTTTTTTACACCTGTTTTGGCTGATTCTGGGATAAGTGTCTGGCCAGACTAAGTTAGCAATAAATGTTTTCCTGAGAATGAATAGTGGTTTATTTTCTTTTGCAAAATCATTTTCAAAAATGCAATATGTATATATTAAGAATTTTTAAAAATTGTTGATTACTGGTCAATAGCTGACTTATTAACAGGATCAAAAAAGTAATTATACAGATGTGTACAAGTCAAACATGCTGACTAGGCTCTTGTTGAGTGTAAATAAGTGGTATTCTGTAATGTGTGCAGGAAAGTTGGTGACTCATAAGATGTAATGAGATGACCATAAGTACACATGTAGTCCTCGGGGATAATTGTGGTGGTAGTGGGGAATTTGGGAGTGAATTAGAACAATACCCTCATTTATAGGGTATTGTTCTAAGCATCTGGATTGGGCAGAAAGGGAAAAGCAGTGTGAGTATGCGACTCAGTTGTTGATTTATCAGCCTGACTCCAAAATCTAGCATTAAAGAGGAAGGTGAGATGGTAGTTATCTTTTTATGGCTTTTCCAAAGATCAAATATTTTTAAAATGCACTTGCAGATGTACAGGAGAGCCACTATGTATTTAGTATGTTTTTAAATGTAAACAGAGAGAGAATAGAGCAGCCAGGAATTAACTCTAGAGGTGGATTGTCATTTGGTGGTCCAAGTTAACCAAGGTGATGTAAGGTTATATTTGTACCTTATTGTATACACCTATTACCAGGTGAATTATTTTAATTATATGTAATGTAATTTACTTAAATTCTGAAGCTGTGATTTCAGAATGTTGTCTAACCTTTCTAATATTTAGTTAGCTGTGCTAAAACTACTTGGTGACTAGCTATTTAAACTTGTTGTTTAATTCTATCATCTTAGCGAATTATTTTAATAGCAAAATCTGTAAAAGACTTGTAATTTATTGTATGTATTTAATATACCCAACCCTGATGGAGAGGGAGTTAATAGATGTAATTCAATCTCTCGATTTCGCTGACACTGGTTAATTGGATGAACATCACTTCAGTTTGATATGATCCCTTCCACTGAGTGAATTACACCCTTGTTAAATTTTCCAGGTATCTGTTCTCTGCAACAGTATTTTATAATACTGTGCAAGTGCACCAGCAGGAATCTGACTGATTCATCTGTGCTCAGCACAAAGGTAAACTTCCATGAAGGGAAGAAGTATGCTTGGATTTATTAAACATGATCATTTATGGTAGCAACATATCAAATTTCATTTTGTCACGTATCCCTTCTACATAGCTACTGTATTTTAAAGCTCCCCATATAAAACAAACATTTATGCCAAGACTAGACATTTGATGTCTTATTATTGTTCTTGACTTCCAAGTTTTTGAATTGTAGCAGGCATTTCCAAAGTCTATAGTCGGTATACTTAATGAATATGAAGTTTCTAACAAGAATATTTGTAGTTTGTTTTTAAAGGCTTCGATTACACTTGGTGCTTGTATTCATTCACCCCTAATTGTCTGTTTATTTGATAGTTTGGGAGTCAAATATTCTACGTTGGGAGTCTGATAGTGTGGCTATATTTCTCAACTCCATGTTTGTATCAAGAACTCAGTCCTTCTTTTAGTAATTCACTGGCATTCTGATTGTATTCCTGACATATGTGTTACAACAACATGCACAGTTGCCAAATGCCTGGAACTAATTTCTGAGAGGTTGCAGAGCAAGGTGATTGAACTCCTGGTTTTAGTCACACCCTTACTACTTTATCACACAAAAATGTTTTGCCTGTTACTAAAATTAGTGTTTCTAATGTTTTGTTCGGGATTTTTTAAATGTAGACATTGTGCTGTACTTTATGAAATGATGCTTAGATTTACTTAACAAGACTGGAACTTGAACACTGTCATTTCTGGACTTTTAAAAAATCTTCAAGCAACTTAAAATGGATTCTTAAATTCAATAAATGCGATATGGTATTGCAGTATAAGTTAAATTTGCCGTCTGACTTGCATGTAGCTTCCTTAAGGAAAAGAAAGTTAGGAGCTGACACCCATTGCGTAGAGTACCAAAGTTGTAATGAAGAATTAAAGATGCAGAGTTTGGATTTTTAAAACTTCAACTCTTTTTGTTAAGAGGGAGTTATGGCCTTACACTCTTTTGAGGTCCCACGTGAGAAAGAAGAAATTTAGTATAGAAACCTGTATTGTGGACCTTTTGGTTTTAACACTGTAGGAATGAGAAAGTTTCAGTGATGCACTAATTTTCAGTTACGTTTATGAAATCTTGAGACTGGCATGTTGGTGCTTACCTCTGATGTAAAAGCCTCTATTATAAAAAAGATATGTGACTTAAGGGGCTTAACAGGGAAACGCAGAGAGAATGTTTCTCCCTCTTGGGAGAATTGAAGACCAGAGGGTGTGGCCTTCATTAAGAGGCACCAGTTTAAAACTGAGAGGAGAGTTCTGCTGAGGGTTGCAAGCCGTTTGGAGCTCCTTGTCGCAGAGAGTTGTGGGAAGAGAGTCCTTGTGTACATTTTAAGGCTGAGAAAGATTATTGATTATTGGGGAATTGTAGGTTATGTGGAAAACACAGGAAGGTAGATGTAAGGGATCTAGAATGAACCTGTTGAATGGCAGCGCAGGTTTGAGGGACTGAATGGCCTGCTACTCTTCCAGTTTCTGACAGGCGTACGGACTTGAGGGGTTGTTTCTATCTTTTTGGAACAAAAATAGAGCTAAAAGTTGTCAAGCAGAAAAGCAGAGTTGTGAGGAGACAATTGAAACAATGAGGTGATGCTGAAATTGTGTTTGAGGTTTCAGTAATGTTGATAATTTGTTGTTTTGATGGACCAGCTCCAGCATTAGCCATCCAGTTTGTGTGATTCAAGTTCAATTAGCCTTGACTGGACTGCAGGTTTTATATGCTGTACACTGAACTCTACTTGAACATTGTTCTTGATGACCAACATTTGCATTCAGAAATTTTAAGATAATTTGGCAATAGAACCTGAGGTGAGAGGACAGGGCTGGGGTAAGGGGAGGGGTGGAATGGGAAGCTTTTTTTCCACAGTATGTGATTAAGTTCAGAATGCATTGCTTAAGAATGTCAGGGTGAACTGTCACTTTCAAAAAGGGAACTGGATAGTTATCTGAAGAGAAAACTGTTTGCAGGGCTACCGAGGAAAGGGTGGGGAAGTGGGACTGGCTAAGGTACGCTAACCAATTGATGGTTCTACAATTTTAATTGGATTAAAGCTATACTGAAGGTAGCACCTTTTCTGTTGAAAAGGGGACATCACCATACAGCCACTGAGTAGGACTTTTCGGGAGTGGGAGGGGGAACAATATGCTTATCCTGAGCAGTGTTAGTGGAATAGTTGAAACTAACTGTTTGTCTTCAATCTTTCATAGACTTGTTGCTTCTATCAAAAATATGATTTTGGAGATATTGTTGTAGCTTGGGGAATGTCTGGAAAATAGCTGTTGTGTTGTAGCACAAGAAGGTATTGATGAACTTGTGCATAGAAGAGCAGGGCAACCTGTTGTAAAAAGTTGAAACGATAGAAATATTCAGCATATCAGTCAGGATGTGTGGAAAGAACAGATCAGCTAATATCTGGGCTGTAGATATTTTGTCAGAATTGGCAGGCCTGTATTTGAAAGGATAACGCATCTTTTCTCTCCACAGGTGCTGACTGGCCTGCGGAGAATTTCGAGAGTAACCTGTGTTTTTATTTCTGACATCCAATGTCTTCAGCTTTTATAAATAAAGCAAAGAACTGTGGATGCTAGCGATCTGAAACAGAAATTGCTGGCGAAACTCGGCAGGTCTGGCAGCATCAGTGGGGAGAAAGCAGTTAACATTTCAAGCCCAGTAACTCTTCATCAGAACCTTCTGAATGTTATCGTCATCTTTTATTTGCTTTTCGTTTGTGGTCAGGGTTGTTTTGCAAGCTTGCAAATGCTTTGCTTGAAGTCTTTTTGCTACAATCTTCAAAATAGAATGAAAGATATATAGGGTAAGAAAAAGTTTAGTTCTTTGAAAAAAAATACACTTATTGCTGCTGACGTTTGCTGTGCTACCCCAACCTGTGTGTGCAGCTGATAACTGTCTCTCTGCCCTTCCTTCCTGAATGTCAACAGATAGCAATTTCTGTTCTGAGGTTTTACACGTTTGTGCTACAGATAGAACTGTGTGTTATTACTGGGCTGCACATGCTCACTTTTGCTGCTTGCTTTTTGTGGGGAGAAGGGAGCGGTGGTGGTAAAGGAAGAATTAAATTTCTACTTCCTCTTCAAGTCGTGTATTCATTATCTGAATTTCCACAGCCTGTTAGTTCTCTTTTTCTGGTTCCTGTTATCCTCCAGTTTTTAAAAGCTGCCATTACTATTTATTTTACCTTTTTGGATTTTAAAAGCAGATGCTGAGCCTAGAATCTCAAAAATGTGCTTTTCACTTTTCCTGGCCTGTATTCTGATGATGCTGAGTCCTAGTGTAACAATTTATACAGAATGAATACTAATGATTGTAGCATTCTTGCTTCAATCGCAAGAATGTTTTAAAAAAAGAGGTCAGGTACCCCAAGGGATTTATAGAATTTTTATAGAATCCCCACAGTGTGGAAACGGGCTTTTTGGCCCAACAAATCCACATTGACCCACTGAAGAGTTACCCACCCAGACCCAATCCTCTATATTCACTCCTGACTAATGTACCAACCTACACATCCCTGAACACTATATGGGCATTGCAGCTGGCCAACCCACCTGACCTGCGCATCTTCGGATTGTGGGAGGAAACCGGAGCACCTGAAGTAAAACCCATGCAGACACTGGGAGAATGTGCAAACTCCACACAGACAGTTACCCGAGGCTGGAATCGAACCCCGGTCCCTGGTGCTGAGAGGCAGCAGTGTTAATCACTGAGCCATTGTGCACCCCAAGGAGTTTTCTTTACCTAAAGTGCTAATGATTTTCTGTTTTACTTTCTTAAGAATGAAGGGTCTCTCGTGAACTTGGAAATTCATGTCACAAATTTAGACACTGAAAAAGGAAAGTATAGTAGTAACATAACAGCTATATTAAATTATTCCTTACCAACACAGATTTACTACAGCACAGGAGGAGGCTATTCAGTCCATTGGTTTGTATCAGCTCTTTGGATAAGCAGTTCATCTGGTAAATTCCCCTGCCTTCTCTACGTAACCATGCACATTGTTTCTCTTCAGCTACCAGTCTTAACACCCATTGAAATGTATAAATTGAACCTGCCTATTCTGTACTTTCAGACTGTATGTTCCAGGCCTCAACCAGTCCCCTTGTGAAAAAGTTTTCTTTTTTTTTTGTTTGTCCTCTTTTTTTATTTTTTTCTGTTCACAAATTGGACACACTCTCTCCATTTAACCTGGCCTGACATGCCATAATTTACTCTTCCCTTCTTGCAGTGCAATTTTTTGGATGTAGGTTTGCTCGCTGAGCTGGAAGGTTCATTTCCAGACCTTTTGTCACCCTACTAGGGAACATCTTCAGTGGGCCTCCAGGCGAAACACTGCTGATAATTTCTCCTTTCTATTTTTCAAGTTCCATATCACCTGCAAACTTTGAAATCGTCCTTTGTGCACCAAGATTTAGGTTAATAACGTACATCAGGAAAAGCAACACTGACCCTTAAGGAAACTGGGCTTTGCACTTCCTCCAGCCTTTTAAAACATCCATCACCACTTTTTGTTGCTTTCTTTTGCTCATGCAACTCTGTCTATGTTGTTCCCGTTGTCCCTTTTTATTCTGTGAGCTAATACTTTTTGTCTCTGTTGTGTAGCACCGTATCAAAAGTCTTTTGGAAGTCCATGTACACTGTGTTAGGGACCTTGACCTCACCAACACGCTCTCTTATTGCTTCAAAAACAACTCAGCCAGTTAGATAGACTTGACATTCCCTTAAGTGCATGCCAGCTTTGGTTAATTAACCTGCATTTGTTCACGTGACGAGTTTTGTCCCAAATGATGTCTTCCGAGAGGTTTTCTACCACAACACTAAACTGAGTGGCCTACTTTTGCAATTTCTTTTGAACAAGGATCTAAATTTTTTTTTTGTATTGTTTAATCTTCTGGGATCTCAACTGAGTCTAAGGAAGACTTCGAAGTTGTCAGTGCTTCTGCAGGTTTTATTCTCGTTCCTCTCCATACCCTTGAATGCACCTCATTAGACTTGGTGCCTTGTCCACTTGGGTATGGTCAGCCTATCTGTTACTTCTGTCGTCTTCAATTACCATCTGCTGGATCAGGCAAGGACATCCTATGCTGGAACTGGGTTTGCACTGTGCCCTCTGTTCTTGTGTTGTTAATGTTATTTCAGTCTGCCCGTTTGCTTTCAGCTGCAATATTTTGAGACCGGCTTGGCTGTGGCTTTCTTTTGAGATGCAGTAAGACATCCCAGTCATTGGAGCTGCCATTTTTCTTTATTCAGCTGAGACTGATCATGCTTATGTGAACTCTCTGACCTAGTTTCAGTCGATCCACCTTTCTGTGCCATCTTTCATATTCAGTGAATATGGAAAGTTGATGATGTGGGTTTTAATTTGACTGTGGGCTGGTTTGCGATGCAGGGTGACTCCCACAGAGTGGGTTCACTTCCCATGCAGGCTAAGATAATCATGAAGGACCTGATTTCTCAAGCCACCTGGGGTGTGGTGACTCTCTGATTAATTGCCCCTTCAGTCCTTGCTCTCAGAGAGCAGCCTTACAGTCCTCCGGGACGAGAGCAAATTTTCCTTACCATGAGGAAAGTCCCACGTTGAGAAATGAATTCCAAATAGTAAAGTGGAAGTGTTCTTTGTAGTGGGTTGGTGTGCGGTTGTTTTTGTTTTCTCTCTATGGTTGGAGAATATTGGTTGGACAGATTTAGATTGAAGTGCATTCCTAAAGTAAACCCTTACAAATTTTTCTCAAGGTTTGATGTTGCAGTGTGCCATGTTCAAGTTGCATGGTTTGCTGTTAGAATATATCTCGTGTTATTTTAGCTGAGGAA
Organism: Chiloscyllium plagiosum; assembly: GCF_037043375.1. Classification (NCBI taxonomy): domain Eukaryota; kingdom Metazoa; phylum Chordata; class Chondrichthyes; order Orectolobiformes; family Hemiscylliidae; genus Chiloscyllium; species Chiloscyllium plagiosum. The sequence goes on from NW_028270163.1 coordinate 40,155,460, forward strand.
AGGGGTGTGGAGGTATGGAGAGGCAAAACATTCCTCTAAACAGGGAGGGAAAGGCATCTGGATTGCCTCTGTTTACTTGTGGTTGAAAAAGGAACCACAGAGGCCAGATTTCTTGCCTTCTCGGAAATTTTGTGTGGGAGGAAGGAAGAGAAATATTTTTAAATCCTTGTGATGAGGGTGCATTGTACTTTCTTGCATTTTTGCTGGGAATATACTTTAACCTCAATTGTACTGCACGGAAGAAAGCGAGTTATGTTTGTATGCTACTAGGAAAAGTAAATAGAGAATATGATAGTTTACATGAGGTGGGATTGCTGAGTCATCTGAATTGCACAATTGAACAAATACCATCCCGGTCTCCACCCCCTCCATCAAGGCAATAAACTGTAATCCACACTACAAGAATGAATGGTGCTTGGAATGTGATAGTGTTTGTGTGGAAGGCCAAGATGTTTCAGTAGGCACTGTAATATGCAAAGCTGCATTTAATATGCAGCTTATCCTGTCCCAACCTCGTTTTTAGCTATGTGCTGTGGTATGACTTGAGATTTTACAAGTCATGCAGTATTCTAGATTACCACCCAGACTGGCATTTGGTACCTTTTTTTTAAATGAGGCTGGTGGTATGGATCGACACTGTCCTGAAAAAGCAAGACCAGGCAAAGGGGTGCTGTATGTGACGATGGGCGCATGTATTGCTTGCAAGAGTAGTGGTTTTAGGTGTGCAGGAAACTGGTTTCCTGTGGTGCATATTGTTGGTATTCATATCAAGATTACTGGGTACAGTGCAACTGTTTATTTTTAATATGTTCTGAATTAAAATTGAATTGTTGTGTAGTCTTTATGTCAAGCCATTTGTATGACTACTTAACTGTTGCTATGATTTTCAGATTCATTAGTGTTACCTGGTGAAGAAGTGGCATCAGGGTTGACGGTCAGTCATGATGCAGAGTCAGAGATGCACAGCACGGAAACAGACCCTTCGGTCCAACTTGTCCATGTCGACCAGATATCCCAACCCAATCTAGTCCCACTTGCCAGCACCCGATATCCCTCCAAAGCCTTCCTATTCATATACCCAATCCAGATGCTTTTTAAATGTTGCAATTGTACTAGCCTCCACCACTTCCTCTGGCAGCTCATTCCATACACGTACCACCCTCTGCATTAAAAAGTTGTCCTTTAGGTCTCTTTTATATCTTTCTCCCCTCCCCCTAAACCTACTCCCCCACCCCAGTTTTGATGTAACTGGAATATACAATTCAAAGACTTTGTCTATTTATTCTATGCATGCACCCCCATGATTTCTTAAGCCTCTAAAAGGTCACTTCTCAGTCTCCGCTGCAGGGAAAATAACCCTCACCTATTCAATCTCTCCATATAGCTCAATTCCTCCAACCCTGGCAACATGCTTGTAAATCTCTTCTGAACCTTTTTTAAGTTTAACAACATCCTTCCGATAGGAAGGAGACCACAATTGCTCGCAATATTCCAAAAGTGGCATAACCAACGTCCTGTACAGCCACAACAGGACCTCCCAACTCCTGTACTACATATTCTGACCAATAAAGATCTTGTTGAATTTTGGCGCAGAGGCCATTTGACCTCTTCCTGCTCCTGTTCCTTTGCAATTCTGTACCAACTCATGTTCAGTACGAAGCTGAAGACCAGCAACTCGTAAATGGCAGATTATAGTTCAAGATGATTTTCCGTGCATAAATAACTCAGGCAGGAAGTGTCTGTTACCAATACTGTACAGCTCAGTGTTTGAAGCTGATCTGAGTACGCACACAGTTTCACTTCTCATGTTTGTGTTGGAACCTTGGACAGCCATACCCCTCTGTTGAAATAGGTACATTCTGTAATATGACAGTCTTCAAAATTTATTTCTTTTGGAAGGCATGTGCCATTTGGTCTTTATTCAAATCCCGTGATTTTGAGCAAAAGTGCTGCTGCTAAGTCAAGGGCACGATTCAATGGATTGTGGTTTCTAGCCCCTCTCTGGGGTTTGAGTGCACAATCTAAGCTGACAATTTCAGCTTTGCACACTGTGAAGTTAAGGTAGGATTTGGATTTGAAACAGTTATCTGGTTGTTTATATCTTTGATTTTGGTATTTTGCTGCCTGAAATGTTTCCTTACTTCATGATGGTTGACTAGATTTTCAAAAATGTTCCATTTTTCATAAAGTCCCAAGGTCGTGACAAGTGCTTTATAAATGAAAGTATATTTAATTCCATTTGAAACTGTTCAAATATAACCCCCAATCTTAATTTATTATTTAATGCTGTATGATGATTTTGTTTAAAGCAAATGCTATTATGGTGCCACCGCCAGTCATATCTCTAATGAGAGACCAGCTCTGTAGTTGAGTAGGATTGTGGCAACTTAACTTTTTTTATAAGGTAATACTTCAATAACTGAGGAAAAGTAAAAGGGTAGCATGGTGGTTTAACAGTTAGATTAGATTCCCTACAGTGTGAAAACAGGCCCTTCGGTCCAACAAGTCCACACCGACCCTCCGAAGAGTAACCCACCCAGACCCATTTCCTTCAGACTTATGCCCCTAACACAATGGGCAATTTAACATGGCCAATTCACCTGGCCTGCACATCTTTGGGCTGTGGGAGGAAACCGGAGCACCCACAGGAAACCCACGCAGACTCTGGGAGAATGAGCAAAATCCACACACACAGTCACCCGAGGCTGAAATCAAACCTGGGATTCTGGTGCTGTAAGGTAGCAGTGCTCGCCACTGTGCTGCACCTCATTGCTAGTTAGCATTGCTGCCTCTCAGCACCAGGGACTCGAGTTTGATTCCAGCCTTGGGTAATTGACCGTGTGGAGTTTGCACATTCTTCCTGTGTCTGTATGTTTTTTTCCCACGCTCCAAAGATGTGCAGGTTAGGTGGATTGGCCATGCTAAATTGCTGCAGTGTCCTGGAATGTGCAGGCTAGGTGGATTTTCCATGGGAAATGCAAGATTACAGGGAGAAGGTATAATAGGTTGTGGGTGGGATGCTCTTTGGAAGGTCACTGTGAACTCAATGTGCCAATTGGCCTGCTTTCATACTGTAAGGGTTTCTATGATAATGCCAGTTAATACACAAGAACTTGCAAGTGTGGCTCTGAAAGTGTTGCATAGTTTAATTGTTATAGAGGTCCCTTTATTACCTAATGGCCGTACAGGCTTTCTATTAGATGTTTTGAGCACATTTTGAATACTCAAGGTTAAAAATTCACGATAGTCCCTCTGTAACCTGATACAAAATAAGACCAGCACAATTATTTGTTGATATTCTCATTGCAGGAAGCGTTTTGGTTTGAACAGTTAAGATGAGGTGAAAATGGCAATGCTTTTTAAAACACAAGCATGATTCTGTTTTTTTTTAAAAAATGTCTTATTTCTGACACTGAGCTACAATATACAGTAAATTGCAACTGCACCCCACACAACTGTTTGGAAGTGTTGATGTTCTGAAAATTCCTAAAAACCCATTTGGGAGAAATGTATTTTCTTCCAAATATAACTTGACAAAGTTTGACACTGGTCCACACTGTTCTGTTGCTTTCAGATAGTTTCTTGACCCATGTCAGTTAATTTACTGGAGTCCTGTGCAGCTCGAAGATTGTTTCAGGCCCTTCTGTTTTAAAGGTTTTTTTTCCCCTCCCTCATTGTTCTTATAATTGATGAAGGTGTCCTTTTCACCCAAATGTTTAACATTATCTATGTGCTTTTTCAAATGAGCTCTATGGGGGCTTTAGTGGCACAGTGGTAATGTCCCTACCTCTGAGCCAAGAGACTCGGTTTCAAGTCCCACCTACTCCATTTATTAAGTCTATAAATAAAGTCTATTTACAAGATCAGTTAGCAAATTCACAATGAATGAAACTTAATACATTTCAATCCTTTTATAATGCTGCAATCAAATACTGAAAATTGGCACAATATCTCTACCACTGATTGGGATTTGTTACTATGCTGTGATCCTCGCATGATCACTCCATTTCAGTTCAGCAAATGATTTCACAACTCAGTAGTTACATGAGACTCTTAAAGAATAGGGCTGTTATCCTGAAGTATTCACATGATTGAATACACCCCTCTGAAATTTTCAAAGTTAATTTTGAAACTCTAGGAACCAACATATTTGCTCAACTTCAAAATGTATGATAGCATCTCCCTTATACTGACATCTTTGATTTTAGTAATCTGTTCTCTTTTGCAAATTTAACAAAAACATACAATGAGTTAATGTAGTTTTGCAGCACCGAAAATGTTCAGTTTGGCCTCTCGTTCCTGGTGACAGCTCTCTTTTAAAAGCTATGCAGTTAATCCCTCCTTTCCCTTCACTCACTTCTCTGCAAATTTGGCTTTAGGATCTATCCACTTCATTTCTGAAGACTTCTGTTCTGCTTACACCACCCTTTTTCAGTCAATATGCTCCAGATCTGTGATTTGCTACTACTATGTTTATAAGAAACACATCTCTCCTCTGATTCTTTTGCCCAAGTTTGGATCAAAAGCCAAAGTGTTTTTTTTTTCTTGAAGTTTGTGTACAAGATGGTAAACTTCACAAATCTCAGACCTCAGAATCTTATCTTGGTTGTCTGCTTTAGTTTGACATGCAAAACATGACTCAAAAATCGAAGCAACACTTCCAACTTTCAAATCGGTTGGGGAAAAAGACATTTTAAATCTCCTAATCATTTAGTTGCAGGAGAGCTTATTGTTCTAATTTATTTGGAATCTTATACATTTATTTAAGAATGTGTTGGGAATCTGTACAAACGTTTAATATTACAGCCTCGGAGGTGAACATATATTTTTTTTCTCTGGCATTCCTGCTGATTATGCACCTTTTTTTTTTTTTTGCTTCCACCAAGCACTTTCCAAAGCTCCCTGTGCTCTTTTTATTAATTTTTCAAAAGTAGAAATACCTTGACCCACTTCCCAAAACTGCAATGTCCTATTTTTACAGATGTATAGACATTCTAGTCAGTAGACACTTGACTTTGCTGGGGTCCTGACTGAGCACCGGTGAATTTTCACACAGTGAAGGCACCTTTGCACAAAGTTCTGCACATGACTATTGGCATACAGCATACTGTATTTGGTGTTAAGTTGTTTTTCTTTTTATGTGATTGCCTTTTTTTTAAATCAGTGCACTCTTGTACCATTTGACGTTTGTGTTGAACTATGATTTGTGCTCAGCTTATGTGTTAGTGTTGCTGTCTTTTCCTTGAGGTGAACTTTTGTTCTGCTCAAGGATTCTGCTGTCAACTTCCACCTCATGTAAGAGGGTGACAACCAATTCTGGGGTTCTAAGGCACATTTTATCTTGCTTCACCAAGTCTTTATGTTGTGATGCTTCTAAACAGAAGACATCCAGAAAAATACTAATTTTTTTCCCTCTGAAACTTTCATCTTCATCAGTTTCTTTGATCCTAACTCTACAAGTTAAGGAAATGTCAAACCTCTTATCAGCCTCTAGGCATGCATACAACTGTAGCTAGTTCATTATGGTATAGCAACGTTATTGTGAACAAAATCTTCACAGAAAGGAGGTATTTCTTACTGAACTTGCTGATGGGCAATCTGTTCGCTATGTTTGGAAACAGACTGCGTTCATGTAGCTCCTTTTTAATGTAAATGAATATCCAAAAACACTTCATTGGAGTGCTGTCAAAATTTAATGCCAAACTGCATTAGGAGACATTGGAGCAAATGGCCAAAGTTTGGTCATTTAGAGGAAGGTTTTGAGAGGTGCTTTTTTAATGAGGAAGGAGGAGTAGACCAGTTAAGGGGGTCTAGGGCTGGAATTGAATAGCTAGAGGACTCAGCAGTTGCATGATAGAACTATTATCATCTGTGATAGGATGCAGTCCTCTGGATGGTTTAGTGAAGGAGATTAGAGATTGGGAGGTACGCAAACACGGGGCGAATGTTGAGCAATGTTTTTATTTTAACCAGACACCAATTTCAGTCAGCAAACACTGGAATATAATGACTAGGCGTTGGACCAAGTTAGGATTGGGGAAGCATAAAGGAGTCTCCTTTTGAGAGGGGAGGCAATGACAGCACCTAAGACAGTGGTTTTAGACTTCAGAAGGAATTTCTTCTTATCTGATACTGGATATAGTTTCTTTTTAAAAAAACAGTTGTTTTTAACTTGGCCAGTTCTGACTAGGGCTGTTAGTACTGAGGGCTTGAATGGTGCCGAATTTGTTTGATGTGCACAGGAGGGTTTCTTCAAACAATATGTAAATAGTCCAACTAGGGAAGAGCTGTACTAACCTTGTAATTGGGGAATGTGTCTGGTCAGTTGACGTTTTGGTGGGGCAGCATTTTGGGAGCAGTGGTCATAAGTCTTGGATAATTATGGATAAGGATCCTGGTCCTTCGGTGAATGTGTTAAATTTGGGGAAGACTTAGTATCAGGCAGGAACTGGAGACGTTAGTTTGGGGATGGCTGTTTGAGGAGCAATCAACATCTGATGTTTGGGAGTCTTTTAAAGGCTTGTTGATTGGAGTTCAGGGCTGGCATGTTCCTGTGAGGATGAAAGATAAGGATGGCAATTCTCGGGATCCCAGGATGATGAAATATTGAAAAATTAATGAAAAAGGAAAAGGAAGCATACGTAAGGTTTAGGAAACTAGAATCAGACAAAGCCTTTGAACGTAAAAGAAGCAGGAAAGAACTTAAGGAATTAAGAGGGCTAAACAGGCCATGAAGTATCCTTGGCAAACATGATTAAGGAGAATTCCAAGGTATTTTTTACTTATGGGGAGCAAGTCAGTAAGTAGGTTCAGTCAAAGATAAAGGAGGGAACTTGTGTGGTGCTAGAGGGAGTGGATGATACCCTTCATGAATACTTTGCATAAGTATTCACCAAGGGGAAGGATGTGGATGATAAAATTAGAGAATGGTACTTTGATATTTTAGATCATGTCAAATTAATCAAGATAGTGGTGTTGGGTGTTTTGAAAATCTTTTTAGGGTAGACCAGTTCTCAGGACACTGACTGGCAAGGGAGGAGATTGCTGGATCCTTCAGAGGTAATTGTCTCCTCTTTAGCATAAGATGAGATCCCAGAAGACAGGAGAATAAGCCAGTGTTGTTCCTTTGTTTGAGAAGGGCAACAGGGAAAATCCATGAAATTTATAGGTCAGTAAGCATCACATCAGCAGTAGGGAAATTGGCGAAGATTCTTTCAAACAGAATTTGCTCGTTTTTGGAGAAGAATGTACTTATAGTCAGCATGGCTTTATTGCCAGGGAGGACTTGTCTGATAAATTTGATTGTTTTTTGAGGGAAAGATGAAGATAATTGTGGGTGGGGCAGTGAATGTTTTAATGAAACATTTGACAAGGTCCTTCATGGCAGGCTGGTCCAGAAGATTGCCACATGTGGTCCACGGTAAGTTGGATACAAACTTGGCTTAGTCATAGATGACAGAGGATAGTTGTGGATGGGTTTATTTTTATTGACATCGGTAACCAGTGGTGTTCCATGAAGATCAGTGCTGGGACCTCTCTCTGTGACACATACTAATCAATCCACTTACATCATTTGTAAGTTTGTAGTCGAGATGATAATTGACGGAGTTGTGAATCGTGAGGAAGGTCGGCAAAGGATACAACAGAGTATGGATTGGTAGGAAGGTTGGGGAGAGAAATGAGCTTAATCAGAAAAGTGTGCGGTTATTTATTTTGGAGATCCAATGCAAGAAATCAATACAGTTCATGGCAGGACCCTTGGGAGCAATACAGGAAACTTGGGCTGCAAATACATAGTTCCCTGAGGTTGGCAACACAAGTGGATAAGGTGGTAATGAAGGCACAAGCATTCTTGCACTCATCAGCCAGGGCATTGAGTATAAAAGTTGGCACGTTGAAGCTATATAAGACTTCAGTTTGGGCACACTTGGCGTATTGTGTGTAGTTCTGGACATCACTATGGGAATGACATGGAGCCTTTGGAGAGGGTTCAAAGAGTTTACCAGGATGTTGCATGGATTGGAGTGTATTAGTTATGAGGAGAGGTTGGACAAACTTGGATTGTTTTTGCTAGTGTGTAGGAAGCTGAGGGGTGTCTAAATAGAAGTATTTTAAGTTTTATAAGAAACATGGATAACGTGGATAGTCGGTCTTTCTCCTAGGGTGGAAATTCAAATGCTCGGCAGCTGAGTGGCTGAGTGGTCAGCACTGCTGCCTCACAGCACCAGGGTAGACGGGTAGGAGGCTGGAAGAACAGCAAGCCAGGTAGCATCAGGAGGTGGCGAAGTCAATTTATCTGCAACTACCCCTACAGCCACCCCCAGTCCTGAAGAAGGGTTACACCAGAAAAGTTGACTTCTCCACCTTCTGATGCAGCCTGGCTTGCTGCGTTCTTCCAGCCTCATGCTTGTCTACCTTGGATTCCAGCATCTGTAGGTTTTTTTTTGTCTCACAGCGCCAGAGACCTGGGTTTGACTCCAGCCTCTGGCAACTGTCTGTGTGGAATTTGTACATTCTTGTGTCTGTGCGGGTTTCTGAAGATGTTCAAGTTACGTGGATAGGTCATGCTAAATTATCCATTATTTTCAACGATGTGTAGGTTAGATGCGTTAGTCATGGGAAATGTGGGATTACAGGGATAGGGTAGGGTGATGGGTCTGGGTGGGAGTATCTTCAGAGGGTTGGTATAGATTTGTTGGGCCGAATGGCTATGTAAAGATTTAAGGTGAGGGGGGGAAAGCTTTTAAAGGAGATAAGTGAGGAAAGCCTTTTTTTTAAACAGAATGTGGTAGGTGCTTGGAATGCACTGCCAGGGCAGGTGCTAAGAGGTTTAAGAGGTATTTAAGTAGTCACATGAACAGGTGGGGAATAGAGGGATATAGACCATGTGCAGGTAGGTGGGATTAGTTTTGAGTAGCTTCGTGGTCAGCACAGGCATGCTGGGCTGAAGGGCCTGTTCCTGTGCTGTACTGTTCCGCAGATATTGAATAAACAGCCTGCTGATTTTATAAATGCTGGAAGGAATGAGAACTTTGTGGCGAGCCAGTGCTGGGTGTTACTATCTTCTGCAGATGAAGGTAGGACCTGATGTTGCTTTGTGATCCAGCAATAAATGCTAAATCAGTTGTTCGTGCATATTCAAGACTCCAAATCTCAGACTTGAGGGGGCACAGGGCTGTGCCTTATTTGGGTGGGGACCATGCTTGGGAGAGAGAGTGGTAGTGCAGAGATGGGAGTTGTCCTTTTTCTGGTGGGGTGGCAGAAATGGAGCATCCACCCTGGAGGAATATCTAAGGTGGGAAGGAATGGTTGTAATGGGGACTGGGACCTCCACAGCATCAGAGTCATAGTACAGCATAGAAACAGATCATTCGGTCAAATGCTTACCAACTATCCTAAATTAATCTAGTTCCATTTGCTAGCACCTGGCCCATATCCCTCCAAACCCTTCCTATACATATACCCATCCAGATGCCTTTTAAATGTTGCAATTGTACCAGCCTCCATCACTTCCTCTGGCAGCTCATTCCATACATGCGCCACCCTCTGCATGAAAAAGTTGCTCCTTCGGTCTCTTTTATATCTTTCCCCTCTCACCTTAAACCTGTGTCCTCTCATTTTGGATTCCCCCATCCATGCCTTTCATGATTTTTATCAATCTGTATAAGGTTGATCAAACTCAGCCTCCACTCCAGCGTCTCCCTATAGCTCAAACCCTCCAACCCTGGCAACATCCTTGTAAATCTTTTCTGAACACTTTCAAATTTCACAACATCCTTTCTTTAGCAGGCAGACCACAATTGCAGGCAGTATTCCAAATGTGGCCTAACCAATGTCCTGTACAGAAGATGGAAATGGGATGAGAGGGTGAGGATGAAGGGTTCACAGCTATGAAATGCAATGGTTAGTGCGAGGGCCTGAGGCAAGGTGGTTTATATTTGGGAAGGGCATTCAAAAGTGAATTGGGATATTACTATTCCCAGGAATGGGCATAGAGGGAACTCGTATGGAACAGTGTGTCCCAGCTCTGTATTTGAAGAATATGTCGGTGCTCTGTGTTGAGTGTGGCCACAAAAATAATCAACAGGCATGAATCTTACATCCTGCATTTCAGCAGAAGATGAACAGCAGAGTCAGCTAATTTATACCCAAAGCATCCTGAGAATGAACAACTTTAACCATTTCATTACTTCCAGCTGCAGCACATCTGCAAACAGTAAGGAAGTACTACACAAAAGCTATAACTGAAAGAATTAAAGTTGCGTTCAAGTGTTATTTTCTAGTTACTTGCATCAGCTTTCCTACTGTATTGAAGGTTTCATTTCAAAGTGATATTTATTTGAGGAGGGAGAAATGCATTTTTACGTTGTACCTTGGAGCAGGGATTGGTGAGAATGTGTTGAGGTGCCTTTTCAGGAGGCAGCTACAGGGTCTGTTTGTGATAGCCTGAGGAAAATCTACTGTCTTGGCTGAAGACCCCAATGCAACTGGTTGAAAAAGCCACTTTTAAGAAAAAGGAAAATGTCAATCAAACTCCCCTCTAAACAAAATAAATGAATGAATTAAGGAAGTAAGATATTTCCTTGTGTATGCATATTACTTTTGTTATGAGATCCTTCATATCACAATTATTTGTACTAATTGTTGTACTGAAAAGCAACTATGCCAATTTGGGTTGTTTTGTTTCAAATTTAAATTGTTTCTGCAGTATGAATTTGAAATTATTGACTAACTGTTAACCAGTTGTACCTCCCATGTTAGACAACAGCGCTTTATCAGGTTGTCTGCCTATCTTCCTGACAGCTTTTAACATTATTCAAGCAGAGAAACTGTTATGACTTCCTCTTCCTCCTCCTTCAACCTGCTGCCCCACCCCACTCGTCCACACCCAACCATCCACATCCTCCTGCCAAGCATAAGCTATGATAAGTCAGGATGCTTCCATCAGGAATTTTGTTCCTTCATGCTGCTCATTGAAGAATGCAAAAATGGCATGTGCAGTGTTTGGACAAACATTTTTATTCAGAATTAAGGAGCAGCCCCATTTTAAAAAAAAATCTTAAGCCTACTTTCTTGGACGTGTAAAAATAGACCAGCTTTTCATTTCTCCCTCTGTTTTGAAATGTTTATTTTCTCTTTATGATAACTCAGCTTCTACAATGTACAGTTACTGATTGTTGAAACTTCACGATGCAGGGTCTTGATGTTGTCCATATTGGAGGAAGATTAAGATGATTGTATTGAGGATAGGGAACACTGGGCTCCCTGCTCTCATTTGAATCAGAAGAAAGCAGTTGTCCCAGTTGCATTCTCCTTGGCCTAGATAGAACGGAGCTGCTGTCAGATGTGAACTGCTATATAGAAAATAACTTCAGGGCAGGTTGTAGCCTTTACACACAGACCTGTAGCATTCTAATCTGGATTACAATCTGTAATCTTGTCTAAAATTAATAAATTTGTGTTGCAGACATTTCGTCCCTTATCTACGTGACATCATCAGTGCTTGGGATCCTCATGTGAAGCGCTTCTGTGATCTTTCCTCCAGCATTTATAATATATAAATGCCGGAGGAAACATCACAGAAGCGCTTCACAGGAGGCTCCCAAGCACTGAGGATGTCACCTAGACAGGGGACAAAACGTCTGCAACACAAATTCCCAGCTCGGCGAACAGAACCACAACAACGAGCACCCGCGCTACAAATCTTCTCATAAACTTTGAAAATTAATAAAAGCCTGTTGATTCTTGTTGCATTAGAGTGTTGGAAGTTGACCTGTCAATATGCCTGTGGGACAGCGGAAAGGCGTGAGTTGAGGAGGCTAACCATTCTGTAAATTTGCACCGTTTAATTTCAAGAATATCTGATCTAATCTTCTGTGTGTGTGCCAGTGGTACTAGACTGTTTCAGAAAATGAAGGTTTGATCTGATTTGACAATGGTTGGAGAAAGTGACTGTTCATTTTTGTTTCCTGAACAGTTGGGCAAAACGTTGATCACTTGGCAACCTGATTCGCGTATTCTGAGCTCTGTTTCCTTTCGATGATATCTTGATTGAAAGTGATTGATGCTTTTGTGGTCGCACAGTATTAAATAAGCTGGGTAACCACCGACCAGCTTTCAACCACAGATACAAGCCCACTGCCCTAAACTTATACTGGCCTAATATTTTCTCTTCAATATCATGCAGAGCTAATACTCAGCTATGGGTTTGCTTGGCTGTATTTCTAATGGCTGACTTACATGCACAGTACAATACTGTATGCAGTATTGCACACATTCATCACTTGAAAACAATGGCCAAGCAATGTACTGTAGATATTGGTAACCACAGCACTCCTTACTGCTTGGAATAGCAGGACCAAGCTCCTCTTGAATCAGAAAGATTTATAAGATTGTGTTTTTATTCACTCTTTGACTGTGAGTATTGCTAGCAAGGCCAGCATTTGTTGCCGATCCCTAATTGCTGTTGAACTAAGTAATTGCTTGACCATTTCGGAGGGCAGTTAAGGATCAACCACGTTGTGTGAATCTAGAGTCACATGTAGGCCAGACCAGGTAAGGACAGCAGATTTCTTTCCCTCAATGACAAATGAACAAGATGAGGTTTTATGAAGATTGATCATCTCAATAATGGTGCCATGAAACGAGCTTTCATGTTTTGCAAACTGAATTTGGATTCCATGAACTGCCATGGTGGGATTGGAAGCTGTGTCCCAAGATTATTAGTCTGCCTACAGGGAGAATGCGGGTAAGTGGAGTTGAAATGCCCATCAGCCATGATCGAATGGCGGAGTGGACTCGATGGGCCAAATGGCCTTACTTCCGCTCCTATGTCTTATGGTCTTATGGTCTTTGTAACCCCCACATAGAGACAATCACCTTTTAAATAGGATCAATTCTTCCAATCTGCAGCCTAACTATAGGGCTCTTGTGGTGCAGTGTCATTGTCATAGAGGTCTACCATCCAGAAAAGGGCCCTTTGGCAAATTGAGTCCACATTGATCAAAAACCAGCACTTTCCTATTCCAATATTATTTTCCAGAAATTGCCCCATAGTCCTGTAAGTCTTGGCATCATAAGTACATAATGAGCAATTCCTTAAATGTTATGAGAGTTTCTGCCTCTACTGCCCTTAAGCAGTGAGCTCAGGATTCCACCACCTTCTGGGTGAAAACATTTTTCTCGCATCCCCTCTAAACCTTCTGACCTTACCTTAATGACCTGGTCATGATCCCTCCACCAAAGGGAATGTTTCTTTCCTGTCTGTCCTATCTTGTTCCCCTTTCATAATTTTATTCATCTCAATCTCCTCTGCTCCAAGGAAAGTAACCCCAGTTTCCATTCAAAACTACAAAAATAATTTCCAGCTCAGGCAATATCCTGAGCAATAAGTTTTCTCTGCACCATCAAGTACCTTCTGGATTCTAGACTGCACGTTATAGTCCAGCTGTGACTTAATGTTTTATACAATTCCAGTAGAAATCTCAATAAATATTCTGTGCTCTTAATCTCTGTGCCTTGGCTATTAAAGGCAAATATCCCATTTGCCATCTTAATCACTTTATCTACCTGTCACCTTAACTACCTTAAGGGACTGGTGGGCATGCACACCAAGGTCCCTCTGATCTTCAGTGCATCCCAGGGTCCTACTGTTCATCACCTATTTCATTGTCCGTTCTGCCCAAGTGCATCACCCCTCATTTTATCTGAATGTAAGACATAGGACTGGAAGTAAGGCCATTCGGCCCATCGAGTCCACTCCGCCATTTAATCATGGCTGGACATTTCAACTCCACTTACCCGCACTCTCCCTATAGCCCTAAATTCTTTGCCTTGAAGACCGTTAACGTCCTGGCCTCCATTGTGTTCCGTGGTAATGAATTCCACAGGCCCACCACCCTCTGCTGAGAAATGTCTCATTTCCCCTGTTCTAAATTGACCCCCTCTAATTCTAAGGCTGTGCCCACGCGTCTTAGTCTCCCTGCCTAACAGAAACAATTTCCTAGCATCCACCCTTTCTAAGCCATGCATTATCTTGTAAGTTTCTATTAGATCTCCCCTCCACCTTCCAAACGCTAACGAATACAATTCCAGGATCCTCAGCCATTCATCGTATGTTAGACCATTCCAGTGTGAATCTCCACTGGAGACAGTCCAGTGCCAGTATGTTCTTCCTGAGGTGTGGGGTCCAAAATTGGACACCGTATTCTAAATGGGGTCTAACCCGAGCTTTAAAAGTCTCAGAAGCGCATCGCTGCTTTTATATTCCGACCCTCTTGAGATAAATGACAACATTACATTTGCTTTCTTAATCACGGAATCAACCTGCAAGTTAACCTTTAAAGAATCCTGGACTAGCACTCCCAGATCCCTTTGTACTTTTGGCTTTACGAATTTTCTCACTGTTTGTTTAGAAAATAGTCCATGCCTGTATTCGTTTTTCCAAATTGAATTCCATTTTTCACTGATCAGCTTATCTACATTCTGTGGTAATCTAAAGCTATCCTCACTATTTACGACCCCACCAACTTTTGTCATTCTTGAACATACTTAGACTCACTGCTACATTTTGAGTTTAAACTGTTTATAACAGGAAGGGCCTCAACATTGATGCCTGTGAAACCCACTGGACACAAGCTTCCAGTCAGTGACCCTCTGCTTTCTGCCTCTCGGTCAATTCTATATCCAGTTAGTGCTGGATTTGTAGAACCTAGGGACTCTTACCATCAAAATCAGTGTCCCATGTGGGACCTTATTGAACACCTTGCTGAAGTCTAAGTGGACTGTACAAAATGCATTACCCACATCTGCAGTGGTAGATTATTTACCCCTGAGCCAGGAGACCTGGGTTCAAGTCCCGTTTGCTCCAGAGGTGTCAGAAAATGTCAGAACCGGCTGAGTGGAAAATATCTACAGCTCACTCAAATGTACAAGATTAGATCAGGTCCAATTTGAGATGATTATGCAGTAGCCATTCCTGTTTCAGTTCTTGTCACCACATTGGAAGAAGGATGTGATTACAATAGCGAGGGTGCAAAGGTCATTTACCAAGATGCTGCCTTGACTTAGCTATGAAGGAGGATTGGCTAGGCAGAGGTTGATTTCTTTGGAGCAGCAAAAGTTTGAGAGGGGACTTTGGTAGAAATGTATAAGGTTGAGGGTCATAGGGTGGATAGGAAGACTTGTAGGTGGAAGGCTAAGAGAAGAATTGAAGTGATTTTATTTCACTCTGGAAGTCTGGAACTCACTGCCTGAAAGGGTGGTTGAGTCAAACACTCAACATTGAAGTAGTATTTAGACATTCTCTTTTTGTCTTTGGAAATTTAGATTTTGCATGCAAGAGATCATAAGCCTTAGCATGGACACCATGACAGGCTAAGAAAAATGTCAAAATGTTCTTCTCCAGACCTGAAATTACTTCATTTTTCTCCTTGAAGAAGAGAGATGATTTTCCTGAACTACTAGTGTTGGTGTTAATTTTGAAACCTTAAACATATGATCAAAAAACTCATGGCCGTTCTTGGTCTTCCCCATCACAATTCTGGAAAATACCTTGTGATTTTATTTCTTCCCCTGTCCCAATGGGCTTATGTTAGTGAATCATAGAAATGTATAGCATGGAAACAGGCCCTTTTGGTCCAACCCATCCATGCCGATCATTTATCCTATATTAATCTAGTCCCATTTGCCAGCACTTGACCCATATCCCTCTAAACCCTTCCTATTCGTGTATCCAAGCAGATGCCTTTTAAAAATTGTAATTGTACCAGCCTCCACCACTTCCTCAGGCTAACTTTCTTTATATAAAAAAAAGCACACTCTCTGGCAAATACCTGAGAATAGGTCACCCATCAACATTTGCCACGGAGGAAGGAAGCAAAGTGTTAAGAGGAAATGACTGACAGGAAAAAAGAAGTTATTTTCAAGTAGAGGAAGAGAGAACCAGAATAACATCTACCGCACTATACAGTAAGCGGAAAGCTGTGGCTTAAAATGAAAGCATCAGTTTTTACTATTTTTCTACACTAATCGATATTTAAAATTGGATATTGGGCTCAGAAATGTTCAGTTGTTACTGGTAGTGGGAATACTCCAGTTGGACTATTGGTAGCAGAGAAACAGACCATTCCAGTCCGTGCCAGTGTTTCTCCTCCACATGAGCCTTTTCCCCCACCCTTTGTCATCGAACACCATCAACATGTCCTTCTGCTACTATGTTCCTCATGCCTATCCAGCTTCCCTGCCAATCCATCACCTCCGATACTGTGTGCCAACGTTCTCTCCACTCTGGGTATGGTTTTCCCTTGAATTACTGCTTAGTCTTATTAGTGACTTCTGTTGCATTTACGTCCCTCCAGTTTTGTTCTTGTCTGCAAATAGATGCATTTCATCTATATCTACCTCAGCAAATTCTGCTATAATTTTTAATGCTTCTATCAGGGCAGCCTCAGATTTTTTTTCCTTTTAGAGAAAGGAAATGCAAGTATACTGCTATACTGCTAAGTATAATCCCTCGGTTCTGGTATCATTTTAATAAATCTTTTTTTGCTTTTGCTCCAGCATCTGTTTTTATATAAAGAATATGGAGACTAGAACTTTTTGCAATCCTCCATAGTTTTGCTAACCCAAGGTTCTGTCGTGTGTGTATATCTTCTCTGCTTCTCAGCTCTGCCACAATAGAAATTAACCCTTTTATGCTTTACAAAGATTGTGTAAACATGGGGGGGGAGCACAATTGGGAAGGTTACAGATCAGACAAAAATTGGCCATGCAGTGGAGAGTGTAGTGGGTAACTGTAAGATCCAAAATGGTAGATGGGTTGGTGGAGTGGCAAGAAAACTGTAGATGGAGTTCTATTCTGATAAGTGTGAAGTAATGCATTTTCAGAGGTCAAACACTAAAAGGGATTGCACAATAAATGGATCTATACTGAGTGGTAGATGAGTGAGAGATCTTCGCATGCAAATGTACAGGCCCATAAGAGTAGTAGTAAAGGTAGATATGGTTTTAAAGGAGGCATATGGAATGCTCTTCGTCATTGGCAGAGGTATAGAATACAAAAGTAGGGATGTGGCGATGAAACAGTAAGATGCCAGTGAGGCCATAATTGGTGTATTGTGTGCAGTTCTGGTCACCACATTACAAGAAGGATGTAATTGTGCTGGGGAGGATGTAGAGAAGACTTACTAGAATGTTGCCGTAGCTGGAGAATTGTAGCTCTGAGGAGAGATTGGTGTTGTTTCTCTTTGAATAGAGAAGACTAAATGGGTGACATGATTGAGGTATCCAAAATTGAGGGTAGCGATAGAGTAAATGGGAGGAACCTGTTTCCCTTGGCAGAGAGTTCAAAACCCAGGGGTCATAGAGTCAAACTAAGTGACAAAAGGATTAGAGGGGATGTGAGGGAAAAATGTTTTTATGCAGATGGTGGTGTGTATCTGGAATTTGCCGTCTGAGTTGGTGGTGGAGGTAGAGACTGTAAACTCTCTTTCTAAAGATACCTGGATCTGCACATTTAAGTACTGTAAGTTGCAGGGAGAGGGGATTGGAAAGGATAGCTTGATGTCTTTGGGGTCAGTTTGGCCAAGATTGATCAAATGGTCCCCTTTCTGTGCTGTATCAATTCGATGGTTAATAGTGACACAACAGAAAAGTGCAGTCTGAATTGGTGTCCAATCCAAAAAGGAGTTAAATTACCAATGAAGGGTGACTTCATATAATCTCTTTACTAAGTGTAAATTGGTGGTATTATTTTAATAATTAAACCAGATCATGTTTGTTTGTGCATGAATGTTACTAAAGCATGAACCACTTTTAAAATCATCTTCCAAATTTGGAATGCTTTTGAACTCTATAACATTTAAAATGAAAATCTGCAATTACAGGTCTGTCACTGATATTAACAGTTAAAGATAATGCATAACTTGTTAAATAAAGCACATGGGTTGTAATTTATTCGTGTATTGTTATTACTTAAGTCAGGGCAACAGAGCTTTTTGCTCAGTGACCGAAATCCATACAATGGAACCTCAAGGGCAAGGTACAATATCTAAAATAGATGTCCCTTTTAAAATTGCATTTTTGAAGTTCCTTAGACTAAATGATTTTCGTGTACTAATTTATCCCATGAGGCAGCAGCCCTTTCTTTAAAAAAAAATGCTTTGCCAAACCCCTCTCTTGAAATTTATACAGGGCAAGCACATATTAGAAGAAAGTGAAGATTGTTTGGGCTTCTCCTGATCAGGAAAAACCAATAAAACGCCATGTTATACATTGCCTTTTTAATGGTCAGTTTTAAGCAATTAAAATCTGGTGATGCTCGAAAGGCCAGAATTGAAAGAGCACTGATTTTAAACTCTAGAAATTGAGGCGGAAGGAGATCACAGGGATAGGGAGGGGAAATGCAACAAAGAGTTTTTTGACTTACTCACTATATACTAAGTTGAAGTTTGTGAGATTTTGTGTTTGGTATTGTTTATTAAGTTATCTGGGACAAGGAATGAGCATGGTCAGCATAATAAGAAATGGGCAACTGAAGATTATAATTTTAAATTCCTAAATGGAAGAACAGCAGAGAATTTGTAAACTGATCAAAAACCAAGATTCCAGCAATTGATCTTGTTCTGCTATCACACCACATTTCGGGTCATAAGAATCCAGAGCTCCTGCTTCATATACTGGACTAAATGGAAATTGCACTGGTTTCTCTTCCTGGTCTTGATAGCTGACCATTCTGAGCTGACAAAGGGACATGGAAGGATAGCTCTGTCTGTATAAAAGTGCATGATTTAGTTTTGTAAATGTCAGTTTAATTCAGGTTGCGGGGAGCACCACCAGACGTGGACGAGACAAGGAGCAGGTGACTAGATCAAGTGAGCTGAGATACTTGGCACCAAAGTAAACATTGGTAAACTGCGAGTATTTTGTTCCTGTCTCTGCAGAGGGTGGTGTGTATCTGGGGTGGGGGGTGATGGAGGTGGGTAGAGAGAGTTGAAAGAGTTTCACATATTAATGGATTACTTCATGCTTGGAGATGACTCAATTTGTCATTTTCCATGCAGAGCTCAACAGTTATTTCACATTTCCCTCTTTTTCTTTTTTCCTCCCTCTTTCTTCTTCGTTCACTTTAAATCCTGAAATGCTGGATGTTGGAGGTTTCACAGATTTCTGATATAAAGTAACCTAAGACACAGCTGAAATAGCTTGCAGAAGAGAAGCTGCTTAAACTTTTTCTTTTTGAGAAGGCAGCATAGTGGCTTAATCCATTGATTTGTCATGGGGGCGGCTTGGGTGTAGTCTGCCTCTAAATGTTTTATTCAAACCTGCTGACTCATCATGATTCTCACATTTATAATTAGCATATGAACAGCATTTGTTGCAGGGGTTGAACTGAGGTTTACATTCATAGGAAGTTCCTGCTACTATGATTCTGCTAAATAGTAAATTCAGCAGTCTCTCATCCAAAATTTCTCTCTCTCTCTCTCTCTCTCTCTCTCTCTCTCTCTCTCTCTCTCTCTCTCTCTCTCTCTCTCTCTAAGCCTTTGTTTCTCTAGGATTACAGGCCATTCTGTAATATCTTGTCCAAACAGCAAAGTGTTCATGAGTATTAGCAGCTTCTTAATGTGTATGGTGCACCACAGCCAACTCCAGTTTTGACCTTCCTTCAGGTCACCTGTAAAACCTGTACTGCTCAGCACTGACTAGCAGTCGGGGGTCAGGTCCTTAGATTTTATGTTCTTATTTAAATAAGCTCTCATTCTCATCCTCCTGGACAGCACCAAATGGTAGCTGCATTTGGATGCAAAGTATTTAAAATTTGCTCTTCACAAAAAAATTGCATCAAAAATAATTCCGTTCTTTTTTTATTCTTTTCCCATAGGTTTGTGTGATTGAAAGTGTGCCGTGGTATGACGACTACTAACAAGGGAAACAAGGCCTTAAAGGTACAGCTGACCTCCCCTTTTCTTAGACACTTAATACCAGGCTGATAAGTCCAATAAAGCAAAATATTTGTAATACTGTGCTCGTCAAAATTTCATGCGGAGCTAATAACCCTGCTTGGAATTCACTACATATTAGTTTCTGGATTTCTATCTGTCTTTAATTTTACCCTTCATTTAGGGACACAAAATTGTTAAGAAGTTTAGTACGTACACAAGATTGGCCAGTATTTCACTGAAATGTTCTTTTACAATCCACATGTTCTTTTCTCTTATGCTCTTTTTCTTTGTTTTTTGGCTTTCTTTTCCCCCTTCCTTGTTTTATGCCATTTCTCTTCCATTTGCCCTATCCTTTACCTACCTTCTCTGTAAAGACCTCAGCTATGTTTTGGATTCAAGGTACCAAGTGCCCTTCAGTCCGTCCCCAAGGTCAGGTAACTAGCAATATCATAGTTGATGTACCATTACCCAAGGTGTACCTTGGAGGGACCGTTATTAGATTCCAGCATTCACCCATGAACTATAGATCCTCGAGAAATAGACTGGTACTACAGTATTTATGTGAGCTATCACAGTGCAGATTTTAATAGGCTGTTTTGAGATCTGGTGTGGTTTTGGTTGAATGTAAAGCCTAGCCCCATTGAGCATTTATTTTTACAGTTATCTTTTATGATTAACCACCAATTTGTATGTTTGAATAGTGAAGGCGAAATATTTTAGTTGCAATGCAATTTGCGTTCCAGATCTTGTTAGTAATGAGAGATGCTACATGCACAATTCAAAATAAACCTGTCTACATGTCATTGGGTGCTATATGGAAATAAATTATCTTTGTTTCATAGAGTCTTAAAACAGTAACAAACACTTGAGAAGTAATAAGTTTTGTACCAATTTTGAGTGTAATATATTGACAATCTGTTCTGGTGCAGCTACAACATTGGCATATATCTGACAATGTTAAGTTACCCAGATACCAATGTTAAGTTACCCGTCTTGTCGTCAGAAAGCAAACTGGCCAATAGCCACTCTATCAGCTTCCTCTCGATCAACAGGAAGGTGTTGTTAACAGTGCTATCAAATGGCATTTGTGCAGCAATACCATGCTCAGTTTATTCAGATCTACTCTGCTTTTGACTGCATTACGGCATTAGTTCAAAAGAGCTGAACTCTAGAGATGAGAAGAGTGATTTTGCCCTTGATGTCAAGATACCAACATTTAACCAAGTGTGGTATCAGGGAGCACTAGCAAAACTGAAATCCAGTTGGCATAGAAGGGAAATTATTGGAGTTCTAACGAGCACAAAGGAAGATGAGTGTGGTGGTTGGAGGTCAAATAGCTCTACAGCAGGACATCATCTCAGGCGTTGTTCATGGTACATATTTACTGATCAACCAGTTCAGATGTTATTACACACCTCTGGAGCAGTTGATGTTTGAACTCCGGCTTCCTTGTGGAGACGAGGGACACCAACAGTGCAGCACATAGGCCTTACAAATTCCTCTGGGTAGTGTCCTATGCCCAACCATTTCCAACTGTTTTATCGATGACCTCCCTCCTGAGCCCTTGACCACCTCTACTTGGAAGAGTAAGGGCAGCAGATGCACAGGAACATCACCATCCTGACTTCTGATTTGGAAGTCTTTTGCTATGCCTTTGCTGTCGCAGGATCAAAAACTTGGAACTCCCTTCCCTGTATTACTGGGTATGTTTGTACCTGAAGTAGTTAAGGAAGGTACCTTCTGATGTGATTGAGAATAGGCCAACAATTGCTGGTTTTGCCATTCAGAGGCATTCATATCTCAAAGTGGAGGGATCTGTGTATTCTTAACAATCCAGCTTGAGAAATTAATGTTACAGTTGCAGCAGGTGAGCACCTAATGTGTTTGTGTGATATCTTTTTTATCTGCTGTTTTTAGTGGAGGCTTGTAAAATTGGTTAACACCCATTTTAAAATAGCAGCTAAAAGATGATGCACAAACAACCCATACTTCATTCAGTACTCAACTTTTTTTAGTATAAAAAGCCTCAGTAGTACATTGAACTTAACCGTTTCGAATCAGAACCCACCATCTGACTAAGAAGTGGAACGTAGTTTTGAACTAAGCATTTTTACTAACTTCGCTATTTTTATGACCTGCAGTATTGGCAAGTTATGGCCTGTGCTTGTTAATATGCAGAAAGTAGTTCGCATTGTCATAGAGAGGAAGTTGATTTCAATAGCAGACAATGAAGAAAGCCAAGAACTGGTCCTCACCCTGAACAACTTCTCTTTCCAATCCTCCCACTTCCTCCAAACGAAAGGAGTAGCCATGGGCACCCGCATGGGCCCCAGCTATGCCTGCCTCTTCGTAGGATAAATGGAACAGTCCATCTTCCGCAATACACTGGCCCTACCCCCCACCTTTTCCTCTGCTACATCAATGATTGTATCGGCGCCGCCTCGTGCTCCCACGAGGAGGTTGAACGGTTCATCCACTTCACCAACACCTTCCACCCCGACCTCAAATTCACCTGGACCGTCTCGGACTCCTTCCTCCCCTTCCTAGACCTTTCCATTTCTATCTCTGGCGACCGAATCAACACGGACATTTACTATAAACCGACCGACTCCCACAGCTACCTAGACTACACCTCCTCCCACCCTGTCCCTTGCAAACACGCCATCCCATATTCCCAATTCCTTCGTCTCCGCCGCATCCCAGGAGGACCAGTTCCAAAAACGTACAACCCAGATGGCCTCCTTCTTCAAGGACCGCAATTTCCCCCCGACGTGGTCGACGATGCCCTCCACCGCATCTCTTCCACTTCCCGCTCCTCTGCCCTTGAGCCCCACCCCTCCAACAGCCACCAGGACAGAACCCCACTGGTCCTCACCTACCACCCCACCAACCTCCATGTACAGCGTATCATCCGCCGTCATTTCCGCCACCTCCAAACGGACCCCACCACCAGGGATATATTTCCCTCCCCTCCCCTATCAGCATTCCGAAAAGACCACTCCCTCCGTGACTCCCTCGTCAGGTCCACACCCCCCATCAACCCAACCTCCACTCCTGGCACCTTCCCCTGCAACAGGAAGAAATGCAAAACTTGCGCCCACACCTCCCCCCCGCCCCCCCCCCTTACTTCCCTCCAAGGCCCCAAGGGACACTTCCATATCCGCCACAAATTCACCTGCACCTCCACACACATCATCTATTGCATCCGCTGCACCCGATGTGGCCTCCTCTATATTGGGGAGACAGGCTGCCTACTTGCGGAACGTTTCAGAGAACACCTCTGGGACACCCGGAACAACTAACCCAACCACCCCGTGGTTCAACACTTCAACTCCCCCTCCCACTCCACCAAGGACATGCAGGTCCCTGGACTCCATCGCCAGACCATGGCAACACGACGGTTGGAGGAGGAGGGCTTCATCTTCCACCTGGGAACCCTCCAACCACAGGGATGAACTCAGATTTCTCCAGTTTCCTCATTTCCTCTCCCCCCACCTTGTCTCAGTCAAATCCCTTGAACTCAGCACCTCCTTCCTAACATGCAATCTTCTTCCTGACCTCTTCACCCCCCACCCCACTCTGGCCTATCACCCTCACCTTGACCTCCCTCCACCTATCGCATTTCCAACGCCCCTTCCCCAAGTCCCTCCTCCCTACCTTTTATCTTAGCCTGCTGGACACACTTTCCTCATTCCTGAAGAAGGGCTTATGCCCGAAACGTAGATTCTCCTGTTCCTTGGATGCTGCCTGACCTGCTGCGCTTTTCCAGCAACACATTTTCAGCTACTAATCACAAAGAGCAGGAATTGTTCCTGTTCCTCAACAATGCTCCCATTTTTCAAATTGAGTACCCAAATGCAATTCCACATTGGGAATGCTATGATTAAAGCAGTTTCATTTTCAACAAATGCAGTCAGATTGCATAAAACAGAGAAAATAGGTGCTGGAGTAGGCCATTCAGCTCTTTGAGCCTGCACCACCGCTCAATATGATCATGGCTAATCATGCAATTTCAGTATCCCACTCCCATTTTCTCTCCATACTCCTTGATCCCTTTGACTACAAGGGTCATGTCCAGCTCCCTCATAAATGTATCTAATGAACAGGCCCCAATAGCTTTCTATAGTTGAGAATTCCACAGGCTCACAACTGAGTGAAGAAATTCTTCCTCATCCTAGTCCCCAATAGTTTATCCCTTATTCTTATGCTGTGACTCCCTAGTTCTGGACTTCCCCATCAAGAGGAACATTCTCCCTGCATCTAGCGTGCCCAGTCCAATCAGGGTATTGTTTCTGTGAGATCTCACCGATCACCTGCCCCACCAAAATTCTTCTAAATTTTAGTAAGTATAAGCTCAGTCGATCCAGTCTGTCTTGCATCAGGCCTGCCATCCTGGGAATCAGTCTGGTGAGCCTTCGCTGGACTCCCTCAATGGTAAGAATTTCTTTCCCTGTGACTAGGACACCAAAACTGCACACAATACTCGAGCTGTGGCCTCAACCAAGCCTTGTGTAACTGCAACAAGGTGATCTTGAAATTCGGATTGTGAAATGCGATTACTTTTTGTATGAAATGGTACATTGAAGGGAGCAGGGAGGGCTATGTTTATTGCAAATGGAAAGGATTAGATTATTGTCCAGGGAGTGGAAAGGATAAAACTTGATAGAGGTGCAGGTTCTTTTGTTTCTCAGAATTTGAGATCCGTGTAATGGACTGGGGTTGCCTTATCTGATCCTCTATGATTCTGCATTTGCACATTCCTAAATCTGCTGTGTATATCATTGTCTTCAGTTGATGCTGCAATCCAAACAAAACTTCTGTTATTGGTGAAGGAGGTTTACAGGCTGTTCTGCAGTTGGAAACTTGTAAGCACCTGACAATCTGCAAACTAATACATCAGCTTCAACTCAACACTGTGGCCTCACCTGGTACATTTCAGACCAGAGGCACTTTTTAAGATTGTTGAAGTTGGCCTGTTTTAATGTTGGATTTAGCAGCTGAATAATATATTTGTGACTTTTTATGGTCTATACTGCTTTTGTTTGAAATCAGCATAATATCAGCTGAACCTTCAGCACTGTCGCAGATACTCACTGCACATCTAAATGCTATAAACTAAGCAGCTCTTGATGCTTAATTTAGGCTTCAAAAAACTTCTTGCTTTATAAGCTTTCTGAATACATGTCTAAACTCTGGACTATGTGTCTGAAAGCTGGCACAGCTAAATTTTTCTTTAACGTGTTAGTGGTGAATGAACTACAATGCATATGCATCAATCTTTATTTAAGTAATGTTCAGCTTCTCTATTCTTGCCAAAGTGCATAACCTCACATTTTCCCACATTATATTCCACCTGTCAAGCTTTCTTACCCACTTGCTTAAACTGTTTATATCCCTCTGCAGACTCCGTGTCATCCTCACTGCTTGACTTCCCACCTAATTCATTTTCCACATCCACATTATTCTCACTCCCTGTAAATAATTGTGGCTCCAACTCTATCTCTGTGGCATTCCACTAGTTACATGCTGCTAGTTACACCTTGAAAGCGTTCCCGTTATCCAATTCCTCCTTCTGAGTTTACCAATCGTCTGTCAAAGCTAATATGCTATCTCCAGCTCCAAGGAGAAAGTGAGGTCTGCAGATGCTATCTCCAACTCCAAGCCTTACATGTGGTACCTTTTTATCAGATGCCTTTTGGGAAATTCAAAAATAGTATACCTCCTTTTTACTCAAAGAATTCTAATAAATTTGTTGGGCATAATTTCCCCTTCATAAAGCCATGCTGACTCTGGTTATATTATGTATCTAAATGCTCTGCTGTTATACTCTTTTTGCATTAGAATAACATTTTAACAACAGACTCTATGCTAACTGTTTATAACTACATTTTTTTGAAAAAGATGTTGTATTGGCAGTTTTCCAGTCCTCTGAGACTTCACGCAAATCTGAGGATTCTTGGAAGATTGCTGCACTATCTTTACAGCTAATTTTAATATCTGAGGATGCATTCCATCAGATTGTAGGGAAGTTTCCACAGCACTTACTCTCTCGTGATAGTTATTAGTATTTATTTATTTCTTCCCCTATTTGCCCCTTGATTATTTAATATTTTTCAGATGCTATGTTTAATTCTTCTGTCATTTCCTGCTTCCCCATTATTATTGCCCTAGCCTCATTCTCGAAGGGGCCTGTCTTCCCTTTGGCCCCCTCTTCCATTATATTTGATGATGTTCTTGCTGTACGTTTTGATATTACTTGCTAATTTACCATCAGAATTTAATTTCTCATATCATTAGGTTTTAGTCACCTTTTTGTTTTTAAAACTTTCTCAGCCCTCTGGGTTACTACTGATTTTTGCCATATTGTATATTTTTTATTTCCATTGGATGCTATCCTTAACTTCCTGTTTAACCAAGTTTGGTTAATCTCCTTCCTCGAATCCTCCTCCCATAGTGGGATATATCTTTGTGGAGAGGCATTGGTATTTATTCTATGAATGATTATGTCCCAGTCCACTCCATGTAATTCTGCCCTCATTCCTTTTGTACTTGGCCATATTTATAGTTGCCACAGTTGTTTATGACCCAAATTTCTTCCCCTCAAACTGAATGCTAAATTCTACCAACTTATGGTTGGTGTTTCATAGATCTTACAATCAGATCATTTGTTTAACTTGCCTTATTGCACATTACCAAATCCAAAATAGTCTGATTCCCGATTTGAATCCACAGCACATTGTGCTAGGAGCCTGCCCCAAGTGAACATTATAAATTCTTTCTCATGGTTACCTCTGCCAATTTGATCATTTCAACCCAAATGAAGATTAATGTCAGTTATGATGCTGCCTTTTATATGTGTCCTTATTCCCTCAGATTTTGTTCTCTGCCTACTGTTTTAGGGCCTGTAGACCACTATTTCCTCTTATGTTATCCTCATCCATGCGAATTCTACATCTTCTGATCAGAGATTATTTCTTGCATATTTCATGTTGTATTAAGTGTTATCTTATCACACTTTCCGTTTGTTTGTCCTTTTGAAAAGGTGCGTAACCTTAACTGTTTTGTTCACAGCTTTGATCACGTTGAAAACGTCTGTTGAATCTTGTATTATTTTGGTGAAGTTGTAGTTATTGAGTTTGTTTTTGGACGGCTTGTCACTACAAGACCTAGTGAGTTGTTTTGCCATATCTTAACCAAACAGGCTGCACCGTGATGATGTCACTTGCTTCTGATTTTCTTGTCCTACCACACGATGTTCCAGCACCAAATTGCCACTCGGCAAATATCCTAGAATGCACTGGTATCCCTTGCACCCATGCTGTTGTGCACCTAGGCAAACACTGTCAGTGCAGGGCTACCCTGCATGATTCTTAACCTTTGTCACAGAAATGGCCAATCGGGAAATGGTCAACCCACTTTTCAGGCAGGGTCCTAGAGGCACTGCTGGTTCAGGTTGTGAAGAGACAGAACCCGGAGTGGTGGTTATGCTGGCATGATCAGAGGTTGCCATCAGGGTTAAAACAAGAGGAATGCCCAGCACTTGTATGAAGAAGGGCAATGTCCTTCACCATTCTGCCTGATAAGGTCCCCTAATTTCTGTCTGATACATCTTTCTCTCCCACCACTGCACCTACTCCTTATGAAGGCTCATGCTCTACCCACCCATTAGCTGTATTCGCACTCTATCTCACCCTAAACCCTAGCACCACTACCCCAGTGTGCTGTCTTCGCAGCCTGTTCACTCACAAGGCAGTTTTCCACCAGGACAAAAAAGGAATAGTTAAGTTTGTTTTAATCCAGGTGGCAACCTTTGACCAGGCCAGCACTCTGTCACTAACCACCCCTATAAATCCTCCTTTTTCGCCAGATAGCCTGCAGTTGGGCAGAAAGACTCCATGCAGCAGTGTGCAGCTTGTAATTTGGCTCCTCTCCCATTTACAAGGACAAAGCTTGAGGTCTGAACAAGGTCTGGACTGGTATCAGAGGCTGCCCTGACCTGTCGGAGGGGCCATTTTGAGCAAAGGCTATCCATCTTGACTTGCTGTGAAAGCAAGGGAAGAGCCTGAAAGTGCTATCTGGCCCAGTCCATGAGTTGTGTGAATGTCTGTGTATAGAGTTTCCTTGGAAGCATTACAGCCCTAGTTGCTGGTGCAGCATTGAAGTGCGGAGGTGTCCTGTAAGTGGGTTGCAATGGGTGTTGATCACACATGGCCATTGCCCATGAAGCATGCCATGAGGTGTTGGCATCTGGTTTCAATGTGGAAGTCATTCAGAGCATATGCTAAGTTGAGATGTCAGGTGCTCTGTCTAGTTTGCATATCTTGTTTTCCCAATGTCTGCTGTTTGGTTGGGAGTCTGAATATTAATAAGGCATGTTGTGGCATTATCAAGGTGTTTGTCAAGCATGGGCACCTGTGTGCATCTTGCCTGTGCCTTATGCAGATCTCGCCACCTCACTTGTGAAAAGCATATGGTGGGGCACAATAATCTCTGTTGAGGTGTGCCTTGCTGGAATTGTTAACTGATTCTGCTGCACATCCTGCCATGGGCTCAGGCACTCAAATCCTATAGGATTGTGTCCATGTCTCTAATGGCTATAAAATCTCGCACGTTAAATTATTTCGTTTTATATTTAAAATGCCATGTGCATTTAAGTGAAGAGCCAATAATGTTGCCGTTCTATACCATTTTGTCCTCTTTTTGCCCTATATGCTGTTGCTTTTCTATGTTTGTACACTCTGTCGCTTCCTGTCTTACTCTGGGTATGGTTATTCAAATAGCTGTCGAGAATGTAGTCCAGGAAAAGCATAGCAAGTAAGGCGGCATTCGAGGAGGAGAAGAATCGAAGTTTTGGCCATAAGCCCTTCATCAGGAAACATCGATTCCCCTGCTCCTCTGATGCTGCCAGGCCTGCTATGGTTTTCCAGCATCACTCTAATCTTGACTCTGATCTCAGCATCTGCAGTCCTCACTTTCACCTTTTTTGGGGCCAGTTCCCAGCAAGGCTCACATGAAGCCTGATCCAGTGGAGCTACTCCCTCCTAGCTCAGTCCTGGTGCCAGTGTCCCATGAACTGAAACACATTTCCTCCACATCAAATCCTAGTGTTTATGATGATCGAATGATCGTTGTTGTACACTGAACGAGACCTCCAGAAATTGAGTTTCTGTCAAACTCCAGGTGGCCAATGTGGTGGTTGTTAACCATGTTGCTAATTACCTTAGCCCCATTGTTCTGTTTGCAGTCTCGCGTCTATCGTTTTACAATGCTTTGACAAAGCTTAGTCACTTGGCACAAATTTAGGACACTGTGTACCTCAACAGAAAAGAATGGGGTAACTTCTCCATTTGACTCTTTACATTCTCATGCAACTGTGGGAATAAACAAGTTAACCATACTCT
This sequence comes from Chiloscyllium plagiosum, assembly GCF_037043375.1. Taxonomy (NCBI): domain Eukaryota; kingdom Metazoa; phylum Chordata; class Chondrichthyes; order Orectolobiformes; family Hemiscylliidae; genus Chiloscyllium; species Chiloscyllium plagiosum. The sequence goes on from NW_028270163.1 coordinate 40,184,801, forward strand.
ATTATTTCCAACCATGATACAGATTTGTGAACTGCTTGTGAAAAGAAAGCCGCTTTGATTAGGTGAGACTAAACCAAACTTAAATCGTATAAATGTGTGTATATAAGGGAATATGTTGCAGAAGGAAGTTCCAAGGGGCCATAACAGATTGAGTTGGCAAAAGTGGCAAGAGCAGCTCAATGAGGTGGATATGATCATTCCCTCTGGGGGCACGAAAGGTAGATCAGAATATTTTGTGCCTGGGGAGAGACTGAATGTTGTGGAGCAAATGGGTTTGTGTGAGCAGGTACTGAAAGGAAATCGTTGGAACTCAAAAGTGATGCTTCACTAATACAGAACTTTGATCAAATACTTTTGAAGTAAAACAAAAAGCTGTGCATGCTGGAGACCTGATTGCTGGAGAAACTCAGCAGGTCTGGCAGCATCTGTGGGAAGAAAGCAAAGTTACATTTCAATTTGGTGACTCTTAATCAGAACTGCATTCTGCTTTGAGCACCTCATAAAGAAATTGGACCTTCTAGGATGAGGAGCAGTCTGACACTAGGAATTGAAGGGATGAACTAAGTCAGTTTTTTTTAAAACTTTTTTAAAAAATTCTTTTTCACTTGTTATTGAAATGTGTTTCCTTAGAATAATGAGTTGAATAATGAACTACTTTCTCTGGGGAATCTAGAACAAGCGAGTATCATAAATTTGAGTTAAAAAACTCAACACCAGGTTATAGTCCAACAGGTTTATATGGAAACACTAGCTTTCAAAGGCTAGTGTTTCCATATAAACCTGTTGGACTATAACCTGGTGTTGTGATTTTTAACTTTTGTCCACCCCAGTCCAACATCAACACCTCCAAGTCATTAAAATAGAGCAAAGCCACTAGTATTCAGCAATAAAGTTGCACTCCTTTTCAGAAAAAAATGTAGTTAAAGTTTATAAATCTTTCTTTCCCTGTCCTCATTGCTGTGAATGCTAAATTTGCAAAATTGAAATTGATTGATGATTGGGACAAGTATGCGGATGTACTTACTAGAGAAGGTGTAAAACCTGCCCTCCCCTTGGGAAATAAGGCAGGACAGGTACCCTAGATATCAGTGAGAGAGCACTTTGGGGCCATAATTCTATTAGTTTTAAAATAGTGATGGAAAAGGATAGACCAGATCTAAAAGTTGAAGTTCTAAATTGAAGGTTGGCCAATTTTAATGGTATTAGGCAAGAACTTTCAAAAGATGATTGTGTGTAGATACTTGCAGGCAAAGTGACGGCTGGAAAATGGGAAGCCTTCAGAAATGAGATAACGAGAGTCCAGAGAAAGTATATTCCTGTTAGGGTGAAAGGAATGGCGGGTAAGTGTAAGCTGGATGACAAGAGAAATTGAAGGTTTGGTTAAGGAAAAGGAGGAAACATATATGTCAGGTATAGACAGGATAGATAGAGTTCATCCTTTAGAGTATAAAGGCAGTGGGAGTATACTTAAGAGGGAAATATGGAGGACATGAGAGAGCTTTGGCAAATAGGGTTAAGGAGAATCCAAAGGGTTTTCACAAATACATTTAAGGACAAAAGAGTAACTAAGGAGAGAATAGGGTCAGTAAGATCAGTAAGGTGCCCTTTGTGTGGAGCCACAGGAGATGGGGGAGATACTGAATGAATATTTCACATCAGTGTCTACTGTGTAGAAGGACATGGAAGGACATCTTGAAAAATGTCCATATTACAGAGGAGGAAGTGCTAGATATCTTGAAATGCATAAAGGTGGATAAATCCCCAGGATCTGATCAGGTGTACCCTAGAACACTGGGAAGTTAAGGAAGCGATTGTTGGACCCCTTGCTGAGATACTTGTATCATTGATAGTCACAGGTGAGGTGCTTGAAGACTGGAGGTTGGCTAACGTGTTGCCACTATTTAAAAAAGGTGGTCACAGCAAGCCAGGGAACTATCGACCAGTGAGCCTGATGTCGGTGGTAGGCATGTTGTTGGAGGGAATCCTGAGGGACAGGATGTACACGCATTTGGAAAGGCAAGGACTGATTAGGGATAGTCAACATGGCTTTGTTCATGGAAAATCATGTCTCATAAACTTGATTGAGCTTTTTGAAGAAGTAACAAAGAAGATTGATGAAGGCAGAGCGGTAGACGTGATCTATATGAACTTCAGTAAGGCGTTCGACAAGGTTCCCCATGGGAGACTGGTTAGCAAGGTTAGATCTCACTGAATACAGGGAGAACTAGCCATTTGGATTCAGAACTGGCTCAAAGATAGAAGACAGAGGATGGTGGTGGAGGGTTGTTTTTCAGACTGGAGGCCTGTGACCAGTGGAGTGCCACAAGGATCGGTGCTGGGTCCACTACTTTTTGTCATTTATATAAATGATTTGGATGTGAGCATAAGAGGTAGAGTTGGTAAATTTGCAGATTACACCAGAATTGGAGGTGTAGTGGACGGTGAAGAAGGTAACCTCAGATTACAATGGGATCAAATGAGCTAATGGGCTGATGAGTGGCAGATGGAGTATAATTTAGATAAATGCAAGGTGCTGCACTTTGGGAAAGCAAATCTTAGCAGGACTTATACACTAAATGGTAAGATCCTACGGAGTGTTGCTAAACAAAGAGTGCAGGTTCATAGCTCCTTGAAAGTGGAGTCGCAAGTACATAGGATAGTGAAGAAGTCATTTGGTATACTCTCCTTTATTGGTCAGAGTATTGAGTACAGGAGTTAGGAGGTCATGTTGCAGCTGTACAGGACATTGGTTAGTCCACTGTTGGAATATTGCGTGCGATTCTGGTCTCCTTCCTATCGGAAAGATGTTGTGAAACTTGAAAGGATTCAGAAAAGATTTACAAGATGTTGCCAGGGTTGGAGGATTTGAACTATAGGGAGAGGGTGAATAGGCTAGGGCTGTTTTCCCTGGAGCGTCGGAGGCTGAGGGGTGACCTTATACAGGCTTATAAAATCATGAGCGTCATGGATAGAATAAATCAACAGTATTTTCCCTGGGGTGGGGAGTCCAGAACTAGAGGCATAGGTTTAGGGTGAGAGGGGGAAAAGATATAAAAGGGACCTATGGGGCAACTTTTTAATGCAGAGGGTGGTGCGTGTATGGAATGAGCTGCCAGAGGAAGTGGTGGAGGTTAGTATAATTGCAACATTTTAAAAGGCATCTGGATGGGTATATGAATAAGAAGGGTTTGCAGGGGTATGGGCCAGGTGCTGGCAATTGGGACTAGATTGGGTTGGGATATCTGGTCAGCATGGACAAGTTAGACCGAAGGGTCTGTTTCCGTGCTGTATATCTCTGACTCTATGACTCTAAGTGCCAACTGATAACTGCAACAAAACTAACCTAACACATTGGATTGAGGTGCTGATTCTCCATGTCTTCTCAAATGGCAGAATAACCTTGAAGGGCTGAATGGCTTGACCCTGTTGATTTTGTTGTTTGGGCAGCTGTAGTATAGTCTCAAGGGATGACTCATGTTGAAAATAATAGTCTTCTGGAGGGGACTATTGCAGGAGAGGATTGCATCCTATAGTCTTGGAGTCACTGGGGAGTAGAATGAAACTCCAGAAATGATGGGCCTCTGAGAAGTTGAGCATGTATTAAAATGTAGATGTCTGTGAGTAAATAGCAAAAACCTTGTTTTTTGGTGTAATTGGAATATACAATTTCTAGGTTTTTTTTCCATAAACAATCCCATTTAGAACACTGATCTAAATGTCTGCCCACGTGAGGGATTGAAAGCCACCTCTGCCTCCTGCCTATACACTTGCACAAGCTCTATCCACTTGCAAAGAAATTGCCTTGAATTCAGTTTTAATTGCATTAGATTTGCAATTCTGTAGGAAGGTTGACTGATGTGGGAAATGTGGATAATGACAAGTAATGGAGATTGTTAGAGGGGATCTTGCTGGGCTGGACCTGACCTGACCAGAGACTGAATTCTTACATTGTGACTGGCCTAGAACCCCCTCATTTCCCAGCACGAATCCTTTGTGTTGATAAGCACATCACTCTCAAAAAAAAATCTAATTTTAAAAATATAAGTCCCTGCAGTAGTGACATTCTTGGGGGTGGAGTACAAGTACACTTGGGGCCAGCCCTCTAAAGACAAATGATAAAGTTCCAACAGAGTAAGAACAAAGGTTTCTCTTCACTATAATTACTCTGAGCAGTCATTCACTGTTCCTCTATAGCTGTAACTAATTCAAAAATTACTCAACATTTCCCTACAAAAATGCATAACTCGAGAAGCTGCGTAAACAATGAGAAATCTGTTTTGGTAAGTTGACGTACAACACTTGGGGAAAATCCTAAACCCTATTTTTAGACTGACTTCTGGAGCTGCTCCAACATAGTTGCTTCATGTACCAGACAGACTCATTTGGAGCCGTCCTGTTTACACTGTAATTCACAGTAGGGAAAGTCAGAATATTTCCAGTGTTTGATTTGTGCTCCACGTGTGTATCTGTCCCCTTGGAAAAAGACACATGCGCTTAAAATTGCAGAAAAACCAGCTCCCTTAATTATTCTAACTGTATTTACACCTAAATATATTAAAAAATAAGTAGGAGTAGTTCATTTGCCACCACATTATTTAATACGATTGGTTATAATCCTTTTTATCAACTCTCTCTTTTCTCACCTTAACCCCATAAGACCAATAATTTTTCACTTCGGATTTGAGTGGACTCAATAAGTGAGCTTTCAAGGCTCTCTGGAGTAGAGGATTCCAAACATTTTAATGTTTTTGTTTAACATTATGCCATTTTTAACTTGATATATCTACTTTGAATCCATTTTCTTCCTTTGGCTGATCTAATGAAAGTTCTCGTAAGAATGCACAGTTTCCCATCTCTTTTCCAATCCCCAAAAGAAATGCTGGTGGCAACATGTTTTGTCCATCCATAATTAGCCATGCTCCATGAAGACCTGGAAGAGAGAGAAAGATAGTTGTTCTTTATAGGCACTGACCTATATCAAGCACCAGAAATCTCTCAGGCTATGTTGGGAGGGTCCGCAGGTTGGTCAGTAACCAGTTTGGCTGTGTCACAAATGCTTTTTCTGTAGGTGGCAAGACTGGGAGTAGGACTAGAACTAAGAATTTTTGAGGTAGGAGTGCAACATACAGATTATGACCTTCTATTTTCCTATATTTTAAAAAAAAACTGATAGTACACACTTCAGTATAGGGATCCCATCTCTTTTTTTTTGGTGCATGCACATCTATTTCATTTCATAGAATCATAAAATCCCTACAGTGTGAAAACAGCCCTTCGACCCAACAAGTCCACACTGACCTTCCAAAGAGTAACCCACCCAGACCCATTTCTCTACCCTCTTACTCTACATTTCCCCCTGACCACTGCAACTAATCTACACAGTGGGGCAACTTAGCATGGCCAATTCACCTAACCTTCACATCTTCGGATTCTGGGAGGAAACCCACGCACACACTGGGAAAATGAGCAAACCCTACACAAGCAGTCACTCAAGGCTGGAATCAAACTATGGTCCCTGGTGCTGTGAGACAGCAGTGTTAATCAAGGAGCTATCATGCCTCACCCATTGCTGTGCCATAAGTTAGCATTGTTTTTGTCACTAATTACTACATCTTGTGGTTCCTGACCTTCCCTATGTAGGGGTTTTATTTCCAGTAGCAAAGATCTACATTTGACAAAAGTAACATTGGTCAAGAATGCATTGCACATTGTTGTCTATAGAGGGTTTAAGCGAGCTATGTAAATATGGCTGTTACATGGTTTGTTATAATCTTTTAATGCCACTGCTTCTCTTCCTTTGATAGACATCAGAGCTATCTAGTGCTTTTTCTCATTGTTTTAATGTTTACCCACTGTCTTCCAATACTTGCATTCATCTAAATACTAAAACAAAGAAATTTGTGCTTTGCTAGCATCAAAATCTCTCCATGTAATCGCGTGGCGAAATGTTCATCGACTGGTTCCTTACAGATTTTGTTACACTGTCCTAGAGTGTGAAGTGAACTTTAAAACAAAACTGCTGGCAAAGGTTCTTTTGAAGATACATTACGAACTCTTTTATGTAAAGTAAAATTTCTCTTTCTGAAGATCACAAAAACCAAACCTGCTTTATAGATTTAACAGTCCCATACAGCGAATGAGGAAAAATGTGAAGTACACATTGCAGTGCTCTTGTAAATAGAAAGGGAAGTGCTAAATATTTAGTTTATCACATTTAAAAAGTGTAAAAAAAAAAAATTTTCTTGGTTTGATATTTCCACATGCTCCTAATAGCATTAAATCTGTAAAATAGGGTAAGTTGCAACTAGTTGAACTATTCATTTCTTTTGGGATCTTACCCCAAGAACTAAACATTGTGTATTTTTTCCCCAGTGCTGTTATTCATTTTCATGTGAGGAGGCTGCTAAAAGAGAAATGAAAAGAATGGATGTAATTTTTTTTTTCTGTTAGTGACTGGCGTGTTTCAGTGGGGAATTTTTGTTACTTCTGAAATTACCACATATACAGTTGGTTACACATTGAATTTTAACTAGTTGTACTCTTGTGTTGTCTAAGTGAAGCACAAATAAGGTATATGGATGCTGTTTAGTTGGAGATGGTGTTTTCATGTACAACTCAAATTATATAGGAACACTTCTCGACACAGCCTGTCTTGAATACAACAGTGAGAAGAACGTGGTCATGTGGATAACATCTGTACCTGCGTGCACTTGCATTTTTAACTCTTAAGAGCCATGATCCCATAGCTGTTCACAAACATGACTTCTCATATTTTCCTTCCTGTCCTTTTAGAAGTTTCCTTTTACTAATTGTCAAATGATTATCCTGTTGTGTGTAATCTGTGTCTTGGCAAAACTAATACACTTAGATCTCCAAATAATGTTATTTTAATTTACTTTAAGTATTTTGTTTTTTAATGACTTTATCTCGTTTTTCAGTATCGGTCATTTGTTCCATCCTTTCTCTATTAGGAAGATGTGCCTAATTAGCCCTTTTTTCTTGTGCCCGTTTTAAAGAAGAAACTTACTTGCTTTTATTTTAAATGTAAATAGATTCTGCTTCTGTCACCTTTTCTGGTAGGGTAGGTGTTCCATGCCATTTACTCCCAAATGTTATCATTTTTTATTTGGTGATTATCTTAAGTTGGTGGCCTTTGTTATTGACCTGCCAATAAGCAGAAATAATATTTACATTGGCAAAATTTTCAGTCATTGTTCATAAAGTTGGATTTCTAAAAGCTGACGAGATTGTAACTGCTGCTTAACCACTTAGTTCATAGATTAGATTACATTACAGTGTGGAAACAGGCTCTTCGGCCCAACAAGTCCACACCGCCCCGCCGAAGCGCAACCCACCCATACCCCTATATACATTTTACCCTTAACCTAACACAACGGGCAATTTAGCATGGCCAATTCACCTGACCTGCACATCTTTGGCTGTGGGAGGAAACCGGAGCACCCGGAGGAAACCCACGCAGACACGGGGAGAACGTGCAAACTCCACACAGTCAGTCGCCTGAGGCGGGAAGTGAACCCGGGTCTCCGGCGCTGTGAGGCAGCAGTGCTAACCACTGTGCCACCGTGCCGCCCATTACCTTGTTGCCATTACACTTGGTTGCCCTGCTTCTAAAATTTTTGTCCCATTTTGTTTTTTTAACAGCTTTATCATCATGTCTGCCATTTGAAAAGAGTTGCATGTTGAAATTCTTGATTCTGCACTCTACTATTTTTAAGTTGTCACTATCCATGTATATAAATATTATTCTTTCATGATGTACACTTTTATTTGATATCCACCTGAAGCCTTATAGTTTTCTGCACTTTATTTTAGTGAATACATAGTTAAATTAGAATTAAATATACCACTGAGCTAGAACCATAATATTTGAGTTTTACTTGAGGAAAACTAGAAACTATTGCAATTAACTCTGAAAATGGACTTGGTGCCAACTGGTGTTAATAGTGAATACAGTGCGTCCTCTTAACACTTTGCCATGCAAATGTTGTTTCTGGGAGTTTACCAAGGGCCAGCCTTTATTAATAAATTTTAAGACTAAGAAATGTTCATTTTTATTTAAAATCCACAGGAGGTTATGCAGTTCCATTCACTCATTGCTATCGAGCAACAAATAATTCCAGCTAATGAACAGTTATTTGTATTAAGCAAACAAGTTCTAAAGAAATTATCATCCAGACATTTAATAATCTGTCAATATATTAAGGCCATTACAGTGGTGAAACTGCGCAAACAGTGATCTGATATGATTTGAATTTTAAAAAAATACTGTCGTGTAATTTTCCAACTTCATAGCAACAATATTTTAGATCTAACCACAACTAAGCCCCAAATTGTTCCATGCTTCCACACTGTGAATATACAGTATCTAATTTATATGCAAGTCTGAGTTTTCTGAAATTCCAATGAAATTATTACAGTATAAAAGTATTGGCTTTCTAAATATCAAATGAGATCATGTAACTGCTTTAATACAGTTAGGAATTTCTGGCATGCTGTTATATCTGTGAACTTTGTTCCCTGCAAATTAACTGCTTAAGATGAAGCCCAACAAGCTGCTCCCTCCTTTTTCCCATTACCTTATCATCACCCTTTCTACTTGATCGCTCATGTGTTTCCATTTGAACCATTTTCACTCTGTTTTAAAAGCCTTTCATTTTCTGTATATAGTTTAAGTGGAAAAGTTGATTATCCCCCTCTCTCTTTCCCCCCCAAATATCCTAATTACTGTTAGTGCCTTTTTGTCTCTTTAAGCACTAAATAAGTTGTGTCCAATATTTTCTCCTAAAACAATCACTTGCCTCCATGCAGGTAAGATAGATTAGTCAGTTAAACATTGGAAACTGTGTTGCATGTAACAGCCATGTCTTGTGCATCAAAGTGTTTTTGATGCATCAGTATAATTTATGTTTATAATTATGGAATGCAGATATGTTTGTAGTGTAAAAAGAATCAAGCCTCATTTTGTTAAAGTATTTTCATAAATAACTTTTGAAGCTGTTAACTCTATCTCAGTTTGCAATATTTATAGTAAATTGTAAACAAGTATATGCATGGGATTTATTGATCTATTTGCATTGAAGCTTCCACCTGTATTGGGTAATTTGCATTGTGCTTATAAAAAGGTTTGCTATAAACTGAAAAGCATTCAGCATTTAACTGATCAATGGAAATCTGTCCAATGACTCCATTTCTAAAAGCTGTCTTTTAAGTTGGTGCCGCATTTTTGAAAGTCTCCTCTTCTTCCCTGGCTTTTCTCCCACAGGTGAAGCGGGAGCCAGGTGAAAATGGAGCCAGTCTCACAGATCAGGAGCTCGTTTCTATGTCCGTTCGAGAATTGAACCAACATCTGCGGGGCCTAACTAAAGAAGACATCATCCGGCTGAAGCAGCGCCGCAGAACGCTCAAGAACCGTGGCTACGCTGCCAGCTGCCGTGTCAAGAGGGTAACTCAGAAGGAGGAATTGGAGAAGCAGAAAGCAGAACTTCAGCAAGAGGTAGAGAAGCTGGCATCTGAGAATGCCAGCATGAAATTAGAGCTGGATGCCCTGAGATCCAAGTATGAGGCCTTGCAGAGCTTCGCCAGGACCGTAGCCAGAGGACCCGTCATGCCGGTTAGAGGTCCTATCACTTCTGCCATTGGGCCCATTATGCCGGGCAAAGTGGCTACCACCAGTGTCATCACAATAGTCAAATCCAAAACCGATGCAAGATCTTAGTACATACTGCTGTAGACACAGGCCAGAGACAAACTAGTTCTTCGTAACACTGGTCAATTCATGGAGTTAAACACAAATGTTTGAATAAATAACCTACCCGCCATCCTTCACCAACCCCCCCCCCCCCACACAAAAGAAATACAGGCAAGTTTTTCCACGTGATCACCAGACTGCGGCAGATTGGCGAATTAGCAAAGCACTAGTTACAAGATCAACCTCATTCTTTCGTAGAGTCCAAACTCTCATTTGGTCATGTTATGTTCAGGCTTTTAATTTAGTCCATCTCTAGCACACTTCCTGTAGACCTCTTGCAGTTTTAACTGAACTGAGTAATATCCAAAATGAAAAGGAAGTCATTCTTTTATTTCAACATCAAAATTCTTACTGAGTTCCCTAGCGCAGCCACAGTGAATAAAATGGAGGCCTTCATTAACTTGGAAGATCTTGCCACTTGAAAATATTTCACACAGACCAATCCATGGTAGCTCTACAGCCACCTTAAAGGACAAGCTTGTTGATTTGTTTTTCTTTGCTGAAATTTGAGCAAACTTTGCAAAAATAAAAATCTACGTTTGGATGAAGACAATGTGACATGTTTAAGCAAATCCCAGTATTGTAAATTACTTTTATCAATTAGATTATAAATGGACTCTGAGTACAATTCTTTTTAATTGGAAGCTTTTATTTTTGATCTGAAATCTTGTGGCTAACTTTGTGCATTGACCAGTGAACAGCTTCTCATATTCATGCACATCTGAACACGGTGTACCGTATCACCATGGAGTAAGGTAGTTCAAATGACCTGTTCATATGGTTAAGTATTCCTTTCTATTCATATACTACTGGGTATTTCTTGGAAAAATTTATAGCACAAATTAGAAATATTGATTTTAATTTGTACACTTAAAAAAAGGTTAATCATTGGAAGACAATGCACAACATTTAAAAACGTGCAGAGATGGGAGGAGGCAGAATTAATAGCACCCTTTGTAACACTATCTAAGCTGTTACAGAAACCCTGCCATCTGCTTGTCACTATCCAACGAAGGCAGCGGAATGTCAGCATGACTGTATAATTAGCTTTTGATTATTCAAAATGTGCAGTCTTCATAACAAAGCTCAATTCTTTATGGCTTTGGATTCTTCAAGATAAACCGCTTCTGATGATCCTATCTCTTTGTGAATCTTCTATTTATGGTTTATTCATTTATGTCATGTATAAATGTTGAATATTTTACAAACAGAACTTCAAGTTTACAAATTTAATGAAATCTTTTCCATAACATGGTGTTTAAACGTATGAATTCAACAGTTGTATAATATTTGAAAGTCATGGAGAATGTTTAGATTTCCATTGATATTTAAGTGGTTAAAGAAAAGTATGATATAAGCACCAGAAGAGTGAACACTATTTCAGCAAAAACCTTGTTAGCTGTATGTTTTCTTTTGAAGAAAAGGTTTAATCCTCTTTGACTTTCATAAGTCAGAAATTAAGAGTTGGCTGATTTATTTCATTTCATTCCTGCTGACTAGAACTAGCTGCTGTTCCACCGATCATCCCCAGTTCTCTCTCCTCAGTCAAACAAAAAATTGAAATGACTGTACTAAACCTTTACAGATATTTGAAATTGCTTCTTAAAAAAGCAAGTGTGAGTAGAAGGGGCTGATTAACCATATGAATGAAAATTTATTCAGAGAATCTTTGATAGTAAAAGTTCCTCTTTAGTGTATGTATACAAAGTATCTTTGTCAACATGTAAGGGTATTCGAGTTTAATTTTTATAAGTACACAGATTATCATACAATATTTATATACAAAAAAACACAAAAAAATGTTTAATAGCTTTTACAGATGTTTCTAGAGTGGCTTATTGAAATCAATAGCTTTCTAGTGAATCAGCGTGTTAAGTGGATCCGGGGTGACGTAACTGTGATGTGTTAATATGCAGTTTAGTGTTCTTTTACAGTTGTTTCATTCTGTATTTATTTGTGTGTGAACACAATGGGGGTTTATGTTGTGTGCATTTTTTTTGTATTTCCTCTTCCACACTTGCTGCACATGTGAATTTTACAAAAAAATGCAACAAACTTCAAGGTGGTGTGTGAACCTCAAGTTCAGTTTGATCAGCAGTCTCTTCTGAAATACTTTTGGTCCGCCTTAACCAAACCAGGAATACTAAACTATTGCACAGCATCTAATGTTAACTATTTGAGACCTATATCCACGCTGCAGTTATTTTAATATGTGGGATAAGCCTTTAATTCGTTGAACTTTTGTTGGCTTGTGTACCATCGTCATCTCCAAGATCCCCTTGTATCTTTGAACTTTGTATTGATTTGTACACATTTACAGCCAACACAAACTAAGAGATTTGTTCTTTGTTTGTATTGAAGTAGAATATATATTACAGATTTGGAAATGCAAAATATATTCAATGTCTAATGTAATTTTATGTTGAATGTGTAATTGAAGGTGCTGTTCAATTGTTGAGCTGTTATTGGAGTTGCTGATTGTTCACTGTTAACCCAATGTTTGGTCTGAAATACAAATCTATTTGGCTAAACTGCATATATGACTTTGTTTCTCGCACACCTCTATCTAATTGTGATATAATACTTGTAGAAAATTGTGTTCTACACAGTTCTTTTCAGTAAGAATAAACTTATTTTTATTGTCAGAAACTATTTCTATCTGTGTGTAAAGGGCTGTGCAAAACCCTCAGCATCTCAACACAACCTGGCTTCGATCTACTCGACTACCTGCTGAGCATCGCTACCAAGAATTTCTGGATAGAATCCCAATCAACCCAATTTAAAGCAAAAAGGATTTGTAACTTATCCCATTACAATCTGTTAATTTGTACAAATCTTAAGATTTATTTAGGACTTTTGAATCTGATTATGTAACTATACATCAGTTTTTAAACTGCAGAACTATGTTATAAGGCTGCATAATATAGTTACAAAATATGTCCACAGACCATACTTTGTAGATGCCAGTTTGAGATGTTGAGTGTCTGGTGCTGACACCATGCCTGCCTTTGGCCAGCTTTAGTGCAATGTGTAGATGTTTTTAATAATGCATAAGTTGTGTTGTGATCAAATAATCACGAGGACACAGCAGCTTATCGCTAGAAATTTTGAAATTTGAGTGTAGTCTTCTAGCAATGAGCATATTGTTGAATGTGGAATTATACAGACAGGTATCAAATGAGATACTTTGGTTTTAATTGCTTTTAACACTAAGCTGATGCTGTGGTGAAAACAACTGATTCTGGAAGGCTTTTTTAAACATAACTTCCATTCTTAAAACACATGTCTATTGGTCAATCACAGTACAGTACTGATTTAAAGTTGGATTGAGACAAATATCAAATTTAATATAATTAAAATTGTATACCTAATGAATCTCTCCCTCCACTCTCCCACCCTTCACTTAGGGTGTGTTCATTCATGGTTGTAAATACCCCATTTGATTTTAAATTTATGAAAACTTGTTTCAAATCCATTTTGAGAATTAGATTTTAAACTAGATTTTTAAAACTATAATGTTTAACTGCATAATACCAGCAAGAGTTGGTTCCAAGTGAAAAACAACTTCTAAATTAGAAATTACATGCTATTTCAGCAATAGTCTTAAAAAGTCATGAACAGTAATTATACCAACATAGTGTTTAATGATATTTGAAACAGGAGTTTTATTTCAGAGAAAAGGAAATTGCACTAGAAATAGAGTTTCAGAGAGGTGGTGTTTACAAGTAGTCATCTCAACATTGTTAAACCTAGTCTATATATCTATCCTGATTGTCAGGAGAAAGGGGTTCTTGAGACGCAGGTTTTGAATGCCAATGAAGTTTTTTTTTGATTGTCAAGACCTTTTCAAAGAAGGTATTGTGTATCCAAACTGATCAATACATAGCAAGTAAGTGAGGGGAGAAAAGATCCCCTCCACCCCTTGAACATAACAAGAATGAGAAATAACTGAAGCCTTGTTCTGATTCCCATTCAGGCTCTGTGGTGTTTTATTTTTCTGTTCTTTTAATGCTGTCTGCCTGTGACGTTTATTTTGTGAATAGTCTAAGTGCTTGTTTTAGCAAGTGCTTTGTATGTGAGGTGTGTGGCGTACATGTGTACGGCTTGGTGACTGTTGTCAAGTGAGGTTCTTCAAATATGCAAGCAGCAATTGGTGTCCAGGACAACAGTGCTGGAATAGTACCCTACTGATAGCAAGGGTAACTACTTATTGTGCAAATAATGTGTTGATATAAGGGCTAAATAATCTTGTGTTACAAGAGTGTATGTGTGTGTATCTCTGTTTTTTGTTGTGTTTAAAGTTAGACTGGAGTTATACATGCCAATGGTCATTTTCATCCATTAACACAAATAACAAAATGGACATCACTATTGTATTTGAACCCTTAGACTCAAAGCCTACATGAAGCATATTTTTGACGTGGTGAGAAATAGTTTCTTGATATGTACGATGACTAAATGAGACTCAAAGTTCAGAAATCAGAAACCATGCTGCCTATTTGATTGGATGTTCACCTCTAGCCTGATGACACATTTTCACACCTGACTAGCTGATTACTAGTTTTGAGTTTTCCAACTTTACAGGCAAACCTTAAATCATGCTGCTCTTTGCATACAAGTCAAATTTAGGCTAAATTGGAGTATGCTACTGGATAAAGTGAAATATTTTCAATTGCCTTTTTTTCTGCATTTTATTGTAAATCAGATTCTAAACCAGGATCTATAATCCCTGTTTCGCTTCAGAGCGGTGCTCATCCTGTTTTGAAGTCAATCGGGCAGGTATTTTGTTTCACTGTTGTACTGTTGCCGGAGTGCTGCATCCAGCATTACATTTATTACGGACCTTTGACCGGACACTGGCAAATTTTCCAAAGCATTACTGCCCCCACTATTGGCAAGAGCATTACTGGGTGATTGCATGTCACTGGGAAGTTAAATGCAAGGAACGAGGAAAGAAATTGAAATATGGAAGCCAGGCACTTGTCAGTCCCTATATTTTGTTTTGATCACTTGAAATGACAACCTGTTTCTGGCAATCAATTGGGAAGTGAATATGCATTAGAGAAAAATGCTGTTATAGATTTTTGTGGCGGTGGAATCTAGCTGCATTATCTTAGTTTTTGACAATTGCTGGTTTTGATGCAGCTGATTGGTATATCACTGTATTTACAAAACATTGTACCAGATTTGGCTTATTTACATTATTTGCAAACCTAGGTACTGGATTGAACTTCATGCTTGTATAAATTTACTGCCCTTCCTTGCAATTTGTCTAATATTTGGAGCCCATTATGTTTTGAAAGATTTTGTGTTTACTGTAAAATAAAATGTTGTATGCTATCAATACAAAGTAGGTAATGGGATGTTAGCCTGAGTGCTTAACAGATCTCAATCTGTTTCTTTTGAAGTGTAAGGAAAAAGTTATTAGTCATCACTTCCCAGGAGCGTTGTAATCACACTATTGAGGATTGAAATGTTGAGGTACCAGCATTCAATCAATGTGGTGATGTGAAATTTGTGCAGTATTAGATGAATTCAAGGTAAAACTATTTTGACTAATGCTCTGTATCAAAATTCTGGCTCAAAGGGTGTAATGAATCACTGTTGTACTTTGTATAAAGAGTCCATTTAATAAGTATTTATTGCCTAAATTATTGTACTTTATGATCTGTAGATAAGTATGTATTCATAACCGCCATGAAAATTAACTATCCGTTTCCATTGGACACATCATTAATTTATTTCTGTATATACTGTATGTTTGTTGAGATACAGCTTACTTTATTTTGTATATGACCAATAAACACCTTTTAAAGTGATCTAGCCTAGTGTAATAAAAGATGTATCCTTTTATAATGTGAAACAATGCATGAACTAGTTTGGATGTGGACTTAATATCAGGTCTCATCAACCTGCCTTTAGGAAGTAATTTTTTTTAGTGAATGAAGTGAGTGATACTAACAATGTAACTCTTTAAGTTTATAATGTTTGCTGGCAGAATCTTTACTTAATCTCCCAAATTTTAGAACTTTTAAAAAAATCTTTTGATCAAAGCTTTAACTCTTTAGTCCAGGGCACTATGAAGCTATTTGTTATTTTTTTGAAAAAAAGGCAATTTAATTTTTTTTTTTTGGTCTTTTACCCTCAAGAAGCAAATCCAAATTCAAATTCAAGAATTTGACTAGAAATCTGGATGCATTTTGCTGTAAGCAATATGACTTAGTGGGTTGGGTTTTCATGGAATTGGGGAGATTCCACGAAGGTATGAAAATGATGGTTGGAAGTCAATTCCAGGATTCAGTATCCTTTTCTTGAATGTCCTAATTTTTGGTTAGTGGAGGTTAAGGATACAGGCTGGTTTGGGTTCTGAGCCTGCACTCTGCACTGCTGATCTGAGCAATACTCTTAGGACATGGGCATGACCTCATCCTCTGCAATTGTCATGGAGTGGAACAAGTTGTCCAAGGACTCTTGGTTCACAACATCTCTAGACGACATGAGGGTCTAGGAATTACTTTTTTTTTAAAAGTAAAGTCCAAAAAATCTTAACTATACCCTTCATTTCAGGCTATGGCACTTCCATGCTATTATGTACATAATACACTATTGTGTGTAGAACCAAATGAACCCTATCCTGATAATAGGATGTTATAAGTACAATTAAGTGATTCATAAAAATTGCTTTTATTACAGCCCAATACAAGTATTGATAATACAGATCCTTAAGTACTGGTAGCAGAAACTGCAAGTACTAGAACACATTTTTGCCAATTTCACAATGTTTATTTAAATGGACAGATCTTAAATGATTTCTGTTCAGTTAATGAACAATTAAATGGTAATTAATTAGTGAATTCTTACATTGCTAGGCAGTTCAGCTAATATCAACATTCGTGGACAGGACCAGGGTGCATCTCTGGGTTCCTCACTTGCTCTCGAAGCTCGCACTCTCAGCCTCCCTGGATACTCTCAGCATCCCTGCACTTTGACCCTTCAACCAGAGATAGACAGCAGGCAGTGCTGCTGTCTTGCCTTGCCATTTAGTGCAGACATGATGGCAAAGCCAGGCACTGAATTCCCCTTCTGCCCTGTCTGCGATAAATGTCAGCAAATATGTTGGGCAGTGGTGGACCATATGCTCATAAAGATGGTTTGGGTATATAGAGTGCCATTCTTCCAGCAGGCATCTGCTGAGTGGCACCTTGTCCTGGGAATGGCATGTGCTAGGGGATGGAAATTGGGTCGGTGATGCCATGGGTGGGTTAATGAGGCATGTTTTGGTAATGCATGGTGAGAAGACTCACAGTGACAAGCCCTCCAAAACAAAAACTTGATGGAACTTGGACTTGCCCACAGAATCCGATTCAGTGTCTCTGCCGGTTATCAGCAAGAGCAATTTGCCTGGTCCTACTTCCCCACCTTTCTGTGTAACCCTCCACTGCTTTTTTTTCTTGATAATTATCTAAATTTCATTTGCCAGTCATAAATAAATCTACCTCCAGGTTCTCAGGCAGTACATTCTAAGCCCTAACAACTCACTGCATGTCAGATATCTTCCTCATGTTGCTGTTGTTCCTTTTGTCATTATCATCATAAATCTGTGTCCTCGTTTCTCGACCTTTCCACCAATGCTGTCCATTTTGAATATTTCTGTCAAACATTATATGGGGAGTGCAGCACTAGTTTCTCGAGCAATCCATGTTAAGGAAGGCCAATGTCCCTGCTACCACCTTGTCAAACATTTCTATACCCTGTTTAAAGCCTTAATATTGTTTCTAATGTTGGTGCCCAGATTTCAGCCTGATACAATTGGTTCAGCTTTAATGGAAGTATTATAAATATTCAATACAACTATCATGCTTTTGTACTCTATAGCCCTATTTATAGAGCCTAGACCTCTGTGTTTTATTAAGTTTTTTTTTTCAGCCTATCCTGCCACCATCAGTGATCTGAATACATATAGCCTCTAGGTCCTCTTTGCCTGCATCCCCTAAAAAAAATTGTATCCTTTGTTATATACTGTCCCCTCATCCTTTTAGCTGAAATGTACTATTTTATACCCTCGCATTAAATTTTGTCTTCTGTGTGTATGCCACCAAACTGTGCCTGTGCTTGTTTCATCAGTCTTCTGCCTATTCACACTACTGGCAAGATTTGTTATCTGCATTGCTATCTGACCCTCCACCCGCAAGTCCATGTCATTAATATGGATTAAGAAAATCCATATTCCTAGTACTAGGCTGGGGAACCCAATACAATGTGTTTGTGGGATGTGGCTGTCATTCGCTTGGGCCAGCATTTATTGCCCATCCCAAGATGCTAAGGCCATTTCATAGGGCAGGTAAGAATCATTTGAATTTCTGTGGGTCTGAAGTTGCATGTCAGCTGGACCATGTAAGGATGATAGATCTCCTTCCCTGAAGGATATTAGTGAACACGATTGTTTTTTACAACGATCAGCAATGTTCACACGGTCACCATAGGGCTAGCTGTCTTCGATTCACACTGCACCATCTGTCATGGTGGGATATGAATCCATTTCCCCAGAGCATAGCCTGGATCATGGGATTGTTAAATCAGTGCTGCTATGCTATTCATCTGCTCTGTCTTCCAGTCTGCAATATATTTCACCATTACTCTCTGTTCCCTGTCACTTAGCCAACTTTACATCTTTGCCAGTACTGTACCTATTATTCTGCAGGTTTAATGGTAACTCACCAAATGTGCAACTGCAGTAAAAATGATTACACCTTTCTTACCTCATCCATAAACATAATCCAGTCAGTTGAACATAATTAGTCTTGAGCAAAGTTGTGTCGACTTTCCTTAATCCACATTGGTCCGAGTGACTGTTAACTTTGTCCTGAATTTTAGAACATGTGTAACAAAGTCAAAATTGGACAAAAACACTTGGTTTTTTTTAAAAATAGTGCAGCATTGATTTTGGAAACTTTATTTTTAGCATGCAGCTTGCCATTTTATCAGCTTCATAATGGGACTTGTATAAGTTTGAATCTTGTTGGGAAGGATGTTTACATAACAATGCTGGGCCTTGGTAATATGGCACTGTTCTGCTTCCTATCTAGGGTGGTGAAAGTGGGTGGAAAACTCAGGTGTTCCTTGGCTGCCGACCCATGCTTCCAACCCATGGGGAAGTGGGATCCAGTGGATCACAAGGCGAGAGAGAGATTGGATGTGTTCACAGATCAGTGAAAATCTCAGCTTTCCTTGTCTGAACTGTTACTAGAAATATAATGTCCACCCATCCAAGCACCACAAGGAAAGTTATTCTTTTCAAAACAAAAACTTGTAATAGGATCTTTTCACTTCCTGATCCTCTCCTCACCTGCATGAGCATGCTGGGGAAGGCAGGGTCAACTTAAGATCCCATTACAATCACCACCAGCTTCGGGAAGATTACACAGCTGCCCATCCTAAAGGTGAATTTAAAAGACATGATGTGCAGGACTTGATTGGCGGGGGGATGAAAAAAGACAGTCTTACTGTGCATGTGCCAATTACAGTTACAATCACTTCACTGTTCTGTAGTTCTTCTGAATTAACAGACAGTCACGATAATGTGCAGTTGATGAGGCCATAGTTATGGCAGTTACCTGCCAATAATATTGTGAACAATATTAAAACTCTTTCATCTTCATGTGGTGTTTGCTCTCAATCTCCTTTAACACTGATTTCATCACAGTAGATTTCAAGAAAATGAAGAACTCTGAGCAGATTTCACTGATGTCAGATTTGAGTGAGTGTTCTAAGTGAGCATGAAGAGATGCTAACGAAGATGTGTTAAAGATCACAATCCTTTCTACGCTATATTTTGCCTACATTAAAATAATATATCACATATGATTTCATCAAAATCTGTTAGAAACAGTCCATTCTTATACTAGAGTAAACAGATTATTCTGTTTATGTTCGTTATCGTTGCCACCAAGACATATACTTTAGTCACACATGGACATCAAAGCATTTGTTTGTATTCATTCATTGGATGTGAGCATTGCTGGCTGGGCCATATATTGTCAGCTTATTACCGACCTAGTTGCCCTGAAAAGTTAGTGGTGAGCTGCCTTCTTGAACTGCGGCAGTCTATTTGCTGAGTCAAACAACATGCTGTTAGAGAGGGAATTCCAGGATGTTGACTTAGTGACAATGCAGGAATGGTGATTATATTTCAAGTCAGGATGGTGAGTGGCTCAGAGGGGAACTAGCGGGTCATATGCATCTAAAGCCCTTATCCTTCTAGATGGAAGTAGATGTGTGTTTGGGTGGTGATGTCCAAGGAGCCTTCGTGAATTCCTGCAGGTCATTTTGTAGGTAGTAGCTGCAGTGTGCACTGTGCCTTGATAGTGGAGGGAGTGGAAAAAAAACTTTTCTAGTCAACCTGTTCAGAGATGTTATTACATACCTCTGGAACAAGTGGTACTTGAATTGGGTTCTCCTGGCTCAAAGGTAGGGATAGTATCATTGTGCCACAAGTGTGGATGGAGTGAATGTTTATGGTTGTGGTTCCAATCCAACAGGCTCCATTGTTCTGGATGGTGCAAAACTTCTTGATTATTGTTGCCATGATATGGAGGTGCTGAGATTGGACTGGGTGGACCAAGGTCAGAAGTCACATGACACCAGGTTATCATCTAACAGATTAATTTGAAATCACAAGTTTTCAGAGTGCTGCTCCTTTGTCAGGTGAAGTCTTGTTCACTTTTATTGTTGGAGCTGCACACTTCCAGGCAAATGGGGAGTATTCCATCACGCTCCTGACTTGTGCCTTATAGATGGTAGACAGGATTTGGGGAGTCATGGGCTGAGTTATTTGCTGCTGGACTCCAAGTCTTTGACCTCCGGTTGAAGCCATAGTATTTATATGGATAGTTAATGGTAACCTTGATATCATACTTGGTCAAACAAGAGCTTGATGCCAAGAATTGTCACATTCACCTCACTTCTGCAATTCAACTCTTTTGTTTGAATGAGTGGCCCTGGCAGAACCCAAACTAACAGATTATTACTAAGTAAGTGCTGCTTGATTGTAGTTGTTGGTATCTTCCATCACTTTACTAGTGATCGAGAGTAGATGGGGCAGTATTTGACTGGGTTAGATTTATCTTGCTTTTTGTGTACAGGACATATCTGGGCAATTTTCCACATTATGGGGTAGATACCAGTGTTGTAGCTGTACTGTTTGACAGCACGTTCTGGAGCAGAAGTCTTCAAGACTATTGCTGAATGCTGTTCAGCAGCAACAGGCTTTGCAGTTTCCTGTGCCTCCACCTGATTGTTGATATCACATGGAGTGAATCGAATTGGCTGAAGATTGGCAGCTATGGTGTCAGCTATCTCTGAAGGAGGCTGAGAGAGATCATCCAGTTAGCACTTCTGGCTGAAGATTATTGTAAATGGTTCAGCCTTACCCTTTGTCCTGATGGGTGGGCTGCACCATCATTGAGGATGGAAATAATTGTGGAGCCTCCTTCTCCAGTGAGTTACAAAGTTGTACACTATCATTCACAATTAGACGGAGCAGGATTGCAGAGTTTACATCTGATCCATTTAGTTGTGGAAACATTTAACTCTGTCTATTACTTGCTTATGCTTTTTGGTATGCAAGTTGTCCTGTTTTGTTGCTTCACCAGGTTGACACTGTTTTTGATATGTATCACGCTGTTCCTAAAATGCTCTCCTGCATTCTTCATTTCTTTCTAGCACAAGCTCAGGTACTAAAGTGAGATCCTATCTGACCTAGATGTAAAATCAATAGCAAAAAAGATATTGGATTAGTGTTTCTGAAAGGAAAGTGTTTCTTCATTGAATCTGAATTTCTTTGAACTTGAACATTTTAGAATGACTAGGATTCAGGAAATAAAAAAAAAGCATCACCTGGGTGTTTCAAATTATTCAGTGTGTAGGATAGTTCAGGAAACCTGAAGTATTCCAAAGAAGAAACCTGATTTCAAATATGAAATGGGCAACTTGATGGACTGGAGTTCCACATCAGAATTTGGATTTCCTAGAGGACTCTTGAACGGGAATCTTGATGATCTTTCACTTCCAACATTGAACATGCCTCCTACCCAAACCTTTTGTCTCGTTCTCCTGTCAGTCTTCAAAAAGGGATTGTTTCCTTAGTGACATCCTGATCCACTCTGTATTCTCTCTGAACATCTCATCCCCTTTACTCAGCACTTTCCCATGCAATCACAGGAGGTGTAACATCTACCCTTTTACCACCTCTCACCTCATCATCCAAGGTCCCAAACACTCTTTCCACTTGAAACAATGTACCACTTTCCATTTAGTATATTATAAATGCCCACTCACAATTGGTCTGTCCAATATAAAGGGAGCCACAATGCATTTGGGTGATCGTTCAGCACAGCACCACCCCATGGTCTGCAAGCATGACCCAAGCTTCTTCTGGTTGGTTGGTATTTTCATTCATCACCTTGCCCTCTCTCTCACATTTCTAGCCATGACCTGTTGTGGTGCCCCAGTGAAGCTCAACCCCAGCTTCCAATGAAGCACTTCACAGTCCTCTGGACACAACACTTAGCTTGACAATTTCAGACCATGAAATTTGTCCCCATTATGATTTTTTTTTCCCCCTTCGGTGGGTCTGAAAATCTTAACCAAAAACAAAGTGCTCAAGAAACTCAACAGATTTGGCAGCATCTGTTGGGGCAGAGGGGGGTGTGTGGTTGGGGTGGGTGGCAGTGGAATGGTTTGCGTGAAGGTTGAGATCAGAGGCCCAAAATCTAAGGGAACAACTGGGATAAGGTCCCAGAGAATGTTAGCAACCCTATTAATCAGCTCATTTAGGCACTTGGCAACTTGTGTGGCTGTAGCCAGAGGCAGTGAGTCTGACTCAGTTTTGCATCTTTTGCCTACCTTCATCTCCACCACCAGCAGCACAAATGAGTACACATGATGTAGACACAAAGACAGACACACACATGTCTCCACAGACATTGCCAGGACCTGCTGAGTATTTCCAACACTCTCTATTTTTAATTCCGGTGATGCAGTCTGGATTTGAGAGAGACAATTCAGCCAGAGAAGACGGAGTTCTAATATTTCTACATATTTGTGCTGGAGGTTTACACATGGGAATTAGAGTATTCACTTCCTGCAGACCAAGATGCACTTGTTGTTCTTCCAAAACTGAGACTAAAAACATTTTTCAATTAACCTTTATTTTAGCCTTAAGACCACATATTTCTTTTGCCATTAATAATGTAAACTTTGAATGTTACCAAAGCTCTAAAAGAAAAATGTTTTTGCAGTACTTTCTGTCAGTGAATGTTTTTAGAAATCTTGTGTACACTTGTGAAATCTTAGTCATTACATAAGGGAAGATATTCATCAAATTTAACATTCTTCTTACATAAAGCCAATGAGGAGGGTCCATATTGAAGTCTGTAATGAATCTTAAACTCATTACTCATCACAGCACCTTAAGATCCTCTGGGCAATTTATGTTGCATTTTGTGAATTCCTATCCAAGTTTAACTTAAAATTACTCATTAGAACCTCTCAATGGCATGCTGTTTCTCAGTTTGTACATGCAATGATCAATCTAATTACTTCCCAGCACATTCTTTATAATCTGTGAGTTAGAGATTACACTAAATGACATATAATACACCACATTAAGTTGTGCTGTGTACTTGAACATAGCAAGAGAGCAGAAACGAGCAGTAGACTTTACAATACGGTTGCTATTGACACTTGAAAGTAAAATGAGTATTCTATAATTAGGATTTCATATTAGAACAAGATTTCAAATATAAGTGATACCTTGACATTGTTACCGGAAAACATGGAACAATGGTGGGCGGCACGGTGGCACAGTGGTTAGCACTGCTGCCTCACAGCGCCAGAGACCCGGGTTCAATTCCCACCTCAGGCGACTGACTGTGTGGAGTTTGCACGTTCTCCCCGTGTCTGCGTGGGTTTCCTCCGGCTGCTCCGGTTTCCTTCCACAGTCCAAAGATGTGCAGGTCAGGTGAATTGGCCATGCTAAATTGCCAGTAGTGTTAGGTAAGGGGTAGATGTAGGGGTATGGGTGGGTTGCGCTTCGGCGGGTCGGTGTGGACTTGTTGGGCCGAAGGGCCTGTTTCCACACTGTAAGTAATCTAGTCTAATCTAATCTAAGTAATCTAATCTAATCTAATGGTAGAAGTCTATTAAAATTATTGGCTATGTGTCACTACAGTGGAGTTTTAGACTCCCTACCACAAATAGTTTAAAATTAATTTGGGAGCCAAGTTCCCAATGGCACAAAAGGTGTGAGAGTGCGACTAGAAAATGGCTTCACATCATTTGGATTTGGCACTGAGTGAAGTAGGGCTGCAGTCTAGCACAAATACAAGTTTTAAAAGTTCCTATGTGGAACAATAGGCATTTAGAAGCTGTTTGTTGTAACCTTATTAAAGTACTGTATAGAAGATTCAATGTTAAGACTCCATAGAAGCAGCTAAGCAATCCTTGGGTTGTTCGTAACTAGCTCTGAAAGCATCTATGGACCTTTACCTAACTTCAACCTCAAAGCCCAATTGTTCAGGTGATGCATAATCATCAGCTAGAACATATTATAATTATAGGCTACATTATAGTGATGTCACTTTCACAACTTTTGTTCAAAAACAAGCCTCAGCTGCATTGTTTTTCCATCGCCAGTCCCCTGGGTTACCACTGGTAATCCTGTGTAAACAGAAAATTACCACCTTATTTACCGATTCAAGTGCTTGGTAGTTGGTAGTATGTGACTATATTACTTTTCAAGAGTTGCCGGTTGTACTTTTTAGAAAATTAGTTTGAAGGCAGACGTAAAAGCTTTCAATATTCCCCAGAATCAACTCTTATCTACGTTGGCGTCATAGATTCTAAATGGCATTCAATGGAAAGTTTGAATTGGAGAGTCAGGAAAACTTCGAGCTGCTCATGAAAGCTCTGGGTAAGTTTGACCTACACCTGCTATTCTTTTGCTTTTTTATGACTTTAAGCTCAGTGTCAATAAATTGATACAAAGGCATTACCTACTTAAAATCAATCCCAGCTAGGGTAAAGCCGTGCGGTTGAACAACAGTTCACTCACCTCAGTAAAACATCTGTGCCACATTTTATCTTGGTGCGACTTTCATTAAAATAGCTCAGAAACCAAACCATTACTTTACAAGTACATTTTCCAATTGGCATAATGATCCAGGTTACTCAGTCGATGTGTAAATGTTAATTCATAGAATAATATAATTAAATGAAGATAACCAGAAGCTGAAATGTATGTTCTGAGGAAGAGTCACTGGAACTGAAACATCAACCCTGATTCCTGTTTACAGATGCTTCTCCAGCAATTTCTGTTTTTGTTGCTGAAGTGTGTGTGCTATTCTTAAACTGTGTAGTTTGGGTTTTGAGCAAAAGGTCACCTATCAAAAAACAAAATGAAAGGGAATTTGAATATGCTACTTCATTTTCTTCAAGATTCTGTAAGATTTCTCACCAAATGATCTATCAAAGGCTTAAGTATGAATTATACCCCAATGAGTTTTTTCTGCCTTCCCATTTTATATTACGGTCCTTGGATTGTGATTAAAAGGACCAAAAACAGGGACGTCTGATCAGAACCCTGATTTTTCAGTTCAATTCTTCAATCCCTTCTTACAGTTTGTTGTTAAATCCTCTCCAATGACATTTACTTACTTTCTTTGTCTTTGACTGCTTGAACGTTCAGGTAAATAACCATCCAACCATTCTGTGTGCCAATCTGACTTAATGCTAGATGCGTCTGTCAGTTTATGATAGCAATGTAACACATTACTATTTATTTTTCATATTTCAATTTTTTATGTATTTTCCATAAAAATGAAGAACTTTTAATTCTTGGTTACAAGTTTGTTTTCCCAAATTAGTGGTCACAGATATTTCTTTTTGTTTCTCAATAGTTTGCAAATAGTGTATCCCTCTTATAGTATGCCATTGTTAAATCATAAGAATACTTAACCACCGTTAAAAAATGTCACTTTTACCAATGGTATAGCATGTTTCAGTGCAAAGACAGTGCAGCATAAAAATGATCAGATCCAAATAAATTACTTCAGTGTCAAGGACCTGCTTACAAGTAATGTTATTAAGAACAAACCCAGAAGAGAAGTTTTCTGACAAGTGGGGAAGTTTGAGGAAGATGTCAATGCCATGCAGTTGCTAACAGCATATCTGGAGTAACACTACCTTTGGGTCATGTTCATCGGGGTGTTAGGGAGGTGGGGGCCGGGTAAATTGGAAAAGTTGGCTTGTGGGAGATGGAACGCAAACAACATATATTTACATATGATTAACTTTCAAAGAATGATAGAACTTTGTGTTGTTGTTGACAAATCAAAGAATGTTAGTGCACCTCCCCAACTTTCTGCCTTTCCTCAGACACAAACAGACTGTTTTCCTCCTGGCTATAGAATCGTGAAAGATCCTTATAATGGAAATGAATTAAATGATTAGAATTATAGGGATGAAATAGAGCCTGAGCTTGGTCTTAGGTCAACAGTGTGTGTTTGTATGTTGTAATATGCACATATGCAATATAGTGTAGGAATTAAATTTGATCCGATCACAAACACAGTTTTGTACCTTATCCGAAATGTGTCAGTTTAGTGATGTATAGAACTGAAGCAAAAAGAGTTTCAATTTCCATTAAACATCTTATTGTAAACTTTAACAGGGGAGTGTGTGCATGCCCACCATTTTTACAAGAGCTTCTTATTCTCCCTTTCATTCTTCTTGGATAATACACAGGGACTGTCAATATCAGGGAACCATTAGGTGTGACAACTGTGGCCAAAACACACTGACTCAAATTTCAAACCTATTTAAATGTTTGCAGCTGTGTTTGTTTTTAATAAGTGACCCACATTAATCTATTTGGCACTTGTAAAACAAATTGGTAGTTTCACATCACCAGGCACATGATCTATAATCATTTCAATACAATACACAGTGTCTGTATGCTGCCAGGATTCAAGACATCTTTCCTGGGCTGAAGAGGAACTTGGAATGGGAGGGGAAGGATCCAGTTGGTGCAGTCCAGCCAGGTACTATCAACACAGATGGGACTAGGAAAGATGTTCTGCTGAGAGATTACAAACGTACTAGCGCTAAGCAAAAGGCCGAACTAAAAAAGTAATAATCTCTGTACTACTAGCTGAGCCACATGCACATTGGTGCACATTTGTATTTTGACTGGATAAGTTAGATTGACAAGGGTAACATGGAAGATGGATTTCCAAAGTTTATTTATTGCAGTATGTTGCAGAATCTCCCCAGGAAGAGGCATAAAATTGAATACTATGTAATGGGGTAACATTAATAAGAGATCTCATGGTTAAGAATACTCTAGCAATCACAACATGGTAGTATTTCAAATTCAGTTTGAGGGAGAACAACTTGGGTCTTAAACCTATAGAAAGACAATTGCAGATATATGAAGAAAGAGTTGTCTAACGAGCGCTGGGAAAATGGATTATGGGGAATGCTTGTGGAAGACCAGTGACAGACATTTAAGCAGATATTTCATAATGTTTGGCAAAAGAAAAATTTCTCTGGTTAAAAAGGACTCAATGGGGAATGATCAACCACCTGCGGTTAACACATGTGGACAAGAAGAATATTCTGAAAATGTGTTGCTGGAAAAGCGCAGCAGGTCAGGCAGCATCCAAGGAATAGGAGAATCGACGTTTTAGGCATAAGCTCTTCGGGCTTATGCCCGAAACGTCGATTCTCCTGTTCCTTTGATGCTGCCTGACCTGCTCCGCTTTTCCAGCAACACATTTTCAGCTCTGATCTCCAGCATCTGCAGACCTCACTTTCTCCAAGAAGAATATTCTGTCAGGAACTAAGGCATAAAAAGCAGAGAAAACTAGTTGCAGGCCACAGGGTTGGGGTTTTATTAAGCAATCAGCAGCAGGTGACTGAAAAGCTAAGAGAGAAAGAAATTTGAATGATCATGAAAGTAAATTGACAAACAAAACATAAAACAACAGCAAGAGCTTGTATGGGTGCATTAAATGTGAGTAGCTAAAGCATAGAAGATGCAGTTGAGGAATTAGTAATAGGAAGCAGAAAATGATAAGTAATCTAATATTTTGCATTTGTCTTCATGGAGGAGGATCATTTAGTAATAATACACCCCAATGTTGACAGATAAGCAAGGTGCTAATTAGAGGAAAGATCTTGCCACAGTCTTTACTATGAAGGTCAAAGTATTTGACAAACTAATTGGACCAAGGGCAGACATATTGCCAGGACCTAAAGGCCTGAATCCAGGCATTTAAAGGAAGTAATTGCAGAGGTATTGGTAGTGTTGGTCAAGATATGCCAGAATTCATTGGATTTTGTGAACATTCCTGCAGATTGGAACTGCATTCAAGAAGGGATGGAGGCAGAAAGCAAAAAAACTATAGACATTTAGCCTGTCATATGCCAGGGAAAATGCTAGAGTCCATTATAAAGAAACAAATAGCAGAAGGGATGGAGACAGAAAGCAAAAAAACTATAGGCATTGAGCCTGTCATATGCCATTGGGAAAATGCTAGAGTCCATTATAAAGAAACAAATAGCAGAACGTTGAGAAAAACTTAACACGATCAAACAGAGTTAAACTGGTTTGTGAAAGAAAATCATTTTGACAAATTTGCTTGAGTTCTTTGAGAATATTGCAACCAGAATTGATAAAGGGGAACTGATAGATTATAGTATATTTAAATTTTCAAAAGGCATTCAATAAGGTTCCACATAAAAAGGTTATTGCTCAAAGTATTGATGGTAATGTATTAGCATGGATTGAGAATTGGTTAACAAACAGAAGACTGAGTCAGGATTAATGGATTTTTTTCAGGTTGGAATGGTGTAACTAGTGGGATGCCACAAAGGCCTTAATTATTTACTAACTATATTATTGAATGGGAGGAGGGACAGAATGTAATCCATTGAAATTTATTGGTAAAATAGGTGGGAGGGTATGTTGTGATCAGGACATAAAGAATCTACAAGGGGAAATAAATGGGTTGAGCGAGTGTACAAGAATTTGGCAGATGGAGTTTAACAGCAGAATGTGAAGTCATAAACTTTGGTGGGAAGAATCACAAACCAGACTATTATTTAAATAAAGAAATACTCCAATAAATTGCGATGCAGAGGGGCCTGTGTGTTCTTGTACATGAAGTACAAATGTTGGTATCCAGGTGTAGCAACTAATTAAGAAACAAATGGAATTTTGGTCTTTATTGCAATGAGTATGGAGTTCAACATTAGAGAAGTGCTGTTTCAACTCTAGGCTGCCCTGGAGTATTGTGTTCAGTTTTTGACTCCATAGTTATGATAGGATTTTATGGCATTGGAGACAGTTCAAATGGATTTGTTAGGCCAATTCCTGAGATGAAGGAGTTGACATATCAAGTTAAACAGGTTAGGCCTTTGTTCATCAAGATTTAGATGAATGAGAGGTGATTTTTTTCAAAAGTTCATATGCTTTATATACAATAGTCTGAGGGAGGTTGACAGTGGAAGGATGTTTCCACTTCTGGGGGAATCTTGAACCAGGGGTCATGGTTTAGGATAATGGAACATACATTTAAAATTGAGACAGATAGGAATTCTCCCAGAGGGTTGTGCATGTTTGGAATTCTTTAGACAGAGAGTTGTGGAGGCCAAATCTCTGAAAGCATTTAACGAGAAGATAGATGTTTGAAATATCAGGGAATTGACAACTATGCTGAGCTGTCAAGAAAGAATAGTTTAGGCTTGGGGCAGATCACCCATGATCATGTTGAACAGACTTAAGGGGCTGAACGGCCTACTTCTACTCCTATTTCTTATGTTCAGCTGTGCTGGAGCATTGTCGAGTGAGACTGTGCCTCCATGTTTTCAAATGTATATCTCCTGTGATTTAACAAAAAAATAGAAAATTATCCGATGGTAATGGTAAATCATAGAGCTAAATATTCATATTTGTTTCATGTTGCAAATTCTGTTTAGACCTTTACCTGAGTACAATAATTAGGAGATCTGAAAAGGCTTTCCTTTTACCTCGGATAAAAACTGATTTTTTTTGTGCATTTGTTTTTATTTGCTAGGACTCTCAGATAATATAATTCAGAAATATAAAGACCTCAGCAATGTTATTGAACTTACACAAAATGGGAATTCATTTCAAGCTACTTACAATTATGGCAGCAAAGCAATTACCAATGATTTCACCATTGGACAAGAAAGTGAGTTTTTGTCATTCACAGGGCACAGAGTCAAGGTAAGATTGCTCAGTTTTTGTAGAAGTGTAAGAATTTTTAAAATGAGCTTTTAGTGTTCCCCTTTCAATGAACCAGGTGCAAATTTCCATGTGAGACTCTCAAAAAGGTCCAAAACCACTGACAACATTTCTAAAAATGCATGTTGACTTTGTTTCCACTAACCTC
The DNA here is from genome assembly GCF_037043375.1 of Chiloscyllium plagiosum. Taxonomy (NCBI): domain Eukaryota; kingdom Metazoa; phylum Chordata; class Chondrichthyes; order Orectolobiformes; family Hemiscylliidae; genus Chiloscyllium; species Chiloscyllium plagiosum. Next base: position 40,215,047 of record NW_028270163.1, read on the forward strand.
TTTAATAATTGAGTGAAATGTGGTGTAACGTTATTTCACACTGTTCAGCTGAATTTCATGAATGATAGTCCAATGATCCAAACAAATCTGGAGCAAGAATTCTGAATTGCATTTGATCATCCACTTCTGAAACTATGAATTTCACTTGTTATTGAGTAAGCATTTCTATTTATTTTTGTGTGATCTCTCTCTATCATACACAGCAGTCCTTTGGTATATAACTTCTCCTCTGCAATTTTTGGTACAATTAGAAGACCTGAAAATGTATTATGAAATTCATTCAATTTTATTTGAAAAGCTTCTGCTTAAAATTTACATTAAATATAAGTAAAGGAACCATAACCTTTTTGAGGATGATGCTACTTTGTAATTTGACAAACTTTCACAATGATCCACAATGTTTAAAATTAGTGAGGAAAAATTTGGGGTTATGTGCCATTTTCATGATTTATGAACAGCACAGCTAATGATGTGTAACCCCTGATTTATTGTAGGAAGTGCAGGAGCCAATTTACACACAGTACATTTCCACAAACATCAATGTAGTAATGACCAGATAATTGTTTTTAAGCGATGTTGGTTAAGAGAGAAATGTTGGCCAAGACCCTGGGAAAAACTTTCTTGATAATCCTCAAAATAGGATAAATTAGATTGATTTACAGGATGCAACTGGGTGTTGGGTTTGGTTAAATTCTCATCAGAAAGATGACATCTGCAGCAGTGACAGGGATTAGCTTAAAGCAGAGATTATGATCATAATGTATATAATATCAATAAATACTGTTTGATGAAATACACTTATGGTCTGGCATGAGCTTATCCGAACAGACAAACCAATGATAAACAGTCTCAAAGGTTTTGAGAAGATTTATAGCTCAGGTTGAGGTTCTGGATATAGGTTTGCTTGTTGAACTGGAAGGTTCATTTCCAGATGTTTCGTCACCTTACTAGGTAACATCTTCATTGGGCCTCTGGGTGAAGCACTGCTGATGATCTCTGCTTTCTATTTATATGTTTGTGTTTCTTTAGGTTGGTGATGTCATTTCTGGTGGTGATGTCATTTCCGGCGGTGATGTCAGGGGGTGGTAGATGGGGTCTAACTCGATGTGTTTGTTGATAGAGTTCCGGTTGGAATTCCATGCTTCTAGGAATTCTCGTGCGTGTCTCTGTTTGGCTTGTCCAAGGGTGGATGTGTTGTCCCAGTCGAAGTGGTGTCCTTCCTTATCTGTATGTAGGGATACTAGTGAGGAGAGGGTCATGTCGTTTTGTGGCTAGTTGATGTTCATTTATCCTGGTGGCTACTTTTCTGCCTGTTTGTCCAATGTACTATTTGTTACAGTTTTTGCACAGTATTTTGTAAATGACATTAGTTTTGCTTGTTGTCTCGAAGCTTTTCACAGCTGATAAAGCACTTATTAAAGTCGCTGTTGTCATGTAGCTCTCCCAATGTGCTGCACTGGCAGATTTTGAGAGGGAGTACTGTACCACTGTGAGCCAGTAGCGCGATTTTGAAGTGACAGACATTGACTGAACACAAGTTGCCTGATGGAGACCCAGCTTCTTGGGTGGAAGTTCTCTGCAGTGGGTACCTTACAAAGCTAACTCACTCGGGCATCAGTAGACAGTGGCACTGGACCCAGGTTTAAAGATGTGCACATTAGATAGATTGGCCATAAGTTGTCCATAGTGCTCAGGGATGTGTAGTTTAGGGGCATTAGTCGTGGGAAATGCGGGGTTAAAGGGATAGGGTAGGGGAATGGGTCTGAGTGGGATGAGAGGGTCAGTGTGAACTTGTTGGTCTGAATGGCCTGTTTCCACACTGCATGGATTTGATTCTAAGTTCTCTTGAGCCACACAAGGACACTGCCCTCTGCAGCCAGCTCCATCCAGTCTGTCTTTGTCAGTCAGGATGGCCTCAACTGGGACTTGGATTCATGCCACACTACAGGTGACTCCACTGCACTACACACTAAAACACACACAACCATGCACACGCAAAGACACAGACAAGCACAGACACACACACCCTCTCTCAGACACAAGCTCTCTCTAATATGCATACACATACACCTCCCACACACACCCACGCGTGCACCCTCTCACAAGCTTATACCCCATCACACCCACAGACATACTTCACCAAGCTTACACACACGCTCTCACACCTGCACGCACACACTCACATACATACACTCACTCTTCTCTCCTGCACGCACACACATGCAAATTCATGGGGTGAATATGTATTTGCAGAATTATATTTTAGTTTGCTCAAAAAATGCATAACCTACAGTCAGTCCATGTAAGATTCTGTAAATCCCACTTTAGAAATAGAACCAGTCTGACTCAGGACTGGGACTCAGACAAACTTTAACCTCACATCTTTAATGCATTGACTGAGCTGCGATGACATATTTTGTTAGAAAACCTGAAGTTATCTTGAGAATGCTGACTTACATATTAACGAACTAAAACTAGCAAAACCATTCTAACAGATGAAAAAGTTAATCTAAGTTTGTTTAATATATTTCAGCCACATGACACTGTAACTCTTCGTGCTAAATTCTGTGTCTTGTGGTCCTGCTCCACATCTACCTGATGAAGGAGCAGCGCTCCAAAAGCTAGTGCTTCCAAATAAACCTGTTGGACTATAACATGGTGTTGTGTGATTTTTACCATTGTTAATCAGGGTGGACTCTGCTGCCATCTGTAGGGAAAGGAGCTTGTTATGGAAAGCCTGGAGGAAAACATTGTTAAAGCAGAGTGCTGCTTTTTGCCTGGTGTCTGACATCTCCAGTGACAGATCAGGGGATGAGCAGAAATTGAGTGATGGGGCAGGCGTTGCAAAAAGTGAAGTGCCCTTTAAATTTGGTGTCTGTATGTTGAGCTCTGGAAGATCCCATCAGGCTCTAGAGCTTCCTGCATATAATTTAATGTTATACCTATGCGTTGAAAGTGAAATGAGCTGAGAAGAACATAATCACATGGAAAAAAACCTGACTCACGTAAGAGAGGAAGACTCTCCTGTTTTTTATGCATATTTCCACACTTAAGGTGGAAATACTTTTGTGAGACAATGTGTGTGTTTAAATGTGATGTGATCAACTGATTACAATCAAGGAGCATCAAATGTGATGTTATTAATCACACAACACCAAGTTATAGTCCAACAGATTTATTTGGAATCACTAGCTTTTTAAGTGCTCCTTCTTCATCAGGTCTTCAAAGACAGCGCTTTGAAAACTAGTGATTCCAAATAAACCTGTTGGACTATAACCTGATGTTGTGTGATTTTTAACTTTGTCCACCCCAGTCCAACACTGGCGCCTCCAAATCATAAATATAATGTGACAGCCTCAAACTGCATCCTCTATAGTACTAAAGTGCCCCTTTCTGAAAGGAAAATTATACTTGTAGATTCTCTGATTTACCATACAAATATTTGAAAAATAACTTTACCAGAGAATGAGGCTTTTGACCATATTTACCATAAGGATTTATTCAAATAATTTAACAGGCAATTCTTTGTCAGATGTAGGGAGGAGGTATTTACTGTCTTGAAAATCATTAAGATGGATAAGTTCCCAGGGCCTAATAGGATCTAACCCAGGATCTGAGAGAAGCAAGAGAGGAGATCCCTGGGGCCTTGACAGAGATCTTTGTATCCTCTTTAACCGCAGATGAGTTCCCAGAAGACTGGAGAATAGCCAAAGTTGTTTCTTTGAAAGTGGAGTCACAGGTAGATAGGATAGTGAAGAAGGCGTTTGGTATGCTTTCTTTTATTGATCAGAGTATTGAGCACAGGAATTGGGAGGTCATGTTGCGACTGTACAGGACATTGGTTAGGCCATTGTTTGAATATTGTGTGCAATTCTGGTCTCCTTCCTATCGGAAAAATATTGTGAAACTTGAAAGGGTTCAGAAAATATTTACAGGGATGTTGCCAGGATTGGAGAATTTGAGCTATAGGGAGAGGCTGTACCGGCGAGAGCTGTTTTTCCTGGAGCATTGGAGGTTTAGGGGTGACTTTATAGAGGTTTATAAAATCATGAGGGGCATGGATAGGGTAAATAGACAAAGTCTTCTCCCTGGGGTGAGGGAGTCCAGAACTAGAGGGCATAGGTTTAAGGTGAGAGGGGAAAGATATAAAAGGGACCTAAGAGACAATGTTTTCACACAGAGGGTGGTATGTGTATGGAATGAGCTGCCAGAGGAAGTGGTGGAGGCTGGTACAATTGTAACATTTAAAAGGCATTTGGATGGGTATATGAATAGGAAGGGTTTGGAGGGATATGGGCCAGGTGCTAGCAGCTGGGACTAGATTGGGTTGGGATATCTGGTCGGCATGGACGGGTTGGACCGAAGGGTCTGTTTCCATGCTGTACATCTCTATGACTCTATGATTCTAAGCGCGACAGGGATAATCCAGGAAATTATAGGCTGGTGAACTTGACACAAGTACCAGGGAAATTATTGAACGGGAGTTTAGGGACAGGCTTTACTGCATTTGGTAAAAAAAATTGGACTTTTAACAGATAATCAGCATGGCTTGTGCGGTGAAGGTCTTGTCTCTCAAGCATTTTTGAGGGAGTGACGAGGATGATTGATGAGGATAGGGCAGCTGATGTCATCTAAATGGATTTTACTAAAGCATTTGACAAGGTCCCTCGTGATAGGCTGGTCCAGTAGATTAATTCACATGGGATCCATGGTAAGTTGGTAAATTGAATACAAAATTGATTTGGTCATAGAAGACAGAGGGTAGATGTGCAATGCTGTTTTTCTAACTGGAGATCTGTGTTCCACAAGGATCAGTGTTGGGACATCTGTTGTTTGCAGTATATATAAATGAAAATATAGCTGGTCTGGTTAGAGACAACATGAAAATTGGTGGAGTTGTGGACATTGAGAATGAGTATCAAAGGATGCAGCAGGATATAAATCAGTTGGTAAGCTGAGTGAGAACTGGCAGATGGAATCTAATCCAGATAAGTGTGAAGTGATACATTTTGAAAGGTTAAATGCAAGAGGAAAGTATACAGTTAATAGCAGGACCCTTAGGAACATTGATATACAGAGGGGTCTTGGGATGCAAGGCCATAAGTGAAAATGGCAAGATGGGTGGATAAGATGGTAAAGAAGGCTTACAATATGTTTGACTTAATTGATTGGGCATTAATTATAAAGGTTGGCAAGTTACGTTTAGTTTGGCCACATTTGAAGTATTAAGTGGAGTTCTGGTCACCACACTATAGGAAGGCTGTGGAGACTTTACAGAGGCTGGAGAAGAGGTTTACCAGGATGTTGCCTTGATTGGAATAAATTAGCTTTAACAAGAAGTTGGACAAACTTGGATTGTTTTTGTGAGTGTCAGAGGCTAGGGAGCGACCTGATAGAAGAATGTAAAGTTGAAGGATATAGATAGGGTGGATAATTGGAGTCTTTCTGCCAAGGTGGAAATTTCAACCACTAAGGGCCATTGATTTAAGGTGAGAGGGAGAAAGTTTAAAGGAGATGTGCTAGGCACATGTTTTACACAGAGGGTGGTAGGTTCCTGGAAGATGCTGCCGGGGAGATACATTAATAAAATTTAAGAGGCATTGAGACAAGCGCGTGAACAAGCAGGAAATAGAGAGATACAGACCATGTGCAGGCTGATGGGATTAGTTTAGAATTACATCATGGTCAACACAGACATGGTGGGCGAAAGGACCTTTTCCTGTGCTGTACTGTTCTATGTTCTAATGTACTGAAACTGACCATAAATCTGAAGGAAATATTGAAATTGAATGTAGCGAACACTGTGTGTTACATTTTCCAAACATCCACGCACACTTATAGACCAGAAAATATCTCCATCCCCCACACTCCCAATGTATTGACCAGTGGTCATATCAGCCTATGTTCCTCAATAGACATATCCAGACAGCCTCTCGTTGAGTAGACAGCATTAAATATAGTTAGATCTGAAAGGCAGAATAGCAACATGACTCATCTTGCTGAATTAAAATCCCTAATGGATAGACATTATAAAAGACAAAATTTTTTTCATCTCCTCTCATTTCACTTTTTCGTATCCTCAGCTACTGAGCAGAGTCTGTAACCTGACCCCCTTCACTGTCCAGATATTTTAAAAATCTTTGCTAGAGCAACAGATTGTCACGTCACTGGTTGTGAAATGAAGCATTTTCCTTTTTAAAAAAAAAATCAACATTGTTGTAGGGGCTGCATATTCAGAAAAGTCTCAGAATGCTACAACATACTGGAAAATTACCAGGTCTGGAAAACATTTTAGTCTTTAATCTGAAATCTTCGGAATCAGTCTTAGACCAGAGCAAATGCTGTGCACCTATGATTCAGGCATCAAACCAAGTCGAGCTGCATCCTAAATGCAAAGGTTAACATGTGCCATCAAGTTTGAGTTTAAAAGTATACTCAGCAGCATCAGGCAATACTGCCCTCATGGGGAGGAACATAGGAACAGCAGAAGTTCACTCAGCCTCTTGAGATTGTTTTGAACTCTTTGAGATCATGGCTGATCTATCATCCTTGACCTTCCAATTCAACCTCTGCATAATATTCCTTAGCCACCCTTGGTTAACAATAATCTATCAATCTCTGCGTTAAAATTAATTATTGACCTGCCATCAATTTCTGTTTGTGAAAGAGAGTTCTATATGTTGGCTGCTCTTGGCATGCACAAAGGTTTCTTAACTGCTGAGACCTGGATCTGATTTTTAAGCTGTAGCTCCTAGCCTTAGACTTGCCAACTAATTGCAATAATTACTCCAAGAGTTCCCTTGGTTACCTTGAAAAGCTTGATCAAATCATGCCTTAACCTCCTAGCTTCCAAAAAAAAACTAGTTTCTCTGCACATGATTTAAGTTTTGGTGTTCAGGTATCATTTTGGTAAATCTCCTCCCAAAACTGATACATCCTTCTGATTGTGTTGTGCCTGGAATTGCACAGAGCAGAGTGCTCCAGTGGAACCATGACATTGTATAACTGTAGCACAACTTCAACCTTCTAGTAGTCTGATCCTCTCAATTTAAAAGCTACTCTTCCATTAATATTTTGGATTATTTTGTGTATTTATCTATATACATACTGATATATGTACATTGACTTTGAAGGCTGTTTGGACCCCTGTTGTTTAGCTTTTCACCATTTAGATCATACCCTGTTCTATCCTTTTTAGATCCAAAGTGCATCAACTCACATTTGCCTGCACAGAAATCCATCTGCCTGAGTTTGCCAGAGGATTATCAGCACTAGTGATTAGTTTAGTAATTCCTTGTAGACGATTGACAACTTCGAACACTTTTTTAAAAACCTAATCTTTTGAAGAAACCAGATATTATCCTGCTGTTTGTTTTTAGGCTTTGGCAAAACTGGAAGGTGAGAATAAGCTTGTTATCACTATGGATGGACTGACTGCAACCATGGACTTGAGTGGAGACAAAATAATTGAAGTAAGTTACTGTTGTTATTGGCACTGCCATTGAAGCCGCTTTTTGGGATTGCTCAAAGACTTATCAATGGCACAATTCTATGAGTGCCAGGAAATCTGATGACATTAGCTTTCTGGAAACCTCTTTCAAAATCACAGACTCAAATATTCAGTTCTTAAGTTTAATTTAGTTATTTCCTATATTGATGTTTTAAGTGAGTACTTGTGCATATAATCAATCCATGTGTCTTAAAAACCAAAATAGAATAAAATACCAGTTGAGCTCACTCAGCGATTTTAGACTAAATAGGAGATGCTGTTATTCTAGTTACTGAACCAGAACACAAATTATATAAAGGCTACTCAAATCAGCAAAACATCACGATGAATGGCTCAAGTTAGTTCAAATAAGGCAATACATTAGTGTAGGATCCAAGGTTGTAAACCTTGATGTTAGCATGTTTGAATTCCCTAACTGGCTAAGCTACAATATACTTACTTCTAAATTAAAGGTTACAGAAATATGAGCAGCCTATTAAAAGGATATCTGTACACAAACTGATGCCTAATTAGTGAAAGAGCTTCTGCCTTCACTTTAGTTGATGTATAAATATTAGAGAAGATGCCATATGTAGGGAAGTTCTTCCGATTTAATGGGGCAGTTGTAATCTGTCTTGTCTCTTTGAAAACTGACAAGATCCAGTTCAATACTGGTCTTGTACCCTTTCTCGTTTTGTTGGCCATGAAAGAGCAACTACATGCTGTTGTTCTGCAATATCTATTCCAAAGCTATATACACAAAACTGTCTTGAATTGGGTTGAGTCTTCATGCCTCCAGTGCAGGGAAAGTAAAACAATAGGAGTAGATTGTTTAGTAAGCCAGAAGCTCCAGTTAATCCCATCATCACAGTTAATGAAACTTAAATTCACCTAATAAAAATCAGGAATTACAATTAAATTATCATCAAATGTCATAAAAACCATCTGGTTCACTATTGTCTCTTAAGGAAAGAAATCTGACATCCTTACCTGTTTGGTCCCCATGTAACTCTATGTCCACAGTAATCTGGTTGATTGTTAACTTTCTTCCAAAATGTTTAAGCAAGCCAATCAGTTCAAGGATAATTAAGCATGGACAAAAATTGCTGGTCTTGCCAGCAATGGAAGTATGTACTGCAGATTCTGGTGCTTAGAGTCAAGATTAGAGTGGTGCTGGAAAAGCACAACAGATCAGGCAGCGTCCGAGGAGCAGGATAATCGATATTTTGGGCAAAAGCCCTAATGAAAGGCCTTTGTCCGAAACGTTGATTTTCCTGCTCCTTGGATGCTGCCTGACCTGCTGTGCTTTTCCACTCTAATCTTGATGCATCACTCTGTCTGGTATTAGCTGGAGAGATGAAAAGAAAGTTTGATTTTAACTTTGTCAGTCTAGGAAAGCTGGAAGTGGAGTCACCGTCACCAGAAACCCTAACCACCTTACCATACATCAAAGAAGTTTCAGAAATGACAGCCAGACTACTGAGACCCCTCGGAATCCTAGTAGCACACAAACCCACCAACATTCTCAAACAAAAACTAACAAACTTAAAAGATCCAGTACAACCCATGGACAAAACCAACGTCATCTACAAAATTCCATGCAAGGACTGCCACAAACACTATGTAGGACAAACAGGAAGAAAGTTAGCCACCAGGATACACGAACACCAGCTAGCCACAAAAAGACACGACCCTCTCTCCCTCGTAGCCCTACACACAGATGAAAATAACCACCAATTCAACTAGGACAACACATCTATCCTGGGACAGGCTAAGCAAAGACATGCCAGAGAATTCCTAGAGGCCTGGCACTCCAACCACAACGCCATAAACAAGCACATAGATTTAGATACCATCTATCAACCCCTCAGAAAATGAACAGGAAATGACATCACCACAAACCCCAGGAACCCCATCCAGGAAAACATATAAATAGAAAGCAGGAGACAACAGCTTTGCTTCACTTGGAGGTCGCCACTGATGATGTTACCTAGCCAGGTAATGAAACGTCGGGATGTCAAACCTACAGCTCAGCGAGCAAACCTACACCCTAAACCTCAACCTGAGCTACAAACCTTCACAAACCTTGCACCACATTATCTCTTCCCTCCCCCCACCACATACTCCAGAGGTTAGGGTGTCCTTGGAACGTTATTTCCAATCCAGTGTTTGGCCAGACAATTTGATTTTGTAGCGGGCATCAGCTGACAGGCTGCCTGGGGAGAGTTTAGTTTCTGGAAACATCCTTTTAGTCCAATGCTGTCAAGGTCCAGTCCTTAAAACGAACCAACCTCCCATGAATTCTACCTGTCAGCAACCAAAATCCTTTCCAAACAAAAATGGATCGCTGTAGTGCGTCTTTGTTTTTTTTCCCCATTAGTTCCAGCTCACTACTACCTTCTCAAGGGAAACTAGAGACAGGAATAAATACTGCTCAGCCAGTGATGCCCACACCCCACAAAAATGAATGCATTTTTAAAATATTTAAATTTTATATATCATTTACATTTCGATCCTGAAACTACTCCATTCTACCTTTTCACTCTCTTTTACCACATTCCTTGAAATAATCAGCTCCACTAAAACCTTTTTCCGCCAATTTTAAAATCCCTTTACATCCCTCAATGTCGAATCTTCAGCTCATCTTGCATTCTCTAGGAGGTTTTGCTAGATTAACTATGCTGTATAAATACAAGCTGTTGCTATTTCCCATAACTCTTAGTCTTCAATATTACTCACATTTATAACAGTTTTAATATTGCTTCAGAGGAACTATTAAATATTACAGGATTTATAATTTTAACCAGGTAGTGTATAGTGTAAATGGGCTCATGCAATGTCATGACTTATCGCGTGTCTTCTGAGATTCTTTAATCGTAATAAAATGCTCCCTTTCAATTTGTCCTCACGAACTGAATTAACAGCAAAGTCAAAATGCTACCTAATGAAAGGCATATACTTTTCTTTATTTAAAAGTTTTATTTTAAGCATTTCTGTACAAATCCTTTTTGCATTAACCTCACAATAACTTTACATATTGCAGAAGGTGAAATAATGTCAATGAAAATAACATGGATGGAAATTGGCCAAAGGGCATTGACTATGCAATGTGATTATGAAGCCTCAATAACTTCTACATATCAATAGAAACAAGTCACTGGATTCTTTTATTCTTAGATATTACAGAACCTCACTGTTTGGTTTGAAACTGTTCTCATTTTCTCTCGCATTCATTTTTATAGTTCAATAAGTAAACCTGCTGAAGAGCATACACTGAAATACTCATCTAGTTTTTCCTCTTTTTGGATGTTGCAAACTAATGACAAAGCCAGCTGATTGTCTTTTTCCCTTGATTAGCCTAAATTAGGATACTTTCTTAAGGTGAATATAAGACTTGCATTTGAAAAGATTCACTTCTGTTCTTTGTCTCATTTCTTTTAGACTATGAGCAATGGAGAAATTACTGCAAAGAAAATTTGGAAAAGAATTTAAAGTATACAAAATGGACTTGAACACAATGAAGCCTGTACCGCACTGTGTCAATTTGTATAACTGAAATGGAAGCAATGTAATTGGATTAATAGCTGTGAATGAATTATTATTTACATTTTCTTTATAGTAGTAATATTTTTTCATTGTCTATCTAGATGAAGTTTGGAATAAATATTTACAGTTAAAGGATGAAAATCCCTTGTCTCTTGGTTGTGATTAAATTGTAGGGATTCTGGGATAAAACATTGGCATTTGAAACAATTGTAACATTTGCTTAGAAAGATGGACATCAGGTTTATGGAAAAGGTTTATTTTGTGTAAACTGAATGTTGTAAAGGGGTGGTGTTTGTGTAATGCATTTAACCAGAATCTGCCTTTACACATTCTAGTTTCACTTGATTGAAATAGTCAAGGGCATTTTCTTGCTAAACTGTTCTTGTTTACTTATGAAAGTAGCTTATTTGATTTTTCTACATATAAATAATACAGTTTTATTACAACACTAAAGTAGATCAGGTAAGCCATGAATGACAAATCATTAATTAATTATACGTTTCATTACAGATCGAATTTTAAAAAACTCAGTTAACCTTTTAATGCAAGGTTTGTGAAGGTTTAATATTAGTCTATGGTCAATCACCTGATTTGAGTTCCTCCTTTACAAATTCAGAGACCTTGTTGCATTTAACACTCACATCAATCCTAGACTAAAAGCATAAAACCCATTCTGCTGTAGCCCAGCTTATTCAGAGTAACTTAGTGAGTTGAGGCAGATTTTAAAGTGATTCTTATAGGATTTAATTCATGTTCAGAAAATAACATAGAAAGCTCACATTCCCTTTCAAAAAAATTATATTGACAAAAGTAAAGCAATATTCATACATAAAGTTACTTAATATTCATAAAATAAATGACTTTGTTTTAATCATGACTACTACCAAAAAAACACTCATCCTCCCGATTTGTTTGTTGTCAATAGTGCTGAGGAACCTGGACAATGGCAAAGCCAACTCTGCCACCTGGAGGCCAGATGCTCATTGAGAAGAAATCTGAATTAAAGTTAACACATTAAATGCTTATTTTAGTAGACATGGATAATAATAAGGTTTTAAAAATCCTATTTATAAAAAAGACAATTTTCAGCAATCAAGTATTGAATTATGCTGGTTTTTTGAAAGTTAAGCCAAATAGCACTTTTCTTCATGAAGTTCTACTTTTAATGTTTTACATTTGACTTTTGGAGCACCAAAACTAATTTGAATTACCAAATGATATGAATCAATTTGAAGCAATATTTGAAAAAGCATAATAAAGTGGAAATCTTTGAAATATCATAACATTTGAATTAACTCATAAATATAAATTGTACATTTTTAGCACTGATTTATGCTCTAGGCTGACAATTCTTTAATGTTGCAGTGTGCAAATAAAAGTAATTATATTTTTCTGTGAGAAATTCAATTGCTATTATAAATTATCTAGTCACACCTTTCCAAATGCCCAAAATAAAAACTAAAATATTCTATTTGCATGAACCTGCAGATGCTGTGCTGAGTGTCAAACTACTCAAGCAAGCAAATAATTAAATCATTAAACCACTGTTGAGCACTGAAGTGACACAAAATCCCTGGTTGATTTCTGGCATGTGTTCGTTTGACAGGTGACTTAAGAGGAGGAGAGGTTGGCTTTGCTTATCTGAGAGGAAGGCAAAGCATAACATGGTGTCATTTAAATTAAAGGATTTTCATATAAATATAGTCATTAAAGAAGTTACAGTTGACCATGAAGAAAGAGTACTTAACTTGGATTTGACTTGTTTATGCAAGTTACCATGATTATTAATTATTCAAAATTAAACAAATAAAGAAGTTAACAACAGACATTATGATTCTGCTATCAATAAGCCGAATAAAATAAGTTGAATAGTTTGAATGGAGCAGCAAGATTGTCACCTTTCACATTGCGTCCCTCAGACAGCATAGTGATCGATGGTATCTTCCATAGCTTTGCAATTGTGCTCATCTCTCCAGCTGAAGATCAGGGAGACAAAATTACAAGGATTTGAAGTGCTGCTGAACAAACTCTGATTTTTGCAAGTATCATCTCCAAAGATATAAAGATACATTTAACTTCAGTCAATGAGAACTGTTCAAGTTGTAATCCGAGATATTTCACTCTTGTGTTGTAACAAATATAAGTGATTGTAAACTGGGGAGTCACAAAGGAAACAGAAATGCTAATACTTCAACCTGCTACAGAAAAAGTCTGTTTGTATTGTTTTATATATTTTCTCAAAGCGGGAGGTGAGCTGCTGATGAGGGAAAGTATATTTAATATGTAGTTTTCTTCTCTTTAGTACTTCGTATTTCAGGTGTTCCTAAGAGGGGCTGATAGTTTAGAATGTGTCTGATAATTAGCTGACATTATCCACAGGTTTAGAATGCAATGAGTTGACAGTAAGATGACCAGCCCCTTTCCTTTCTAGGTCGCTGATCGAAAAGCTTCTTTTCATTCCCCACAGTAGTGCAGAGTGGTTACTGCTGCATACAGCCTCCATTTAAAAAAAACGTTTTATTTTAAAGTGAGACAAAAATAACTTTGATTTGTAACTTCCCTCCAATTCAAGGGACAATCCGTACTACTATAACTCCTTGTTTTTACAAAAACTAGAGGATTTTGTGGGTTGGATTTGAAGATTGCACATTAGAGGCTATGGAACTGTGTCCAAAAACAGTTCATTATGTATGCAAGATTGTGAAACTAATCTGATTGTGTCAATCCTTTTTGGATGGTGTATCTGCAATCATTTAATTGGATCAAATAAATTCACAACCAAGTTGGTACACAGCACACGTGCCAGCTCTTCAACTGAAAATGTCTATTTTAATTCCATCTATATGTATTATTTTTAAACTGTCTGACTCTTCTTAATAACATTATGGTTTCTGCCTTAATGGCTGTTTATGGTAAAGTATTCTGTTCCCTAACACCTCCTCTATGAAAAAACATTCTCCTTCTTCCCCTTTTTAATTTACTTTAGTCCATATCCTTTACCTGCTACCTATTTTCCAGCAAACAAACCAACATTATGTTGTCCTCTTATTGATAAATCAACTTTATTGATAATGTTGGAAACTTTTATTTTAACTTCACTGAAATCCATTTCTGATTTTTTTTTTAACGAAGTATAGTTTTCAGTATCATTCTGATGAAACTTTGCCAAATTATTTTGCATTTGGGTGCTCAATAGTGCACCATATTCCAAATGTAAACTAACTAGACTTGTGTAAATTCAACCTTTCTTTGTTTGTTTATGTGATGTCCATGCTCCCCATACTCTATAATCCCGTACATATCTCTATATCAGTAGATATCCGCTGATACTGTTTTAATACTGTATATTGTTTGAGTGTATATCCAGTATATTATGAGTGGGAGTTATGGCTCTAGTGCTAGGAAGGTGGAATCTGTAATTGTTGGGATGGTATGGATATTCCCAATGATCAGGGTGTCTAGACTAAGTATAATAACCATTTAGGACAATTTAGGAGAATTTCTTCTCCCAAAGAAGTAAGCCTGTGGAAGGCTCTGCCACAGAAAGCAGTTGAGTCCCAAGTATTGAATGTTTTCAAAAGGTTATAAACAGTTCACAAGGCTAATGGGACCAAAGGGAGAAAGTGGGAACAGGGTACTAAGTTGGATGATCAGCCATGATGATATTGAATGGTGGAGCAGGGTCAAAGGGTCAAATGGCCTACTCTGGCTCCTATTTTATGTGTCTCTAGGTACAGTATACACCTGAAGCTTGCTGAAATTGGTGCTCTAATGAGCCATATAACTAGACAGGTAGAGACGGCTTTTAAACAAAACAAAGGTGATGAGAGGTCAAGCTTGAGTAAATGTAAAAAATCAAGGGGTAGGGTCGAAATTGGACAGCAAGTTAATAATAAAGCAAATTAAGTTGAAAATTATGGGATGAGACAAAGAATAAAGCTAACATTACAGACAGTGAACACTAAATTTTACAAAGGTTACACAAGGGAAGCGGTACTGAGTAAAGCAATAGAGCTGTGGGATGGAAAAATCCCAGGGTTTTGATGGACTTCATCCAAGGATCCTAAAAGAAAAGGCTAATGGGAAACTTCAGACCAATTAGCCTGACATCTGTCTTGGGGAAAATGTTAGAATCAATTATTAAAGAAGATGTAGGTGAGCATTGAGAAAAAAAAATCAAGCAATCAGAGCAATTGAGCAAAGTTTTGTGAAAGAAAACAAAAGTACAGTGCTGGAGAAATTCACCATGTTTGGCAGCATCTGTGAAGCAAAGCAAACAGAGTGAATATTTCATGTCTAGTGTCATTTCCTCAGTTCTGATGAAGGGTCACTGGACTCAAAACTGTATTAAGTTTTTTTTTGCCTCTTCACATATAACGCCCAAACTGGTTTGTTTCTCCAGGACTTTCTATTTTTGGTTCAGGTCTACGCACTGTGTGGCAGAAGTTCTGGAGGATGGCATTGAAATGGAGTCAGAATGTAAGGAAAAAGCTCCCTTGGAAAATTGTCTGCAATCTCTCATGCTGATCAAAATTGTGTAATACAAATCCACTGAGGACATAAACATTGCAGGTGGTTCACAGATGCTGCCTGAACTTCTGAGTAATTCCACCAGTTCCTGCTTTTGATTTGCAGTGAGGTGCAGATTACCTCATCTGGGTTAGCCACTCAAGCTTTAATAATATATAGTTCACTAAACAGTGCATGGGGTGCGCACCATCTGGTTCTGAAGATTGGAAATTGTTAACAAATATGTGTTCTGTAAGGTTTTACACTAATAATTCCACCACATAAGTTGGCCAGAGATGGCAAAAAACACCAATGTGCCTTGGCTGTTAGGCAGAGCTGTCCACAGCAGTTCTACAGAATCGCTGCCATCTTGCCGAGTCGCCAGATTGGAAATTATACAATGGAATGAATTTGGCAAAGATTCCCCAGAGTTCAATAACTTATAAAATATTCAAAGTATGTGAAATGAAATCCCAATACATATTGGAGCGTTTGATAACCACTTCAGATACCCTATTTTACATCGTATGGGGCAGGATTACTCCAGGAATTTTTAATTGTCCAGATAGGTAGAGACATAAAAAAACTGAGAAAATCTGTAGACCTTAAAATATGTTCCCTACTGAGGAAAAAGGCAAGTGCCTTTCGAAAAATAGCTAAAAAGAACTATGAAGCAATTGAAATGGTTCTTAATTTATTTTCATGTTTTACATTTACACTTGCTGTATGCCTTCCATGTTAAACTCACCAGAAGTGTTAAAGATGTTATCTTTTACATCGTCATTGTGGCTCTGTCTAAATTGGCCTTTAATACATATAATTGAAGTTTCTTTATAATAGCAACAAGGAAGAGTAACTTTTACTGGATCATGCCGACTACTTGATATTAAAAGTTGTTTCTGAAGATGATGATGTACTGTGCTGTAAAGGGAAGAAAATAGTAGAAGAGCCATCAGTTAAGTCATTCCGTTGGTTTTCAGTTTTCTCCAGAATAGAGGCACGAGGTGCCGATGTTATAATTGAAGATCATGAGTTACAGAGCAACTTTGCAGGACAACTGCATGAAACACAAACAAATACGCAGTTTTTGGAGACAGTGTGCAGTTGAGGCCTTCTTGGTGCTTGTTTTAACTTATCAGCCAAACTGTTTGTTTAGCAAGTTTCAGCTGTTTGTAAAAACCTAATTCCAGGGAACTAGCCAGGAAACATGTATAAAGTTAACAAGGATAAAGTGGTTGAATTCTTAAGTATTGTCATTTCTAGATTACAAATATTGTTTCATTTGTGCCATGAGAAATTACATGAAAGGCGTAGCTAAGCTCCCAGGATTCACCCTCAGTATGACTCCTGTCACACTTAATTGACCTTTTCTACAATGTATATGAATGGACTCCAAATTAATCATTAAGAGACAGAAAAGGGAAATAGAGATGCAAAATATACAAGAGAAGTATCAAAATCAAAGCAATTTTCTAGAACCTTAAGGCAGATTTGACTTGGTGTTAACAATGAGTCAGAAGATTGTGGTCTTAAACCAAACTCTACAGTTTGTGAGAAGATTTGTAGCTCGGGTGCTCGTTGTTGTTGTTCTGTTCGCCGAGTTGGAAATTTGTGTTGCAGATGTTTTGTCCCCTGCCTAGGTGACATCCTCAGTGCTTGGGAGCCTCCTGTGAAGCGCTTCTGTGATCTTTTCTCCGGCATTTATAGTGGTTTGAATCTGCCGCTTCCGGTTGTCAGTTCTGAAGCCCATCCGGTTCTGAAGCCGATCCCACCTACACTATCCCATGTACGTCCATATACTTGTCCAATGACGACTTAAATGCACTTAAACTTGGCGAATCTACTACCATTGCAGGCAAAGCATTCCATACCCTTACTACTCTCTGAGTAAAGAAGCTACCTCTGACATCTATCCTATATCTGTCACCCCTCAATTTAAAGTTGTGTCCCCTCGTGTTTGCCATTCCCATACTTGGAAAAAGGCTCTCCCTGTCCACCCTATCTAACCCTCTGATTATCTTGTATGTCTCTATTAAGTCACCTCTCAACCTCCTCCTCTCTAATGAGAACAGCCTCAAGGTCCTCAGCCTTTCCTCGTAAGACATTCCTTCTATACCAGGCAACATCCTAGTAAATCTCCTCTGCATCCTTCCCAAAGCTTCCACATCCTTCTTATAATGCAGTGACCAGAACTGTACACAATACTCCAAGTGTGGCCGTACCAGAGCTTTGTACAGCTGTAGCATAACCTCCTAGTTCCAGAACTCAATCCCTCTATTAATAAAGGCCAAAACACTGTATGCCTTCTTAACAACCCTGTCAATCTGTGTGGCAACTTTCAGGGATCTGTGTACATGGACACTGAGATCTCTCTGCTCATCTGCACTCCCAAGAATCCTACCATTAGCCCAGTACTTTGCATTCTGATTACTTCGTCCAAAGTGTATCACCTCACACTTGTCCACATTAAACTCCATTTGCCACATCTCGGCCCAGCTCTGCATCCTATCTATGTCTCTCTGCAACCTACTACATCCATCATCACTATCCACAACACCACCGACCTTAGTGTCATCCGCAAATTTACTAACCCACCCTTCTAAGCCCTCATCCAGGTCATTTATAAAAATGCTGAACAGCAGTGAACCCAACACCGACCCTTGCGGTATGCCGCTAGTAACTGGACACCAAGATGAATATGTTCCATCAACTACAACCCTCTGTTTTCTTTCAGCAAGCCAATTACTGATCCAAACTGCTATGTCTCCCACAATCCCATTCCTCCGCAATTTGTATAATAGCCTACAGTGGGGAACCTTATCGAGCGCCTTGCTGAAAGTAATCTAATCTAATCTAATAATTTACTTATTGGATTGTGCTGTAAAATGTTCAAAAATAACCAAGTTGTTAGTGGAATATTACAAATGCTGAAGAGGTAAAATTTGAATTAGGGGGACATTAAATTGTCTCTCTGAATTCTATTTGGATACTCTTTACACAGGCTCTAAAGTCGTATAAGCAAGAACACAAACTAGCTGTAAATAAGCAGAAATTGGCAGTGTTTCTGAGTGAGCCCAAAAATATAGCTTCTATGATGGTAGTGCTCCAAAGCCAGTAAAAATGGTCAAATATTTCCAGTGCCTCTATTTTGAAATAGGAGTTGATGGGAAGGGTGAGGGCAGTAACAAATTAAAAATACTATATATGAATGCACGAAGCATTAGAAATAAGATGAATGAGCTTGAGGCTCTTTTGGAAATTGGCAGATACGATATTGTGGGGATAACTGAGATGTGGCTTCAAGTGGACAGGGCCTGGGAAATGATTATTCAAGGCTACACGTGCTATCGTAAGGACAGTCTGATGGGCAGAGGGGCCATGTTGGTGAGGGATGATATTCAGTCCCTTGCGCGGGGTGACCTAGAATCAGGGGATGTAGAGTCAGTATAGATAGAGCTGAGAAATTCGAAGGAGCTGTCTACAGGCCCCCAAACAGTAGTCTGGATGTCGGATGTAAGTTGAATCAGGAGCTGAAATTGGCCTGTCGCAAAGATGTTACTACAGTTGTTATGGGGGATTTCCACATGCAGGTAGACTGGGAGAATCAGGATGGTATTGGACCTCAAGAAAAAGACTTTGTGGAATGCCTCCGAGATGGATTCTTAGAACAGCTGGTGCTGGAGCCTACCAGGGAGAAGGCAATTCTGGATCTGGTATTGTGCAATGAACCAGAATTGATCAGGGACCTCGAAGTGAAGGAGCCATTGGGAAGTAGTAACCATAATACAATAAGCTTCAATCTGCAATTTGAGAGGGAGAGGGTACAATCGGAAGTGACAATATTTCAGTTGAATAAAGGGAACTATGGAGCTATGAGGGGGGAGCTGGCCAAAGTTCAATGGTGCAGTACCCTAGCAGGGATGACAATGGAGGAACAATGGCAGATATTTCTGTGTATAATGCAGAAGATGCAGGATCAGTTCATTCCAAAAAGGAGGAAAGATCCTAGGAGGAGGCAGGGGTGGCCGTGGCTGACAAGGGAAGTTAAGAAACATATAAAGTCAAAAGAGAAAAAGTATAACATAGCAAAGATAATTGGGAAAACGGAGGACTGGGAAGCTTTTAAAGAACAACAGAGGATTACTAAGAAGGAAATACGCAGAGAAAAAATGAGGTACGAAGGTAAACTGGCCAAAAATATAAAGGAGGATTGTAAAAGCTTTTTTAGGTATGTGAAAGGCAAAAAAATGGTTAAGACTAAAATTGGGCCCTTGAAGACAGAAACAGGGGAATATATTACGGGGAACAAAGAAATGGCAGAAGAATTAAATGGGTACTTCAGATCTGTGTTCACTGGGGAAGACACAAGCAATCTCCCTGAGGTAACAGTGGCCGAAGGACCTGAACTTAAGGGAATTTATATTTGCCAGGAATTGCTGTTGGAGAGGCTGTTAGGTCGGAAGGTTGATAAGTCCCCGGAGCCTGATGGTCTACATCCCAGGGTAATGAAGGAGGTGGTTCGAGAAATCGTGGATTCCAGATTTCAATAGATTTGGGATCAGTTCCTGTGGATTGGAGGGTGGCTAATGTTGTACCACTTTTTAAGAAAGGTGGAAGAGAGAAAGCAGGAAATTTTAGACCAGTTAGTCTGACCTCAGTGGTGGGAAAGATGCTGGAGTCTATTATAAAGGATGAAATTACGACACATCTGGATAGTAGTAACAGGATAGGTCAGAGTCAGCATGGATTTATGAAGGGGAAATCATGCTTGACTAATCTTCTGGAATATTTTGAGGATGCAACTCTGAAGATGGACAAGGGAGATCTAGTAGATGTAGTGTACCTGGACTTTCAGAAAGCTTTTGATAAAGTTACACATAGGAGGTTAGTGAGCTTCGTAGGGTATGTGGAACAATCCATCTTCCGCAACTACACTGGCCCCACCCCCCATCTTTTCCTTCGCTACATTGATGACTGTATCGGCGCTACCTCATGCTCCCACGAGGAGGTTGAACAGTTCATCCACTACACTAACACCTTCCACCCCAACCTCAAATTCACCTGGACAGTCTCGGACTCCTCCCTCCCCTTCCTAGACCTTTCTGTTTCTATCTCAGGCGACCGAATCAACACGGACATCTACTACAAACCAACCGACTCCCACAGCTACCTGGACTACACCTCCTCCCATCCTGCCCCCTGTAAAAACGCCATCCCATTCTCCCAATTCCTTCGTCTCCGCCGCATCTGCTCCCAGGAGGACCAGTTCAAAATACGTACAACACAGATGGCCTCCTTCTTCAAGGACCGCAATTTCCCCCCCGACGTGGTCGACGGTGCCCTCCACCGCATCTCCTCCACTTCCCGCTCCTCCGCCCTTGAGCCCCGCCCCTCCAACCGCCACCAGGACAGAACCCCACTGGTCCTCACCTACCACCCCACCAATCTCCATGTACAGCGCATCATCCGCCGTCACTTCCGCCACCTCCAAACAGACCCCAGCACCAAGGATATATTTCCCTCCCCTCCCCTATCAGCTTTCCGTAGAGACCACTCCCTCCGCGACTCCCTTGTCAGATCCACACCCCCCACCGACCCAACCTCCACTCCCGGCACCTTCCCTTGCAACCGCAGGAGGTGCAACACTTGCGCCCACACCTCCCCCCTCACTTCTCTCCAAGGCCCCAAAGGAAACTTCCATATACGCCACAGATTCACCTGCACCTCCACCCACATCATCTACTGCATCCGCTGCAGCCGGTGTGGCCACCTCTATGTTGGGGAGACAGGCCGCCTACTTGCGGAGCGATTCAGAGAGCACCTCTGGGCCACCCGGACGAACCAACCCAACCAACCTGTAGCACAGCATTTCAACTCCCCCTCCCTCTCCACCGAGGATATGCAGGTCATTGGACTCATCCACCGCCAAACCACAACAACCCGACGGTCGGAGGAGGAGCGTCTTATCTTCCGACTGGGAACCCTCCAACCGCAGGGGATGAACTTGGACTTCACCAGTTTCTTCATCCCCCCTCCCCCCACCTTGTCTCAGCCGGATCCCTCCAGCCCGGCACCGCCTTCCTGACCTGCAGTCTTCTTCTTGACCTCTCCGCCTCCATCCTACTCCGACCTATCACCCTCACCTTGACCTCTTTCCACCTATCACATTTCCAACGCCCCTCCTCCAAGTCCCTCCTCCCTACCTTTTATCTTCTCCTGCTGAACACTCTCTGCTCATTCCTGAAGAAGGGCCTGTGCCCGAAACGTCGAATCTCCTGTTCCCTGGATGCTGCCTGACCTGCTGTGCTGTTCCAGCAATAAAGTTTCAACTTTGATCTCCAGCATCTGCAGACCTCACTTTCTCCAGCAAAATTAGGGTGCATGGTATTGGGGACAAAGTACTAACTTGGATTGAAAGTTGGTTGGCTGACAGGAAACAAATTGTAGTGATAAAAGGCTCCATTTCGGAATGGCAGGCGGCGACCAGTGGGGTACCGCAGGGATCAGTGCTGGGACCGCAGCTTTTTACAATATACATTAATAATATAGAAGATGGTATTAGTAATAACATTAGCAAATTTGCTGATGATACAAAGCTGGGTGGCAGGGTGAAATGTGAGGAGGATGTTAGGAGATTACAGAGTGACCTGGACAGGTTAGGTGAGTGGTCAGATGCATGGCAGATGCAGTTTAATGTAGATAAATGTATGGTTATCCACTTTGGTGGCAAGAACAGGAAGGCAGATTACTACCTCAATGGAATCAATTTAGGTAAAGGGGCAGTACAAAGAGATCTGGGTGTTCTTGTACACCAGTCAATGAAGGTAAGCATGAATGCACAGCAGGTAGTGAAGAAGGCTAATAGCATGCTGGCCTTCATAACAAGAGGGATTGAGTATAGAAGCAAAGAGGTGCTTCTGCAGCTGCACAGGGCCCTTGGTGAGACCATACCTGGAGTATTGTGTACAGTTCTGGTCTCCAAATTTGAGGAAAGACATTCTGGTTATTGAGGGAGTGCAGCGTAGGTTCACGAGGTCAATTCTTGGAATGGCGGGACTACCTTATGCTGAAAGATTGGAGCGACTTGGCTTGTATGCCCTCAGTTTAGAAGATTGAGAGGGGATCTGATTGAGACATATAAGATTATTAAAGGATTGGACACTCTGGAGGCAGGAAACATGTTTCCGCTGATGGGTGAGTGCCGAACCAGAGGACACAGCTTAAAAATACGGGATAGACCATTTAGGACAGAGATGAGGAGAAACATCTTCACCCAGAGAGTGGTGGCTGTGTGGAATGCTCTGCTCCAGAGGGCAGTGGAGGCCCAGTCTCTGGATTCATTTAAGAAAGAGTTGGATAGAGTTCTCAAGGATAGTGGAATCAAGGGTTATGGAGATAAGGCAGGAACAGGATACTGATTAAGGATGATCAACCATGATCATATTGAATGGTGGTGCAGGCTGGAAGGGCAGAATGGCCTACACCTGCACCTATTGTCTATTGTCTATTGTAGTGCTTATGAAATTGAGCAGTCATTTTACGAACAGCAAACTGACGTGACCAATTGAAGCACCATTTGAGCAGAAAGAAAATCAACATTCTGAAGGCAGGAGATTGCTTTGATACGTTTGGTTGAATCTGACCATTTGTTACAGGGTTAGTTGCAATGAGGCCCGGTGGCTTCTGTTGCTCTCTCTTATTGTTCAGTAACTCTGATATTGATCCATTGCCACAAAACATTCCTGGAATGACTCGCCATTCAGCAAGTTGTTAAAACCCTTTGTGTACCCAGACAAGCACTGTCAGTCTAGAGCTGCCTTGCACAGATCCTGACAGGGTTTGTCCTGGACAGGCTAGACAGCAGGAAATCAATGCTGCGCTCTTCTGGCAGGGATCTGCAGTTACTTTATCAGGGTGATGCAGAGGCCTCCTCAACCAGGTCCAACAGTGGAAACCACAACACCAGACTGTGCCAGCCTGACCTGGGGTTCCCATGTGTATTGTCGCAGTCTGTGCCATCTGGTGAGAATGCCCAGAGGTGAAGGAAGAAGGTCAATAACCTTCTCCAGTCTGCCAGGGTAAGGCCCATCGTCTTCTCTCCAAGACTGTACTCTCACTCTTTCCCTGTTACTGTACCCGCCTCCCACCAAGGCTCCTGCTCTATCACTCTCACTATCACCTGCAACGTCTTCCTCACTCCCTCTCAGCCAAGCTAACTCCCAACCTCACCAACCTTGCATGCCCTCTGCTCTGCCTACTCATTCTCTCAGCAAACCTCATCATCTGCACCAACAGTACCAGCAGTGCCACCCAATTTCATGCCCCATACTACCCATCCCCCTCTCATTCACTGAGGGAAACAGCCCACAATCGGGCAGAAAGGATCGAGATGTACGATGTCCTGCCAATCATTTGTCTCCTCCCTTCCTATGAGGACGGGATTCTGAATTTGCCCAATCAGGGCATGGACTGGTATTGGAGGCTGCCCATCACTGTCTGTGCTGGGAACCCCTGGGTGAAGGCTATGGCTCTTGACTTGATTGTGCACCCCTGGATTTGTGATTGTGCTAAATGGCCTGGCAGCAGCAGCATGGCCCTGGTGCCCATTGCTGAGGGGGTAAAGCACCAAAAGACAAGACAATGTAAAGCAGGAATGCTGTGAGTGTACAGGTAGGTTCAGGGAGAGGGTGTGTTATGGCAGTAACCGAAGAGCCCGGAGTTAGAGCCTGTCCCAGTTTCTGAGCAGGGTGAAGTCCCTGAGCACACAGTGTCCTTGCTGCAGTATTACAATGATAGTTGCTGGTGCAGCCCAAAGTGCAGCATTGAAGGACAGAAGGTCCTGTAAGTGGGTCCGTGATGAGCTGTGAGGGTTCATCTGGGGGAGGGGGGGGGGGGGGCACATGTCGATGCCAATGTTGGTGGAAGTGCATTGTGTGTGGCTGGTGCTTATGTCTCTCCCCAAAGACACCAACACCTGTATTCCAAGCATTTTTATTTTTTCTGCAGAATTGTACAAATTGCAGCATTTTGTTTTTGACATCAATGATGAGTTTGTTTCCTCTTTTTGTTTATGATGATAACCATCTGATTTATCTGCTCAACCTCAGCACAGGCTGTTTCCCTCTGATTGTGGTCGTGGTTGATATTGGGACACTCTGAGTTCTGCTAACATTATTGCACCATGAGGCAAGAGAAACCCTCACTGCAGCCGGACAGACCCTCCCTTCAGTACAGTCTGACATCGAACCCACTCCTCAATCTCCCTGCACACCTGGTTAGGTTTATTACAACCTCACTGAAGGCTCTCATACTAAACTCAAACTGTTTCCTTCACTGTGATATGAATTTGATTATAACAAAATCGGCAGATCGTGTTTCCACATAAATCACCTTTTCACACTCGGGATCAGCCAGTGCCTGTTCTAGAACATAGAACATAGAACATAGAACAATACAGCGCAGTACAGGCCCTTCGGCCCTCGATGTTGCGCCGATCCTAGCCCACCTAACCTACACTAGCCCACTATCCTCCATATGCCTATCCAATGCCCGCTTAAATGCCCATAATGAGGGAGAGTCCACCACTGCTACTGGCAGGGCATTCTATGAACTCACGACTCGCTGAGTAAAGAACCTACCCCTAACATCTGTCCTATACCTATCCCCCCTTAATTTAAAGCTATGCCCCCTTGTAATAGCTGACTCCATACGTGGAAAAAGATTCTCACTGTCGACCCTATCTAAACCCCTAATCATCTTATACACCTCTATCAAGTCACCCCTAAACCTTCTTTTCTCCAATGAAAACAACCCCAAGTGCCTCAGCCTTTCCTCATACGACCTTTCTACCATACCAGGCAACATCCTGGTAAACCTCCTCTGCACCCGTTCCAGTGCCTCCACATCCTTCCTATAGTATGGCAACCAAAACTGCACACAATACTCCAGATGTGGCCGCACCAGAGTCTTATACAACTGCAACATTACCTCAGTACTCCGGAACTCAATTCCTCTACCAATAAAAGCCAGTACGCCATGTGCCTTCTTCACCGCACTATTTACCTGGGTGGCAACTTTCAAAGATTTGTGTACATGGACACCAAGATCCCTCTGCTCATCCACACTACCAAGTATCCGACCGTTAGCCCAGTACCCCATCTTTTTATTACGCTTACCAAAGTGAATCACCTCACACTTAGCTACATTGAACTTCATTTGCCACCTTTCTGCCCAGTTCTGCAGCTTATCTATATCCCGCAGTAACCTGCCACATCCTTCCTCACTGTCTACAACTCCTCCGACTTTCGTATCATCCGCAAACTTACTCACCCAACCTTCTAACCCCTCCTCCAGGTCATTTATAAAAATGACAAACAGCAATGGTCCCAAAACAGATCCTTGCGGAACACCGCTAGTGACGGCACTCCAAGATGAACATTTGCCATCAACTACTACCCTCTGTCTTCTTCCAGCCAGCCAACTCCTAATCCAAACCTCCAACTCACCCTCAATGCCATACCTCCATATTTTTTGCAGTAGTCTACCATGGGGAACCTTATCAAACGCCTTACTAAAATCCATATACACCACATCTACTGCTTTCCCCTCGTCCACCTCCTTAGTCACCTTCTCAAAGAATTCAATAAGGTTCGTGAGGCACGACCTGCCCTTCACAAAACCATGCTGACTATCCTTGATCACATTATTCCTATCCAGATGTTCATAAATCCTATCCCTTACAATTCTCTCTAAGATTTTGCCCACAACAGAAGTGAGACTCACCGGCCTATAGTTACTAGTGTTATCCCTACTCCCCATCTTGAACAAGGGAACCACATTTGCTTCTCTCCATTATCTCCAGTGTTTCCCTCACCATGCTCATCTATTCCCTCTCCAAATTCACAGCTGCCATTGTCACTCCATTTCATGGATTTCCACATCATGCAAACATGATATAGATACTGTAGGCCACTCAATCCCTCGATCCTGTACTATATTTCAAAGAGAGTTAAGACCAGTATCTGCCCAGTCACTGAACGATGTGAGCAATGCTGGGAAAGTTGGGAGATTCACATGACATTATCAATTAGCAGATTCTGAACATGCAGAGCAGAAAGTCCTATTTTCCAGTAAAAATTGAACAATGAGATTCTCATTCATGAGCAGCGAGAGGCTATTTGTCTCATTGTTCTGCAGGTTCCCATTCTGCCAATCATTGGATAAAAACCAGGTAGCGGCAATTCCCAACATGAAAGTCAGAGCGGTTCCCTTTGAGTGAGACACAGCATTGATCACACACCAGTCACTTCTGAGCTTGTTTTCAGGAACAAGGCATTGATGAAATGGCTGAAGATGGTTGGAGCTTGGGACATTATCCTGGGGAACCCCGCAGTGTAGTCATGGAGCTGAGATGGTTGGACTTCCCCAACCACTACCACCTTCCTTTTTGTGAGGTGTGACTCACAAGGAGTGGAGAGCTTTCCTCTGATTCCATTGAATTCAGTTTTGATGGGGGTCCTTGATGCTGCATTCAGTCACCTGCTGCCTTGATGACATGGATAGTCACTCTCCCCTTGCCTCTGGAATTGAGCGTCTTCCTCCATCTTTGGACCAAGGCTTTAATGAGGATTGTTGACGAGTGGCTCTGGTGGAACCCAAACTGAGTCATTTTCACATGGTCTCATGGAAAAGACCAATTTTCATGTCTTTGTAAAACAAAGGACACTTTTAATTATTCTTTTGATGTGTTTTGGTGAAAAATCAAAGTGAAGTTATTGGTGCTAACTATTATTCAAGTGTGTAAATTAGGTAGCACCTTCTAGCATCTGCACAGGCTGAATTAAATGTGGGCATCAGGAGATTGCCCTGTTCCTCCAGAAATTTGCTGTAAAGTTACTTCCCAGTGAGCTGAGCAATGACATATATGCCGCACAATAAGGTTACTTTCCTCATGGTGATATTGTGCTCATCAGATGGCCATAAAATCTGAGATATTGTTTATTCCAGTAATAACAATTTTTATTATTACGGTGTATTACACATACTACAGTGACACTGAAGGCTATGTTTTATACGTGAGGATTCTCATTCCTTCCAATTTGAATTATTGCGAATAACAATTTTGTGTTTACTTTCTGTCTCATGTTCCAGATAGCCTATAGAGGGTGCTGCACCCTCTGAATTCACAGTGCATTCCTGTGATAAATTCTAAGAAACTCTTTCACCACTGGTCAAATATAATGATTCAGCAATCATTGTTCATTTGCCACTGAATCCAAATTTGGATAATTATTGTCTCCTTTAATTAGAGATGCATGAAAACGTGCTGCCCAATGATCACTCATCATTGGATTGTCCTGCAAAAGTTTCAAAAATAATACAGATGTTAATGGAATATTACAAAAGATGAAGAGATAAAGATGGAAGTGTGATACCACAGTTTGAACTTCAGCGATTGGGTCTGAGTGGGCTGTTACATTTTCTCTCTCTGAATTGAATTTGGACATTCTTTACCCAGTTGCTCAAGGGGTTGAAGGAAGAACACAAACAAACAGTAATTTAGCAGAGATGGGCACTGTTTCTGAATGAGCTCATAAATATAGCTTGTGTGATAGTAGTGTTTCAAAATATTGAAATGTGGTTTCCAATATTTTAATTTCAATTGTAACAAGGGAGAGAGAAGGGGCTCATAAAGATCAGCAAGGCCATGTACATGAGGAACCGCTGCAATGTGGGAGATACTAAACGAGTATTGTCCATCAGCATTTACTGGGGAGAAGTAGATGGAAGATAGAAAATGTTGAGAGATCAAGAGCGCCATTTTGAAAAAATGTCCATATTACAGAGGAGGAGATGCTGGACATCATAAGACAGATAAAGATGGATAAATCCCCGGGTCCTGATCAGGTGTCCCCTAAAACGCTGTGGGAAGCTATGGAGGTGATTGTTGGGCTCCTTGCTGAGATAATTGTATCATTGATAGTCACAGGTGAGGTGCTGGAAGACTAGAGGTTGGCTAACATGGTGCCACTGTTTAAGAAAGGTGATAAGGAAAAGCCATAGAACTATAAACCGGTAAGCCAGACATCGGTGGTGGGAATGTTGTTGAAGAGAATACTGAGGGAAGGGTTTTACATGTATTTGGAAAGGCAAGGACTAATTTGGGGTCGTCAACGTGGCTTTGAATGTAGGACATCATGTCTCACGAACTTGATTGAGTTTTTTGAAGAAGTAACAAAGAGGATTGATGAAGGCAGAGTGGTGTATGTAATCTAAATGGACTTCAGTAAGGCGTTCAACAAGATTCCTCATGGTAAACTGGTTGACAAGGTTAGATCACCTGGAATACAGGGAGAACTAGCCATTTTGATACTAAACTGGCTCCAAGGTAGAAGACAGAGGGTGGTAGTGGAATGTTGATTTTCAGACTGGAGGCCTGTGATAAGTGGAGTGCTACAAGGAGAGGTGTTTGGGTGCACTGTCTTTTATCATTTATATAATCAATTTGAATGTGAACATAAGAGGTATGGTTAGTAAGTTTGCAGATGACACCAAAATTGGAGGTGTAAAGGACAGCGAAGACATTTACTCAGAGTATAATGGGATCTTGATCAGATGGGGCAATGGGCTAACAAGTGGCAGAAGGAGTTTAATTTAGATAAATGTGAAGTGCTGCATTTTGGAAAGACAAACTAGGGCAGGACGTATACACTTAACAGTAAGGTCCTGGGCAGTGTTGCTAAGCAAAGATCATGGAGTGCAAATTCATAGTTACTTGAAAGTTGAGTCCCAGTTAGTCAGGATTATGAAGAAGTGGTTTGGTATGCATACCTTTATTGGACAGCGCATTGAGTACAGGAGTTGGGAGATGATGTTGCCACTGCACAGAACATCAGTTAGGTCACTCTTGGAGTATTATGTACAATTCTGGTCACACTGCTATAGGAAAGATGTTGTGAACATTGAAGGGCTTCAGAAAAAATTTATAAGGCTGTTGCCAGGGTTGGAGTGTTTGAGCTATGGGGAGAGGATGAATAGGCTGGGGTTATTTTTCCAGGAGCATTGAAGGCTGAGGGGTGACCTAACAGGAGTTTGTAAAATCATAAGGGGCACGGATAGGGTGATTAAACAAGGTCTTTCCCCCAGGGTGAGGGTGTCCAACTCCACAGAGCATAGGTGTAAAATCAGAGGGATAAGATTTCAAAGTGACCTATGGGGCAAATTTGTCATGAGGAGGATGGTGTGCGGAAGTAATGAGAAAATGGTGGAGGCTGGTACAATTGCAACATTTAAAAGGCATCAGGATGGGTATATGAAGAAGAAGAAGAAGAACCTGACAGGGTTTGTCCCAGACATGGTAGACAGCAGGAAATTGATGCTGTGCGCTGCTGGCAGGGATCTGCAGTTACTGTAGGGGGATGATGCAGAGGCCTCCTCTCCCAGGACCAACAGTGGAAACCACAACATCAGGCTGTACCAGCCTGACCCGGGGTTCCCATATGTATTGTAGCCGTTTCTGCCATCTGGTGAGAATGCCCAGAGGTGAAGGAAGAAGGTCAATACCTTCTCCAGTCTGCCAGGGTAAGGCCCATCGTCTTCTCTCTGATACTATGCACCCACTTTATCCCTATTACTGAACCCATCTCCCACCAAGGCTCCTGCTCTATCACTCTCACTATTGCCTGCAACATCTTCCGCACTCCCTCTCAGTCAAGCTAACCCCCAACCTCACCAACCCTGCATGCCCTCTGCTCTGCCTACTCATTCTCTCAGGACACCTTACCATCTGCACCAACAGTGCCAGCAGTGCCATGTCCCATACTACCCATCCCCTTCTCATTCACTGAAGAAGCAGCCCACAATTGGGCAGAAAGAGTCAGGATGGACAATGTCCTGCCAGTCATTTGGCTCCTCCCTTCTTATGAGGACGGGATGCTGAATCTGCCCAATCAGGGCGTGGACTGGTATTGGAGGCTGCCCATCACTGTCTGTGCTGGGAACCCCTGGGTGAAGGCTATGGCTCTTGACTTGATTGTGCACCCCTGGATTTGTGATTGTGCTAAATGGCCTGGCAGCAGCAGCATGGCCCTGGTGCCCATTGCTGAGGGGGTAAAGCACCAAAAGACAAGACAATGTAAAGCAGGGATGCTGTGAGTGTACAGGTAGGTTCAGGGAGAGGGGGTGGTATGGCAGTAACCAAAGAGCCCGGAGTTAGAGCCTGTCCCAGTTTCTGAGCAGGGTGAAGTCCCTGAGCACACAGTGTCCTTGCTGCAGTATTGCAATGATAGTCGCTGGTGCAGCCCAAAGTGCAGCATTGAAGGACAGAAGGTCCTGTAAGTGGGTCCGTGATGAGCTGTGAGGGTTCATCTGGGGGAGGAGGGGGGGCACATGTCGATGCCAATGTTGGTGGAAGTGCGTTGTGTGTGGCTGGTGCTTATGTCTCTCCCCAAAGACACCAACACCTGTATTCCAAGCATTTTTATTTTTTCTGCAGAATTGTACAAATTGCAGCATTTTGTTTTTGACATCGATGATGAGTTTGTTTCCTCTTTTTGTTTATGATGATAATCATCTGATTTATCTGCCCAACCTCAGCACAGGCTGTTTTCCTCTGATTGGGGTTGGGGTTGATATTGGGACACTCTGAGTTCTGCTAACATTACTGCACCATGAGGCAAGAGAAACCCTCACTCCAGCCGGACAGACCCTCCCTTCAGTACAGTCTGACATCGAACCCACTCCTCAGTCTCCCTGCACACCTGGTTACGTTTATTACAACCCCATTGAAGGCTCTCATACTAAAATTGAACAGTTTTCTGCATGTGATGTGAAGCCGTCAAGCACAAAATTGCCTCCTCTTGTTTCCACATAAGTCACCTTTTGACACTCGGGATCAGCCAGTGCCTGTTCTCTACATTACCTCCAGTGTTTCCCTCAGCATATCTATCCCATCTCACCCTAAACCTATGCCCTCCATTTCTGGACTCCCCACCCCAGAGAAAATATTTTGTTTATTTATCCTATCCATGCCCCTCATGATTTTATAAACCTCTATAAGGTCACCCCTCAGCCTCCAATGCTCCAGGGAAAACAGCCCCAGCCTATTCAACCACTCCTTATAGCTCAAATCCTCCAACCCTGGCAACATCCTTGTAAATCTTTTCTGAATCCTTTCAAGTTTTACAACATCCTTCCGATAGGAAGGAGACCAGAACTGCACACAATATTACAAAAGTAGCCGAACTATTGTCCTGTACAGCCGCAACATGACCTCCCAACTCCTGAACTCAGTACTCTGACCAATTAAGGAAATCTTAACAAACGCCTTCTTCACTACCTTATCTACCTGCGACTCCACTTTCAAAGAGCTGTGAACCTGCACTCCAAGGTCTTTTTGTTCAGCAACACTCCCTACACCTTACCATTAACTGTGTAAGTTCTGCAAGGATTTGCTTTCCCAAAATGCAGCACTTTGCATTTATCTAAATTAAACACCATCTGCCTCTCCTCAACCCATTGGCCCATCTGATCAAGATCCCATTATAAGCTGAGGTAACCTTCTTTGCTGTCCACTACACCTCCAATTTTGGTGTCATCTGCAAACTTGTCAACTATACCTCCTATGTTCACATCCAAATCATTAATATTAACAATGAAAATTAGTGGACCCAGCACCAATCCTTGTGGCACTCCACTGGTCACAGGCCTCCAGTCGGAAAAACAACACTGCACTACTACCCTCTGTCTTCTACCTTTGAGCCAGTTCTGTATCCAAATGGTGAGTTCTCCCCGTATTTCATGAGATCTAACCTTGCTCACCAGTCTCCCATAGGGAACATTGTCAAACGCCTTACTGAAGTCCATATAGATCACATCTACCAGTCTGCCCCCATGAATCCTCTTTGTTACTTCTTCAAAAAACTCAATTTTGTGAGATATGATTTCCCACGCACAAAGCCATGTTGACTATCCCTAATCAGTCCTTGCTTTTCCAAATACATGTACATCCTGTCCCTCAGTATTCCCTCCAACAACTTGCCCACCACCAACATCAGGCTTACTGGTCTATAGTTCCCTGGCTTGTCCTTACCACCTTTCTTAAATAATGGCCCCTCATTAGCCAACCTCCAGTCTTCTGGCACCTCACCTGTGACTATCAAGATACAAATATTTCAGTAAGAGGCCCAGCAATCACTTATCTAGCTTTCCACAGAGTTCTAGGGTCCACCTGATCAGGTCCTGAGGATTTATCCACTTCTATACATTTCAAGACATCCAGCACCTCCTCCTATAATATGGACATTTTTCAAGATGTCACTATCTATTTCTCTACATTCTACATCTTCCATATCCTTTTCCACAGTAAACACTGATGCAAATTATTCGTTTAGTATCTTCCCCATCTCCTGCGCTCCACAGAAAGGTTGCCTTGCTGATCTCTGAGGGTGCCTATTCTCTCCCTAGTTACCCATTTGTCCTAATATATACTTTAATATATTTGTAAAAATGCTTTGGATTCTCCTTAACTCTATTTGCCAAAGCTATCTCATGTCCCCTTTCTGCCCTCCTGATTTCCCTCTTAAGTCCCTGGATAGCACAGTGACACAGCAGTTAACACTGCTGCCTCACAGCACCAGAGTCCCAGGTTCGATTCTAGCCTCGGGCAACTGTCTGTGTGGAGTTTGCACATTCTCCCCGTGTCTGCTTGGGTGTCCTCCCACAATCCAAATATGTGCAGGTCAGGTGAATTGGCCATACTAAATTGCCCATAACGATAGGTGCATTAGTGAGTGGAGCTGGGTGGTCGGTTATTCTTCGGAGGGTTGGTGTGGGCTGAAGGGCCTGTTTTCACACTGTAGGGAATCTAATCTAAACTAGGTATACTCCAACTACCTTTATACTCTTCTAAGAATTCACTCGATCTATCCTGTCTATCCCTGACATATGCTTCCTTCTTTTTCTTAACCAAACCCTCAATTTCTTTAGTCATCCAGCATTCTCTACAGCTACCAGCCTTTTCCTTCACCCTAACCAGAATACACTGTCTCTGGAACTCATGTTATCTCATTTCTGAAGGCTTCCCATTTTCCAGCCATCCCTTTACCTATGAACATGTGCCCCCAATCAGCTTTCGAAAGTTCTTGCCTAATACTGTCAAAATTGACCTTCCTCCAATTTAGAACTTCAACTTTTAGATCTGGTCTATCCTTTTCCATCACTATTTTAAAACAAATAGAATTATGGTCGCTGGCCTCAAAGTCCTCCCCCGCTGACACCTCAGTCACCTGCCCTGCCTTATTTCCCAAGAGTAGGTCAAGTTTTGCACCTTCTCTAGTGGGTATTTTCACATACTGAATCAGAACATTTTCCTGTACACACTTAACAAATCCCTCTCCATCTAAACTCTTGACACTATGGCAGTCCCAGTCTGTTTGGAAAGTTAAAATCCCCTACCATAACCACCCTATTGTTCTTACAGATAACTGAGTTCTCCTGACAAATTTGTTTTTAAATTTCCCGCTGAATATTAGGGGTCCATAATACAATCCCAGTAAGGTGATCATCCCTTTCTTATTTCTCAGTTCCACCCAAATAACTTCCCTGGATGTGTTTCCAGGAATATCCTCCCTCAATACAACTGAAATGCTACCCCTTATCAAAAAACCACTCCCCCTCCTCTCTTGCCTCTCTTTCTGTCCCTCCCGTAGTATTTGTATCCTGGAACATTAAGCTACCAGTCCTGTCCATCCTTGAGCCATGTTTCTATAATTGCTATGATATCCCAGTCCCATGTTCCGAGCCATGCCCTGGGTTCATCTTTTGGATTAGAGGTGCTGGAAAAGCACAGCAGTTCAGGCAGCATCCGAGGAGCAGTAAAAGCCCTTCATCAGGAATACAGGCAGAGTGCCTGAAGGGTGGAGAGATAAATGAGAGGAGAGTGGGGGTGGGAAGAAAGTAGCATAGAGTACAATAGGTGAGTGGGGGAGGGGGTGAAGGTGATAGGTCGGGGGGGGAGGGTGGAGTGGATAGGTGGAAAATAAGATAGGCAGGCAGGACAAGTCATGGGGACAGTGCTGAGCTGGAAGTTTGGAACTGGGGTGAGGTGGGGGAAGGGGAAATGAGGAAACTGTTGAAGTCCATAGTGATACCCTGGGGTTGAAGTGTTCCGAGGCGGAAGATGAGGCGTTCTTCCTCCAGGCGTCGGGTGGTGAGGGAGCGGCGGTGAAAGAGGCCCAGGACCTCCATGTCCTCAGCAGAGTGGGAGGGGAGGTTGAAATGTTGGGCCACAGGGTGGTGTGGTTGATTGGTGCAGGTGTCCCAGAGATGTTCCCTCGAGCACTCTGCTAGGACGCGTCCAGTCTCCCCAATGTAGAGGAGACCGCATCGGGAGCAACAGATACAATAAATGATATTG
Organism: Chiloscyllium plagiosum; assembly: GCF_037043375.1. Taxonomy (NCBI): domain Eukaryota; kingdom Metazoa; phylum Chordata; class Chondrichthyes; order Orectolobiformes; family Hemiscylliidae; genus Chiloscyllium; species Chiloscyllium plagiosum. Next base: position 40,250,005 of record NW_028270163.1, read on the forward strand.
GTGGATATGCAGGTAAAACTTTGATGGATGTGGAAGGAGGTGTGGGCGCAGGTTGTGCAATTCCTGTGGTGGCAGGGGAAGGTGCCAGGACGGGGGGTGGGTTGTAGGGGGGCGTGGACCTGACCAGGTAGTCACGGAGGGAACAATCTTTGCGGAAGGCAGAAAGGGGTGGTGAGGGAAATATATCCCTGGTGGTGGGGTCCGTTTGGAGGTGGCGGAAATGTCAGGGGATGATTTGGTTTTGTGCGAAGGTTGGTAGGGTGGAAGGTGAGTACCACGGGCGTTCTGTCCTTGTTACGGTTGGAGGGGTGGGGTCTGAGGGCGGAGGTGTGGGATGTGGATGAGATGCGTTGGAGGGCATCTTTAATCACGTGGGAAGGGAAATTGCGGTCTCTAAAGAAGGAGGCCATCTGGTGTATTCTGTGGTGGAACTGGTCCTCCTGGGAGCAGATACAGCGGAGGTGGAGGAATTGGGAATAGGGGATGGCATTTTTGCAGGAGGCAGGGTGGGAAGAGGTATAATCCAGGTAGCTGTGGGAGTCGGTGGGTTTGTAAAAAATGTCGGTGTCAAGTCGGTCGTCATTAATGGAGATGGAGAGGTCCAGGAAGGGGAGGGAGGTGTCAGAGATGGTCCAGGTAAATTTAAGGTCAGGGTGGAATGTGTTGGTGAAGTTGATGAATTGCTCAACCTCCTCGCGGGAGCACGAAGTGGCGCTAATGCAGTCATCAATGTAGCGGGGGAAGAGGTGGGGAGTGGTGCCAGTGTAATTACGGATGATCGACTGTTCCACGTCGCCAACAAATAGACAGGTATAGCTGGGGCCCATACGGGTGCCGATGGCTACCCCTTGCCCTCAGACCCCACCCCTCCAACCGTAACAAGGACAGAACGCCCCTGGTGCTCACCTTCCACCCTACCAACCTTTGCATAAACCAAATGGGCCTTTATGGGCGGCACGGTGGCACAGTGGTTAGCACTGCTGCCTCACAGCGCCAGAGATCCGGGTTCAATTCCCGCCTCAGGCGACTGACTGTGTGGAGTTTGCACGTTCTCCCCGTGTCTGCGTGGGTTTCCTCCGGGTGCTCCGGTTTCCTCCCACAATCCAAAAGATGTGCAGGTCAGGTGAATTGGCCATGCTAAATTGCCCGTAGTGTTAGGTTAGGGGTAAATGTAGGGGTAGGGGTATGGGTGGGTTGCGCTTCGGCGGGTCGGTGTGGACTTGTTGGGCCGAAGGGCCTGTTTCCACACTGTAAGTAATCTAATCTAATCTAATCAAATCATCTGACGGCATTTCTGCTACCTCCAAACGGATCCCACCACCAGGGATATAATTCTCCACCCTTCAGGCACTCTTCCTGTATTCCTGATGAAGGGCTTTTACTGCTCCTCGGATGCTGCCTGAACTGCTGTGCTTTTCCAGCACCTCTAATCCCGAACCTGGTTTCCAGCATCTGCAGTCATTGTTTTTACCTGCCTTCCCTGTTAGGCTTCTTGCATTGAAATAAATGCAGTTTAATTTATTAATCCTACTTTATTCTCTGCTTTGTCCCTGCTTGCCCTTACTGTATGATTTGCTTCTGTTCTCAACTGTCCCAGTCTCAGATTGATCTCTTTCCTTACTATCTCCCTGGGTCCCACACCCCATTTTACTAGTTTAAATCCTCCCGAGCAGCTCTAGCAAATTTCCCTGCCAGTATATTAGTCCCCTTCCAATTCAGATGCAATGCATCCTTCATTGGAAGAGATTCCAATGATCCAGAAATGTGAATCCTTCTACCGTACACCAGCTCCTCAGCCATGCATTCATCTGCTCTAGCCTCCTATTCCTACCCTCACTAACTCGTAGCCCCAGGAATAATCCAGATATTACTACCCTCGGACCTCCTTTTTAAATTCCTGCCTATATTCTCCCTTCAGAATCTCATCCTTTTCCCTTCCTGTGTCATTAGTTCCAATGTGTACAATGACCTCCTACTGGGCCCTCTCCCCCTTGAGAACATTCTGCATCCTCCCTAAGACATCCTTTATCCTGGCATCAGGGAGGTAACACGCCATTCTGATTTTTCGCTGCTGGCCACAGAAACGTCTGTCTGCGCCTCAGTCTAGAGTGTCCCCTAACACAATCGATCTCTTGGAACCTGATGTACCCCTCATTGCATTAGAGCCACTTGCAATACCAGAAACTTGGCTGTTCTTGCTACATTCCCCTAAGAATCCATCACCCCCTACATTTTCTAAAACAGCATACTTGTTTGAAATGGGGATAGCCACAGAAGACTCCTGCACGACCTGCCTACCTTTCTTACTTTTCCTGGAGTTAACCCAACTATGTGACTGTATCTGTGACTTTTCTCCCTTCCTATAACTGCCTTCCATCACACCCCTTTTGTCTTCTAAATTTCTCATTGCCTCTAACTGGTGCTCCAACAGATCCATTTGATCTGATAGGATTCGTAACCAACATCATTTATTGCAAATATGATCCTCAGTAACACGGAAACTCTCCCTAAACTACCACAAATGATAAGAAGAGCATATCACTCTACTAAAGGCCATCTTTGCTTCTTCCAATCTATAGACCCAGAACATAGCACCATCTTATTCTCTACAAAACACTGGTCCGGGGTAACTTAGTATTTCCGGCTTATATTTTTAAGTTTAATCAAGGGACATATCTCAATAAAACATATAATCAATAAAGAACCCACTTTACTCACTATTGTAGATTTACAGCAAGGCTATACTTAAAACTGTCCACTTATCTGTTTCTGTGCGGTGACCTTTTCCAAACAGTTTCCTCAAAAGTTAGTTGTGAATGTCACTGTTTGTTAATTTTCCCGGCCGCACTCCAATGTCCAGCGATGCAGGAATTCAACAGCAAAGGCAGTAACTGCGCAGGTTCACTGTTGTGTCAGTTAGCAGTGTGGGTTTCTTTCTCTCTCTCTCCTGCACTGACCATGTGTTGCCTTTGTCTGTCCCTCTCCCTTTTAAAAGTGCCTTTGTTTTGACTCTTTTTTTTCCCCCAAAAATTCCAAAACAATGGAACAGCATATAAAACAGTAATTGTTGCTCCTGGAATTTGAGGAAATCACCTCCAACACCTAAAATACCTGAATAAAGGAGCAGCCTGTGTGTTATCTTCTGGTGAGCCGAGCATTGAAATATATGCCATACAGTAAGGTTACTTTACTCATGTGTTACAGACCTCATCAACTGCTGAGAAGAATGTAGATCGTGTTCATTCTGGTCAAAAAAAAGTTTTATTGTTACATGATCTCACATTCTGTAGTGGCACCAAAGTTTTATATGGGCAGATTCTCATTCCTTCCAATATGAATTATTGCGAATAACAATTTGATGTGTGCTTTCTGTCTCATATCACAGGTACCCTATCGAGGTTGCTGAATTAACAGTAAGTTCCTGTGTTAAGTTCTAAGAAACTCTTTAGTCAATGGTCAAGGATAATGATTCAGCAATCATTGTTCAATTGCCAGTCAATCCAAATTTGGACAATTATTGTCTCCTCTAATTACAGACGTATGAAAACACACTACCTAAAGATTTTTTATTCATTGGATTGTCCTGCAAAGGATTCATACATGTCTAAGTTATTATTGTAATAATACAAATGATGACGAGGTAAAGTTTGAGTGGCGATAACACAGTTTTACCTTGAGAGATTGGGTTTGAGTGGGCCATTAAATCTTTTTTCACTGAATTGTATTTGGACACTCTTTCCCCAGTTCTTATAGGGATTGAAGCAAGAACACAAACTAGCTGTAAATGAGCAGAAATTGTTACTGTTTCTGAGTGAGCTCATAAATACAGCTTGTGGAATAGCAGTGTTCCAAAGCCAGTAAAATTGGGTCTAATAATTTCGTTTCATTTTTTTGTACTGGTTATCAAATATAGCAAACTGAAGTGAGCAATTGAAACACCATTTGAGCAGGAAGAAAATCGACATTCTGAAGGCAGGAGATTGCTTTGATACATTCGGTTGAATCTGCCCGTTTGTTGCAGGGTTAGTTTCCACAAGGCCCAGTGAGTTCTCTCGCTGTATCTTACTAAACCGCCACAATAATTACCCAGCATTCCATATGGGATTTGTCCAGTCTGACATTGACCTATAAACCACACACTGTTCCTAGAACAACTTACCATTCAGCGGATATTCCGGAATTCACCGGAATCCTTTGTAACCGCACCACCTTTTAAAACCTGTTGTGTACCCAGACAAGCACTGTCAGTCTGGAGCTGCCCTTCCCAGATCCTGACAGGGTTTGTCCCAGACATTGTAGAAAGCAGGAAATCGATGCAGTACTCAGCTGGCAGGGATCTGCAGTTACCGTATCGGGATGATGCAGAGACCTCCTCTTCCAGAAGCAACAGTGGAAACCACAACACCAGACTGTGCCAGCCTGACCCGGGGTTCCCAGGTGTATTGTCGCAGTCTCTGTCAGTTGGTGAGAATGCCCAGAGGTGAAGGAAGAAGGTCAATAACCTTCTCCAGTTTCCAGGGTAAGGCCCATTGTCTTCTCTCCGATACTGTGCACCCACTATTACATTACCCGCCTCCCACCAAGGCTCCTGCTCTATCACTCTCACTATCACCTGCAATGTCTTCCTCACTCCCTCTCAGCCAAGCTAACTCCCAACCTCACCAACCTTGCATGCCCTCTGCTCTGCCTACTCATTCTCTCAGGACACCTTACCATCTGCACCAACAGTACCAGCAGTGCCACCCAATTTCATGCCCCAATCCTCCCCATCCCCCTCTCATTCACTGAGGGAAACAGCCCACAATCGGGCAGAAAGGATCGAGATGTACGATGTCCTGCCAATCATTTGTCTCCTCCCTTCTTATGAGGACGGGATGCTGAATCTGCCCAATCAGGGCATGGACTGGTATTGGAGGCCCCCCATCACTGTCTGTGCTGGGAACCCCTGGGTGAAGGCAATGGCTCTTGACTTGATTGTGCACCCCTGCATTTGTGATTGTGCTAAATGGCCTGGCAGCAGCAGCATGGCCCTGGTGCCCATTGCTGAGGGGGTAAAGCACCAAAAGACAAGACAATATAAAGCAGGGATGCTGTGAGTGTACAGGTAGGTTCAGGGAGAGGATGTGGTATGACAGTAACTGAAGAGCCCGGAGTTAGAGCCTGTCCCAGTTTCTGAGCAGGGTGAAGTCCCTGAGCACACAGTGTCCTTGCTGCAGTATTACAATGATAGTCGCTGGTGCAGCCCAAAGTGCAGCATTGAAGGACAGAAGGTCCTGTAAGTGGGTCCGTGATGAGCTGTGAGGGTTCATCTGGGGGAGGGGGGGTTGGCACATGTCGATGCCAATGTTGGTGGAAGTGCGTTGTGTGTGGCTGGTGCTTATGTCTCTCCCCAAAGACACCAACACCTGTATTCCAAGCATTTTTATTTTTTCTGCAGAATTGTACAAATTGCAGTATTTTGTTTTTGACATCAATGATGTGTTTGTTTCCTCTTTTTGTTTATGACGATAACCATCTGATTTATCTGCCCAACCTCAGCACAGGCTGTTTCCCTCTGATTGGGGTCATGGTTGATATTGGGACACTCTGAGTTCTGCTAACATTATTGCACCATGAGGTAAGAAAAACCCTGACTACAGCCGGACAGACCCTCCCTTCAGTACAGTCTGACATCGAACCCACTCCTCAGTCTCCCTGCACACCTGGTTACGTTTATTACAACCCCATTGAAGGCTCTCATACTAAAATTGAACAGTTTTCTGCACTGTGATGTGAAGACGTCAAGCACAAAATTGCCTCCTCTTGTTTACACATAAGTCACCTTTTGCCACTCGGGATCAGCCAGTGCCTGTTCTCTCCATTATCTCCAGTGTTTCCCTCACCATGCTCATCTATTCCCTCTCCAAATTCACAGCTGCCATTGTCACTCCATTTCATGGATTTCCACATCATGCAAACATGATATAGATACTGTAGGCCACTCAATCCCCGGATCCTGTACTATATTTCAAAGAGAGTTAGGACCAGTATCTGCCCAGTCACTGAACAATGTGAGCAATGCTGGGAAAGTTGTGAGATTCACATGACATTATCAATTAGCAGATTCTGAACATGAAGAGCAGAAAGTCCTATTTTCCAGTAAAAATTGATCTATGAGATTCTCATTCATGAGCAGCGAGAGGCTATTTGTCTCATTGTTCTGCAGGTTCCCATTTTGCCAATCATTGGATAAAAACCAGGTAGCGGCAATTCCCAACATGAAAGTCAGAGCGGTTCCCTTTGAGTGAGACACAGCATTGATCACACACCAGTCACTTCTGAGCTTGTTTTCAGGAACAAGGCATTGATGAAATGGCTGAAGATGGTTGGAGCTTGGGACATTATCCTGGGGAACCCCGCAGTGTAGTCATGGAGCTGAGATGATTGGACTTCCCCAATCACTACCACCTTCCTTTTTGTGAGGTGTGACTCACAAGGAGTGGAGAGCTTTCCTCTGATTCCGTTGAATTCAGTTTTGATGGGGGTCCTTGATGCTGCATTCAGTCACCTGCTGCCTTGATGACATGGATAGTCACTCTCCCCTTGCCTCTGGAATTGAGCGTCTTCCTCCATCTTTGGACCAAGGCTTTAATGAGGATTGTTGACGAGTGGCTCTGGTGGAACCCAAACTGAGTCATTTTCACATGGTCTCATGGAAAAGACCAATTTTCATGTCTTTGGAAAACAAAGGACACTTTTAATTATTCTTTTGATGTGTTTTGGTGGAAAATCAAAGTGAAGTTATAGGTGCTAACTATTATTCAAGTGTGTAAATTAGGTAGCACCTTCTAGCATCTGCACAGGCTGAATTAAATGTGGGCATCAGGAGATTGCCCTGTTCCTCCAGAAATTTGCTGTAAAGTTACTTCCCAGTGAGCTGAGCATTGACATATATGCCGCACAATAAGGTTACTTTCCTCATGTGATATTGACCTCATCAGATGGCCATAAAAACTGAGATATTGTTTATTCCAGTAATAACAATTTTTATTATTACGGTGTATTACACATACTACAGTGACACTGAAGGCTATATTTTATACGTGAGAATTCTCATTCCTTCCAATTTGAATTATTGCAAATAACAATTTTGTGTGTACTTTCTGTCTCATGTTCCAGATAGCCTATAGAGGGTGCTGCACCCTCTGAATTCACAGTGCATTCCTGTGATAAATTCTAAGAAACTCTTTCACCACTGGTCAAATATAATGATTCAGCAATCATTGTTCATTTGCCACTGAATCCAAATTTGGATAATTATTGTCTCCTTTAATTAGAGATGCATGAAAACGTGCTGCCCAATGATCACTCATCATTGGATTGTCCTGCAAAAGTTTCAAAAATAATACAGATGTTAATGGAATATTACAAAAGATGAAGAGGCAAAGATGGAAGTGTGAAACCACAGTTTGAACTTCAGCGATTGGGTCTGAGTGGGCTGTTACGTTTTCTCTCTCTGAATTGAACAGTGCCTGTTCTCTACATTACCTCCAGTGTTTCCCTCAGCATATCTATCCCATCTCACCCTAAACCTATGCCCTCCATTTCTGGACTCCCCACCCCAGAGAAAAGATTTTGTTTATTTATCCTATCCATGCCCCTCATGATTTTATAAACCTCTATAAGTTCACCCCTCAGCCTCCAATGCTCCAGGGAAAACAGCCCCAGCCTATTCAACCACTCCTTATAGCTCAAATCCTCCAACCCTGGCAACATCCTTGTAAATCTTTTCTGAATCCTTTCAAGTTTTACAACATCCTTCCGATAGGAAGGAGACCAGAACTGCACACAATATTACAAAAGTAGCCGAACTATTGTCCTGTACAGCCGCAACATGACCTCCCAACTCCTGAACTCAGTACTCTGACCAATTAAGGAAATCTTAACAAACGCCTTCTTCACTACCTTATCTACCTGCGACTCCACTTTCAAAGAGCTGTGAACCTGCACTCCAAGGTCTTTTTGTTCAGCAACACTCCCTACACCTTACCATTAACTGTGTAAGTTCTGCAAGGATTTGCTTTCCCAAAATGCAGCACTTTGCATTTATCTAAATTAAACACCATCTGCCTCTCCTCAACCCATTGGCCCATCTGATCAAGATCCCATTATAAGCTGAGGTAACCTTCTTTGCTGTCCACTACACCTCCAATTTTGGTGTCATCTGCAAACTTGTCAACTATACCTCCTATGTTCACATCCAAATCATTAATATTAACAATGAAAATTAGTGGACCCAGCACCAATCCTTGTGGCACTCCACTGGTCACAGGCCTCCAGTCGGAAAAACAACACTGCACTACTACCCTCTGTCTTCTACCTTTGAGCCAGTTCTGTATCCAAATGGTGAGTTCTCCCCGTATTTCATGAGATCTAACCTTGCTCACCAGTCTCCCATAGGGAACATTGTCAAACGCCTTACTGAAGTCCTCTTTGTTACTTCTTCAAAAAACTCAATTTTGTGAGATATGATTTCCCACGCACAAAGCCATGTTGACTATCCCTAATCAGTCCTTGCTTTTCCAAATACATGTACATCCTGTCCCTCAGTATTTCCTCCAACAACTTGCCCACCACCAACATCAGGCTCACTGGTCTATAGTTCCCTGGCTTGTCCTTAACACCTTTCTTAAAAAATGGCACCTCATTAGCCAACCTCCAGTCTTCTGGCACCTCACCTGTGACTATCAAGATACAAATATTTCAGTAAGAGATCCAGCAATCACTTATCTAGCTTTCCACAGAGTTCTAGGGTACACCTGATCAGGTCCTGAGGATTTATCCACTTCTATACATTTCAAGACATCCAGCACCTCCTCCTATAATGTGGACATTTTTCAAGATGTCACTATCTATTTCTCTACATTCTACATCTTCCATATCCTTTTCCACAGTAAACACTGATGCAAATTACTCGTTTAGTATCTTCCCCATCTCCTGCGCTCCACAGAAAGGTTGCCTTGCTGATCTCTGAGGGTGCCTATTCTCTCCCTAGTTACCCTTTTGTCCTAATATATAGTTTAATATTTTGGTAAAAATGCTTTGGATTCTCCTTAACTCTATTTGCCAAAGCTATCTCATGTCCCCTTTCTGCCCTCCTGATTTCCCTCTTAAGTCCCTGGATAGCACAGTGACACAGCAGTTAACACTGCTGCCTCACAGCACCAGAGTCCCAGGTTCGATACTAGCCTCGGGCAACTGACTGTGTGGAGTTTGCACATTCTCCCCGTGTCTGCTTGGGTGTCCTCCCACAATCCAAATATGTGCAGGTCAGGTGAATTGGCCATACTAAATTGCCCATAGCGATAGGGTGCATTAGTGAGTGGAGCTGGGTGGTCGGTTATTCTTCGGAGGGTTGATGTGGGCTGAAGGGCCTCTTTTCACAATGTAGGGAATCTAATCTAAACTAAGTATACTCCAACTACCTTTATACTCTTTTAAGAATTCACTCGATCTATCCTGTCTATCCCTGACATATGCTTCCTTCTTTTTCTTAACCAAACCCTCAATTTCTTTAGTCATCCAGCATTCCCTACAGCTACCAGCCTTTTCCTTCACCCTAACCAGAATACACTGTCTCTGGAACTCATGTTATCTCATTTCTGAAGGCTTCCCATTTTCCAGCCATCCCTTTACCTATGAACATGTGCCCCCAATCAGCTTTCGAAAGTTCTTGCCTAATACTGTCAAAATTGACCTTCCTCCAATTTAGAACTTCAACTTTTAGATCTGGTCTATCCTTTTCCATCACTATTTTAAAACAAATAGAATTATGGTTGCTGGCCTCAAAGTCCTCCCCCGCTGACACCTCAGTCACCTGCCCTGCCTTATTTTCCAAGAGTAGGTCAGGTTTTGCACCTTCTCTAGTGGGTACTTTCAGGTACTGAATCAGAACATTTTCCTGTACACACTTAACAAATCCCTCTCCATCTAAACTCTTGACACTATGGCAGTCCCAGTCTGTTTGGAAAGTTAAAATCCCCTACCATAACCACCCTATTGTTCTTACAGATAACTGAGTTCTCCTGACAAATTTGTTTTTAAATTTCCCACTGAATATTAGCGGTCCATAATACAATCCCAGTAAGGTGATCTTCCCTTTCTTATTTCTCAGTTCCACCCAAATAACGTCCCTGGATGTATTTCCAGGAATATCCTCCCTCAATACAACTGAAATGCTACCCCTTATCAAAAAACCACTCCCCCTCCTCTTTTGCCTCTCTTTCTGTCCCTCCCGTAGCATTTGTATCCTGGAACATTAAGCTGCCAGTCCTGTCCATCCTTGAGCCATGTTTCTATAATTGCTATGATATCCCAGTCCCATGTTCCGAGCCATGCCCTGGGTTCATCTTTTGGATTAGAGGTGCTGGAAAAGCACAGCAGTTTAGGCAGCATCCGAGGAGCAGTAAAAGCCCTTCATCAGGAATACAGGCAGAGTACCTGAAGGGTGGAGAGATAAATGAGAGGAGAGTGGGGGTGGGAAGAAAGTAGCATAGAGTACAATAGGTGAGTGGGGGAGGGGGTGAAGGTGATAGGTCGGGGGGGGAGGGTGGAGTGGATAGGTGGAAAATAAGATAGGCAGGCAGGACAAGTCATGGGGACAGTGCTGAGCTGGAAGTTTGGAACTGGGGTGAGGTGGGGGAAGGGGAAATGAGGAAACTGTTGAAGTCCACATTGATACCCTGGGGTTGAAGTGTTCCGAGGCGGAAGATGAGGCGTTCTTCCTCCAGGCGTCGGGTGGTGAGGGAGCGGCGGTGAAAGAGGCCCAGGACCTCCATGTCCTCAGCAGAGTGGGAGGGGGAGTTGAAATGTTGGGCCACAGGGTGGTGTGGTTGATTGGTGCGGGCGTCCCAGAGATGTTCCCTAGAGCACTCTGCTAGGACGCATCCAGTCTCCCCAATGTAGAGGAGACCGCTTCGGGAGCAACAGATACAATAAATGATATTGGTGGATGTGCAGGTAAAACTTTGATGGATGTGGAAGGCTCATTTAGGGTCTTGGATGGAGGTGAGGGAGGAGGTGTGGGCACAGGTTGTGCAATTCCTGCGGTGGCAGGGGAAGGTGCCAGGACGGGGGGTGGGTTGTAGGGGGGCGTGGACCTGACCAGGTAGGCACGGAGGGAACAATCTTTGCGGAAGGCAGAAAGGGGTGGGGAGGGAAATATATCCCTGGTGGTGGGGTCCGTTTGGAGGTGGCGGAAATGTCGGAGGATGATTTGGTTTTGTGTGAAGGTTGGTAGGGTGGAAGGTGAGTACCACGGGCGTTCTGTCCTTGTTCCGGTTGGAGGGGTGGGGTCTGAGGGCGGAGGTGCGGGATGTGGACGAGATGCGTTGGAGGGCATCTTTAATCACGTGTGAAGGGAAATTGCGGTCTCTAAAGAAGGAGGCCATCTGGTGTGTTCTGTGGTGGAACTGGTCCTCCTGGGAGCAGATACAGCGGAGGTGGAGGAATTGGGAATATGGGATGGCATTTTTGCAGGAGGTAGGGTGGGAAGAGGTGTAATCCAGGTAGCTGTGGGAGTTGGTGGGTTTGTAAAAAATGTCGGTGTCAAGTCGGTCGTCATTAATGGAGATGGAGAGGTCCAGGAAGGGGAGGGAGGTGTCAGAGATGGTCCAGGTAAATTTAAGGTCAGGGTGGAATGTGTTGGTGAAGTTGATGAATTGCTCAACCTCCTCGCGGGAGCACGAGGTGGCGCTAATGCAGTCATCAATATAGCGGAGGAAGAGATGGGGAGTGGTGCCAGTGTAATTACGGAAGATGGACTGTTCCACGTCGCCAACAAATAGACAGGTATAGCTGGGGCCCATACGGGTGCCCATGGCTACCCCTTGCCCTCAGACACCACCCCTCCAACCGTAACAAGGACAGAACGCCCCTGGTGCTCACCTTCCACCCTACCAACCTTTGCATAAACCAAATCATCTGACGGCATTTCTGCTTCCTCCAAACGGATCCCACCACCAGGGATATAATTCTCCACCCTTCAGGCACTCTTCCTGTATTCCTGATGAAGGGCTTTTACTGCTCCTCGGATGCTGCCTGAACTGCTGTGCTTTTCCAGCACCTCTAATCCCGAATCTGGTTTCCAGCATCTGCAGTCATTGTTTTTACCTGCCTTCCCTGTTAGGCTTCTTGCATTGAAATAAATGCAGTTTAATTTATCAATCCTACTTTATTCTCTGCTTTGTCCCTGCTTGCCCTTACTGTATGATTTGCTTCTGTTCTCAACTGTCCCAGTCTCAGATTGATCTCTTTCCTTACTATCTCCCTGGGTCCCACACCCCATCTTACTAGTTTAAATCCTCCCGAGCAGCTCTAGCAAATTTCCCTGCCGTATATTAGTCCCCTACCAATTCAGGTGCAATGCATCCTTCATTGGAAGAGATTCCAATGATCCAAAAATGTGAATCCTTCTACCGTACACCAGCTCCTCAGCCATGCATTCATCTGCTCTAGCCTCCTATTCCTACCCTCACTAGCTCGTAGCCCCTGGAATAATCTAGATATTACTGCCCTTGGACCTCCTTTTTAAATTCCTGCCTATATTCTCCCTTCAGAATCTTATCCTTTTCCCTTCCTGTGTCATTAGTTCCAATGTGTACAATGACCTCCTACTGGGCCCTCTCCCCCTTGAGAACATTCTGCATCCTCCCTAAGACATCCTTTATCCTGGCATCAGGGAGGTAACACGCCATTCTGATTTTTCGCAGCTGGCCACAGAAACGTCTGTCTGCGCCTCAGTCTAGAGTGTCCCCTAACACAATCGATCTCTTGGAACCTGATGTACCCCTCATTGCATTAGAGCCACTTGCAATACCAGAAACTTGGCTGTTCTTGCTACATTCCCCTAAGAATCCATCACCCCCTACATTTTCTAAAACAGCATACTTGTTTGAAATGGGGATAGCCACAGAAGACTCCTGCACGACCTGCCTACCTTTCTTACTTTTCCTGGAGTTAACCCAACTATGTGACTGTATCTGTGACTTTTCTCCCTTCCTATAACTGCCTTCCATCACACCCCTTTTGTCTTCTAAATTTCTCATTGCCTCTAACTGGTGCTCCAACAGATCCATTTGATCTGATAGGATTCGTAACCAACATCATTTATTGCAAATATGATCCTCAGTAACACGTAAACACTCCCTAAACTACCACAAATGATAAGAAGAGCATATCACTCTACTAAAGGCCATCTTTGCTTCTTCCAATCTATAGACCCAGAACATAGCACCATCTTATTCTCTACAAAACACTGGTCCGGGGTAACTTCGTATTTCCGGCTTATATTTTTAAGTTTAATCAAGAGCCATATCTCAATAAAACATATAATCAATAAAGAACCCACTTTACTCACTATTGTAGATTTACAGCAAGGCTATACTTAAAACTGTCCACTTATCTGTTTCTGTGCTGTGACCTTTTCCAACAGTTTCCTCTAAAGTTAGTTGTGAATGTCACTGTTTGTTAATTTTCCCGGCCGCACTCCAATGTCCAGCGATGCAGGAATTCAACAGCAAAGGCAGTAACTGCGCAGGTTCACTGTTGTGTCAGTTAGCAGTGTGGGTTTCTTTCTCTCTCTCTCCTGCACTGACCATGTGTTGCCTTTGTCTGTCCCTCTCCCTTTTGTTTTGACTCTTTTTTTGTCCCCCCAAAATTCCAAAACAATGGAACAGCATATAAAACAGTAATTGTTGCTCCTGGAATTTGAGGAAATCACCTCCAACACCTAAAATACCTGAATAAAGGAGCAGCCTGTGTGTTATCTTCTGGTGAGCCGAGCATTGAAATATATGCCATACAGTAAGGTTACTTTACTCATGTGTTACAGACCTCATCAACTGCTGAGAAGAATGTAGATCGTGTTCATTCTAGTCAAAAAAAGTTTTATTGTTACATGATCTCACATTCTGTAGTGGCACCAAAGTTTTATATGGGCAGATTCTCATTCCTTCCAATATGAATTATTGCGAATAACAATTTGATGTGTGCTTTCTGTCTCATATCACAGGTACCCTATCGAGGTTGCTGAATTAACAGTAAGTTCCTGTGTTAAGTTCTAAGAAACTCTTTAGCCAATGGTCAAGGATAATGATTCAGCAATCATTGTTCAATTGCCAGTCAATCCAAATTTGGACAATTATTGTCTCCTCTAATTACAGATGCATGAAAACACACTACCTAAAGATTTTTTATTCATTGGATTGTCCTGCAAAGGATTCATACATGTCTAAGTTATTAATGTAATAATACAAATGATGACGAGGTAAAGTTTGAGTGGCGATAACACAGTTTTACCTTGAGAGATTGGGTTTGAGTGGGCCATTAAATCTTCTTTCACTGAATTGTATTTGGACACTCTTTCCCCAGTTCTTATAGGGATTGAAGCAAGAACACAAACTAGCTGTAAATGAGCAGAAATTGTTACTGTTTCTGAGTGAGCTCATAAATACAGCTTGTGGAATAGCAGTGTTCCAAAGCCAGTAAAATTGGGTCTAATAATTTCGTTTCATTTTTTTGTACTGGTTATCAAATATAGCAAACTGAAGTGAGCAATTGAAACACCATTTGAGCAGGAAGAAAATCGACATTCTGAAGGCAGGAGATTGCTTTGATACATTCGGTTGAATCTGCCCGTTTGTTGCAGGGTTAGTTTCCACAAGGCCCAGTGAGTTCTCTCGCTGTATCTTACTAAACCGCCACAATAATTACCCAGCATTCCATATGGGATTTGTCCAGTCTGACATTGACCTATAAACCACACACTGTTCCTAGAACAACTTACCATTCAGCGGATATTCCGGAATTCACCGGAATCCTTTGTAACCGCACCACCTTTTAAAACCCGTTGTGTACCCAGACAAGCACTGTCAGTCTGGAGCTGCCCTTCCCAGATCCTGACAGGGTTTGTCCCAGACATTGTAGAAAGCAGGAAATCGATGCAGCACTCAGCTGGCAGGGATCTGCAGTTACCGTATCGGGATGATGCAGAGACCTCCTCTTCCAGAAGCAACAGTGGAAACCACAACACCAGACTGTGCCAGCCTGACCCGGGGTTCCCATGTGTATTGTCGCAGTCTCTGCCAGTTGGTGAGAATGCCCAGAGGTGAAGGAAGAAGGTCAATAACCTTCTCCAGTTTCCAGAGGAAGGCCCATTGTCTTCTTTCCGATACTGTGCACCCACTCTATCACTATTACATTACCCGCCTCCCACCAAGGCTCCTGCTCTATCACTCTCACTATTGCCTGCAACATCTTCCTCACACCCTCTCAGTCAAGCTAACCCCCAACCTCACCAACCCTGCATGCCCTCTGCTCTGCCTACTCATTCTCTCAGGGCACCTTACCATCTGCATCAACAGTGCCAGCAGTGCCATGTCCCATACTACCCCTCCCCTTCTCATTCACTGAGGAAGCAGCCCACAATTGGGCAGAAAGAGTCAGGATGGACAATGTCCAGCCAGTCATTTGGCTCCTCCCTTCTTATGAGGATGGGATTCTGAATCTGCCCAACCAGGGCATGGACTGGTATTGGAGGCTGCCCATCACTGTCTGTGCTGGGAACCCCTGGGTGAAGGCAATGGCTCTTGATTTGATTGTGCACCCCTGCATTTGTGATTGTGCTAAATGGCCTGGCAGCAGCAGCATGGCCCTGGTGCCCATTGCTGAGGGGGTAAAGCACCAAAAGACAAGACAATATAAAGCAGGGATGCTGTGAGTGTACAGGTAGGTTCAGGGAGAGGGTGTGTTATGGCAGTAACCGAAGAGCCCGGAGTTAGAGCCTGTCCCAGTTTCTGAGCAGGGTGAAGTCCCTGAGCACACAGTGTCCTTGCTGCAGTATTACAATGATAGTTGCTGGTGCAGCCCAAAGTGCAGCATTGAAGGACAGAAGGTCCTGTAAGTGGGTCCGTGATGAGTTGTGAGGGTTCATCGAGAGGAGCACATGTCGATGCCAATGTCGGTGGAAGTGGGCTGTGTGTAGCCGGTGCTTATGTCCCTCCACAAATGACACCAACACCTCTACTCCTAACATTTGTATTTTTCCGCAGAATTGTACAAATTGTGGCATTTTATTTTTCACATCAACGAAGAGTTTGTTTCCTCTTTTTGTTTATGATGATAACCATCTGATTTATCTGTCCAAGCTCAGCACAGGCTGTTTCCCTCTGATTGGGGTCGGGGTTGATATTGGGACACTCTGAGTTCTGCTAACATTACTGCACCATGAGGCAAGAGAAACCCTCACTGCAGCCGGACAGACCCTCCCTTCAGTACAGTCTGACATCGAACCCACTCCTCAGTCTCCCTGCACCACCCGGTCATGTTCATTACAACCTCACTGAAGGCTCTCATACTAAATTCAAATTGCTCTCTTCACTTTGATATGAATTTGATTATAACAAAATTGGCCGATTGTGTTTCCACATAAATCGCCTTTTCACACTTGGGATCAGCCAGTGCCTGTTCTCTGCATTACCTCCAGTGTTTCCCTCTCCAAATCGACAGCTGCTATTGTCACTCTGTGTCATGGATTTTCACAGCATAAAAACATGTTATAAATGCTATGGGCCACTCAGTCCCTCAATACTGTTCTGTATATCAATTAGAGTAAGGCCCAGTATCTGCCCAGTCACTGAATAATGTGGACAATGCTGGAAAGATTCACATGACATCAGCAATAAGGAGTTTAAGATCCATATACCCCCTCCACAAGGACCCCCAGGTCCCTGTCGGCTATGGCATGGTGTCAATCTCCGTGTCTGCATCTGCGCATGGGAGCTGTGAGCTGCCAGTGTTTCACAGGAGCACAGCTGGCCTTTAAAGATGGAGCCGAAATCAGGGACCCAGGAGGTCCCAGCAGTGACTAGTACCACTGTCTGAGGGGAATTGGGGAGCATGTAATGTAACAAGGTTATAATGTAACAGTATATAATGGTTTGATAATGTGTTTTTTTTTCAGAGAAGGTCAATGTCTGGCACTTTTGGAATTCCTTTTACTTGCTGTTTATCAGTCCAACCCTGACCATTGATCAGGTCTTGTTGCATGTGGTCACAGGCTTCCTCTAATAGCTGAGTGATTGAGACTCAACATTGTTCATATGTCAGCCAATATCCCACTTCTGAACTTGTTTTCAGGGATAGGTCATTGGTAAAGCAGCTGAAAATGACTGGGGCCTGGGGTATTACCCTGGGGAACCCCTGCAGTGTGGTACTGGAGCTGAAATGGTCAGACTTCCCCTACTACGTCTCTAAGTGGAGTTTCCCTTTGATTCCATTGAATTCAATTTTGATGGGGCACCTTGATGCTACATTCAGTCAACTGCTGCCTTGATGACAGGGATAGTCACTCTCCCCTTGCCTCTGGAATTGATCATTTCCTTCCATGTTTGGACTAAGGCTTTAATGAAGATTATAGATGAGTGGCTCTGGTGGAATCCAAACTGGCTCACTATTGAGAGAACAGTCAAGAACAATTTTCATGACTTTGTAAAACAAAGGACATGTTTAATTATTCTATTGAGTTCGTTTTGGTGCAGAATCATAGTGAGGTTGTTGGTGCTCATGATTATTCAAGTGTATAAATTATGTAGCAACTTCCATAATCTGCGCAAGTCGAACTAAATGTGGTAATTAGGACATTTCCCTGTTCCTCCAGAAATTTACTGTGAAGTTACTTCCCAGTGAGATGAGCATTGAAATATATGGAATACGATAAGGTTTGCTTTACTCATGTGATACATACCCAGTCAAATGGTCAGAAATACTTAGGTCTTGTTCAAACCAGTAGAAGAAAATTTTGTTATGATGGTAGATCACACATACTGCGGTATCATTGAAGGCTAAGTTTTATACGTGAGGAATCTCATTCTTTCCAATTTGAATTATTGCTATAATAAATAAAGAGTTTGATGTGTGCTTTCAGTCTCATATCCCAGAGACCCTGGAGTAGCTTCTGCCCCCTCTGAAGACAGACAGTAAGTTCCTGTATTAAATTCCAAGGAACTCTTTAGCCTATGGTCAAGTGAAATGATTCAGAAATCATTGTTCATTTGTCACAGAAAATATATTTGGACTATTCCTGTTTCCTCGAATTACAAACACATGAAAACATGCTGACCAATAATCACTTGTTATTGGATTGTCCTGAAAAAGGTTCAAAAATAAAAAAGGTTTTTAATATCATGTTACAAATGGTGAAGAAGTAAAGTTTGAAGTGCAATATTAAGTCTATTCCCTGTCCAAATCACAGCTGCGATTGTAACTCCATGTCATGGACTTCCATACAATAAAAATATTATATAAATGTTATAGAGCATTCAGTCATAGAATCATAGAGATGTATAGCATGGAAACAGACCCTTCGGTCCAACCTGTCCATGCCGATCAGATACCCAACCTAATCTAGTCCCACCTGCCAGCACCCGGCCCATATCCCTCCAAACCCTTCCTATTCATATACCCATCCAGATGCCTTTTAAATGTTGCAATTGTACCAGCCTCCACCACTTCCTCTGGCAGCTCATTCCATACCCATACAACCCTCTGCGTGAAAAGGTTGCCCCTTAGGTCTCTTTTACATCTTTCCCCTCTCACCCTAAACCTATGCCCTCTAGTTCTGGACTCCCTGACCAAAGGGAAAAGACTTTGTCTATTTATCCTATCCAATGCCCCTCATAATTTTGTAAACCTCTGTAAGGTCACCCCTCAGCCTCCGACGCTCCAGGGAAAACAGCACCAGCCTGTTCAGTCTCTCCCTATAGCTCAAATTCTCCAACCCTGGCAACATCCTTGTAAATCTTTTCTGAACCCTTTCAAGTTTCACAACAACATTCCGATTGGAAGGAGACCAGAATTGCATGCAATATTCCAACAGTGGCCTAACCAATGACCTGTACAACCACAACATGACCTCCCAACTCCTGTACTCAATACTTTGACCAATAAAGGAAAGCATACCAAACGCCTTCTTCACTATCCCATCTACCTGCGACTCCACTTTCAAGAAGCTATGAACCTGCACTCCAAGGTCTCTTTGTTCAGCAACACACCCTAGGACCTTACCATTAAGTGTATAAGTCCTGCTAAGATTTGCTTTCCCAAACTGCAGCACCTTGCATTTATCTGAATTAAACTCCATCTGCCAGTTCCCAGCCTATTGGCCCATCTGATCAAGATCCTGTTGTAATCTGAGGTAATCTTCTTCACTGTCCATCACACCTCCAATTTTGGTGTCATCTGTAAACTTACTAACCCTCTTATGCACACATCCAAATCATTTATATAAATGCCAAAACGTAGAGGGCCCAACACTGATCCTTGTGGCACTCCACTGGTCACAAGCCTCCAGTCTGAAAAATAACCCTCCACCACCACCCTCTGTCTTCTACCTTTGAGCCAGTTCTGTATCCAAATGGCTAGTTCTCCCTGTATTCCATGAGATCTAACCTTGCTAATCAGTCTCCCATTGGAACCTTGTCGAATGCCTTACTGAAGTCCATACAGATTCACGTCTACTGCTCTTCCCTCATCAACCCTCTTTGTTACTTCTTCAAAAAATTCAATCAAGTTTGTGAGTATTTCAATTAGAGATTGGTCTAGCATGAGAACAAGGTGGAGATTTCAAATGGCAGGACACCAGAAACACAGGGTCATATTGTGGACCAGACTCATGTTGCATAAAGTAGTCATCTAAAATGTATTTGATCTCCCCCCTCGTCAAGAATCAATTGTGAGCAGTGCTTACATGATACCAAATAGAAAGAAATACATGGAAATGCTTCACTTTAAAGAAGTGTTTGATGCCTTGGATAGTGTGGTGAAAAGATGTAGAAGGACAGGTTTGGGAAGGAGCTGATGTTTTGTGGGTGATTGAGAAGAAGGCAGGCTGATAGGTTTCTGTACATGTCAAGCAGCTGACTGGCCCAAACAAACACAGAGAATGCTGGGGAAACTCAACAGGTCTGACAGCACTCCTTTCTCTTTTTATTCCTGCCCCTTACTGGGGTAAGCTGAAGTGTGTTCCCCGAACTCTGGTCCAGTCTGGTATGACTCTTCCTCAGAAACTCAGTTCCTGGAAAAGCTTAACTTTTATCCAAAGACCTTCCAGTAGCTACTGAGATACCATTAGGTATGATTAATGCTTTTCTGAGGAAGAATGCAGCATATTCTCACATTCAAAGAGTTTCAAATTGCAAAACTCTGTGTACAAAAGTTGTGGACTGTTGCACAGAAGAAGTAAAATGGACTCAGTGCAGAATTTCAGCTGACTGGAGTTGCATTTTTTAATCAGTCGATCATATTTAAGTAGACAGGTAAAACAAAAGAAATATTTACACAGAATACTGTGTAGAAACTAATTATTCAACATTTGTCTTATAAGGAAAGATTGGATAAGGTAAACCTGAGTAGCTGGAGTTTATAAGAGCAGTGATTGAGACATAGACTGTCCTGAGGAATCGTGACAGACTGCATGCTGAAAGGATACTTCCTTTTTTGGAAGAATGCAGAACTCTTTCAAAACAAGGCATTGCCCCTTTAAGATGGAGATGAGGAGGAATGTGTTTTTTTCCAAAAGTCAAGAGTTTTTGGAATTCTCACCCTCAAGTTGGTGGAAGCAAAGTCTTTGAATATATTTCAGGGAGAGGTCGATAGACTCCTGATAGGTAAGGTGAAGAGTTATTGGGGAAAGGCAGTAATGTGGAGTAATCAGATCAGTCATGATCTTTTGAAATGAGGGGCTGTGTGGCCTGCACATGTTCCAAATTAGTGTCTTTATATAATATCAGCAGAGGCCAAGCAACAGAATCACCTAACTTCCTACATCTTGTATATTCTGTGGAAAGGAGCAAAAGCAGAGAATGGGGAAGAAAGTTAAATGACAAAAACTCTTCATGAGCAGTTGGGGAAATTTTCTGATGGTGTTGATTAGGATGAGATTGTGCCACATGGGTTGTTTTCTCAGTAATCTTTTCAGTGCAGGCCAATATATTTTTGAACCACAATGAATTGACATGTGACAGATCAGATATGTAACAGCTTGTTCCTGTTAGTCAGGATTTTGCAGGTTGGCCACAGCAGTACTGGCCTGAGCCTGCAAGCAGTTTGGGGACTCGAATAATTACAGAGAACTACATAGAATGCAGAGGACTGAAACAGGCCATTCAGCCCAATTGTCCAATGAAAACATTGATACTTGACTTGACTTTCCTAATTTAACCCCATCCCATTCTTTTCTTCCTGTTGTCTATTTAGTTTCTCCTTGAATACATTTATACCATTTGTCTCATCTACTTCTGATATAAATGCCCTTCCTTATCACTCTCTAGTGAAACACATTTCTCCTGAATTGCCTGAATAATTGATTAGACTACCAACTATCTTACATTGGTTCCTCACACAAGTCGAACCAACTTCTCTACGTCTGTCAAATCCTTTCATAAGTTTGAAGATTTGTCATCAAGTTATTCCTTAGTGATCGCCTCTCTACATTCTGTCCATCTTTCCCGATAAGGAAAGTATTTTAGTTCTGTTAATTTTTTGGTAAATCGTTTTTGTATCATTTTGAGTGTCTTTATATTGTTATGGACAAAAGAGGAAATGAGAGAGTAAGGGATTTATTTCAGAGATTTTCCCTCTTAAGCCCAAAGCAGCAAGGTATTGTTTGATTTATCCCTTTCTGCTTTACCTCCTGCCCATTACTGGGTGAAGCGTGTTCCTCATTCCTTGGTTTTTGAATTCCAATTTTCCTTTTAAGATAAACTTTAAGATGAAAACAAAGTTAGGGTCAAAACATGGAGAAATTACTTTGCTGCTGCTGCTTCCACACAAACAAATCCTCAGGAAATTACGGAGGACGGATAAGAGGTAAGTGATACAGAAGCTTCTGGAAATATAATCATGTGATTATTGAGTCCAGCAAGTTTGGTCATGTTTGAAAAGAGCATAAGTTAAACAGGAAATTATAGATGAGATTACAGTTTTCTTTGGGATTTGTCCTCATGCCCTCTGGCCATGACAAGAAAATGGAAACCAGAACTATGCAGAGTACTCTAAACGTGGTCATAATTACCAACAAACAGGAGCTGTGGTTGGCCATTTAGCTATGTGAGTCTGTGCAACTATTGAATAAAGTCATAGCTGCCCTATCTCATCTTCATGTTCCTGCACTACCCTTTACAATCCCATGAAACCTTTAAAATACAAATATTTATCAAACTCTTTTTGAGTATACCCAAAAACTGAACATCTGTAGTTCTCCAGGAATAGAGATTCCAAAAGATTTTCTTGCCTCTCAGGAGAGATCTTCTTGTCATCTTAGTCCTAAGAGGCTGGACATTCTGTTCTGAGGCTGTGTTTAGTTCTAACTTTCCTCCCAAGCTCCTTTTACATGTTTAATTAGACCACCTCCCATTCTGCTAAACTCTCAGGAATACTGTGAAAGCAAAATATTGCAGATATTGGAAATCTGAAGTATAAATAGAAAATGTTGGAAAAACTCAGCAGCTCTGGCAGCTTCTGTGGACAGAGAAACAGCATTAATGTGGCTCTTCTTCAAGAATATAGGCCTGGTCAATCCCACTATGACAATGCATCCCAGGAATCTATCAAAAGTGAGTCAGCATTGTTCCTGCACTGACCAGGGCAAGGAGAACAAAACTGTGTGCACAATTGCAGAGTTCAAGAAGGCAGCTCACCACCACCACCTTCCCTCGGGCAACTATGGATGGACAATAAGTGCTGGCCAGCCAGCAACGCCCATATCCCACAAAATGAATAAGTAAATATAAACATTTGCTCAAATGTTGGAGTAGACTTTGAACCACACTTTACCAGCAAGATTTTCTGGCTAGATAAGTTTTAGCTTTTGTCACATTGCCTCACATCTATGCCATTCCACACTCGAACCTTTGGGGATCCACAGTAACTATCCTGGCACAACTTTACTCCCCCACCCAAAGTGGAAATCAACAACTAATTGTTAAGTACTTGATTCTCGACTGTCCCCGTTCCCAATAGCGTCAGAAAGTTAAAAAGGAACAGAGCAAGGGAATGAAGAAACCATTTTATCTTGTTTCTAGTCCTGCTGGAAGATTAAAAGTTAATTTCTGGAGACACCAGGACATCACTGGGAAGTTTGTAACTTCCCAAATGAGTGGCGGCACCACATGACAATACGGTTCCCCTTTCGGGTGTTTAGAGACAAGCGTTAAATTTTAGATATTTTATTTGAAAATTGATATTAGCACTTCCAAAGGGTAACTCGACTCTGGAACCCTGAACGGTTTGAGGTTTGCCTAGAGCCCGAGTTAAGTTTGTGCATCAGCTCTGCACTGGCCTGAGCGAGTCAGTCAAGGCCGTGTCGGCGGCTTTATTTAATAACAGAGACAATGGGAGGGGACTGGCTTCACCTCGCCCGTGTTCTTGTTAACTGCTGGGACAGCAATAAACACCGACTCGGAAAATTCACTCGATCTGAAAATAAAAGGTTTGCAATTCAGAATTGTGACCGTGATAGATTCGTAGTGAGACCTTTCAGCACATCGAGTTCATACTTGTTAAACTGAACCGGGCGCATATTCAGTGACATATTCACATGATGAATCGCATGCAGATCAGTCATTCACTTTATTCATTTCATATGTATGTATATTCATAATTATTGTTCTTCACTATTATTTAATGATTAAATACTCGTGCCATTGTTGGCTCCACTTTCAATCGTCTTGGAGTAACAAAACCGAAACTGCGCGACCCCTTCAGAAAGTTCAGCAGCTCTGGACTGAAACTTTATGGAAAAGGTTAAAGTTTTCTCCCCGTTTCCCTCTGGGCCTGCCTGAAAGTTATCAACATTCTCAGTTCATATTAATGTTACTACTTTTCATGTGTCCCATGTGTGTGAACAAGATCACTCTTGATGTGATCGCGGAGTCGGCGCCTCCTATAATCGATCATTAAAATCCGCGCATTCCTTCAACAAACAGAAATTGATGGAGAAACTCAGCTGGTTTGGCAGCACCTGTGGGGAGAAAGCAGATACCGTTTCGAGTTCAGTGACCCTCCTTCAGAACTCTGTTTTTCGTTGTTTCTGTTAATGTTTGCTACACAACTCCAGCATCCGCACTTCTTTGCTTTATTTTAAGCAAATTAGTTCCACGGTTCGTTTACAGAGTTCAGAACTTAAAGTGAAAATAAAACACGCATCAGCGTCATAACAAACAAGTTGAAAATATCGAGGTTGTAAGTTGGATTGTAATGTGAGGGGGTTGAATGTGAGCTGGTGGAACGAAGACTGGCAGTGTTCAAGGTGCATTACCTTGTGAGGATTCGCAGTGTGAATATGGGGTGTTATAATGTGAGGATTTGGAGTCAGTCGGTGTATATAGGATGGTATAATGTGAGGAATTGCAGTGTGAATTGGTGTTACACTGCGGATTTGCAGTGTGTGAGTTTCTATATGTGGATTGTTACACTGTGAGGATTTGCAATGAGTTAATGTGTAGGGCTATACAATGTGTAGATTTGCAGTGTTGAGTATGAGGTAGTGTTACAATGTGAGGATTTGGAGTGTGAGATGGTGTATATAAGATGTTGTTACAGTGAGAGAGTTAGGGCAGCCCCATGATGTGGGGCTGTTTCCGGTAGTTCTGGTATTTGAGGGAAGTCGCTGTTTATTCGCTAAGCACACAGAGTGTGTCTGAGAGAAACAAGGGAACTCCATCTGAATCTCGTGGTATTTGTGTACTCTACCTTTCAGGTCGTATGATTCATTTAAAAAAAAATCTTTTAAACATTTTCTCTTAATTTCTGGGACAATCGTGTACTTTCGAAACAACTTTTAGTTGCTGCGGAGTACTTCTCGAGTGTATTTCGTTTTCACTTCTCACTTTGGTGATTTTGTTTTAAAACACTTGTTCGTTTTGTGTGCGGAGTAGGAAGACGTGAGCGTGAGGTCTCAAACCGAGGAGACAAACAGCAGCCCAGAAGCTGCTCAGAGTCACACAGTGTGGGTCGGGATGGCGCTGCTCCCCACCCCCTGGGGAGTGATCCACTCTGAGTGCAAGATGTGGGTCTAGATACTACCCTTGGGCAATAGCTTACTGAGTTTACAGAATGTAACTGATCCAGTTTGACAGGTGATACAATCTAAAGGAAGGTAAAAACAAGGACTGCAGATGTTGGAAACCAGAGTCTAGATTAGAGTGGTGCTGGAAAAGCACAGCTTATCTTAGCCTGCTGGACAAACTTTCCGCATTCCTGAAGAAGGGCTTATGCCCGAAACGTCGATTCTCCTGTTCCCTGGATGCTGCCTGACCTGGAGGAGAAAGTGAGGTCTGCAGATGCTGGAGATCAGAGCTGAAAATGTGTTGCTGGAAAAGCGCAGCAGGTCAGGCAGCATCCAAGGAGCCGGAAAATCGACGTTTCGGGCAAAAGCCTAATGAAACGTCGATTTTACTACTCCTCGGATGCTGCCTGAACTGCCGTGCTTTTCCAGCACCAGTCTAATCTCAAACTAAAGGAAGACTTGTCTGATTATTGGATCCTGGAAGCTGACTTTATTCAGTTGGTCTTCACCTTTATTTACTTTCCATCTTTTGCAAAATGGAATGTACAATTAGTTGGTTAAATAAAATTTTGTGCAAGCTCCATTTGTTTCAGGATTGGTACCACAAATTGTGAATTGATTTGAGTAATTTTAACTTCATTTGGGCTGTAGTAACTAATAAAATGAGGAAGCACTGTTGAACAACACATGACTGGGTTTGATTTCCCCTTCCAGCCCGTACAAGAGAGCAATTTGTGACACAAAATGTTCTTGATGACTGTCAGCTGATGTGGTAATGTTTGTTCCCTTTTAATAGCTAGTTGAGGTGATGGTTGCAATATTTTACATTTTAATTTGAAGTATAAGCCCAGCATTTTGCACTAACTTTCCTTAACCTACTGAATTGTCTTCTTGGGCAAATAGCATTAACCACTTGTCATTGATTCTTGGGCATTAGAAATGGAAGGGATTATGTTGACCATTCCTTCTGTCACTTACGTTGCATTCTTAACTGTATATTCCAAGGTCTACATTTGTTTCAAATTTAACTGTGCTCATTCTGGGATGTATTTGCTGAGCTTGTGCTCTGTAAAAGGATTTACATTTTTGAACGGATCTGTTCAGATCTTTCTTTTTTAAACGCACCCTGAGTATGTAGGCATTGAACCTGGGCCTTTGCTCAGGTACCTCAAGGATTTTATTATCATTCTGTGAACCTCTTTCATGTGTTAAGATGCTTGTGATTGCAGTTTTAGGGTTCAAATCAGAGGCGTAGCAAATGAGATAAATTTAAATCAGAAATTGCTGGAGTTCTTAAATGCTGAGGGGTTACAATCTATTCATGAAGAAGACTACTTGAATAAGTACGAAGCTGAAAACATCTGATTGCAAAGTATGGGAATGACAAATAGGAAATTTTTCCAACTGTCATTCATGTGAGCAGATATGTCTATTGGGATGGGATTTTTTTTTGACTTGTAGCATTTTGTTTTGATACTCATGATACCTCAGTGAATCTAAATTGTTCCAATTTGTCTAGTTTTCTTTTCATGTTGACCACCATTTGATGGTTTAGGAATACCAGGTGCTGTATTGTCCCCACTTGTAGCAATGTATGACTCAGACTACATAAAAGTGTCTTTCATTTCAAGTGTTGTTGAAACTTTAAGAATTCTGAAATCAATTTTAACAATATCACGATAGCGTCGCCTGTGAATAACTACTAGTGAGAAGTTAAGAACAGGAGAATGAATAAAATTATAAATTCAAGTGTTTTTGTGATTTTTAAAGAAATCACTGTATCAAAAGGATTCTTTTTGAGGATTACTCTGAGGTTTGCTTTTGGAACTCTGTCATTGACCAGGGCTGAGGATGGTCATGAGGCAGGTGAATTTTTTTGCTGGAACACTTTATTTTTGTCTTTTCATTTCCAGCCTCTCCTCTGAGCAATTTATCCTTCTCGAGGGAAGAGGATAAGTGGTCTTTTAGGTGTGACCTTGAAACAAGCAATTGCCTAGAAAACATATCAGTTTTTATGAAAGTTAGTTTGCTTTCAAAATTTCCTTAATGTAAGCAGTGATGCAGACCTTCGGTAAGATGAATTTGACCAATCTTTTGATATCACAGATTTCTGTTTTGTACTTAATATTTTTTTGCAAGTGAGTTGCCAGAACAGGGAAACGGAAAAACAGTTTGCTGTTTCAGATTACCTTTTCTAAATCCAAAATATCAGCTACTTAGAATTTCAATACCATGAGAGCGTAGTCTGAGTCAAGGCATGCCAAATTAAGACTGAGATGCAGAGGAATTTCTTTGGGGTTGGAGCTCTTTGCCACAAAAGGTTGTGGGGACTAAGTCCTTGTCTATGTTTAAGGCTGAGATTCTTGATCAGTGGTGGAATTGGAAAGTGAATGCATATACAGCATGTCGGAGCAGCAATGATCCCATTGATTGGTGGAACAGCGTTGAGAGGAGCCAAATAACCACCACCTGTGCTGATGTGGTCATGAAGTAACTTGAATATTGTCCAGCATAACGATTGCACTAAGTGCATGCAAGTACCATAATTGGGGTCAAACCGAAATCAAAGGTCAAGTTATTTGACCCTATTAGCCTGTTATGGAGCATTCCAAGTGAAGTTTGATAAATCCAGGTTAAAATTTGCAGAAATAGTGTGAAGTAGTTTAATTAGTTCATGAAATCTTAACAAACAATTTGTTAAATTATAATTGCCCCAATTATCAATTTGTTTAGAACTTTTATCTTCATCTTTAAGATCCCAGTCTTGTAATCATTCTTTGCTTTGGATTGTTTCTTTTTTTTGGTGTTTCAATTAATTTCCTTAAAATCAGGAAAATTAATTTTTGGCTTAATTGTACTTGATGCCCTTGCATGTGGAACCATACTAAACTTGTGAATTCTCATCTGTTCTTTTCTATGCAGGGTTGAGTAAACATCTCTGCTCTGAATTTTCTTGCAACTTTCCTTAGCTCGTGTGACTTTGAAAATGAGTACTGCTACTGCTGTGAGGCCAGTTGATGTAAATTTGTGTGAAACAACAAAATGGTAAATGTTCTCTTTTTTTTCAATTTCAAATGAAATGGCATGTAGTGCAACAATACTCAAAGGAATGTTTTGTCCACTGGGCTATCTGTTAAAAACACTTGTGTTGCAATCTTTCAGTGAGTGGATGATTTATGTTCTTGCAGCTGAACCCTGGCATGTATCTGGCAAGGTGACAGAGCATCATCAAGTCATAGAGACGTAAAGCACAAAAATAGACCCTTCGGTCCAAGTCGTCCATGCCGACTGGATATCCCAACCTAATCTAGTCCCATTTGCCAGCACTTGGCCCATATCCCCCACAACCCTTCCTATTCATGTACCCATCCAGATACCTTTTAAATATTGCAGTTGTACCAACCTCAACCACTTTCTCTGGCAGCTCATTCCATGTTTGGTTGTGGTTGTTTTTCTTTAGTTGTCTAACTTTCTGATCCCACTCAATCCCAGGGTATATAGCAGTAGGTCAGTCATACAGCATGACAATACATCCCTTGGTCCAACTTGTCCTTGTCGACCAGATGTACAAAACTGATTTAGTCCCTTTTGTCAGCATTTGGCCTGTAGCCCCTCCAAACCCTTCCTATTCATGTATCCATTCATATTTCTTTTAAATGCTGTAATTGTACCTGTCTCCTCAACCTCTGGAACTCATTCCATACACCACCCTTTGTGGAAAAAGTTGCCCCTCAGATTCCATTTTCAAATCTTGCCCCTCTCACCTTAAACCCATTCCCTATAGTTTTGGCCTCCTACCTTAGGGAAAAAGACCTTGGCTGTTCACCTGATCCATGACCCTCAGATCTTGATCTCTATAAGGTCACACGTCGGCCTCTGCTCCAGGGTTGAATGCCCAATCTATTCAGCCTCTCCCTATAGCTCAAACTTTCCGATCCTGGCAACAGTCCTTGTAAATAATTTCTGCACCCTTTCCAGCTTAACATCTTCCCTCAAGGAGGGAGATCAGAATTGAATACAGTATTCCAGGCCTTACCAATACCCTGTAGAGCTGTAAGGTGACATCTCAACCTCATACTCAGTGCACTGACCAATGAAGGAGCATGTGCCAACTACCACCTAGTCTACCTGCAACTTCACTTTCAAGAGACTCTGCACCTGGACCCCCATATCTGTTTGTTCAGAAACACTCCTCAGAGCCCTGCCACTAAGTGTACAAGATCTACCCTGGTTTGCCTTACCAAAATGCAACACCATGCATTTATCCAGATTAAACTCCATCTGCCACTTTTTGGCTCCCTGACCTGTTTGATCAAGATCCAGTTTTACTTGGAGATAATCAACTACTTTGTCCTCTGCAAACTTACTAATCATACCACCTCTATTCACATACAAATATTTGTATAAATGACAAAAACACTGGACCCAGCACTAATCCTTGTAGCACATTGCTGGTCAGAGGTGTCTAGTGTGAGTTAAAACCCTCTACAACCAGACTCTGTCTCCTACCTTTGAAGCCAATTTGGTATCCAATTGGCTAGCTTTACCTGGATCCCAAGTGATCTAACTTTCGTAGCCAGCCCACCATGCAGAAGCCTATTGAATGGCTTGCTGAAGTCCATATAGACAGTCCTGAAGAAGGGCTTATACCCGAAATGTCGATTCTCCTTCTCCTTTGATGCTGCCTGACCTGCTGCGCTTTTCCAGCAACACATTTTTAAGCTCCATATAGACAATATCTGCTGCTCTGTTGTTCAGTCATTTTTGTCACCTCTTCACAAAACTCAATCAAGTTGCATTTTCTTTATTAGGGTGGACGACATTGAAAGTGACACAGAGCTGGAAGTGGATAACGAATGTTGTAATGATTTCTGCAGACTGAAACCAGGTAAAATACTTCTGTTATATGATTGTGCACGTAAAGTAGGGTTGTCTTAAAAGTTTTTAGATTAGGTTACTTAGTGTGGAAACAGGCCCTTCAGCCCAACAAGTCCACACCGACCCTCCGAAGAGCAACCCACCCAGACCCATTCCTCTACATTACCCCTTCACCTAACTCTTTGGGCAATTTAGCATGGCCAATTCACCTAACCTGCACGTTTTTGGACTGTGGGAGTTAACCGGAGCACCCGGAGGAAACCCACGCAGATGCGGGGAGAATGTGCAAACTCCACACAGACCGTTGCCTGAGGCAGGAATTGAACCCAGGTCTTTGGTGCTGTGAGATCGCAGTGCTAACCACTGAGCCACCGTGCCACCCACTGAAAGTTTGCAGGACCCGCATAGATCTTTCATGTTCAACAGCTTGCAGAAGCTCACTCACGATGCTGATAGCGGTGGGAAATAGTGTAGAAAAAGATTTACACTATTACCTTTGGTAGGTTATAAATTCAAGCACCACAAGATGAGCCAGTCATGAGGATACCTTGGTGTATTTTTAAAGCTGAGCTCAGTCTTTAGGCACTGTATTTTGAGGAAGCTATATTGTTAATGCAATTTTAACCCTGAAACAGTAGAAAATTGTGAAAGTACATAATTTAAAGATTTTAATAATCCTTTCATATCATGTTCTTTTTTTCCCTTGTTCATGTTTCAGTGCAATCTGAGTCATCAGTAATGATTTAGATTACGTCCCTGTTTTTAATGGGGCTTTAGTTTAAGTTAACATACTTGGCTGGTTTTCTCAGTCATGTTTCTCTCTTACAACCAGTGAATGAACTTCATTATTCATAGTGCAGCTCTTTCATGTCCTTTCTTGATCCTTTAATGTTTTGCTGCCTGTTTAAATCTACTGGGGGGTCTCAACAGTTTTTTTTTGTAAAATGATGGCTTTGTAGTTCATTCAGGACTTTTACATCCTTCATTTTT
The DNA here is from genome assembly GCF_037043375.1 of Chiloscyllium plagiosum. Taxonomy (NCBI): domain Eukaryota; kingdom Metazoa; phylum Chordata; class Chondrichthyes; order Orectolobiformes; family Hemiscylliidae; genus Chiloscyllium; species Chiloscyllium plagiosum. The sequence goes on from NW_028270163.1 coordinate 40,280,975, forward strand.
ACGTAGTGTCAGGTGAGGCCTGCTGTCTGTGGTCTTTTCCTCACCTCCAACCAGCTGTAGTTATTCAATGGCTGCTCTATCTAATTTTGGAGAACTCAATGCATAATGTGAAATATTTCTAAATTGCATGCCTTTATCATAGTCTGAATAGTTGCACTAGGAAGGTATTAGATTTCACAAATATTAAACTTCTCATTTTAGGTGGAAACTATTTAAAACTGGTAACAGAGAAAGTGCAACTTCACAAGGGAAAAACTGTGAAATTGCAAAAGAATGTCCTAATGACAATTGGGGGCCTGGATTATACAATTTATTGGGGAAGGCATGACCTGCTTAAAAGCTGGCAAGAGTTCTACTTGCCCCAAAGAATGGATATGGTGGTCCTGGGTGTGATTGAAAGTTACCCGTGCCTGGCACCAGGGCTTCAGCTTGTCATTCTCGCTGGAAATGATGGTCCAGTATTTGCCTATGAAGAAGAAATGTTGCACGAAGTTGCCACCAATTTGGAAAAGCTGTTTTGCGAAGGTCCAGTGTTTCCTGGAACTAAAATGTATGAATATGGAAAAGATTTCAGACCAAAGGTAAGAGCTTTGCTAAAATTCATGTGGACTTTTCCCCTTGCATCAAGGGCACAATCACATGAATACCAAATTTCTAGAGGAGCAATTTCTACTGCACAAGAGTGTGCTAATTGGTCAGCAACTGGACTTGTTACTTGAGCACAATGCAAAGTTTTAGTTGCTTGATGACTGGGGGGTGAGGCTCTTGGCTGCAAACTTACTAATCAAACCACTCATTTTCCTCCAGGCCATTCATACATACTACAAACAGAGGACCCAAAACTGATCCCTGTGGAATACCACTAGTTACTGGTCTCCATTTTGAAAAACACCCTTCCACCACTACCTTATGACCAAGCCAGTTTTGTATCCTTCAAGTCAGGAGAAAGTGAGGACTGCAGATGGACAAGGGACAAGATGTACGGACATTTGAAGGAAAATGGGCTAGTTAGTAACAAGTAGCATGTTTTTGTATAGGGAAGGTAATGTCTCACCAACCTGATTGGTGCTTTTTTTTTGGTTTTTGAAGAGGTGACAAAGATAATGAGGGGGGGGGGGTGGAAGGGCTGTGGATGTAATTTTTCTGGACTTGAGTAAGGCATTTGATAAAGTCTCACATGGCAGATTGGTACAAAAACTAAAATCACATGGGATTTGGGGTAGGCTGGCTAGAAGGATGACTCATTCCTGAAGAAGGGCTTATGCCCGAAATGTCGATTTTCCTGCTCCTCGGATGCTGCCTGGCCTGCTGTGTTTTTCCAGCATCACATTTTTCAACTCTGGTCTTCAGCATCTGCAGTCCTCACTTTCTCCTGACTTGAAGGATACAAAACTGGCTTGGTCATAAGGTAGTGGTGGAAGGGTGTTTTTCAAAATGGAGACCAGTAACTAGTGGTATTCCACAGGGATCAGTTTTGGGTCCTCTGTTTGTAGTATGTATGAATGACCTGGAGGAAAATGAGTGGTTTGATTAGTAAGTTTGCAGATGACACCAAGGTTGGTGAAGTTGCTGATAGTGCTCTTGATTGTGAAAGGATACAAAAGGTGACTTTGGGCTTCAAAATGGCAGATAGAGAGTATCATCCAAACAAATGTAAGGTGATGCATTTTAGAGGATCAAATTTAGGTTTGAATTATATTGTAAGTGACCAAACCATTAGGAACATTAGCATACAGACAGATCTGGGTGTGCAGGTCCACAGTCGTATTAAAGTGGCAACACAGGTGGCCAAGGTGATTAATGCTTGCCTTCATTGTTTAGCACATAGAGTACAAGAGTTGGCAACAATGTTGCAGCTATATTAAAACCCCTGTTAGTCCTCATTTGGAGTATTGTGTGCAGGTTTGGTCACCACACTACCAGAAAGACACGGAAGCTTTGCAGAGAGTGTAGAGGCAGTTCACCAGGATGTTGAGGACATTGGCTATGAATAAAGGTTAAAAAGACTAGGATTGCTTTTACTGGAAAGACTGTGGCTGCGAAGAAGCTTGATAGAGATCTACAAAATGGGGAGGCATAGATATGGGGGATAGTCAGAGGTTTTTTTTTCCCAGGGTTGGAGTTTCAATTACACGGGGCCACAGGTTTAAGATAAGAGGTGGATAGTTTAAGGGAGATTGCGTGAAAATTTCCCTCGCACAAGTGTGGTAGGAGCCTGGAACACACTGCAGGAAGAGTAGGTGGAAGCAGACATGTTGGTGATATTTAAGAAGCATCTGGATGGCTGCATGAATAGGGAGGAAAGAGAGGGATTATGGACCAAATAAGGCAGAAGATTTGTTTGTTAGTTTAGTTAGGGCTTGGAGAACCAAAGGGCCTGTTCATGTGCTGTATCTCTCTTGTTTGTTTTGTTCTAAAAGTACTGATCTGTTTCAGAATAATGAAAAATATATGGAAGCCCTTAAAAAAGCAAAGTTGGAAAAGGTCTCCCAAGGTACGAAGGATTTCATCAATAAAAACGCAGCTGAAATGAAGAAGCTGATTGATGGCTTGGATTTTAAGAAAGGTGATTTCCTCCCGACTCCGAAATGACTGAGACTGTGTGATGCAACATCTCATTTCAAAGTGTGTCTGGATTAGAGCAACATTCTGTTTGCTTTTTGTGAATTGAAAGGCAATACTGTATAAGTTACACTGTAACTAAACAAATATTACTTTGCAGCTAATTGCACATTTTTAAATAAGGCAAATCCTAGTTTGATTATCCTTCAGCTGTGTTGTACTGCAACTTGATGTGAGCTTCTGATTTTTCTTTTCTAAGCCAGCCTGAAACTTTGTTCAGTGTTTCGGTACTGGCACTTTCCTTCAAGCCCTGATGAATCTCTACATAATAAAGTGTTTTTTCTAACAGAGCTATAGTTTTCTTCTATGTTAAATACTATTCCTAAGCGCTTCTATTAGGAATAGGAAATAAAATTAAAATGTGAATCTATAAGAACGTTGGTGTATGCACATAGTGTATAGCATGGTTGTGATGACAGTGAGGACCTGTCATTTCTGTTTAAGTGGAGCAAATGGCTTCTTCCAATTTGGATAATTCTCTTTTGAAGTGAAAATGATAGAATGAACAGAATCACCTAGCACGGAGTTCTATAACTTTTTTTATATTTAAAGAAAAACACAGAACTTCTGTTACTCAGACCATTTAGTACCCTGTTGTTCAGGCATCATAATACAAAGTGATTCTAGAAATATATAAACCGGTAAGGAACAAACCTATGCCCTGTGAAGTGCCCCACATTCAGGATGGCTAACAAGTCGTGAATATAACTACTGCCCTTTGAGTTTCTGGTCAATGGCAATATCATTGAATGTCAAGTGGACTAGACACACAAATGTAATGATTATAAGAGCTGTTCAGAAGCTAAAAATATTGTGATAGTTTGCCTCATCATTCCCTAAAGCCTGTCCATCATCCACAAGGCAGATGTCAGGAATGTTATAGAAGGCTCCCCATTTGCCTGGATGTTTGCCTGGATGTCTACTCAAGAAGCTTGACACTTTTCAGGGCAAAGCAGCCTGCTTCATCAGCATCATATCCATGAACATTCATTCACTTATTCCTCCAGTGGGTGCTCGGTAGCAGGTCCTCAGACAGCACCTGCCAAACCCATGTCCACTTTCCCGTAGAAGGACAAGGGCCACTGATACATGGGGACCTGCAAGTTTCTCTCCCGCCTAACTTGATTGTATGTCACCATTCCTTCACTGTCAGTGGCTCAAAATCCTGGCATTCCCTCAAATGGCATTGTGGGTCAACCTATAGCAGAAGAACTGCAGTGATTCATCACCACCACCTTCTCAATGGCAGCTAGGACTGAGCAATAAATGCTGGGCAGCCAGTCATTCCTTCAAATGAATTTAGTCAAAGTACTCTTCCTCCTACCATTAAGTCCATTGATTACATAGTGTCACAGGTGGGGAGCAGGTTTGAACTGCTAATGCATAACTGATTTTAATACCCATTCCAAGACCCTGCATATTTAATTTAGTAACAATTCCAACTACACAGAAAACATCAGTGACTTACAAACTATGTGGAGAGGTAATGATGGGTAAGGGGTTGTCTTGAATTTATGCTTCTGGCTTGCCCCAAAGGTTATTGGCAGGGTAAAAGGTGAATACGTCTGACACTTTGAAGTGAAGAGTTCTCCAATGATATAGGTTTTATTCGTTCTTTCCCTTGTCCACTTGGTTTACTCTGGATATCAGCATCCCAAAATGCACACAAGTAGTGCAAAAAGCTCCTTAACATTCAGTGCTGAGTCATAATCGAACTGGCTTACGTGAACTTGTCTGAAGATCAGCCTGCTCCATCTCAACTTCTGGCCATTGATCAAACAACCCCCAGCCACCCAGAACTAGCTATTGCTTTGATTTGAACTTTCTTACACCTTTCTGTAATCAAATGTTTGACACTGTCTAGTCAGTTCGGCTATGTCAAACATCAAGTACCTGTTTTTCTCCATTATTTAATCGATTCCTTTTATAATAAAGCTTGACCCCAGCTAGCTTGCTCAGATTACTGATACCTCAAAAATGTTCTGAGTTTCTCCCACACTCCAAAGATGTGCAGGTCAGGTGGTTTGGCCATGATAAATTGCCCATACTATCCAAGGATGTGTGGATTAGATGGATTAGCCATGGAGAGTGCAGGGTTACAGGGATAGAGTAAAGGGTCAGTCTCGATGCGATGCTCTTTGGAGGGTCAGTGTAGACTTGATGGACCAACTGGCCTACATCCACACTGTAGAGATTCTATGATAATGTTTCTGGCCATTGACCTTTCACAATGAGAAATAACAAATAGCCTTTCAGCCAGTGAATTGTGGTGAGAGCGAGGAAGATGTATAATAGGGAAACAATTTGATTAGCATGATGAGTCTAAACAGCCAACATTTCATGATCTAAAAACCAAGGATAGGTACAATATGAAGGAAAAAAGTGAGTCGCAGCCGAACCAGGAAAGGGAAATTGAGAATAGTGGTCATGATCTGAACGAGTTGAAAGACTGAATTCAAAGCAAGCTAAGAGATGGCATCTCATCCTTTAGCTCCATTTTACTGCGTCTGGACATCACGTGAGTTCAACCTACCAATCCCCTTTTCAACTTGATGATTTCATTATCGTTTTATTCCGCTGTATCCAATTGTCGGAATGTTATCATTCATGCCTCAAGGCATGGCTTTTGCTCCTTTATTATGTCTGTTCCCACTCTTAGGATTTTTATTGTGAAAGCATTTGCAATTTAATCTTTTATCCCCTTCTCCCCTTTCAGGCCTTTCATTCTGTTATAATTAAACTCCAGTCCCCTCTGTATTTGCTTAGTTGTTAACCACTTCTTTCCTCCACTATGTCCTCACTTAAATATTTCCAGCATCTTCGTTTTAATTTGGCTGAATAATGTACTGAAGTGGAAAACAAAATCTGCCCTTTCTGCTATGCCTTTGATTTTTCCTGTCGATACTGATAAATAACTTTTCCAGGTCATTTTGATAGTAAAAATATTAAATAAAAACAGTATTAACTATTTACTCTTGACCTAGCTCCTGGAAATGACAGCGCAACTTACCGTTCACAGTCTAAGACCTTGCAGACATCTGGCAGTGACACATAGACCTCTTAAGCAACAGTTTGAAGTCACACGCAATGGATCGTAGCTCACATTTCTAACATATTGAGTACAGGAGATGGGAGGTCATGTTGCTGCTGTACAGGACATTAGTTAAGCCACTGTTGGAATATTGCGTGCAGTTCTGGTCTCCTTCCTATCGGAAAGATGCTGTGAAACGTGAAAGGGATTAGAAATGATTTACAAGGACGTTGCCAGGGTCAGAGGATTTGAGCTATAGGGAGAGGTTGAATAGGCTAGGGCTGTTTTCCCTGGAGGAGAAAGTGAGGTCTGCAGATGCTGGAGATCAGAGCTGAAAATGTGTTGCTGGAAAAGTGCAGCAGGTCAGGCAGCATCCAGGGAACAGGAGAATCGACGTTTCGGGCATAAGCCTGAAGAAGAAGAGCATAGAGGCTGAGGGGTGACTTTATAGAGGTTTATAAAATCATGAGGGGCATGCAGAAGAGTGCGTAGGTTTAGGGTGAGAGGGGAAAAATATAAAAGAGACCTACGGGACAACCTTTTCATGCAGAGAGTGGTTGGTGTGTTTCCTCCCAGGTGCCAGGGTCCGTGATGTCTTGGATCGTATCTTTGGGGTCCTGAAGGGAGACCAGCCTCAAGTTGTTGTCCATGTCGGTACCAACGACATAGGTAGAAAGAGGAATAGGGATGTAAGGCAGGATTTCAGGGAGCTAGGGTGGAAGCTGAGAGCTAGAACAAACAGAGTTGTTATCTCTGGATTGTTATCCGTGCCACATGATAGTGAGGCAAGGAATAGGGAGAGATATCAGCTGAACACGTAGCTGCAAGGATGGTGCAGGAGGGAGGGTTTCAATTTTGGATAATTGGGGCTTCTGGGGAAGGTGGGACATATACAGACAGGGATGGTCTTCACTTGAACCAAAGGGGTACTAATATCCTGAGTGGCAAATTTGCTGGTGGTATTCGGGTGGGTTTAAACTAGCTCAGCAGGGGGATGGGAACTGGAGGTGTAGTTGCAGTGCACAGGAGGATGAGAGGAGGAAGGACAGGGACAGGATTTCAGGGTCACAGAAATGTGCTGGCAGACAGCAAACTAGTTTGAAGGTGTCTACTTCAATGCCAGAAGTATCTGAAATAAGGTAGGTGAGCTTGCAGCATGAATAGGTACCTGGGAGTTTGATGTTGTGGCTATTTTGGAGACATGGATAGAGCAGGGTGAGGAATGGATGTTGCAGGTTCCAGGATTTAGATCTTTCATAAAAAACAGGCAAGGCAGTAAAAGAGGGGGAGGCATGGCCTTGTTAGTCAAAGATAGTATAACCGGGCCGAGAGAAGTTTTGATGAGGACCCGTCTACTGAGGTAGTGTGGGCTGAGGTTAGAAACAGGTCAGGAGAGGTCACACTGCTTGGAGTTTTTTACAGGCCTCCGCAGAGTTCCAGGGAAGTGGAAGAAAGGATTAGTAAAATTATTCTGAGTAGGCGTAAAAGGAATAGGGTGGTCATTATGGGGCACTTTAACTTCCCCAACATTGACTGGAAATGTTATAGCTCTAGTATGTCGGATGGATCAGCTTTTGTCCAATGTGTACAGGAGGGTTTCCTGACACAGTGTGTTGAAGGGTCGACAAGAGAGGAGGCCACACTGGATCTGGTGCTTGGTAATGAACCAGGCCAGGTGTTTGATTTCGTTGTAGGTGAGCACTTTGGAGAGAGTGACCATAATTCAGTTACATTTAGTTTAGCGATGGAAAGGGATAGGTACATGCCACAGGTCAAGAGTTATCGATGGGGCAAGGGCAATTATAATGCGATTAGGCAAGAATTAGGATGCATAGAATGGGGTAGCAAAATGCAGGGGATGCAGACAATCAAAATGTGGAGCTGGTTTAAGGAACAAATATTGTGTGTCATTGATAGGTATGTCCCTGTCAGGCAGGGAGGAAGTGATAAGGTAAGGGAACCGTGGTTTACAACAGAAATAGCATCTCTTGTTAAGCAGAAGAAGGAGGCTTATGTGTTAATGAGGCAAAATGGTACAGATGAGGCAATGGAGAACTACAGATCAGTTAGGAAGGATTTAAAGAGAGAGTTAAGAAGAGCAAAGAGAGAACACGAGTAGTCTTTAGCAAATAGAATAAAGGAGAACCCCAAAGCTTTCTATAGGTATGTGAGGAATAAAAGGATGATTAGGGGAGGCATAGGGCCAGTCAAAGACAGACGTGGGAAATTGAGTGTGGACCCTGTAGAGATCGGACATTTCTCATCTGTGTTCACTCAGGAAAAGGAGAATATTGTAGAGGAGAGGAATGAGGTACACGATATTAGAATAGAAAGGATTGAGGTTAGTTCTGAACAGGTGTTATAAATTCTAGAAGGAATGAAAGTAGACAAATCCCCAGGGCCAGATGGAATTTATCCGAGGATTCTCTGGAAGCTAGGGAGGAGATAGAAGAGCCTTTGGCTTTGATATTTGAGTCATCATTATCTACAGGTTTAGTACCTGAGGGCTGGAGTATTGCAAATGTGCCCTTGTTCAAGAAGGGCAGCAGAGATGACCCAGGTAATTATAGACCAGTGAGCCTTACTTCTGTTGTAGGAAAGGTTTTGGAAAGGTTTATAAGAGATAATATTTATAATTATCTAGCAAGCAACAATTTGATTTCAGATAGTCAACATGGTTTCGTCAAGGGCAGGTCGTGTCTCACAAACCTCATTGAGCTTTTTGAGAAGGTGACCAAGCATGTAGATGAGGGTAGGGCAGTTGAAATGGTGTACATGGACTTCAGTAAAGCCTTTGATAAGGTTCCGCACAGTAGGCTAATGGAGAAAATTGGATTAGTGGTGCTGGAAGAGCACAGCATGCAGAGGCATGGAATTGAGGGTGATTTTGCAGTTTAGATTAGAAACTGGCTTTCTGTAAAGTCAGTCTGGAGTCCAGTTGTTAGTGGTGTGCCACAAGGATCTGTTTTGGGACCACTGCTGTTTGTCATTTTTATAAATGACTTAGACGCAGGCATAGGTGGATGGATTAGTAAATTTGTAGACGACACTAAAGTCGGTGGAGAAGTAGACAGTTTGGAAGAATGTTGCAGGTTGCAGGGGGACTTGGATAAACTGCAGAATTGGGCTGAGAGGTGACAAATGGAGTTCAATGCAGCTAAATGTGAGGTGATGCACTTTGGGAAGAATAACAGGAGGGCTAATGGAGAAAATTGGGTCAATGGAGTACTGGGTCAATGGAAAGATTCTTGGTAGTGTGGATGTGCAGGGGGTTCTTGGAGTCCATGTGCATAGATCTCTGAAAGTTGCCACCCAGGTGGATAGTGCTATTAAGAAGGCATACAGTGTCTTAGGTTTCATTGGTAGAGGGATTGAGTTCTGGAAGCGCGATATCATGCCGCAACTATACAAAACGCTGATGCGACCACACTTGGAATATTGTGTACAGTTCTGGTCGCCCCATTACAGGAGGGATGTGGAAGAGGTGCAGAAGAGATTTACCAGGATGTTGCCTGGTCTGGAGGGAAGGTCTTATGAGGAAAGGCTGAGAGACTTGGATCTGTTCTCATTGGAAAGAAGAAGGCTAAGGGGGGATTTGATAGAGACATACAAGATGACCAGAGGATTAGATAGGGTAGACAGTGAAAGATTTTTTCCTAGGATGATGATGTCAGCTTGTACGAGAGGGCATAACTACAAATTGAGGGGTGATAGATTTAAGACAGATGTCAGAGGCAGGTTCTTTACGCAGAGAGTGGTAAGGGCGTGGAATGCCCTACCTGCCAATGTAGTCAACTCAGCCACATTAGGGAGATTTAAACAATCCTTAGATAAGCACATGGATGATTTTGGGATAGTGTAGGGAGACGAGCTGAGAATAGTTCACAGGTCGGCGCAACACTGAGGGCCGAAGGGTCTGTTCTGTGCTGTATTGTTCTATGTTCTATGTTCTCTGAATGAGCTGCCAGAGAAAGTGGTGGAGGTTGGTACAATTACAACATTTAAAAGGCAGTTGGATGGATATATGAATAGGAAGTGTTTGAAGGAATATGGGCCAGGCGATGGCAGGTGGGACTAGATTGGGTTGGCATATCTGGTTGACATGGACGGGTTGGACTGAAGGGTCTGTACATCTCTATGACTCTATGACCTCTCCCAATCTTAGAGGTGACAGACTGAACATGGGTTTGTAACAGTGTAATGCAGTTGAAGTGGGCATCAAGTCTTCAACATTGACCTGTAGTCTCATGAAGTTTCAAGGCATTAGGTGAAACTTGCTTCTTAATACTACTGACCATTCTCAGCTGGTGAATTTGACCATTGCTTGGTTAAGTGGTAAGGGTAGAGCATATCATCCTGAATGGGGGTTTTCAGTGCAGTTTTATAACATGAGTACTATCCGAGCTGGCAGTATGCTGAAGGGGGTAATCCCAGATTGTGCCTGTGGAAACGGTTGAGTGTGTCAACCAGATTATTTCTACCAGTACACTCATTTGTTTCATCACCCAGTCCTGGCATACCAAAATCCCATCTTCACTCTGAGGACATAATAACGTCTGGGTGCTACTGTACAGCGTGGGCTAAGATCAGAACAGATGTTGCAGTTTAAATGTAGACATTTGAGGTACTACTGTGGGCTATCAGCAGGAGCTAAATTATGTTCACCCACTGTATAATTATAAATCCAGAGGACAATTCCGGTTCAATGTGTACCTGAAAGCATACTGAAAATTAGGTATAATCTTGATGGAGCTAGAGCACAGCAGCAGCAATGTCATAGGCAGTGCTAAAATATTTCATGACCAGCAGTTTGGCTAGCCCATCACATACAGTTGTAAGTAGTGAATATTTAAACAACTAACTGGAGGAGGAAGCTCAAAACACGTTCCTATTCTCAATGAAGGTATAGCCCAATGTGTCTTAATAAGTTATAAGGCTGAAGCACTTGAAATTGTCTTTAAGTAAAAGGGCTAAGTGGATGATCTATTAGATTACTTACAGTGTGGAAACAGGCCCTTCGGCCCAACAAGTCCATACCAACCCACCCACCTACACCTAACACTATGGGCAATTTAGCCTGGCCAATTCACCTAAACTGCATATTTTTGGACTGTGGGCGGAAACCAGAGCACCCTAGAGGGAACCCACACAACACAGGGAGAATGTGCAAACTCCACACAGACAGTTGCCTGAGGCAGGCATTGAACCCAGATCTCTGGCGCTGGAAGGCAGCAGTGCTAATCACTGTGCCACCGTGCTGAGATTTCTTTACCCAGCTACTAGTGAATGTGTGGAATCCTCAGCCAGTCTTCTGATAGCCCACAGTAATACCTCAAATGTCTAGATTTAAACCACAACATCTATCTTGGCTTTCTCCTGTGATCCCCACATTTGAGATACCAAACTTGACACAGTTGGGTCATTGTGTGATTTCAAGGAATGGCTGAAGACAATGCATGCTGCAAAAGCTTAGGCCCTTACTGTATCCCAGCTGTAGTATTGAAGAGCGAGTGACGCCATGAGTCACTCTGCACTGGTACAAATACAACAGGGGTATCAAACAGCCTTTGGTTTTATTTGAGATTAGATTTAGATTTATTGACATTCGTACAAGTACAGTGAAAGTGTTGTTTACTGTCACCACCCACCATTGTGGAATGTTCTCCAGGAAAACAGAACAAGTAAAATCCAAGTGATTACTATCAGTCATCGTTAGTGTGTGTAGGGTAAGCCATTTAGGACTGAGATTTCTTTACCCAGCTAGTAGTGAATGTGTGGAATTCTCAGCCATTCTGCTGATAGCCCACAGTAATACCTCAAATGTCTAGGTTCAATTCCATCCTCAAGCAACTGTCTATGTGGAGTTTTTACATTCTCCCCGTGTCTGATTGGGTTTCCTCTGGCTGCTCCAGTTTCCTCCCACAGTCCAAAGATGCGCTGGTTCGATATACTGACCATACTAAATTGCCCATAGTGTTCAGGGATGTATAAATTAGGTGCAATAGTCATGGAAATTGTAGCACAATAGGATAGGGGGAATGGGTCTGGGTGAGATACTCTTAGGAGATTCGGTGTTGACTTGTTGGGCCAAATGGCTTGTTTCCACATTGTAAGGATTCTATGGTAAGGAAATGGCTCAGTAATGTCATTCTCAGTCTGACATACTGAGGAGCCAGTCTGTATGACATGAAGCCCATAGACAGTGTGGCTTCCAGGTCGTTCCTGTCCTCTATCACGGAAGTCTTAAATGACAGCATGTGGGAGAAACTGGACCAGCTGCGCTCTATGGATGAACTGACCAAGGCCCTCGAGTCCCTAGAAAAGAATAAAACTCCCAGAAGCGATGGCTAACTTTCAAGGTTGTTTTCGGCTATGTGGGACTCGATTGGCCAGGGCCTGCTGGAGGTGGACGACAATATGCTTCTGTCAGGTAGTGTGCACGAATCCATGAGGAAAGGTATCATCACCCTCATCTACAAGCGGAATGGGGTGAGGGGGTAAATTATAAATTGGCAAAAAATCTCACTGTTGAATGTAGATTACAAAATCCTGTCAAAGGTCATCGTCAACTGAGTCAGGTCTGCTTTGGGATCGGTGATACACCCTTACCAAGCCTGTGCTGTACTGGACAGAATGATCTTTGAGAACCTCATGCTCCTCGGGGATACGATCACCTACTTGCAGGACAGGGGTTGGGGGGAAGGGGGTGGTGCCTGCCTCATCAGCCTGGACCAGGAGAAAGTCTTTAACAAGATATCACATATGCATGTAGGACATTATCTTCAAAATGGGCTATGGGGAGGGAATCCACAACTGGATCTGACTGCTCTACACCAACATCATTTGTGCAGTCTCAATCAATGGGTGGGAATCAGAAAGCTTCCCGATCAAGCCCGGAGTCAGACCGGGCTCCCCACTTGCTCCTGCGAGCTGAAATTCAGGAGTTGAAATTGGCCTGTCGCAAAGATGTTACTACAGTTGTTATGGGGGATTTCAACATGCAGGTAGACTGGGAGAATCAGGATGGTATTGGACCTCAAGAAAGAGACTTTGTGGAATGCCTCTGAGATGGATTCTTAGAACAGCTGATGCTGAGGCCTACCAGGGAGAAGGCAATTCTGGATCTGGTATTGTGCAATGAACCAGAATTGATCAGGGACCTCGAAGCGAAGGAGCCATTGGGACCATAATACAATAAGCTTCAATCTGCAATTTGAGAGGGAGAGGGTACAATCGGAAGTGACAATATTTCAGTTGAATAAAGGGAACTATGGAGCTATGAGGGAGGAGCTGGCCAAAGTTCAATGGTGCAGTACCCTAGCAGGGGTGACAGTGGAGGAACAATGGCGGATATTTCTGTGTATAATGCAGAAGATGCAGGATCAGTTCATTCCAAAAAAGAAGAAAGATCCTAGGAGGAGGCAGGGGTGGCCGTGGCTGGCAAGGGAAGTTAAGAAACATATAAAGGTAAAAGAGAAAAAGTATAACATAGCAAAGATAAGTGGGAAAACGGAGGACTGGGAAGCTTTTAAAGAACAACAGAGGATTACTAAGAAGGAAATACGCAGAGAAAAAATGAGGTACGAAGGTAAACTGGCCAAAAATATAAAGGAGGATAGTAAAAGGTTTTTTAGGTATGTGAAAGGCAAAAAAATGGTTAAGACTAAAATTGGGCCCTTGAAGACAGAAACAGGGGAATATATTATGGTGAACAAAGAAATGGCAGAAAGAATTGAATTGGTACTTCAGATCTGTGTTCACTGGGGAAGACACAAGCAATCTCCCTGAGGTAACAGTGGCTGAAGGACCTGAACTTAAGGGAATTTATATTTGCCAGGAATTGCTGTTGGAGAGACTGTTAGGTCGGAAGGCTGATAAGTCCCCGGGGCCTGATGGTCTACATCCCAGGGTACCGAAGGAGGTGGCTCGAGAAATCGTGTATGTGTTGGTGATTATTTTCCAGAGTTCGATAGATTCGGGATCAGTTCCTGTGGATTGGAGGGTGGCTAATGTTGTACCACTTTTTAAGAAAGGTGGGAGAGAGAAAGCAGGAAATTATAGACCAGTTAGTTTGACTTCAGTGGTGGGAGGAATGGTGGAGCCTATTATAAAGGATGAAATTATGACACATCTGGATAGTAGTAACAGGATAGGTCAGAGTCAGCATGGATTTATGAAGGGGAAATCATGCTTGACTAATCTTCTGGAATTTTTTGAGGATGTAACTCTGAAGATGGATGAGGGAGATCTAGTAGATGTAGTGTACCTGGAATTTCAGAAAGCTTTTGATAAAGTCCCACATAGGAGGTTAGTGAGCAAAATTGGGGCGCATGGTATTGGGGGAAAAGTACTAACTTGGATTGAAAGTTGGTTGGCTGATAGGAAACAAAGAGTAGTGATAAACGGCTCCATTTCGGAATGGCAAGCAGTGACCAGTGGGGTACCACAGGGATCAGTGCTGGGACTGCAGCTTTTTACAATATACATTAATGATATAGAAGATGGTATTAGTAATAACATTAGCAAATTTGCTGATGATACTAAGCTGAGTGGCAGGGTGAAATGTGAGGAGGATGTTAGGATATTACAGGCGACCTGGACAGGTTAGGCGAGTGGTCAGATGCATGGCAGATGCAGTTTAACGTGGATAAATGTATGGTTATCCACTTTGGTGGCAAGAACAGGAAGGCAGATTACTACCTAAATGGAATCAATTTAGGTAAAGGGATGGTACAAAGAGCTCTGGGTGTTCTTGTACACCAGTCAATGAAGGTAAGCATGCAGGTACAGCAGGTAGTGAAGAAGGCTATAGCATGCTGGCCTTCATAACAAGAGGGTTTGAGTATAGAAGCAAAGAGGTTCTTCTGCAGCTGTACAAGGCCCTGGTGAGACCACAGTTGGAGTATTGTGTGCAGTTCTGGTCTCCAAATTGAGGAAAGACATTCTGGCTATTGAGGGAGTGCAGCGTAGGATCACGAGGTCAATTCCTGAAATGCCAGGACTACCTTACGCTGAAAGACTGGAGCAACTGGGCTTGTATACCCTTGGGTTTAGAAGACTGAGAGGGGATCTGATTGAGACATATAAGATTATTAAAGGATTAGACACTCTGGAGGCAGGAAACATGTTTCCGCTGATGGGTGAGTGCCGAACCAGAGGACACAGCTTAAAAATATGGGGTAGACCATTTAGGACAGAGATGAGGAGAAACATCTTCACCCAGAGAGTGGTGGCTGTGTGGAAGGCTCTGTGCCAGAGGGCAGTGGAGGCCCAGTCTCTGGATTCATTTAAGAAAGAGTTGGATAGAGCACTCAAGGATAGTGCAATCAAGGATTATGGAGATAAGGCAGGAACAGGATACTGATTAAGGATGATCAGCCATGATCATATTGAATGGTGGTGCAGGCTCAAAGGGCAGAAGGGCCTATTCCTGCACCTATTGTCTATTGTCTATTGTCTATTGCCTTGTTTGTGTGTTGTGTACTGAATTCATCAAAAAGGATGTGAGCCTGAGAGGGGTTACTATTCCAGGTCAAAGCCACCCTCTACCTGGATGACTTCAACATTTTCTGCTTGTTTGGAGGGGGCAGGGCATGCAAAAAATCTTGGGAGGAGCACATTGCTGAAGTGAAGCAAAAACTGATCCTTTGGGAGCACTACTCCCTCTGCATTGTGGGTAAAAACCTGGTCATCAGGTGTGAGGCACCCTCTCTATTGTTGTACATGGTGCAGGTCTGGCCCATTGTCAAAAACTGTGCTGTTGTAATCTCCTGAGCCATCTTCCACTTCATCTGGAGTTAGAAGATAGACCATATCTGCAGGGACTCAGTGTACAAAACTCTGGATTAGAGGGGGAGGAACGTACCGAACATTGCCCTCATCTTGATGGCCACCTTTGTATGTGGCTGTATCAAGCTATATCTAGACTCTCTATTCCTGATGAAGGGCTTATGCCCGAAACATCGATTCTCTTGTTCCTCGGATTCTGCCTGGCCTGTTGTGCTTTTCTAGTGCCACATGTTTCAACTCTGATCTCCTGTATCTGCAGTCCTTACTTTCTCCTGTGTGTAGACCTTTGGTACACAAACACCAAGTGTCACTATGTACTGATGTTCTCCGTGTCCCTGCTGCTGCAAAGGACGGGACTGGCTTTACTGCCGCGGAACGCTCCAAGTAGTTGTACTGTTCTGTACCACCTGATCTTAGTGGAGAAATGTGCAAAAACAAGCACCTTTGACCAGAAGTTCACCAGGAAGTGGTCAGTAGGTAGCATCCTTGAGACCCTGAGAGAAAAGGAGAGGGTGGATCCTGTTGCATGGCTCCTTGAGCACACTGTCAAAGTCATTTGGCAAACTGCTTCATCACCAGAACTTTGCAACAAGCACCAAGACATCTCTTGGCTGGTGATGAAAAGGGGCCTACTTGTGGGATGATGTATGCTCAATCTGTGCCACTGCACACTGTCCTTGAAGCAGCTGCAGGAATGTTGAGACTGTCACACATTTCCTTCTGGAATGTGCCTTTGCAAAGGAAGTCTGGAGAGAGTTTTTACCAAGGCTCATACCGAGCAGTTCCATGGCACAGGATTCTGTGTTCTACGGGCTTTCCCCTGGGACACACTGAGACAAACATCGAGTGTGCCTGGAAAAGCTTCAATTCGGTGAAAGCCGCTCTTTGGTCTGCTTGAAACTTTTTGGTTTTCCAGAGCAAGCAGTTGGCCCTGGCCGAGTGTTGCAGACTGGCACATTCCAAGGTCCTGGACTACGTGCTGAGAGATGCACTAAAGTTGGGGCAGCTGCTGCCGAGGCGCAGTGGGGAAGGACCACTGTCTGAGGCCTTCCTACTGTAGCTTTACAGCAATTTGAGTTTTTGTTGCCACTTTTACTTAATCAATGGAAAGGACAATGTGCCATGCTGTACTTTAAATTTGGTGCATACAGACTACATCAAATATTGTCACTGATTTTTGTGAAAGTTCCTCTCAAAATGCCATTGTTGGTCAGACATGTTCTTCATGTAAACAATCAATGCCGATTGACCCTGGATAATCGAAGATGGAGGACGGGAAAAACGTCTGGCTGTAACAGCTGCGTCCTTTTTTTGAGGTACGTCAGGTGTTGGAGAAGATTTCCTCGAATTCCAGGAGCAGCAATTACTGTTTTATACGCTGTTGCATTGTTTTGGAACTTTTGGAGAAAAAAAAGGTCAAAACAACAGCACTTTTAAAAGGGAGAGAAACAGATAAAGGCATAACATGGTGAGGTCCATGCAGGAAAGAGAGAGAGAGAGAGAGAGAGAGAGAAAGAAAGAAAGAAACTGACAGAACAATGAACCTGCACAGTTACTGCCTTTACTGTTTGAATTCATGTATCACTGGACATTGGAATGTGTCTGGGAAAATTAACAGTGAAATTCATAAGTAATCTTGAAGGAACCTTAATTTGGAGATGCTGGTGTTGGACTGGGGTGTACAAAGTTAAAAATTAATGTTTTAGATTACTTACAGTATGCAAACAGGGACCTTTGGCCCAACAAGTCCACACCGACCCACCAAAGCGCAACCCACCCAGACCCATTCCCCTACATTTCCACCTTCACCTAACATTACAGGCAATTTAGCATGGCCAATTCACCTAACCTGCACATTCTTGGACTGTGGGAGGAAAGCTGAGCAAACCCACACAGACAGTTGCCTGAGGCAGGAATTGAACCCAGGTCTCTGGTGCTGTGAGGCAACAGTGCTGACCACTGTGCCACTGTGCCATCCACAATGTAAATCACAAAACCTTTTTTAAGAAGTTGCATTCTCAGGTTACCTGTCAACAATGGTGATAGCTAGACAATATATTGAAGGTGTTAGCCCCGTGTTTTTTCTGTCAATGCCATGATGTTTAGATTGATTCTAATCTAAAAAGTGAGATAACGGAGTTTTACATGAATTCATGCAGTTTTTGAGCTCAGAGTTCTACATGAATGCATGCAGTTTTTGAGCAAAGTACAATGTAACCCTGCAAGTACAATTTCACCCCACAAAATATATGTGTGCATGTGAGTCTTTGTCTGTATGTGTGTGTGTGTGTCTGTCTGGGTTGGGGGTCGTGAGTGTGAGAAAGTATATGTGTGTGTTTAGTGAGTGTAGAGTGTCTTAAGTCTGTGAGGGAGTGCATGTGTGAGTGTGGGAGTGTGTGTGTCTGTAAGTGTGTGTATGGGTGTCTGTGTGCGCGTCTGTGTATATGTGTGTCCGTGTGTATGTGTGTATCGGAGTGCCTGTGTGTGTGAGAGAGAGAGAGTGTGTGTGTGTAGGAGTATCTGTGTGTGTATATAATGCAATGGTGGTCACCTGTAATGTGACATGAACCCAAGGTCCCATTTGAGGCCTTCCCTATGGGTACCGAACTTAGCTATCAGCCTCTGCTTGGCCACTTTTTAGCTATCAGCCTCTGCTTGTTTTGTGATTTACACATGAAAGAAGTGAAACTATGATGGTATTCAAACAGATGAAAGATGTAACAGACAATCAATTTTTCAATGTATAATTTCAGTTACGTCACACTGTATATTTTTGCTATAAATTCTATGTGTTAGGATTGAGCCCTCCACGATCGCCTGATGAAGGAGCGATGCTCCAAAAGCTAGTGTGCTTCCAATTAAACCTGTTGGACTATAACCTGGTGTTGTGCGATTTTTAATTTTGAAGGAACCCATTTGGGTGAGGTCATAGCACAGAAACAGAAGTGAATATTTAAGCATGGCCTTATAGCAAGTCTGCAGTAGCGAGTAGATTGGGGTTCTTTCTTGATTATTGTTTTATTGAGATATGTCTCTTGATCAAACTTAAAATATAAGCCATAACAATTGATTTAACCTGGAGCAGTGTTTTGTAGAGGAATAAGGCGGTGCTATTTTCTGGGTCTGTAGATTGTGAAAGAGCAAAAATGGCCTTTAGTAGAGTGATATGCTCTTCTTATCAGATGTGGGAGTTTAGGGAGTGTTTACGTGTTACTGAGGATTATATGTGTCATAAATGCCATTGGTTGCAAATCCTATCAGATCGAATGAATCAGTTGGAGAGACTGTTAGAGGCAATGAGGAAATTACAAGAGCAAGGGGATGTGATGGATAGCAGTTGTAGGAAGGGAGAAAAGCCGCAGACACGGTCACATAGATGGGTTAACTCCAGGAAAGGTAACAGAGGTAGGCAGGTAGTGCAGGAGTCTTCTTTGGTTATCCCCATTTGAAACATGCATGCTGTTTTGGAAAATGTAGGGGGTGATGGACTTTCAGGGGAATGTAGCACGAACAGCCAAGTTTCTGGTATTGAGATTGGCTCTAATTTAGGGTTCTAAGAGATCGATTGGGTTACAGGACTCTCTAGTCTGAGGTACAGACAGACGCTTCTGTGGCCAGCAACAAAAAATCAGAATGGTGTGTTACCTCCCTGATTCTAGGATCAAGGATGTCTCAGAGAGGGTGCAGAATGTTCACAAGTAGGAGAGTGCCCAGCAGGAGGTCATTCTACACATTGGAACTAACAACATAGGAAGGGGATAGGATGAAATTCTGAAGGGAGAATATAGAGAGACAGGAATTAAAAAGGAGGTCTTTGAGAGTAGCAATATCTAGATTACTCCAGAATGGGACCCAGGGAGATAGTGAGGAAAGAGATCAATCTGAGATTGGTACAGTTGAGAACAGAAGCGAGAACAATGTAGGATTGATAAATTAAACTGCATTTATTTCAATGCAAGTGGCCTAACAGGGAAGGCAGATGAACTCAGGGCATGGTTAGAAACATGGGACTGGGATATCGTAACAATTACAGAAACATGGCTCAAAGATGGACAGGACTGGCAGCTTAATGCTCCAGGATGCAAATGCTACAGGAAGTATAGAAAGGGAGGCAAGAGAGGAGGGGGAGTGGTTTTTTGATAAGGGCTAGCATTACAGCTGTACTGAGGGAGGATATTCCGGAAATACATCTAGGGATGTTATTTGGGTGGAACTGAGAAATAAGAAAGGGATGATCACCTTATTGGGATTGTATTAAAGATCCCTAATAGTCAGAGGGAAATTGAGAAACAGATTTGTAAGAGGATCTCAATTATCTGTAAGAATAATAGGGTAGTTATGGTCGGGAATTTTAATTGCCAAACGTAGACTGGGACTGCCATACTGTTAAGGGTTTAGATGGAGAGGAATTTGTTAAGTGTGTACAAGAAAATTTTCTGATTCAGTATGTGGATGTACCTACTAGAGAAGGTGTAAAACTTGACCTACTCTTGGGAAATAAAGTAGGGCAGGTGACTGAGGTGTCAGTGGGGGGGCACTTTTGGGCCAGCGACTATAACTCTATTAGTTTTAAAATAGTAATGGAAAAGGATAGACCAGATCGAAAAGTTGAAGTTCTAAATTGGAGGAAGGTCAATTTTGATGGTATTTCAAAAGCTGATTGGGGGCAGATGTTCGCAGGTAAAGGGACAGCTGGAAAATGGAAAGCCTTCAAAAATGAGATAATGAGAGTCCACAGAAAGGCTGGTAGGTAAAGGGAATGCTGGATGACTAAAGAAATTGAGGGTTTGCTTAAGAAAAATAAGGAAGCATATGTCAGGTAGATACAGGCTCACTCGAATGAATCCTGAGAAGAGTATAAAGGCAGTAGGAGTATACTTAAGAGGCAAATCAGGAGGGCAAAAAGGGAACATGAGATAGCTTTGGCAAATAGGGTTAAGGAGAATCCAAAGGATTTTTACAAATACATTAAGGACAAAACAGTAACGAGAGAGAGAGAATAGGGTCCTTCAAAGATCAGTAAGGCGGCCTTTGTGTGGAGCCACAGGAGATGGAGGAGATACTAAATGAATATTTTGCATCAGTGTTTACTGTGGAGAAGGACATGGGAGGTATAGAGTGTAGGGAAATAGATGGTGACATCTTGAAAAATGTCCAGATTACAGAGGAGGAAGTGCTGGATGACTTGAAATGCATAAAGGTGGATAAATTCCAAGGGCCTGATCAGGTGCACCCGAGAACTCTGTGGGAAGCTACGGAAGTGATTGCTGGACCACTTGCTGAGATATTTCTATCATCAATTGTCACAGGTGAGGTGCTGGAAGACTGGAGGTTGGCTAGCGTGGTGCCACTGTTTAAGAAGGGCGGTAAGGACAAGCCAGGGAACTGTAGATCGGTGAGCCTGACCTTGGTGGTGGGCAAATTGTTGGAGGAAATCCTGAGAGACAGGATGTACATGTATTTGGAAAGGCAAGGACTGATTAGGGATAGTCAACATTGCTTTGTGTGTGGGAGATCATGTCTCACAAACTTGATTGAGCTTTTTGAAGAAGTAACAAAGAAGATTGATGAGGGCAGAGCAGTAGATGTGATCTATATGGACTTCAGTAAGGTATTCGACAAGGTTCCCCATGGGACACTGATTAGCAAAGTTAGATCTCATGGAATACAGGGAGAACTGGAGAACCGTGTGGGCGGCACGGTGGCATAGTGGTTAGCACTGCTGCCTCACAGCGCCAGAGACCCGGGTTCAATTCCCGCCTCAGGCAACTGACTGTGTGGAGTTTGCACATTCTCTCCGTGTCTGCGTGGGTTTCCTCCGGGTGCTCCGGTTTCCTCCCATAGTCCAAAGATGTGCAGGTCAGGTGAATTGGCCATGCTAAATTGCCCGTAGTGTTAGGAAAGGGGTAAAGGTAGGGGTATGGGTGGGTTGCGCTTTGGCGGGGCGGTGTGGACTTGTTGGGCCGAAGGGCCTGTTTCCACACTGTAATCTAATCTAATCTAAAAAACTAGCCATTTGGATACAGAACTGGCTCAAAGGTAGAAGGGTCCTCCCTTCTTATGAGAATGGGATTCTGAATCTGCTCAGTCAGGACATGGACTGATATTGGAGGCTGCCTTTCAGTCTCTGTGCTGGGAACCCCTGGGTGAAGGCCATGCTCCTTTGAGTTGATTGGCCACCCCTGCATTTGTGATTGTGCTAAATGGTCTGGCAGCAGCAACATGGCCCTGGTGCCCATTGCTGAGGGGGTAAAACATCAAAAGACAAGACAATGTAAAGCAGGGATGTTGTGAGTGTACAGGTAGGTTCAGGGGGAGTGTGTGGTATGACAGTAACAGAAGAGCCCAGAGTTAGAGCCTGTCCCAGTTTCTGAGCAGGGTGAAGTCCCTGAGCACACAGTGTCCTTGCTGCAGTATTACAATGATAGTCGCTGGTGCAGCCCAAAGTGCAGCATTGAAGGACAGAAGGTCCTGTAAGTGGGTCCATGATGAGCTGTGAGGGTTCATCGAGGGTGGGAGGGGGTGGGCACATGTCGATGCCAATGTCGGTGGAAGTGAGCTGTGAGTGGCTGGTGCTATGTCTCTCCACAAAGGCACCAACACCTGTATTCCTAACATTTTAATTTTCTTTGCAAAATTGAACAAATTTTGTTTTTGACATCAATGATGAGTTTGTTTCCTCTTTTTGTTTATGATGATAACCATCTGGTTTATCTGCCCAAGCTCAGCACAGGTTGTTTCCCTCTGTTTGGGGTCGTGGTTGATATTGGGACACTCTGAGTTCTGCTAACATTATTGCACCATGAGGCAAGAGAAACCCTCACTGCAGCCGGACAGACCCTCCCTTCAGTACAGTCTGACATCGAACCCACTCCTCAGTCTCCCTGCACCATCCGGTCACATTTATTACAACCTCACTGAAAGCTCTCATACTAAACTCAAAATGTTTTCTTCACCGAGAAAATCGGCCGATCGTGTTTCCACATAAATCACCTTGTCACTCTTGGGATCCAACCAAGTGCCTGTTCTCTCCGATACTTCCAGTGTTTCCCTCGACATGATCATCTATTCCCTCTCCAATTCACAGCTTCCATTGTCACTCCATGTCATGGATTTATGCATCATAAAGACATGTTATAAACAATGTAGGCTGTTCAGTCCTCAATCCTGTTCTGTATTTCCATTGGAGTAAGGGGCAGTATCTGCCCATTCACTGAACAACATGGGCAATGCTGAGAACATTGGGAGAATCACATGACATCAGCAATAAGCAGATTCTGTACATTGAGAGCAGGAAATCCCATTTTCCAACAAACATTGAACAATGAGATTCTCATTTGAGAGCATTCAGACACAGGATTAACAGGTTCCTGCCTCCTGTTGGAGGTTTATCTGCCCAAGCTCAGCACAGGCTGAGATGCATGCGCAGTAACAGAGTGAGTGGTGGTTCTCTCGGTGTTGGGTAACAGAGAGAAGATGGTGGCAATTACCCTTGCAGACCATAGAAGATCATTGACCTTCCCTCTACACTGCTGGGAGCTTCCTTTCATCCAGGACACAGCACTGACCTGGGCTGTGATGTGTGTCCAGGCTGGCTGTGTCTGGGGGCATGGGTCTCCTGTGGTGATTGGATTGAGAAAGGACTATGCTCTCCCCCACTCCACCACTCCATCCACCAGGTCCCTGGTCATGATGTGGGGAGCAAGATTTCCTTTCCTGCAGGCCATATGCTGGTGATAATGGTCAAGGACCACAGTGTGAGGGTGGGCTTCTGGCTTGGGGAGTTGGAAGGGTAGTGCAGTCGGAATTTCAATATAGACTTAAAGACATTTACATCACAGAAAGAAGGTATTCCCCATCACATCAGAGAAGATCCCTAAACCTAACACTACACTAATCTCATTTTCAAGCTCTTAGGATATAGTCTTAGAGGCTACGGCAATGCAGGTGAATATTGGAATGCGCTTAAAGGTAGGAGTGTTTCTGACACAATTACTCTTTCAGGCAGTGAGTTTTAGACTCCCAGCTCCATCCCAGGGTGAAAGTATTTATTCAGTCTTCTACTTCTTATCTTGAAGCATTGCCCCTGATTATTGGCCCTTCTACAATTGAAGAATGTGCCTTGTTAACAGCCCCAACTATGCCCTTCATAATCTTATACACCACCATCAGGTCTCCTCTCACTGCTCCAAGGAAAAACCCCAGTTGCTCCACACTTTCCTCATAGCTCCCACCCTCCAGCTCAGACAACATCCCAGTAGATTTCCTTTGCGCTCTATTGTGTAATCCTATTTACCCCATAATGTGGTGATTGGGACTGCATGTTATACTCCAGTTCTGGTCTAAACAGTATTTTATACAGTTCTGGGAGTATCTTCCCTGCTTCTATGTCTTTCTTCTCAAATGCAAGGATTCTTCATGCATTCTAAACCACTTACCTACCTGCCCTGCCACCTTAATGGATTGACGGATATATGCCCCATAGTTCCTCTGATATTCAATTCATTCCAAGGCTATCAATTCATTATTCAATTCCTTCTCCTGCTAGCCCTCCCCAAGTGCATTACCTCACAATTCTCTGGATTGTGAATTCCAATTACCACAGATCAGCCTGCCAGAGCAGACAGTTAATGCCCTCCTGTAGTTTACTGGTATTCTCTTCACCATTTACTGCACTCCCAATTTGCCTGTTATCTGCAAACGTCTTGCACATAACCCTCTGCATTTAAGGCCAAATTATTCATGAATATCACAAACAACAAGGGCCCCAGCACTGAGCCCTGCAGAATCCATTTTAAAACAGCCTTGTCATCACAAACTCTCCTATCGCCTCTGGTTCCTGCCTCTCCCGTCAGTCCGACATTGTCACTTCCTTAGATCCCTTAGCCTCTTACTTACTTGACCATCTTTATGGAAAGCCTTCTGAAAGTCCGTGTAGACCATTGAAATGCAGTGTCCTCAGTGACGCTTCTGGTCACATTCTTAAACAATTTCTGTAAATTTGTCGAACACAACCATCTCTTCCCAAATCTATGCCCAGTATCTCTGACTAATTTGAGTCTTTCCAAGTACAGATATATTCTGCCCCTCAGAATACTTTCTAATAAAATTCTTACCACTGGGATCAGACTGATTGCTCTGTAATTTCTAGGTCTATCATTTCCTCCTTTTTTATTAAATGATAGGACAGCATTAGAATGCCTTCAGTCCCCTAGCACCTCATCTGTGGCTAAGCAGGATTTGAAAATTATTGCCAGCGCCTCTGATATTTCATCCTTTGCCTCCTTCAACACCCTGCCATGCACATTAAACAGGCCCACAGATTTATCTCCTTTTAAGGCTGTTAAACTCATTAGTATATATTAACTTGCTCTCATGTTTTACAGAGCTCCAGCCTGACTTGTATACGTTGTGAAGATGGATGCCTAGTCCTCCTTGAGGACTGAAACCTCACCTTCCAGGTCCACTCTATGGCCACTCATGGGCCCTACTCTTTCCATAGTTATTCTCCGGTTCTTTATAGAAAATGGGGGTTTTCCTATGTTCTCCCCACCAACGTTCTTTTTCAGCACTCTCTAAACATTCCGAAATCCCCAGCTCTCTGCCGTTTTCTGCTGCTTGAGGGACTCTGCCATGGTGTAGCGCCAGAGATTTGCCAGGCACCTAGCCCAGCAGTATCCAGCCCTTCTACCTCTCAGCTTCCTAGAGGAAACTACCTCAGAGCCCATTGTATAGCTAATGAGGTGCAGAGAGGAGGATTGTGTGGGGACACTGATTCTGAGCCTTGGTGGACCGGGTACCCTGTATCTCACTGAGAAGGACCTGCCGCCCTGCACCCCACCCCACCCACCCTCCCATCCCTGTTTTGATCAGTTAAAGATTTCACATGAAGAATGAGGAAGTCCACAATCAGGCTTTGCATCCAATAGTAATCTGGTTCACACCCCCGAAACTCAGCACTATCTCTTACCCAATATATTGGGGCATGATCCTGGGGACTCTGCTTTCTGCTGATACTCTTACAGGGTCAGGTGGAAAACAGTCACTCCCTGTTGCTGAACGGGCGCTAGATTTCAGCAGAGTCTGACAGTGAAGAGGCCCACTTAATCCTCATCGAAGCCAGGTCTGAACTTTACCACTAAACTGATAATGTCAGTTACATGGTTACTATCCGTTTATTGTGAAGTTTCTGTTTTGTGTCTGCATTTACTGTGTTTAAATATGTCAAAATAGTTTGTCAATGCTGAGAAGAGAAAAATATTCAATGTTTTTCAATATTCAATATCTGAATTCTGGTTATTTCAAATGTTTTCCACCTTTCTAAAACCTTGCTTTGAACAATCAAATGCACAATTTGAGTAAGAAGGAAATCAGCACTAAGTTTGTTTTTTCAGTCTTGGCTGTGGGATAATTGCCACCCAATTGCAAGCTGTCTCTGCTCCCCTGGGTCTGACATTGGGACATGAACATTGATTCAGAATAAGGTAAGGATTCTCTCCCCCCAGTGTGACCAGCCCCATCCCCTGCAGCCCCGTTCAGCACAGTCTGATGGTGCTCTGCACACTGATATCTGACACACTGCTCTTCACTCAGAATCCTGCAGTGTCCAATGAAAATACTGGACTGATGTTGAGCCTCTGATTGTGTGTAGAGAGAAAAGGAGAGGTGTTTAGTGACATTGAGAAGAAGGCAAATTGTAAGCACAATCAGGAAAATCATGTAAGAAAAATTTCAACATAATTTTGTGTTGCTTTTTATTGTTTGTCAATGTAAAGGAATTTGAGAGAGTGAGAATCCTATACCATTGTTGTGATGCTGAGGTGTAGTATGCATTGGATTTGTTTTCATAATTGAATAGAATTTTATCATCTTCAAATGTACAGGTCAATATATCATTCTGTTGGATTCAGGCAACTTGCAGGAAATGTTGCTTGATGTGATAGGGATCTAACCCAGATACAGCTATCTGTGGTACAGGGAGTTGTTGAATATGATGATGTTACACATCATTTATTAGATGGCTGACATTTTATGGATTAGGACGTGGTTAATAATTAATGTATCTGGTGGATCCCATCCTCATATTGTATGGGCCAGGCATGATCTCAGGATAATGATTGTTTAAATGTTAAAAAAAGGACAGTAGTGAAATTTGATGCAGCAAACAATAACATTTCAATTTTATATTCTTGCTTAACAAAAATAATCTAAGTTGCATGGTTTTGTATAAACCGAATTCTTTATACATTGTTGATTTCATTGGACATGAATCTTATTTGCTTGATTTCATGGAGAACATTGTACTGAAAATGTTCATTTCACTGGTCAGTTGAGAAAATGCTTTCTAACATTTTTCTTTGATTTAGTCAGTTGTTATCAAATTGAGCTTTCCTTTCTATACCAGAACTCTGCTTTGACCAATTGGAGTCGAAAGTGTGGTGCTAGAAAAGCACAGCAGATCAGGCAGCATCCAAGAAGCAGGACAAATGACATTTTGGGCAAAAGCCCTTCATCAGGAATGAGGCTTGTGAGCCAGGGTGGGGTGGAGAGAGAAACGGGAGGGGGCTAGTCTGGGGGAAGGTGGCTGAGAGTGTGAAAGGTAAATGAAGGTGGGGGTAAAAGTGATAGGTCAGAGAGGAGGGTGAAGCAGATAGCAGTAGGAGCTGACATGGAGGTCCTGGGCCTCCTTCACCGCCGCTCCCTCACCACCAGACACCTGGAGGAAGAACGCCTCATCTTCCGCCTCGGAACACTTCAACCCCAGGGCATCAATGTGGACTTCAACAGCTTCCTCATTTCCCCTTCCCCACCTCATCCTAGTTTCAAACTTCCAGCCCGCACTGTCCCCTTGACCTGTCCGGACTTGTCCGACCTGCCTAGCTCCTTTTCCACCTATCTACTCCACCCTCTCCTCCCTGACCTATCACCTTCATCTCCTCCCCCACTCACCTATTGTACTCTATGCTACTTTCTCCCCACCCCCACCCTCCTCTAGCTTATCTCTCCACGCTTCAGGCTGTCTGCCTTTATTCCTGATGAAGGGCTTTTGCCCGAAACGTCGATTTTGCTGCTCGTCGGATGCTGCCTGAATTGCTGTGCTCTTCCAGCCCCACTGATCCAGAAGATGAACAGGTAGGACAGGTCATGAGGGTTCTGCCAAGTTGGAAGTTTGAATATGGGATAATGTGGGGGGAGGGGAAATGAGGAAACTGGTGAAATCCACATTGATCCCGCGTGGTTGGTGAAGCAATTCTAACAAGGAGGAAGTCAATAGTAAGTTCCCTTTTCTCATTTTTACCTACATCAGCTAATTATCTAGTTTCCCCACCTCGGCATGAACTCAGTCCAAGCTGCTTCTGTCTGACTGGGGTAAGAGCTGATACTCGGGTGCTCTGAGAGATGCTGACATTACTGCATAATCAGGCATGAAACCTGATTTTCAGCTGGACAGACGATCCATTCTGTACCGAGAACCCACTCTTACGTCTCCCTGCCAGCAAGGTTAAACTTATTCCAAGCTGACTGATTGCTCGAATATTAATTTCTGTCTGTAATTTTCACTGAGAATTCAAGACAATTTTATTAAATTTCTCATGTTGATGCCAAATAAATAGCTTTTTCACACCAGGGATCAGCTACACATCCCTTGTCTACATTGCCTCTGGTGCTTCCCTCTACAAGAATTTCTAATCCTTTTCTACATCCAGAGCTACAATTGTAACTCTGTGATGGATTTCTACATAATGAATGCATCGTATGACTGGTGGATGCTATTCAGTCCCTCAAACCTGTTCCATATTTCAATTATAATATAGTGTCTCTGTGTCTTAGCAACATTTATCCACTTTGGTTCCATATCCCTTGCTTCCCCTATTTAACATCGTCGAAGATTTGATCATTCCTAATCCCTCTCCAAATCCAAAGATTCACAATCCTCTGAGTGAAGACATTTCTTCTGATCTCAATCTTAACTAGTTGATCCTTTATTCACTTAACCATACCACCTTGTGCTATACCCTGTAGCCAGGGGAGTACTGTTGCACAACCTGCCCAGTTAACCCTTTTAAGAATGTTATATATCTCAATGAGAGCATCTTTTATACTTCTAAATTTGACATAACATTGGCTTAATAAACACAATCTCACCATGTAGGACAATCCTTCAACCTGAACATCAATCTAGTGAACACGTTACACTCTCTCTAAGGCTGGTGTGTCCTTTTTCAGTAAAAGCAGCATGCTGTGGAATCTGAACTAAAAGTAGCTAGTGCTGGAGAAACTCAGAAGGTCTGGCAGCATCTGTGAAGAGAGAAACAGAATTAATGTTTGGTGTCTGGTGTGAACACTCCTTTAGAACAGATGGAGCTGGGAAAGACAAGGCTTTCGATGTGTTAAAGAAGAAGATAGAGGGTCCCATGCAATAGGTGGTAATGTTGACCTCAGCACAAGGCAAAGTGGGTTGTAATGGGAGTAAAAGAGAGACATAGATGAAAAGTAAGTACTGCTGGTAAGTGTCAGTTTCAGAAAATAGGTCAGCTCTGCTCAGTGCAAAATGTCCCAAACAAGGCACTGAGTGTGTAATCCAGCCTGGAAAGTGAGGTGTTGTTCTATCAGATTCTGTGGGTTTGCTGAAAGACAAACTGAGGGCAGAAATGTGAGCACAAGAGCAAAATGGGTTTCTTGAGTTGGCAAACAGTCAGAAGTTCAGGCCATTCTTACAGATGGAACAGGGGTGTTCTGCAACTTGGTCACCCTGTCTATGTTTGGTCTCACCAATGGAGAGGGGACAGCATTTTGAGGGGCAAATATCACAGACAAGATGGAATGGAGTACAGGTAAATCACTGCATCACCCAGAAGGTGTGTTTGGAAATTCTGACAATGAGGAGATGAAAGAGTAAGTTTTACTTCTGCAATTGTATGCAAAAATGATATAGGGGAGCAAGGAGGTGTTGTGAGTGACAGTGAGATGGACCAGAGTTTCACAGAGAAAGCAGTTCCTGTGTAATGCTGACATGAAAGGGGAGGGAAAGATGTGTTTGGCTGTGACATCCTGCAGGAGCTGGTGGAAGTAGGAGACCCTTTGAGTGCAGAGACTTGTTTGGTGAAAAATGAGGACAAGTGCAGAGGCTGGTGAGGTCCTTCTGTGAATAAGCTGATTAAAAGAGACCATAGTACTTCAGGACTGGTCTCCCTAAGATCCTTTACAATCTCTGCATATTGTTTTTCCTCAGAACTCTCAGTAAAATGGTTTAACATAGAATTTGTTTCTTAATTGGTCGCTGCACCTGCATGCTACTTTTCTGTAATTTGAGATTGTGGATAGTAGAGTTCCTTTGAATACCAACATTTCCCCTTGCTCAGAATGTTCAGAATTTCTGAAAAGAGATCTTTGTTCTGAAATGTTAACTCTGTTTCTCTCACTACAGATGCTGTCCGGGAGCTGAGTATTCCCAGTATTTTCTATCTAGATTTCACATATTTAGACAACAACAGCAACTTGCATTCACATTGTCCCTTAAATTTAATAAAATATCCCAAGGCACGTTTTTGGGCACATCATCAAGTTTTGGCACTGAACTATAGAAGGAGAAATCTGAACCAAAAACACATTCAAAAGAGCAGATTTAGAGAAACCACTAAGTAAGAAAGGGAGAAGGTAAAAATAGAAAGACAGAGATGTTTAACTGCAGAGTCTGTGGCTGGGCTGCTGAAGGCACGTCCACTGAGTGTGAGCAATGAAAATCAGGAATGGCAAAGTGCCAGAGTTGGAGGAGCATAGAGGTCATGAGGCTTCATCGGACTGCAGGAGGTTAGAGAGTTAGGGATGTTATAAAGAAATATTACAAATGAATGTGAATTTCTAAATCAAAGCTTGGCCAATATCAGCTCAATGCGGACAGGAGTGATGGGCAAATGGGCCTTAGACTTCTACCTCAATCTTTCTCTGCAATTTTCATTTTTCACTGTTTAGGGAGAAGTTAGATTATCTTTCTCAGGACAATTGTGGATGTTCTCACACTTGTCCATATTAAATTTCATTTGCTGTATTTGTACCCACTCACTTTCTCTTTTCCTCTCCCTTGAGAGCTTCTGCTTCCTGTATGGACTACAAACACCATTCCAAGCTTAGTACCACCTCCAAACTTGATGGCACATAACTCTATGTCTTCACCCAAGTCAGTAATGGATATTGTGAAAAGTTAAGGCGCGGGATCAGATTCCTGAGAGACACCACTTTTTTCCCCCTCCCAATCTGAGCACACAGTCTCCTTTCTGTCCCCTATCTTTCAACCAAATACAGGTTTCTCCTGCTCAAAGAGTAATTCATAAATTCACATGAGCAATTTTGTAGTTAGTTGAACAAGTCTGAAGTCAGAAGAACATGAAGGTTTCAATGAATGATACTTCCTAATGCTGCAATTTCTTTTGAGCTTCAATACCAAATTTTGGGGACCACCAAGTCTGGATATTCATTGATCCTCAGTTCCCTATTATTGTGTCAATGATCATTTTCTTTTACTAATGCTGCATATTAAACATTATTGCAGCTTTATTGACAGCAATAATGAATTTATTTGTATACTGTTGAGAAGTTATCTGTCTAGTTTGGTCAGGATAATTCAAAGCAGCATTTTCTTGTGGCCAACTATTTGGTAAGAACAAACCCCTTTTGTAATTCATCACTGTGAATTTCAGCAAACTATCCTCTTTCATTTCAAGGATCAGGGTGAGGCAAGGCTGATTTGGAGATTCAGATGTCACAACCACAATGGGTACCTCAGTGATAATGCTGTATTGCCCATGGAGAAGCTAGAAATAGTGTTTTCAGGGATCAGATTGGGGCAGTAATCATGATAATTAATTAAAGATGTTGGCCACACCTGCATTCCTCAATTACATATAGAGGAGGGAATTCTGAGTAGGTTACATTACAGACTGGCAGAGCAGATGGATTTGGTGTAAACTGTTGGTGACAACATTGCAGTGATTGAATGTATTATTCCCATCATTTGTACACTAACGGTGAATGTAGAGAGGTAGCAAAAGGGACAGAAATTATAACCAATAAATTGCTTAAAAATAGGCATATTCCTTTGCTACTTGTTAAATCACCAACTTAACTTACTTCCAGAGCTGGAAGGAGAATGCAGGAATTTATGGAAAATGATTCTCCGTGGCTCCAAATCTTCATCATGAGTGCAAATCAGTTTGTGCACAAAGCTATGGACATCTTCATATCTGCTGCAAATAGAGGCGATCTTGAACCACGTAGAGCAAACGCCTACATCAAAGAGGTATTCTTTTTAATTTATACATTAAAGAATCATCAAATGTGGAAAGTGCATGGTACATGGTACAGTTTTCCCTCTCACAAATACACTGTTTAATTGATAACTGCCATTTACTATTTATGATAATTTTGAATTGATATATTGCTGGAGTGACTGCCATCATCCACCCAGCTTTGTGGCACTAATAAACAGGGAGAGATCTCCATGGAACTTTACACCATGTAAAACACCCAATATAACAAACTGTCTTTTGTTATAAATGCAAGCCCCATGAAAGTTGAATCCTCAGGGTTAAGGATAACATCACTTCATCCTCCAGTCAGCAACCTTTTCTTCCTTATCTTCCATGTGATCTATACCTGGTCATTCACTGCGAGGCCAGCAGGACAGGTGAGACAACAAAGAGAATAAAAGGAGTGGTGGAGAGATTGAGAGAGTCACTGTGAGATCAGTGGGAAGGGCGAGAGCACAGTGGGAAATGAAAGGAACATCAGAGAGAGTGAGTCACTGTGAGACCAATGGGAGGAAGTGAGTGCATGATAGGAATAAAAGCATCAGTGAGACAGAGGGTGACAGTGTGAACTGTAGGAGGTAACCAGAGAAAATCAAAGAAGAAAACAGGTTAAGTGATTCACCAGTGAGTATCTTCCTTTTCTATGTATATTCATGTCATATGAGGAGCTATGAAATTACATATTTAAAATAGTTGAATGTAATGGCAAGGGGATAAATAAGAGAAAGATCAGAAGCATTAAGTTAAATTAATGGTTGAAACAGGGCACTGGGTAACTGTCTCCAAATAATAGCTTTGAAAACTTTCTTCAAACTTTTTTTGTGAGGTACTTGATAGGCCTTTCATTAGAGTCATAGTCATAGAGTCATAGAGATGTACAGCATGGAAACAGACCCTTCGGTCCAACCCATCCATGCCGACCAGATATCCCAACCCAATCTAGTCCCACCTGCCAGCACCCGGCCCATATCCCTCTAAACCCTTCCTATTCATATACCCATCCAAATGCCTCTTAAATGTTGCAATTGTACCAGCCTCCACCACTTCCTCTGGCAGCTCATTCCATACATGCATCACTCTCTGCGTGAAAATGTTGCCCCTTAGGTCTCTTTTATATCTTTCCCCTCTCACCCTAAACCTATGCCCTCTAGTTCTGGACTCCCTGATCCCAGGGAAAAGACTTTGTCTATTTATCCTATCCATGCCCCTCATAATTTTGTAAACCTCTATAAGGTCATCCCTCAGCCTCCGACACTCCAGGGAAAACAGCCCCAGCCTATTCAGCCTCTCCCTGTAGCTCAAATCCTCCAACCCTTGCAACATCCTTGTAAATCTTTTCTGAACCCTTTCAAGTTTCACAACATCTTTCCGATAGAAAGGTGAACAGAATTACACGCAATATTCCAACAGTGGCCTAACTAATGTCCTGTACAGCCGTAACATGACCTCCCGACTCCTGTACTCAATACTCTGACCAATAAAGGAAAGCATACCAAAAGCCTTCTTCACTATCCTATCTACCTGTGACTCTACTTTCAAGGAGCTATGAATCTGCACTCCAAGGTCTTTTTGTTCAGCAACATTCCCTAGGACCTTACCATTAAGTGTATAAGTCCTGCTAAGGTTTGCTTTCCCAAAATGCAGCACCTCGCATTTATCTGAATTAAACTCCCTCTGCCACTTCTCAGCCCATTGGCCCATCTGGTCCATATCCTGTTGTAATCTGAGGGAACCTTCTTCGCTGTCCACTACACCTCCAATTTTGGTGTCATCTGCAAATTTACTAACTGTACCTCTTATGCTCGCATCTAAATCATTTATATAAATGACAAAAAGTAGAGGGCCCAGCACTGATTCTTGTGGCACTCCACAGGTCACAGGCCTTCAGTCTGAAAAACAACCCTCCACCACCACCCTATGTCTTCTACCTTTGAGCCAGTTCTGTATCCAAATGGCTAGTTCTCCCTGTATTCCGTGCGATCTAACCTTGCTAATCAGTCTCCCATGGGGAACCTTGTCGAACGGCTTACTGAAGTCCATATAGATCACATCTACTGCTCTGCCCTCATCAATCCTCTTTGCTACTTCTTCAAAAAACTCAATCAGATTTGCGAGACATGATTTCCCACGCACAAAGCCATGTTGACTATCTCGAATCAATGGTGCTGGAAGAGCACAGCAGTTCAGGCAGCATCCAAAGTGCAGCGAAATCGATGTTTCGGGCAAAAGCCCTTCATCAGGCCCTTCTTGATGAAGGGCTTTTGCCCGAAACGTCAATTTCGCTGCACTTTGGATGCTGCCTGAACTGCTGTGCTCTTCCAGCACCACTGATCCAGAATCTGGTTTCCAGCATCTGCAGTCATTGTTTTTACCTCTTTTATCCCTAATCAGTCCTTGCCTTTCCAAATACATGTACATCCTGTCCCTCAGGATTCCCTCCAACAACTTTCCCACCATCGAGGTCATGCTCAGTGGTCTATAGTTCCCTGGCTTGTCCTTACCGCCCTTCTTAAACAGTGGCACCACGTTTGCCAACCTCCAGTCTTTCAGCACCTCACCTGTGACTATCAATGATACAAACATCTCAGCAAGAGGTCCAGCAATCACTTATCTAGCTTCCCACAGAGTTCTCGGGTACACCTGATCAGGTCCTTGGGATTTATCCACCTTCACCCGTTTCAAGACATCCAGCACTTCCATTTCTGTAATCTGGACATTTTGCAAGATGTCACCATCTATTTCCCTACAGTCTATATCTTCCATATCCTTTTCCACAGTAAATACTGATGCAAAATACTCATTTAGTATCTCCCCCATTTTCTGTGGCTCCACACAAAGGCTGCCTTGATGATCTTTGAGGGGTCCTCTGCTCTCCCTAGTTACCCTTTTGTCCTTAATGTATTTGTAAAAACCCTTTGGATTCTCCTTAATTCTATTTGCCAAAGCTATCTCATGTCCCCTTTTTGCCCTCCTGATTTCCCTCTTAAGTATACTACTTCCTTTATACTCTTCTAAGGATTCACTCGATCTATCCTGTCTATAGCTTACATGTGCTTCCTTCTTTTTCTTAACCAAACCCTCAATTTCTTTAGTCATCCAGCATTCCCTATACCTACCTGCCTTTCCCTTCACCCTGACAGGAATATACTTTCTCTGGACTCTCGTTATCTCGTTTCTGAAAGCTTTCCATTGTCCAGCCGTCCCTTTACCTGCGAACATCTGCCCCCAATCGGCTTTCGAAAGTTCTTGCCTAATACCGTCAAAATTGGACTTTCTCCAATTTAGAACTTCAACTTTTAGATCTGGTCTATCCTTTTCCATCACTATTTTAAAACTAATAGAATTATGGTCGCTGGCCCCAAAAAGCCTGACTGTTTGACTCGCTTCTGTTGTCAACTATACCAGTCTCAGATTGATCTCTTTCCTCACTATCTCTCTGGGTCCCACTCCCCTCCCCCACCTTACTAGTTTAAATCCTCCCGAGCAGCTCTCGCAAATTTCCCAGCCAGTATATTGCTCCCCTTCTAATTTAGGTGCAATCCATCCTTCTTGTACAGGTCACGTCTACCCCAAAAGAGATTCCAATGATCCAATTAACTTGTGAGATTTATCATGACCTTTGCGGCTAGGTATGAGGGGATAATCTTCCATATTGTTGGGTTGGTTCCAGTCTCCTGCAAGGAAACAAAGACCTTGTAATTAAAAGTGCACTTGTTAACCTCACGTACATTAAAGGGTCTCACGGTAGAATGCACTTTCAAAGTGTGGTTATGGATGCATTGTGGGAAATTGTGGCAGCTAAATGTACCCATAAACAGTGAAGAGATAAATGACAACATCTGATCTGTTGTCATCATATTAGTAAAAGGATAAATAATGAGACAGCTTAGGTAGGAGCGCTACTAGCTCTGGTGCATACATGTTAAAAGCTGCAGTCAAGATCTTTTCAGAGCCCCTCGTCTTTACATTGCCACACCTTCTTTATATTACATGGTGTGAACCAATTGCTGGACACTGATTTCTATGATGGTGGGAATCCTGGGGAGAGAAGTCAGATTATCATTCAGCACTTTTGGCTGAAGACAGATGCAAAGGTTTCAGCCTCGCCTTTTCTGTTGCATATGGGAACTCAGATGCTGGAGGATAAGCAGGTCTCTAAAGCTTCATCCAGTTACTTCATTCATTCTTCAACACCATTGTTGACTGGAAATGGTAGGGCTACAGAGCTTGAGTTGGATGCATTAATGTGAAACACTGCCCCTACTGGCAGAAGAAACTGTTGAAGAATGTCATGCATCTGCAGAAAGAATCCTCCACACTATCCTGACCCCCTGAAAACAAATATATCTCTATAAAAGCAATATCTTCTCTCATTCATTTTAATGCTGCTTCATTTGCTTTGCCACATCTGTTCATACTGTGGGCAATTTCCCTTAGTAGCTTAATCTATTGAGAGATATACTGGTTAAATCAGGGGCCCATTATTCCATGTTGGTTGCATTTTTATTTCAGTAAATCTTTCTGTTTGCATGAACTTATTTCTCATCCTCCTGGTATTAATATAGAAGTGGTTCAACTTTTCAACCTGATGAGGAGCTCTCATCTATGTTGCAGAAATAGCTATCTGGCTGTTATAAAATCCAGGTCAATTTGCAGAATTAAGGGGAGAAAGCAGGGGAATGTCTTTAATTCATGATGCTCACTTGGAGAGCCAGTACAGACAAGATGGGCAGAATCATCTCCTTCTGTACGTAACAATTGTGAGATTCTATGTTTACATCTTTGTCTGTGACAGAAAACTTACTTTTGAAATGTTTGTTTTTTTTATTTTACAGATATTGCACATAATATTATTTTATGGCCAGATTAATTGTCCTAAGGTTGATCCAGTAGACATTTTACAGGGAAACACAGATCTATTATTACGTTGTTTTCCGGATGTCTTTGAGAGGTGCCGCACTCACCTTCCCACACGTCCCCCTTTCACAGTGTTACTTGATGCGGTGAGTACGTAAATGACACCAAAATTGATGCGATTGTGGACAGAGAAGAAAGTTATCTCAGAACTCCAATGGAAGCTTGATCGGATGAGCCAATGGACTGAGGAGTGTCAAATGGAGTTTAATTTAGATAAATGAGAGGTTCTGCATTTTGGAAAGGCAAATCAGGGCAGCACTTATACAGTTAATGGTCAGATCCTGGGAGTTTTGTCGAACAAAGAGACCTAGGGATGCAGGTGTATAACTCCTTGAAAGTAGAGTCATAGGTTGACAGGGTGGTGAAAAAGGCATTTGGTGTTGAGTATAGCATTTGGGAGGTCATGTTGTGGCTGCTTAGGACATTGATGAGGTCAGAACCCTGCGTTTAATTCAGGTCTCCCTACTATAGGAAAGATGTTGTGAAATGTGAATAGGTTGAGAAAAGGTTTACAGGGACGTTGCCAGGATTAGAGGGTTGAAGCGGTAGGGAGAGGCTGAATAGGTGGGGCTGTTCCCCGCAGCATCGTTTGCTGAGGGGTGACCTTATAGCAGTTTATAAAATCATGAGGGGCATGGAAAGAGTGAATGGCCAAGGTCTTTTTCCTAGAGTGGGAGAATCCAAAAGTAGAGGGCATAGGTTTAGGGTGAGAGGGGAAAGATTTAGAAGGGACGAGGGAGATAGTTTTTCACACAGAGGGTGATGTGCGTATGGAATGCGCTGCTGGAGGCTGACTCAATAACAACATTTAAAAAGCATCTAGATGGGTATATGACTAGGAAAGGTTTAAAGGATATGAGCCAAGTGCTGGCAAATGGGATTGATAAGATTAGGATATCTAGCCGGCATGGACACATTGGACCAAAGAGTCTATTTCTGTGCTGTATAACTCTGCGTCTTTATAAGTTCAATCACTTCACCCTGAGAAGAGTCCTGTGCTGGTGGATGTTAATAGCTCTGTTAGTTATTTAACTTTGAGCTGTTTAGTTTGATGTCTGCTTGCTTCTCAAACATTTCCTTATTCCTATATTGTACAAACGTACAGTAAGACAGGTTTTATTCTGTGTTGGGATTGGTGCTTTACCTCCGCACCTAATGTTCCAGTGCAGAGACACAGTCTGATTTCACTTTAGTGTGGCTTCACCAGCCATTTGTGTGAGCCTTCAAGTGTGATTAGTGTTCTCCAAAGCGAATCCACTTTGTTGGTTGAGGCCAGGATAATAATCCAATGCTGCTGCACCAATTGACTGAGGTAAAGCAGCCAGTTTCTCTATGACTCACTGCAATATATGAGGTTCTATGTTTCTGTGCTTGGGACTCACAACCAACTTCAGAAAACCTTCAGTCTGTGTCAGAAGTGGCACCCCCCAGTTTTGAAATCCCCCTGAGGAAAGAAGGTTCACAAGAGGATGAACAGGCCTGTGATCTTGGCAGTGAGTATCCCCTACAAAGATCCTTCACTCCCAAGAACCACCCTTCCATCTCCCTCCTCAATCCCCCCAGAAAATCTATTTAAAGCCAGAAAAGATTCACTGGTTTCACTGAGGTTTCCAAGGTAGCAGAGAGCTAACAGACAACAGCCAAAAGCATATTTTCCACCTTCCAGGGCACCTTCCCCTCATTGTATTGAGCATCATCTGCTGCTGAGGAGATGCCATAATCTCTCT
The DNA here is from genome assembly GCF_037043375.1 of Chiloscyllium plagiosum. Classification (NCBI taxonomy): domain Eukaryota; kingdom Metazoa; phylum Chordata; class Chondrichthyes; order Orectolobiformes; family Hemiscylliidae; genus Chiloscyllium; species Chiloscyllium plagiosum. The sequence goes on from NW_028270163.1 coordinate 40,319,368, forward strand.
CCCACTTATTTTCTGGTCTTAAAATATCCCTTTATTTAAAGCTGCACCAAAAGGGGAATGGTGAAAATATTTAACGATTGGTTTTTCATCACCCAGAACCTGTTCATACCAACATTAAAGGGTATCTTAAGAAAGCTGAGTTACATCCCATAAGATGACACACACACAATACCCATCTTAGTAATTAGATAGTAGCCCCCACACCAAAGATAATGAGGGATCATTTCCTTTCTCCCACAGCTGCTGCTAGAAATCTTTGGCAAACTCCATCAGAATCTCTGACCATTAAAGGAAAGTTAGAAGGCTATGATTGACAGGGCCCGTGTCATGAATAATCAGGGGAAATGTAGTGGTTTAAATAATAGGAAAGCTGTTTACAGAAACCTACATGTGTTACTGAAGTATTATTTGTGGAATGGTCTGGAGCATTGAGAGAAAGGAGTTCAAAAAATGGGAGCAGGATGGTAGAGATTACAGGGGTAGGGTGGTGGTAAGATTGAAAGGGAACTAACAATTAATGGGAACAAATTGGTTAAGGTGGACTATTCTCAATGGGTTCTGAAGAATGGCAGAACATGTGCATAATGAATTAAAGGGACACACTCCTGCTCTTTCTGGTCATCAAGCCATGCTGAAAAAGCACTCATTTGCTGAATCCTCTGTTAACTGCCAGGTTTCCTGAGCCCATCACTGCTAAAATTTAATGATTGTCTTAACTTAATTATTACAGGCTCATTTAAACATTATAATTACATCCTGCCTCTCCAGTTGGAAAATCCTGCTGTAGTGGAACCTGAATTAGGTGTTTTCATGATGGTTGTACTTAGACTTTGCATAAATCACTGTTTATCTCCACCAATGGCTCTTTCTTGCTACCTGTGATACCTCCTATTCAGCCCATTTTCGAATATTCCTGTCTGTGAGATTTTGACATGCAGTAATTGTCTTCCATAATTACCTATACAGCAATGAATTCAACTAATTAAGTGACTGTGAAATACTTTTAAGTTTAAAGGAGTTAAAGACATGCACATTGTTAAGATATATCTTTCTTTTTTGTATTTTATACATTTGTTTTACAGATTGTTGACATCGTAGGAAGAAGACAAGAACAAAGTGTTTTGGAATTTTTATTGTTGCAGATAAATGAAATGGAAGTTCCTAATGCTGGCAATGGACTGTGTAAAAATATTTTTGTATCAGCAGTTGTCAACTTCTGCTATTTTAATGATGAGGCTACCGGACTTAGAAGGGAGAATTACTTTGGTGCTTCAGTGACATGTGCAGGATCTACTCAGAGAAAAATAATGATTGATATATTGTGCTATCAGACATGGCAGCGTGATATTAGCTGGGCAGTATGTATTGGCAATAGATATAACAGAAATGCCTTCACATTTCCTTGTCAAGTGCACTCAATGGCATTTAATATTTACACTCGTGGAGAAAGCACTCATGGGCCCATAGCTCGCAGGGCACCTTGTCAAAAATGCTTCATAATGTTCCCAGACATTGAGTTTGAATTACGTCCACCAGAGGATGAACATATTTTTTGGGAATATGGAAACTGTGCAGAGTATGAATCACTAAGCCAGCTTCTGAACTCGCATCCAGAAATTGCCTCGAGACTGCATCGTAACCGGTTTGCAATTGGACATGAGGAATTGCTGACTGCAAAATATGAACGACTTGAATATAACCTTCAAGAGTTGCAGTTTGAATATGGGCATGAATTTTCATTTTACAATAGTCAGTTATAAAGGGATCTGCCCTGGTAAGGCTCTAACATTGAAAGCATATTAGAACACACAGTATATCATTGTCCTGATCAACCAACTAATAAGTACACATCTTGTATGCAGCTGAATAGAACAGAATCTCTACAGTGTGAAAATAGGCCATTTGACCCAACAAGTTCACATTGACCTTCTGAAAAGAATCCCACCCAGACCCATTCCCCTACCCTTTCCCTATAACCCTGCATTTCCCACAGATACTACATATCCATGAACCCTATTGGCAATTTAACATTGCCAATCCAGCTAACCTGCACATCTTTAGACTGTGGGAGGAAACTGGAGCACCCAGAAAACCCACACAGACAGTCACCCGACGGCGGAATTGAAACCAGTTCCCCACCAATGTGAGACAGCAGTGTTAACTACTGCGCAGCCACGCTCCCTAAAGCTGTGGAGTATTACTGTGACTTTATCAATGAATTCAATTCAATGGACAGAAGTTATAGGGTACATATTAACAGTTTACAAATTTGCATTTCCTCTGTTTAATTGTTTATCTGGAAGGTTATCCCCGTGCAGTACATCAAACACAGTATTTGCACTTTTAAAGGTTAAAAACACCTGACTTTCTCCAAGCCACGGTGGTGATGGGTCATCACTAAACTGGAGCTTCCACTCGCTTATTACTGGAGCTCTTTTCAAGGTTAGCACTAGTTATAAATTCCACCTGGAGGGTAGGGAAGGACAGAGGAACTCCTCCTGCCGTGTGATGGTGCTGTTTTCATTGACCAGGTGGAACTTTTGCAGAAATTTGAAAATTAATCATGTAACTTTTTCAAATAGTCTAACATTTGTAATTCAATCAACTGCTTAACCGTTAATTGTAGTACAGAAACGTGTCATTTCAGAATTTAATATTCCCCCGATGCTGATAGGAATGCTCAATGGCCTATGTCTAACATTTGCATCACATCATAACATTTAGAATATTTTATATTGATCTGCTACATGATTTGCTAATCCATACTTCTAGAATTCCATGTCTGATTCTGATCACAAGCAAATTTTAAGTTATATGTGAATGATTTCCCTTCAGTGAAACTTGTCCACGGGAAGGGAAGGTAGCTAGGAAGGCGATAGGAAGATGAAGGTTGGGGGTGATGGTGATAGGTCAGAGTGGAGGGTGGAGCGGATGGGAAGGAAAATGGACAGGTGGAACAGTTCAAGAGGATGGTGCTGAGGTGGAGGATTGGATCTGGGATAAGGTGTGGGGAGGGGAGATGAGGAAACTGGTGAAATCGACATTGATGTCGTGTGGTTGGAGGGACACAGGGTGAAAGGTACACTTTCTCCGATCAAAATCAGATGATGGAAGTCGAAAATGAATGATCCAATTTTACCTTGATCATGACAAACTGTATACAAATTATAAATACTTGTAAATAAATTCCAAGCCTATATAGTACACATAGAATGCTTATGACTGGAGAGACCCTGGTTTGTCTTACAAGTAAAATGTATTTTTGCAATAAAGTTCCTCACATTTAGCTATAATATAGGAACAAAAATTAGAATGAGATGCTTTACAGTAAACTTCCTAATAATGTGTTTTATACCTATTTCAGCATAAGACTTTTCACGTTTACCTGCTAAATGTTATTGCTCCATGGAAATCATTTAATTTTATAATCCAATTAAATATGCTGCATTCTGCAAGAAGCTTGACTTAACTTTTAATAACTATCAAAAGATCCTCAGTCTTTTGGAGAATTTACTGGCAATGCAGGTTTGTGTAACTAGTATTTCTTTTGCCTGTGTTGACAACATTAGATATGTTGGAATAAAGAAATAATTATCTGAGTGTTGAAACCATAAATAGTTTGTAGACATTGGCTGCACTGAAAGAATATCAATTGAATTCAACAAAATTGTTTTGAATTCAATATGCTGTAATTTTATCTGTCAATGCAAATAAATATTTTGCAGAGCAAATTCCAATGTTCAGTGTTTTTATTTGATTAAAATGATAAAAAGAATGACTTGTATTCATATAGACACATGAACTCAGGATATCAGAAAACACTAAACAGTTAGATTTGTCCCTGAATATTTTCACACCAAGTGTCAATATGTACTGAGGTTCTACCTGCACCCAGTGTTGTGGAGGATAAGACTTGCCTCGCTGCCGTGGACTTCCTGATGGTCTTGTGGTCAAAGGTGTTTTTCTTCACAAATATCTCCACGAGAGACAGGGGATATGGAATGGTCCAACTACTGGGAGTGTTCCACGGCAGCGAGGCAAGTCCTATCCTCCACAAACCAGGGACAGGTAAAACTTCAGTACATATTGACACTTGGTGTTTGCGTACTGGGGATCCATGCACAGCTTGATGTAGCCACACACACAAAGGTGGCCATCAGGGTGAGAGTAGCGTTGGGTGTGTTTTCTCTGCCCTCTTCCAGGTCTTTGTACATATTGTCCCTTCGGACACAGTCCATCTTCGATCTCTACATAAATTGGCGCAGACTCGGGGACCTTTCCAGACCTGCGCCACATATAACAACACTGAGAGTACCTGATGCCTGATGACCAGTTTTTTACCCACAATGGAGAGTGACTGGTGCTCCAATCTGCTCATTTACTGCCTCACTTTAGTGACTCCTTCCTGGCTCATGTCCCAGCACTTTTGGGTGGTCTGTCCTGACAGTGAAGGGGCTAAAGGATTGGTAGGCCCAGTTTCTGGAAAGCCTGGCCTCACTCTTGCCTCAGTTTACCTCAGCTCTCAAAGCCTGATCAACCTGGTTACAGATGGACATGAGCCTGTGCACTGTCAGCAGGTCTGAGCCGAAAACAGTGACGTCATCGTGTAAAGGGAGGCCTTAACCTGTAGGTTCCCACTGCCAAGAAGAGTCACCCCGCTCAGGGTCACATTCTTTCAGATGGACTCAGCAAAAGGCTCTATACAACACACAAATAAGGCAGCAGCAAGTAGGCAGCCCTGCCTGACTTCAGATCTAATTGGAAAGCTTTCTGATTCCTGCCCATTGATTGGAACTGCACAAACAATGTTGGTGTAGAGCAACCAGATCCAGTTGATGCTGTATCTAGTGATCGTGTTTCTAGATCAGGTTTGAGGTGGTAATTGGGCTAGGGTGCTTGGTTTTATCCCCTGACCTTTAGTTACATGAAGCAGCTAAAGATGGCTAGGCCTGGGACATTACCCTGCGGAACCCCGCAGTGGAGACATGGAATTGAATTTGTTGAAGTTCCCCTTCCTTTTTGTGAGATGTGATTCACAATGAGTGGAGAGCTTCGCTCTGATTTCATTCAATTCAGTTTTGACGGGGCTCCTTGATGCTGCAGTCAGTCAGAGGCTGCCTTGATGACCAGGAGATTCACTCTCCCCTTGTCTCTGGAACTGAGCATTTTCCTTTGTGTTTGGACCAAGGTGTTAATGAGGATTGTAGATGAGTGGCTCTTGTGGAACCCAAAGTGGGTCACTATCACATGGTCTCTGGGAAAAGACCAATTTTCATGACTTTGTAAAACAAAGGACACCTTTAATTATTCTATTGATGTGTTTTGGTGAACAATCAAAGTGAAATTATTGTTTACTATATTGTTTAATTGCTCACTATTATTTAAATGTGTAAATTAGGTAGCAACTTCCAGCATCTGCACAGGTCGAATTAAATGGAGAAATCAGGAAACTGCCCTGTTCCTCTAGAAATTTGCTGTAAAGTTACTTCCCATTGAGCTGAGCACAATAAGGTTACTTTACTCATGTGATATAGACCTCGTCAGATGGCCATAAAAACTTAGATCTTGTTTTTTCCAGTAATAACAATTTTTATTATTACGGTGTATTACATATACTACAGTGACACTGAAGGCTATGTTTTATACGTGAGGATTCTCATTCCTTCCAATTTGAATTATTGCGAATAACAATTTGGTGTGCGCTTTCTGTCTCATGTTCCAGATAGCCTATAGAGGGTGCTGCATCCTCTGAATTCACAGCAAATTCTGTGATAAATTCTAAGAAACGCTTTTGCCAATGGTCAAATATAATAACTCAGCAATCATTGTTCATTTGCCTCTAAATTCAAATTTGGACAATTATTGTCTCCTTTAATTAGAGACACATGAAAACGTGCTGCCCAATGATCACTCATCATTGGATTGTCCTGCAAAAGTTTCAAAAATAATAAAGATGTTAATGGAATATTACAAATGATGAAGCGGTAAAGATGGAAGTGTGATACCACAGTTTGAACTTCAGCAATTGGGTCTGAGCATACCATTAAATCTTCTCTCTCTGAATTGAATTTGGAGTCTTTTTACCCCGTTTCCAAAGGGGTCAAAGTAAGAACACAAACAGTCATTTAGCAGAAATGGGCACCATTTTTGAATGAGCTCATAAATATAGCTTGTTCATTCCCATAAAACTGAACCCGTTCAACTTTCACAACATCTTTCCTATAGCAAGGTGACCAGAATTGTACACAGTATTCCAAGAGTGGCCTAACCAATGTTCTGTACACCAGCAACATGATCTCCCAACTCCTATACTCAATACAATGACCAATAAGGCAAGCGTACCAAACCACATATACACTTGTGGACTGTTGCACAGATGAAGTAAATGGACTTAGTGTAGCATTCCAGCTGACTAAGTACAGGACTGAAGTTGCATTTTTGAATGAGTCGACCATATTTAAGTCGGCAGGTAGAACAAAAGAAATATTAAGACAGGATGCTGTGTAGAAACTAATTTTGTGTTATAAGGAAAGATTGGATAAGTTAAGTCTGAGGAGCTGGAGTTTATGAGAGTAGTGATTGAGACATACACTGTCCTGAGGAGTCGTGACAGACTGCATGCTGAAAGGATACTTCCTTTTTTGGAAAAATCTAGAACTGTTTCAAAATAAGACATTGCCCCTTTAAGATGGAGATAAGGAGGAATGTACTTTTCTTTCCATGCCACTGTGGCTCAGTGATTAGGACTGCTGCCTCCCAACACCAGGGACACCGGTTTGATTTCAGCCTCGGCCGACTGTCTGTGTGGAGTTTGCACATTCTCCCCGTGTCTGCGTGGGTTTCCTCCCACAATCCAAATATGTGCAGATTAGGTGAATTGGCCATGCTAAATTGCCCATAGTTTTCAGGGCTGTGTGCATTAGTAAGAGGTAAATGTAGGGTAGGGGAATATAGGTCTGGGTGGGAGGGTTGGTGTGGACTTGGAGGGTCGAAGGGCCTGTTTCCACAATGTAGGGATTCTATATCTATATTTAAAAGCCAAGAATTTTTGAAACTTTCAACCTCAAGTTGGTGGAAGCAAAATCTTTGAACATATTTCAGACAGAGGTGGATAGACTCCTGATAAGCAAGATGAGGAGTTATTGGGGAAAGGCAGGAATGTGGAGTAATCAGATCAGTCATGATTTTTTGAAATGGTGGAGCAGGCTTGAGGGGCTGTGTGGCCAACTCATGTTCCAAATTAGTGTTGTTATATAATGTCAGCAGAGACTAAGCAACAGAATCCACTAATCTTCCCACATATTGTATATTCTGTGGAAAGGAGCAAAAAGAAGAAAGTTAAATGAAGAAACTCTTCATGAGAGGTTGGGGAAATTTTCTGATGATGTTGATTGAAATTAGATTGTGCCACATGGGTTGTTTTCTCAGTAATCTGTTCTTGGAGGCCAGTATATTTTTGAACCACAATGAATTGACATGTGACAGATCAGATATGTAACAGCTTGTTCCTGTTAGTCAGGATTTTGCAGGTAGGCCACAGCAGTACTGGCCTGAGCCTGCAAGCAGTTTGTGGACTCGAATAATTACAGAGAACTACATTGAATGCAGAGGACTGAAACAGGCCATTCAGCCCAACTATCCAATGAAAATGTTGATACTTGATTTGAGTTTCTTAATTTAACTCCATTTCACTTTTTTCTTCCTGATTTTTATTTAATTTGTCTATAAATACATTTATACCATTTCTGATAGTAAATTCCCATTCTTATTACTCTCTAGGGAAATGCATTTCTCCTGAATTTCCTAAATGATTGATTTGGCTATCAAATATCTTACATTGATGATCCATAGTTTTGGTTCCTCACACAAGTAGAACCATTTTCTCTATATCTATTAAATCATTTCATAAGTTTTAAGATTTGTCATCAAGTTATTCCTTAGTGCTCTCCTCTCCACATTCTTTCTACATTCTGTCCCGCTTTCCTGATAAGAAAGTATTTTAGTTCTGTTAATTTCTCGGTAAATTGCTTTTGTATTTTTTTGAGTGTCATTACATTGCCATGGACAAAAGAGAAAATGAGAGATAAAGGGATTTATTTCAGAGTTTTTTTCCCTCTTAAGCCCAAAACGGCAAGATATTGTTTAATGTACTCCTTTCTATTTTAGTTATGCCCACTACTGAGTGAAGTGTGTTCCGCATACCTCAGTTTTAGGATTCCCGTTTAGCTTTAAATGAAGCTACAATAGATCCTTTTAAAATGAAAACGGAAGCTTAGTTAGAGTCAAAACATGGGGAAGTTACTTTGCTGCTACTTCCACACAAGCAAGTCCTCAAGAAATTAAGGAGGACAGGATATGAGGTAAGTGATACAGAAGCTTCTAGAAATAGAATCACGTGATTTCTGAGTCCAGAAAGATTGGAAATCTTTTAAAAGAACAGAAGTTAAATAGGAAATTATAGACGAGATTATAATTTTCTTTAGGATTACTCCTCATGCCCACTGGCCATGACAAGAAAATGGAAACCAGAACTGTGCAGAGTACTCTAAAAGTAGTCATAATAACCAATAAATTGTATCTGATAAAGAGTCAGTTAGACTCGAAACGTCAGCTCTTTTCTCTTCTTACAGATACTGCCAGACCTGCTGAGATTTTCCAGCATTTTCTCTTTTAGTTTCAGATTCCAGCATCCGCAGTAATTTGCTTTTATTAATTGTATCTGTAGTTGGCCATTCAGCTATTTGAGTCTGCTCAACTATTGAATAAAGTCATAGCTGCCTTACCTCATCTTCATGTTCCTGCACTACCCTTTACAAGCTCATGAAACCCTTAGAATGCAAATATTTATCAATCTCTTTTTGAGTAAACCCAAGAACAGAACATGCATAGTTCTCCAGGCATAGGGAATTCAAAAGATTTACTAACCTATTAGGAGTGATTCTTTTGGCATCTTAGTCCTGTGTGGCTGTTTAGTTCTAAACTCCATAGGCAGGAGAAAGCATCTATTCTGCCAAGCCCTTTTTTACTTGCTTTATTCAATTGCCTCCCACTCTGCTAAACTCTCTGTAACATTGTAATAGCAAAATGCTGCAGATACTGGAAATATAAAATAATAAAAGCACATGCTGGAAAAACTCCATGGACAGAGAAAACATGCACGTTTTGAGTCCATTGTGACGGGCGGCACGGTGGCTCAGGAACCAGGGTCTGTGTGGAATTTGAAGTTCTCCCCGTGTCTGTGTGGGTTTTCTCCGGGTGCTCCAGTTTCCTCCCACAATCCAAAGATGTGCAGGTCAGGTGAATTGGCCATGCTAAATTGTCCACAGTGTTAGGTGCATTAGTGAGAGGGAAATGAATCTGGGTAGGTTACTCTTCGGAGGGTCGGTGCGGACTGGTTGGGCCGAAGGGCGTGTTTCCACACTATAGGGAATCTAATCTTCTACGAGAGCAAAGGCTGGGTCAATTTATCCAACTAGGACAACTCAAAGAACAAAGAACAAAGAAAATTTACAGCCCAGGAACAGACCGTTTGGCTCTCCAAGCCTGAGCCAATCCAAATGTACTGTCTAAACCTGTCGGTCAATTCCTAAGCATTTGTATCTCTCTGCTCCCCACCTACACATGCATCTGTCCAAACGCATCTTAAATGAATCTACCGTGCCTGCCTCTACCACCTCTGCTGGCAATGTGTTCCAAATGCCCACCACCCTCTGTGTGAAGTACTTGCTGTATGTATCCCCCTTAAACTTTCCACCTCTCACCTTGAAAGCATGACCTCTTGTTATTGAATCCTTCACCCTGGGAAAACGCTTGTCTCTATCCACCCTGTCTGTACCCTTTTGCAAACCTTAATCAGGTCCCTCCTCAATCTCCTTTTTTCTAGTGAAATTTAACCTAACCTACTCAACCTTTCTTCATAGCTAGCATCTTCCATATCAGGCAACATCCTCGTAAACGTTCTCTGCACCGTTTCCAAAGCGTCCACATCCTTATGGTAATGTGGCGACCAGAATTGTACGTAGTATTCTAAATGCAGCCAAACCAATGTCTTGTACAATTTTAACATGACTTGCCAGCTCTTATATTCAATACTTTGTCCAATGAAGGCAAGCATACTATATGCCTTCTTGACCACTCTATCCACCTGTGCAGGGTACAATGGACCTGCACTCCCAGATCTCTCTGCCCATCAACTTTTTCCAAGACTCTTCCATTCATTATATAATTTGCCCTAGAATTAGACTTGCCTAAATGCATTACCTCACATTTGTCTGGATTGAAAGCCGTCTGCCACTTTTCCAGCCAACTCTCCAGTCTATCTATATCCTCCTGTATTCTCTGACAGTCCCTTATGCTTTCTGCTATTCCACCAATCTTTGTGTCATCTGCAAACTTGCTGATCATACCAACAGTGCCCTCTTCTAGATCATTTATGTATATTATAAACAACAGTGGCCCCAATACTGACCCCTGTGGAACACCACTGATCACCTTTCTCCATTTCAAGAAACTCCCTTCAACTACTACTCTCTGTGTCCCGTTGCTCAACCAGTTCTTTATCCACCTAGCTAGCACACCCTGCACATCATGTGAGTTCACTTTCTCCATTAGTCTACAATGGGGAACCTTATCAAACGCCTAACCAAAGTTCTTGTATATGACATCAACAGCTCTTCCTTCATCTAACAACTTGGTCACTTCCTCGAAGAACTCTATTAAGTTGGGAAGGGACGATCTCTCCCACACAAAACCATGTTGCCTATCACTGATAAGCTAATTCTTTTCTAAACATAAATAGATCCTATCTCTCAGTACCCTCTCCAATAACTTCCCCACCACCGACGTCAGGCTCACTGGTCTGTAGTTACCCAGAATATCCCTACCACCTTTCTTGTACAGGGGGACAACATGAGCAATCTTTCAGTCGTCCGGCACCTCACCTGTATTTAAGGATGCTACAAAACTATCTGTCAGGGCTCCAGCTATTTCCTCTCTCGCCTCCTTCAGCAACTTGGGATAGATCCTATCCAGTCCTGGGGATTTGTTCACTTTAATAACCTCTAGCATACCCAACACATCTTCCCGATTTATTCCAACGTGATCCAGACTATTCAACGTCTATCGCTAATCTCAAGATTCAACATGTTTCTCTCCTCAGTGAACACTGATGCAAAGTAATCATTCAGAATCTCACACATTCTCTCAGGTTCAGCACACAGCCTTCCTTCATTATCCTTTAGTGGACCAATCCTTTCTCTAGTTACCTACTTGCTTCTTATATAAGAATAAAATGCTTTGGGATTTTCCTTAATTCTGCTTGTTAAAGCTATTTCATGAACCCTTTTAGCCCACTTGATTCCTTGTTTAAGACTTGTCCTACTCTTCTGATATTCTTCCAAGACCTGTTCTGTTCTTAGCTGCCTAGACCTTATGTATGCTTCCCTTTTCCTCTTGACGAGTCGTACAATTTCTCCTGTCATCCACGGTTCATGAATCTTGCCCTTCCTGTCCTTTTTCTTCAATGGGACATGCCTATCCTGCACTACCGTTAACCTATGTTTGAATGCCTCCCACATCTCAAATGTGAAACTCCCTTCAAATAGCTGTGTCCAATCCACATTTCCCAGCTCCTGCCAAATTTTGATATAATTGGCCTTGGCCCAGTTTAGTACTCTTCCCTTAGGTCCACTCTCTTCTTTGTCTATGAGTATTCTAAAACTTACAAAATTGTGGTCACTGTTCCCAAAGAAATCCCCCACCGCAACTTCTACCACTTGTCCTGGCTCGTTCCCTAGGACGAGGTCCAATATGGCCCCTTCCCTTGTTGGACTATTGACATACTGCTCTAGAAAACTCTCCTGGATGCTTTGTACAAATTCTACTCCATCCAGACCTCTGACGCTAAATGTATCCCAGTCAATGTTGGGAAAATTTAAATCTCCCATCACCACTACTCTATTGCCTCTACATCTATTCATAATCTGTTTATCTGTCATCCCAGGATGACAGGTAAACATCTAATGAGTCTGCATTGCTCCTGTACTCTCCGGGGCAAGGATAGTAAAACTCAGTGCACTACTGCCAATGGAGTCTCACCAGGGTTGGTGCTGGGTCCACTCTTGTTCATTGTTTAGGTAATCGATTTGGATGAGAATATAGGTGGCGTGGTGAGGACGCATGCAGATGACATCAAATTGGTGGTACAGTGGGCAGTGAAGAAGATTATCTAAAAGTACAGCGGGATCTTGATCAACCAGGCCAATCAGACTGAGGAATGGCAGATGGAGTTTAATTTAGATAAATGCGAGGTGTTGCATATTGATAAGGCAAACTAGGGTAGGACTTACAGATAGGGCCCTGGGGAGTGTTGTCAAACAGAGAGTCCTAGGGGTGCAGTTACATAGTTCATTGAAAGTGGCATCACAGTTAGATAGGGTAATGAAGAAGGCTTTTGGCACACTTGCCTTCATTGATCAGAGGATTGAGTATAGGAGTTGAGACAACATGTTACAGCTGTACAAAACATTGGTGAGGCCACATCTAGAGTACTGTGTACAATTCTAAAAATCACACAACACCAGGTTATAGTCCAACAGGTTTAATTTGAAGCACACTAACTTTCGGAGCGACGCTCCTTCATCAGGTGATTGTGGAGGGCTCGATCGTAACACAGAATTTATAGCAAAGATTTGCAGTGTGATGTCCCCCCACCCTGTCTGCTCCCACCCCTGACCCCCATCCACTCTCCCCAACCCCATCCAACCCCAACCCCAATGTCCGCCCCAACCAATGTCCACATCCGTGTCAGCACCTCCTCTCCCGTTCCCCCCACCTCCGCAGGTAGCCAGAGTGGACCCCAACAGCAAGACTGCTGCTGCCTTTGGGGACTGAGTCTCAAAAGAGTAACACACACACACACACATTTCACTGCAACTTTTTGACAAGTTCCCACTATGCCCCGTACAGGACAATGTTGGAGAGATTATCTGGGGAAGGGGGTTTAGGGTTCACCCCTGTGTAGAACTCCAGGAAAAGTGTGGGCAGAGAGAAGGTGGGCGGTCAGTCATTTGGAGACAGTGTCTGGGCTCCCATCGATGTCCAGGCCTGTTCTTGGCAGCATTTCAGCAAGCCGGATTCATTTTTAATTATTGTAAACAGAAGATGCAATCAGTGTTGGAACACCTCTTTGATGCAATGTTTCCAGCGGGACCGTGAGATCAATTTCAGATAATCCGAAATTCAGATAATTGATATTCGGATAATCAAAGTTACTCTGTATTCATGAAAGGTAAAAAGCAGTAGAAGGAGGAAATGAAGAAACCATTTTATCTTGGTTCTAGTCCTGTTGGAAGATTAATTTCTGGAGGTAACAGGACATTACTGGATTGTTTGTAACTTCCCAACTGAGTCATCATGAAACAGTGCCACATGACAATACAGTTCTCCAGTCGGGTGTTTAGTGCTTGGAGACAAGCATTAAATTTGAGATATTTATTTGAAAATTGATATTAGCACAGTCTAGAGGGTAACACGACTCTGAAACCCTGAACGAATTGAGGTTTGTCTAGAGCCCGTGACGCGTTTGTGTATCAGTCCCGCGCTGGCCTGAGCAAATCAGTCAAGGCCATGTCAGCGGCTTCATTTAATAACAGAGACAATAGGAGGGGACTGTCTTCACCTTACCTGCTTTCTTGTCAACTGCTGGGATTGAAATAAACATCGACTCGGAAATTTCCTTCAATCTAAACAGTTCGTCATCCAGAAAAAAAAGTTCGCAATTCAAAACTGTGACCTTCACAGTTTCATAGTGAGGCCTTTAAGCCCATCGGGTTCACACTTGTTAAAGGGATTGTGTTACAACACAGAGTAAACTCTCCTGCTTAATTTAAAACCACAACACTGAAAAGATTTGTCTCATGCAGCAATCTGCAATGATTCGAGTGGCCAAGAACTATTTAAAGTCAAACTTAACAACTTTATTTCTTAATGTATAACAGAAAATAATTAACCAACAAGGATGTTGCCAGGGTTGGAGGATTTGAGCTATAGGGAGAGGCTGAACAGGCTGGGCGTGTATGGAATGAGCTGCCAGAGGAAGTGGTGGAGGCTGGTACAATTGCAACATTTAAGAGGCATTTGGATGAGTATATGAATAGGAAGGGTTGGAAGGATATGGGCTGGGTGCTGAAGGTGGGACTAGATTGAGTTGGGATAGCTAGTTGGCATGGACGGGTTGGACCGAAGGGTTTGTCTTCATGCTGTACATCTCTATGACTCTATAACTATTCATAAGTCCTTACTCTACCCTCTCTTTTACCTTCCCTTCTATAATACTAGTCCGATCATACTCCCAATTAAGATTTACAAAACAAAACTTTTTATCTCAAAACCAGGCAGCTTTCGGTTCTTCTATTTGAATTTTCCTATGTCTTCTTCTTCCTAGGGATTCAGTGTCACAGGTTATTGATAGGTAAAAGTACTGTGAGAAACGAAGCTCACTCACCTCTTGTCTGAGACAAGATCTGAATCAGTAGTATCGTTTATTACACTCTTGCAAGAGGGGTGTGATGTCCACTGTCCACAAGGCAGGCACACACACACACACACTGAATTTAACGAGTACACAATATTTATGTAATTCGTTTCACTTCCCTCCTCCCATTGCTCCTCCCCTGTTTACATCTGTTTCTAATCTAAACCCGGTTGTTTATCTCTGAACTCATTCGGCCTTGTCCATGACAAAATGTTAACTCTGGCCTCACAAGGCCGTCTGACCACCTCCCTCTGTGGTCCTTCTTCACTGCCATCTGTTTCCGTGCTTGCCAAAGCAATATTTCCTTTTATTTATACCGAGCTTTATGACCTCTTGATGGTGGTCCTTTTTGTTTGTTTTTGCAGAACCGGGAAACAGATGCTTGTAACTGTTTGTACAGGCATATCTAGCTTAACCCCCTCCCCTCACAGCACCTTATCTATTTGTCTGTAACACCTACCATTGTTTGCAGGCACATTTCATTCTTGTATGTACATTGTAGCTAATACAAAAACAATTATATATTTCCTTCAAATAGTTTTCATTCTTATTAACTCAGCTCTTGGCTGAAACAATTATACACTGGTGTGAGTTCATTTACCTTGCATATGCAATTATGATTGCAGAAGTAACACTGCTTTACCTATATCCCACAGTACTTTTAAGAGAGCTATTTTTCAGGCAGCCTATTTACATGCTGGGACTTGGCAGTTCTCCTACAACTGTTCAATTTTTCCCTGGTCTTATACCCAGATCATTGGATTGTGTCATTGGCTTTTAAGATTGTCAATATACTCAATTCAAATTTGATTGGAATTGGTATTTTTCGGGGTATAATTTAAACTCATTGGCCTAATTCAAATCTGTTTTTTGCCGATTCCAGGCAACCAGATCATCTAGTAGCTGGAGCACATGTTACATTGTGTCATATTGAGAACATTTGGTGCTGTCGCTGCTAACTTTTAACTCTCTTAAAAGGTATAGCTTACCCACATCTTCCTAACAATTTATAAAATGTGATATGGGTTGACTGCCTGCAGCTTGTATGCTTTCTGAGCAAAAATAAAATGTATCTGCAAATACATTCCATTTCTGTCAAAAAAGCACACAATCTACAGGCAATCAATCCATATAATATTTTATAAATTCCTACTTTGGAAATAGAACCAGTTTGACTCAAAATTGAGATACAGACAAACTCTAACCTCACACCTTTAATACATTGTTTGAGCTGAGATGTCACCTTTTTTCATAAAACCTTAAGTTATCTTGAGAATGTGACATGGAAGAAGTTTTGTGATTTACATATTAATGAACTAAAACCTGCAACCCATTCTAAAAGATGATAGACTTAACAGCAACCTAGGTTTGCTCAATATATCATTTTAATTGCGTGACACTGTGATCTTTGGCTATAAATTCTGTGTCTTATGATCCTGCCCAACTCGATATCTGATGAAGGAACAATGTTCTGGAAACTAACACTTCCACACAAACCTGTTGGACTATAACTTTGTGTGACTTTTAGGAGTTGCAGTGTTCAGTGGGAGTTGGTGTATATGGGGCGTTACAATGTGAGGATTTTCAGTGCTGAGTTTGAGTTGGTGTATATGGGGTGTTACAATGTGAGGATTTGCAATGCTGAGTATGAGTTGGTGTATGTGGCGTGGTACAATGTGAGGATTTGCAGTGTTGGGTGTGAGTTGGTGTATGTGGCATGTTGCAATGTGAGGATTTGCAGTGCTGAGT
Source organism: Chiloscyllium plagiosum (assembly GCF_037043375.1). Lineage (NCBI taxonomy): Eukaryota > Metazoa > Chordata > Chondrichthyes > Orectolobiformes > Hemiscylliidae > Chiloscyllium > Chiloscyllium plagiosum. Next base: position 40,335,650 of record NW_028270163.1, read on the forward strand.
GTGAGTTGGTATATATGGGGTGTTATAATGTGAGGATTTGTAGTGTTGGGTGAGAGTTGGTATATGTGGCATGTTACAATGTGAGGATTTAGAGTCATAGAATCATAGAGAAGTACAGCATGGAAACAGACCCTTCGGTCCAACCCGTCCATGCCGACTCGCTATCCCAACCCAATCTAGGCCCACCTGCGAGCACATGGCCCATATCCCTCCAAACCTTCCTATTCATATACCCATCCAAATGCCTCTTAAATGTTGCAATTATACCAGCCTCCGCCACATCCTCTGGTAGCTCATTCCATACACGCACCACCCTCTGCGCGAAAAAGTTGCTCCTTAGGTCTCTTTTATATCTTTCCCACCTCACCCTAAACCTATGCCCTCTAGTTCTGGACTCCCCGATCCCAGGGAAAAGACTTCGTCTATTTATCCTATCTATGCCCCTCATAATTTTGTAAACCTCTATCAGGTCACCCCTCAGCCTCCGATGCTCCAGGGAAAACAGCCCCAGCCTGTTCAGCCTCTCCCTATAGCTCAAATCCTCCAACCCTTGCAACATTCTTGTAAATTTTTCTGAACCCTTTCAAGTTTCACAACATCTTTCTGATAGGAAGGAGACCAGAATTGCATGCATTATTCCAAAAGTGGCCTAACCAATGTCCTGTACAGCCGCTACATGATCTTCCAACGCCATTACTCAATACTCTGACCAATAAAGGAAAGCATACCAAATGCCTTCTTCACTATCTTATCTACCTATGTTTCCACTTTCAAGGAGCTATGAACCTGCACTCCAAGGTCTTTTTGTTCAGCAACACTCACTAGGACCTTACCATTAAGTGTATAAGTCCTGCTAAGATTTGCTTTCCAAAAATGGAGCACCTCGCATTTATCTGAATTAAACTCCATCTGCCACTTCTCAGCCCATTGGCCCATCTGGTCCAGATACTGTTGTAATCTGAGGTAACCCTCTTTGCTGTCCACTACACCTCCAATTTTGGTGTAATCTGCAAACTTACTAACTGTACCTCTTATGCTCGCATCCAAATCATTTATGTAAATGATAAAAAGTAGAGGACCCAGCACCGATCCTTGTGGCACTCCACTGGTCACAGGCCTCCAGTCTGAAAAACAACCCTCCACCACCACCCTATGTCTTCTACCTTTGAGCCAGTTCTGTATCCAAATGGCTAGTTTTCCCTGTATTCCATGAGATCTAACCTTGCTAATCAGTCTCCCATGGGGAATCTTGTTGAATGCCTTACTGAAGTCCATATAGATGACATCTGCTACTCTGCCCTCATCAATCTTCTTTGTTACTTCTTCAAAAAACTCAATCAAGTTTGTGAGACATGATTTCCCACGCACAAAGCCATGTTGACTATACCTAATCAGTCCTTGCCTTTCCAAATACATGTACAGCCTGTCCTTCAGGATTCCCTCCAACAATTTGCCCACCACTGAGGTCAGGCTCACCGGTCTATAGTTCCCTGGCTTGTCTTCAATGCCCTTCTTAAACAGTGGCACCACGTTTGCCAACCTTCAGTCTTCCAGCACCTCAGTGTTGAGTGTGAGTTGGTGTATATGGGGTGTTACAACAAGAGGATTTGCAGGGCTGAGTATGAGTTGGTGTATATGGAGTGTTACAATGTGAGGATTTGCAGTCTTGGGTGTGAGTTGTGTATGTGGAATGTTACAATTAAGAGAAAGTGAGGACTGCAGATGCTGGAGATCAGAGCTGAAAAACTCCTGAAGGGCTTATGCTCGAAACGTCAATTCTCCTGTTCCTTGGATGCTGCCTGAACCTGCTGCACTTTTCCAGCAACACATTTTTCAGGAATATTACAATGCAAGGATTTGCAGTGTTGGGTGTGAGTTGGTGTATATGGGGTGTTACAGTGTGAAGATTTGCAGTGCTGAGTGTGAGTTGGTGTAAATGGGGTGTTACAACATGAGGATTGGCGGTGCTGAGTGTGAGTTGGTGTATATGGGGTGTTACAATGTGAGGATTTGTAGTGTTGGGTGTGAGTTGGTGCAAATGGGGTGTTAAAATGTGAGGATTTGCAGTGTTGAGTGTGAGTTGGTGTATATGGGGCGTTACAACGTGAGGATTTGCAGTGTTGAGTGTGAGTTGATGAATGTGGGGTGTTACAACGTGAGAATTTGCAGTGCTGAGTGTGAGTTGGTGTATATGGGGTGTTACAATGTGAGGAATTGCAGTGTTGAGTGTGAGTTGGTGTACATGGGGTGTTGCAATGTGAGGATTTGCAGTGCTGAGTGCGAGTTGGTGTACATGGGGTGTTACAACGTGAGGATTTGCAGTGCTGAGTGTGAGTTGGTGTACATGGGGTGTTACAACGTGAGGATTTGCAGTGCTGAGTGTGAGTTGGTGTATATGGGATTATTCCAACGTGAGGATTTGCATTGCTGAGTGTGAGTTGGTGTATATGGGGTGTTACAATGTGAGGATTTGCAATGCTGAGTGTGAGTTGGCGTGTATGGGGAGTTACAATGTGAGGATTTGCAGTGATGATTGTGAGTTAGTGGAAATGGGGTTATTACAATGTGAGGATTTGCAGTGCTGAGTGTGAGTTGGTGTATATGGGATTATTCCAACGTGAGGATTTGCAGTGCTGAGTGTGAGTTGGTGTGTATGGGGTGTTACAATGTGAGGATTTGCAGTGCTGAGTGTGAGTTGGTGTAGATGGAGTGTTACAAGGTGAGGATTTGCAGTGCTGAGTGTGAGTTGGTGTATGTGGGGTGTTACAACGTGAGGATTTGCAGTGCTGAGTGTGAGTTGGTGTATATGTGGTGTTACAATGTGAGGATTTGCAGTGCTGAGTGTGAGTTGGTGTATGTGGGGTGGTACAATGTGAGGATTTGCAGTGCTGAGTGTGAGTTGGTGTATGTGGGGTGTTACAACATGAGGATTTGCAGTGCTGAGTGTGAGTTGGTGTATGTGGGGTGATACAACGTGACGATTTGCTGTGCTGAGTGTGAGTTGGTGTGTATGAGGGGTTACAACGTGAGGATTTGTAGTGCTGAGTGTGAGTTGGTGTATACGGGGTGTTAAATGTGAGGATTTGCAGTGCTGAGTGTGAGTTGGTGTGTATGGGGTGTTACAATGTGAGGATTTGCAGAGCTGAGTGTGAGTTGGAGCCTATGGGGTGTTACAACGTGAGGATTTGCAATGTTGAGTGTGAGTTGGTGTATGTGGGGTGTTACAATGTAAGGATTTGCAGTGCTGAGTGTGAGTTGGTGTATATGGGGTGTTACAATGTGAGGATTTGCAGTGCTGAGTGTGAGTTGGTGTATATGGGGTGTTACAATGTGAGGATTTGCAGTGCTGAGTGTGAGTTGGTGTATGTGGGGTGATACAATGTGATGAGTTGTAGTGCTGAGTGTGAGTTGGTGTGTATGAGGGGTTACAACGTGAGGATTTGCAGTGCTGAGTGTGAGTTGGTGTATACGGGGTGTTACAATGTGAGGATTTGCAGTGCTGAGTGTGAGTTGATGTGTATGGGGTGTTACAATGTGAGGATTTGCAGAGCTGAGTGTGAGTTGGTGCCTATGGGGTGTTACAATGTGAGGATATGCAGTGTTGAGTGTGAGTTGGTGTACATGGGGTGTTACAACGTGAGGATTTGCAGTGCTGAGTGTGAGTTGGTGTGTATGGGGAGTTAGAACGTGAGGATTTGCAGAGCTGTGTTGTGAGTTGGTGCCTATGGGGTGTTACAACGTGAGGATTTGCAGTGCTGAGTGTGAGTTGGTGTACATGGGGTGTTACAACGTGAGGATTTGCAGTGCTGAGTGTGAGTTGGTGTATATGGGATTATTCCAACGTGAGGATTTGCATTGCTGAGTGTGAGTTGGTGTATATGGGGTGTTACAATGTGAGGATTTGCAATGCTGAGTGTGAGTTGGCGTGTATGGGGAGTTACAATGTGAGGATTTGCAGTGATGATTGTGAGTTAGTGGAAATGGGGTTATTACAATGTGAGGATTTGCAGTGCTGAGTGTGAGTTGGTGTATATGGGATTATTCCAACGTGAGGATTTGCAGTGCTGAGTGTGAGTTGGTGTGTATGGGGTGTTACAATGTGAGGATTTGCAGTGCTGAGTGTGAGTTGGTGTGTATGGAGTGTTACAAGGTGAGGATTTGCAGTGCTGAGTGTGAGTTGGTGTATATGGGGTGTTACAACGTGAGGATTTGCAGTGCTGAGTGTGAGTTGGTGTATATGAGGTGTTACAATGTGAGGATTTGCAGTGCTGAGTGTGAGTTGGTGTATGTGGGGTGGTACAATGTGAGGATTTGCAGTGCTGAGTGTGAGTTGGTGTATGTGGGGTGTTACAACATGAGGATTTGCAGTGCTGAGTGTGAGTTGGTGTATGTGGGGTGATACAACGTGACGATTTGCAGTGCTGAGTGTGAGTTGGTGTGTATGAGGGGTTACAACGTGAGGATTTGTAGTGCTGAGTGTGAGTTGGTGTATACGGGGTGTTAAATGTGAGGATTTGCAGTGCTGAGTGTGAGTTGGTGTGTATGGGGTGTTACAATGTGAGGATTTGCAGAGCTGAGTGTGAGTTGGAGCCTATGGGGTGTTACAACGTGAGGATTTGCAATGTTGAGTGTGAGTTGGTGTATGTGGGGTGTTACAATGTAAGGATTTGCAGTGCTGAGTGTGAGTTGGTGTATATGGGGTGTTACAATGTGAGGATTTGCAGTGCTGAGTGTGAGTTGGTGTATATGGGGTGTTACAATGTGAGGATTTGCAGTGCTGAGTGTGGGTTGTGGTGTATGAGGTGTTACAACGTGAGGATTTGCAGTGCTGAGTGTGAGTTGGTGTATGTGGGGTGTTACAACGTGAGGATTTGCAGTGCTGAGTGTGAGTTGGTGTATATGGGGTGTTACAATGTGAGGATTTGCAGTGCTGAGTGTGAGTTGGTGTATGTGGGGTGATACAATGTGATGAGTTGTAGTACTGAGTGTGAGTTGGTGTGTATGAGGGGTTACAACGTGAGGATTTGCAGTGCTGAGTGTGAGTTGGTGTATACGGGGTGTTACAATGTGAGGATTTGCAGTGCTGAGTGTGAGTTGATGTGTATGGGGTGTTACAATGTGAGGATTTGCAGAGCTGAGTGTGAGTTGGTGCCTATGGGGTGTTACAATGTGAGGATATGCAGTGTTGAGTGTGAGTTGGTGCCTATGGGGTGTTACAACGTGAGGAATTGCAGAGCTGAGTGTGAGTTGGTGCGCATGGTGTGTTATAATGTGAGGAATTGCAGTGCTGAGTGTGAGTTGGTGTATGTGTGGTGTTACAACGTGAGGATTTGCAGTGTTGAGTGTGAGTTGGTGTATGTGGAGTGTTACAACGTGAGGATTTGCAGTGCTGAGTGTGAGTTGGTGTATGTAGGCTGTTACAACGTGAGGATTTGCAGTGTTGAGTGTGAGTTGGTGTTTGTGGAGTATTACAACGTGAGGATTTGCAGTGCTGAGTGTGAGTTGGTGTATATGGGGTATTACAATGTGAGTATTTGCAGTGTTGAGTGTGAATTGGTATTTGTGGAGTATTACAACGTGAGGATTTGCAGTGCTGAGTGTGAGTTGGTGTATATGGGGTGTTACAACGTGAGGATTTGCATTGTTGAGTGTCAGGTGGTGTTTTTGGGGTGTTAAAACGTGAGGATTTGCAGTGTTGAGCGTGAGTTGGTGTATCTGAGGTGTTACAACGTGAGGATTGGCAGAGTTGAGTGTGAGTTGGTGTATGTGGGGACTTACTGCGTGCGGATTTGCAGTGCTGAGTGTGAGTTGGTGTGTGTGGGGTGTTACAACGTGAGGATTTGCAGTGCTGAGTGAGGGTTGGTGTATACGTGGTGTCACAACTTGAGGATTTGCAGTGCTGAGTGTGAGTTGGTGTATGTGAGGTGTTACAACGTGAGGATTTGCAGTGCTGAGTGTGAGTTGGTGTGTATGGGGTGTTACAACGTGAGGATTTGCAGTGCTGAATGTGAGTTGGTGTATGTGAGGTGTTACAACGTGAGGATTTGCAGTGCTGAGTGTGAGTTGGTGTATGTGGAGTGTTACAACGTGAGGATTTGCAGTGCTGAGTGTGAGTTGGTGTATGTGGGCTGTTACAACGTGAGGATTTGCAGTGTTGAGTGTGAGTTGGTGTATATGGGGTATTACAATGTGAGTATTTGCAGTGTTGAGTGTGAATTGGTATTTGTGGAGTATTACAACGTGAGGATTTGCAGTGCTGAGTGTGAGTTGGTGTATATGGGGTATTACAATGTGAGTATTTGCAGTGTTGAGTGTGAATTGGTATTTGTGGAGTATTACAACGTGAGGATTTGCAGTGCTGAGTGTGAGTTGGTGTATATGGGGTATTACAATGTGAGTATTTGCAGTGTTGAGTGTGAATTGGTATTTGTGGAGTATTACAACGTGAGGATTTGCAGTGTTGAGTGTGAGTTGGTGTATATGGGGTATTACAATGTGAGTATTTGCAGTGTTGAGTGTGAATTGGTATTTGTGGAGTATTACAACGTGAGGATTTGCAGTGTTGAGTGTGAGTTGGTGTATATGGGGTATTACAATGTGAGTATTTGCAGTGTTGAGTGTGAATTGGTATTTGTGGAGTATTACAACGTGAGGATTTGCAGTGCTGAGTGTGAGTTGGTGTATGTGGGCTGTTACAACGTGAGGATTTGCAGTGTTGAGTGTGAGTTGGTGTATATGGGGTATTACAATGTGAGTATTTGCAGTGTTGAGAGTGAATTGGTATTTGTGGAGTATTACAACGTGAGGATTTGCAGTGCTGAGTGTGAGTTGGTGTATATGGGGTGTTAAAACGTGAGGATTTGCAGTGTTGAGCGTGAGTTGGTGTATCTGAGGTGTTACAACGTGAGGATTGGCAGAGTTGAGTGTGAGTTGGTGTATGTGGGGACTTACTGCGTGCGGATTTGCAGTGCTGAGTGTGAGTTGGTGTGTGTGGGGTGTTACAACGTGAGGATTTGCAGTGCTGAGTGTGAGTTGGTGTGTGTGGGGTGTTAAAACGTGAGGATTTGCAGTGCTGAGTGAGGGTTGGTGTATACGTGGTGTCACAACTTGAGGATTTGCAGTGCTGAGTGTGAGTTGGTGTGTATAGGGTGTTACAACGTGAGGATTTGCAGTGCTGAGTGTGAGTTGGTGTATGTGAGGTGTTACAACGTGAGGATTTGCAGTGCTGAGTGTGAGTTGGTGTATGTGGGGTATTACAACGTGAGGATTGGCAGTGTTGTGTGTGACTTGGTGTAGATGGAGTGTTACAACGTGAGGATTAGCAGCGCAGGGTGTAGGTTGGTGTTACAACGTGAGGATTTGCAGTGCTGAGTGTGAGTTGGTGTATGTGGGGTGTTAAAACGTGAGGATTTGCAGTGCTGAGTGTGAGTTGGTGTATCTTGGGGTGTTGCAATGCGAGGATGTGCAGTGATCAGTGTGAGTTGGCGTATATGTGGTATTACAACGTGAGTATTTGCAGTGTTGAGTGTGAGTTGGTGTTTGTGGGGTGTTACAACGTGAGGATCTGCAGTGTTGAGTGTGAGTTGGTGTATGTGGGGTGATACAACGTGACGATTTGCTGTGCTGAGTGTGAGTTGGTGTGTATGTGGGGTTACAACGTGAGGATTTGCAGTGCTGAGTGTGAGTTGGTGTATACGGGGTGTTACAATGTGAGGATTTGCAGTGCTGAGTGTGAGTTGGTGTGTATGGGGTGTTACAATGTGAGGATTTGCAGAGCTGAGTGTGAGTTGGAGCCTATGGGGTGTTACAACGTGAGGATTTGCAATGTTGAGTGTGAGTTGGTGTATGTGGGGTGTTACAATGTAAGGATTTGCAGTGCTGAGTGTGAGTTGGTGTATATGGGGTGTTACAATGTGAGGATTTGCAGTGCTGAGTGTGAGTTGGTGTATATGGGGTGTTACAATGTGAGGATTTGCAATGCTGAGTGTGAGTTGGCGTGTATGGGGAGTTACAATGTGAGGATTTGCAGTGATGATTGTGAGTTAGTGGAAATGGGGTTATTACAATGTGAGGATTTGCAGTGCTGAGTGTGAGTTGGTGTATATGGGATTATTCCAACGTGAGGATTTGCAGTGCTGAGTGTGAGTTGGTGTGTATGGGGTGTTACAATGTGAGGATTTGCAGTGCTGAGTGTGAGTTGGTGTGTATGGAGTGTTACAAGGTGAGGATTTGCAGTGCTGAGTGTGAGTTGGTGTATGTGGGGTGTTACAACGTGAGGATTTGCAGTGCTGAGTGTGAGTTGGTGTATATGTGGTGTTACAATGTGAGGCTTTGCAGTGCTGAGTGTGAGTTGGTGTATGTGGGGTGGTACAATGTGAGGATTTGCAGTGCTGAGTGTGAGTTGGTGTATGTGGGGTGTTACAACATGAGGATTTGCAGTGCTGAGTGTGAGTTGGTGTATGTGGGGTGATACAACGTGACGATTTGCAGTGCTGAGTGTGAGTTGGTGTGTATGAGGGGTTACAACGTGAGGATTTGTAGTGCTGAGTGTGAGTTGGTGTATACGGGGTGTTAAATGTGAGGATTTGCAGTGCTGAGTGTGAGTTGGTGTGTATGGGGTGTTACAATGTGAGGATTTGCAGAGCTGAGTGTGAGTTGGAGCCTATGGGGTGTTACAACGTGAGGATTTGCAATGTTGAGTGTGAGTTGGTGTATGTGGGGTGTTACAATGTAAGGATTTGCAGTGCTGAGTGTGAGTTGGTGTATATGGGGTGTTACAATGTGAGGATTTGCAGTGCTGAGTGTGAGTTGGTGTATATGGGGTGTTACAATGTGAGGATTTGCAATGCTGAGTGTGAGTTGGTGTATGTGGGGTGATACAATGTGATGATTTGCAGTGCTGAGTGTGGGTTGTGGTGTATGAGGTGTTACAACGTGAGGATTTGCAGTGCTGAGTGTGAGTTGGTGTATGTGGGGTGTTACAACGTGAGGATTTGCAGTGCTGAGTGTGAGTTGGTGTATATGGGGTGTTACAATGTGAGGATTTGCAGTGCTGAGTGTGAGTTGGTGTATGTGGGGTGATACAATGTGATGAGTTGTAGTGCTGAGTGTGAGTTGGTGTGTATGAGGGGTTACAACGTGAGGATTTGCAGTGCTGAGTGTGAGTTGGTGTATATGGGGTGTTACAATGTGATAATATGCAGTGCTGAGTGTGAGTTGATGTGTATGGGGTGTTACAATGTGAGGATTTGCAGAGCTGAGTGTGAGTTGGTGCCTATGGGGTGTTACAATGTGAGGATATGCAGTGTTGAGTGTGAGTTGGTGCCTATGGGGTGTTACAACGTGAGGAATTGCAGAGCTGAGTGTGAGTTGGTGCGCATGGTGTGTTATAATGTGAGAAATTGCAGTGCTGAGTGTGAGTTGGTGTATGTGTGGTGTTACAACGTGAGGATTTGCAGTGTTGAGTGTGAGTTGGTGTATGTGGAGTGTTACAACGTGAGGATTTGCAGTGCTGAGTGTGAGTTGGTGTATGTGGGCTGTTACAACGTGAGGATTTGCAGTGTTGAGTGTGAGTTGGTGTATATGGGGTATTACAACGTGAGGATTTGCAGTGCTGAGTGTGAGTTGGTGTATATGGGGTGTTACAACGTGAGGATTTGCATTGTTGAGTGTCAGGTGGTGTTTTTGGGGTGTTAAAACGTGAGGATTTGCAGTGTTGAGCGTGAGTTGGTGTATCTGAGGTGTTACAACGTGAGGATTGGCAGAGTTGAGTGTGAGTTGGTGTATGTGGGGACTTACTGCGTGCGGATTTGCAGTGCTGAGTGTGAGTTGGTGTGTGTGGGGTGTTACAACGTGAGGATTTGCAGTGCTGAGTGTGAGTTGGTGTATCTGGGGTGTTACAACGTGAGGATTTGCAGTGCTGAGTGAGGGTTGGTGTATACGTGGTGTCACAACTTGAGGATTTGCAGTGCTGAGTGTGAGTTGGTGTGTATAGGGTGTTACAACGTGAGGATTTGCAGTGCTGAGTGTGAGTTGGTGTATGTGAGGTGTTACAACGTGAGGATTTGCAGTGCTGAGTGTGAGTTGGTGTATGTGGGGTATTACAACGTGAGGATTGGCAGTGTTGTGTGTGACTTGGTGTAGATGGAGTGTTACAACGTGAGGATTAGCAGCGCAGGGTGTAGGTTGGTGTTACAACGTGAGGATTTGCAGTGCTGAGTGTGAGTTGGTGTATGTGGGGTGTTAAAACGTGAGGATTTGCAGTGCTGAGTGTGAGTTGGTGTATCTTGGGGTGTTGCAATGCGAGGATGTGCAGTGATCAGTGTGAGTTGGCGTATATGTGGTATTACAACGTGAGTATTTGCAGTGTTGAGTGTGAGTTGGTGTTTGTGGGGTGTTACAACGTGAGGATCTGCAGTGTTGAGTGTGAGTTGGTGTATGTGGGGTGATACAACGTGACGATTTGCTGTGCTGAGTGTGAGTTGGTGTGTATGTGGGGTTACAACGTGAGGATTTGCAGTGCTGAGTGTGAGTTGGTGTATACGGGGTGTTACAATGTGAGGATTTGCAGTGCTGAGTGTGAGTTGGTGTGTATGGGGTGTTACAATGTGAGGATTTGCAGAGCTGAGTGTGAGTTGGAGCCTATGGGGTGTTACAACGTGAGGATTTGCACTGTTGAGTGTGAGTTGGTGTATGTGGGGTGTTACAATGTAAGGATTTGCAGTGCTGAGTGTGAGTTGGTGTATATGGGGTGTTACAATGTGAGGATTTGCAGTGCTGAGTGTGAGTTGGTGTATATGGGGTGTTACAATGTGAGGATTTGCAATGCTGAGTGTGAGTTGGCGTGTATGGGGAGTTACAATGTGAGGATTTGCAGTGATGATTGTGAGTTAGTGGAAATGGGGTTATTACAATGTGAGGATTTGCAGTGCTGAGTGTGAGTTGGTGTATATGGGATTATTCCAACGTGAGGATTTGCAGTGCTGAGTGTGAGTTGGTGTGTATGGGGTGTTACAATGTGAGGATTTGCAGTGCTGAGTGTGAGTTGGTGTGTATGGAGTGTTACAAGGTGAGGATTTGCAGTGCTGAGTGTGAGTTGGTGTATGTGGGGTGTTACAACGTGAGGATTTGCAGTGCTGAGTGTGAGTTGGTGTATATGTGGTGTTACAATGTGAGGCTTTGCAGTGCTGAGTGTGAGTTGGTGTATGTGGGGTGGTATAATGTGAGGATTTGCAGTGCTGAGTGTGAGTTGGTGTATGTGGGGTGTTACAACATGAGGATTTGCAGTGCTGAGTGTGAGTTGGTGTGTGTGGGGTGATACAACGTGACGATTTGCAGTGCTGAGTGTGAGTTGGTGTGTATGAGGGGTTACAACGTGAGGATTTGTAGTGCTGAGTGTGAGTTGGTGTATACGGGGTGTTAAATGTGAGGATTTGCAGTGCTGAGTGTGAGTTGGTGTGTATGGGGTGTTACAATGTGAGGATTTGCAGAGCTGAGTGTGAGTTGGAGCCTATGGGGTGTTACAACGTGAGGATTTGCAATGTTGAGTGTGAGTTGGTGTATGTGGGGTGTTACAATGTAAGGATTTGCAGTGCTGAGTGTGAGTTGGTGTATATGGGGTGTTACAATGTGAGGATTTGCAGTGCTGAGTGTGAGTTGGTGTATATGGGGTGTTACAATGTGAGGATTTGCAATGCTGAGTGTGAGTTGGTGTATGTGGGGTGATACAATGTGATGATTTGCAGTGCTGAGTGTGAGTTGGTGTATGTGGGGTGTTACAACGTGAGGATTTGCAGTGCTGAGTGTGAGTTGGTGTATGTGGGGTGTTACAACGTGAGGATTTGCAGTGCTGAGTGTGAGTTGGTGTATATGGGGTGTTACAATGTGAGGATTTGCAGTGCTGAGTGTGAGTTGGTGTATGTGGGGTGATACAATGTGATGATTTGTAGTGCTGAGTGTGAGTTGGTGTGTATGAGGGGTTACGTGAGGATTTGCAGTGCTGAGTGTGAGTTGGTGTATACGGGGTGTTACAATGTGAGGATTTGCAGTGCTGAGTGTGAGTTGATGTGTATGGGGTGTTACAATGTGAGGATTTGCAGAGCTGAGTGTGAGTTGGTGCCTATGGGGTGTTACAATGTGAGGATATGCAGTGTTGAGTGTGAGTTGGTGCCTATGGGGTGTTACAACGTGAGGAATTGCAGAGCTGAGTGTGAGTTGGTGCGCATGGTGTGTTATAATGTGAGGAATTGCAGTGCTGAGTGTGAGTTGGTGTATGTGTGGTGTTACAACGTGAGGATTTGCAGTGTTGAGTGTGAGTTGGTGTATGTGGAGTGTTACAACGTGAGGATTTGCAGTGCTGAGTGTGAGTTGGTGTATGTGGGCTGTTACAACGTGAGGATTTGCAGTGTTGAGTGTGAGTTGGTGTATATGGGGTATTACAATGTGAGTATTTGCAGTGTTGAGTGTGAATTGGTATTTGTGGAGTATTACAACGTGAGGATTTGCAGTGCTGAGTGTGAGTTGGTGTATATGGGGTGTTACAACGTGAGGATTTGCATTGTTGAGTGTCAGATGGTGTTTTTGGGGTGTTAAAACGTGAGGATTTGCAGTGTTGAGCGTGAGTTGGTGTATCTGAGGTGTTACAACGTGAGGATTGGCAGAGTTGAGTGTGAGTTGGTGTATGTGGGGACTTACTGCGTGCGGATTTGCAGTGCTGAGTGTGAGTTGGTGTGTGTGGGGTGTTACAACGTGAGGATTTGCAGTGCTGAGTGTGAGTTGGTGTATCTGGGGTGTTACAACGTGAGGATTTGCAGTGCTGAGTGAGGGTTGGTGTATACGTGGTGTCACAACTTGAGGATTTGCAGTGCTGAGTGTGAGTTGGTGTGTATATGGTGTTACAACGTGAGGATTTGCAGTGCTGAGTGTGAGTTGGTGTATGTGAGGTGTTACAACGTGAGGATTTGCAGTGCTGAGTGTGAGTTGGTGTATGTGGGGTATTACAACGTGAGGATTGGCAGTGTTGTGTGTGACTTGGTGTAGATGGAGTGTTACAACGTGAGGATTAGCAGCGCAGGGTGTAGGTTGGTGTTACAACGTGAGGATTTGCAGTGCTGAGTGTGAGTTGGTGTATGTGGGGTGTTAAAACGTGAGGATTTGCAGTGCTGAGTGTGAGTTGGTGTATCTTGGGGTGTTGCAATGCAAGGATGTGCAGTGATCAGTGTGAGTTGGCGTATATGTGGTATTACAACGTGAGTATTTGCAGTGTTGAGTGTGAGTTGGTGTTTGTGGGGTGTTACAACGTGAGGATCTGCAGTGTTGAGTGTGAGTTGGTGTATGTGGGGTGATACAACGTGACGATTTGCTGTGCTGAGTGTGAGTTGGTGTGTATGTGGGGTTACAACGTGAGGATTTGCAGTGCTGAGTGTGAGTTGGTGTATACAGGGTGTTACAATGTGAGGATTTGCAGTGCTGAGTGTGAGTTGGTGTGTATGGGGTGTTACAATGTGAGGATTTGCAGAGCTGAGTGTGAGTTGGAGCCTATGGGGTGTTACAACGTGAGGATTTGCAATGTTGAGTGTGAGTTGGTGTATGTGGGGTGTTACAATGTAAGGATTTGCAGTGCTGAGTGTGAGTTGGTGTATATAGGGTGTTACAATGTGAGGATTTGCAGTGCTGAGTGTGAGTTGGTGCATATGGGGTGTTACAATGTGAGGATTTGCAATGCTGAGTGTGAGTTGGTGTATGTGGGGTGATACAATGTGATGATTTGCAGTGCTGAGTGTGGGTGGTGGTGTATGAGGTGTTACAACGTGAGGATTTGCAGTGCTGAGTGTGAGTTGGTGTATGTGGGGTGTTACAACGTGAGGATTTGCAGTGCTGAGTGTGAGTTGGTGTATATGGGGTGTTACAATGTGAGGATTTGCAGTGCTGAGTGTGAGTTGGTGTATGTGGGGTGATACAATGTGATGAGTTGTAGTGCTGAGTGTGAGTTGGTGTGTATGAGGGGTTACAACGTGAGGATTTGCAGTGCTGAGTGTGAGTTGGTGTATACTAGGTGTTACAATGTGAGGATTTGCAGAGCTGAGTGTGAGTTGGTGCCTATGGGGTGTTACAATGTGAGGATATGCAGGGTTGAGTGTGAGTTGGTGCCTATGGGGTGTTACAACGTGAGGAATTGCAGAGCTGAGTGTGAGTTGGTGTATGTGGGCTGTTACAACGTGAGGATTTGCAGTGCTGAGTGTGAGTTGGTGTATGTGAGGTGTTACAACGTGAGGATTTGCAGTGCTGAGTGTGAGTTGCTGTATGTGGGGTTATTACAACGTGAGGATTTGCAGTGTTGAGTGTGAGTTGGTGTATATCGGGTGTTACAACGTGAGGATTAGCAGTGCTGAATGTGAGTTAATGTATGTGAGGTGTTACAATGTGAGGATTTGCAGTGCTGAGTGTGAGTTGGTGTGTATGGGGTGTTACAACGTGAGGATTTGCAGTGTTGAGTGTGCGTTGGTATGTATGGCGTGTTACTAAGTGAGGATTTGCAGAACTGAGTGGGGCTTGGTGTATGTGGGGTGGTACAATGTGAGGATTTGCAGTGCTGAGTGTGAGTTGGTGTGTTTGGGGTGTTACAACGTGAGGCTTTGCAGTGCTGAGTGGGGATTCGTTAATGTGGGGTGTTACAACATGAGGATTTGCAGTGCTGAGTGTAAGCTGGTGTGTATGGGATGTTATGTGAGGATTTGCAGTGCTGAGTGTGAGTTGGTGTATGTCAGGTGTTACAACGTGAGGATTTGCAGTGCTGAGTGTGAGTTGGTGTATGTGGGGCGTTACAACGTGAGGATTTGCAGTGGTGAGAGTGAGTTGGTGTGTATGGGGTGTTACAACGTGAGGATTTGCAGTGCTGTGTGGGGTTTGGTGTATGTGGGGTGTTACAACGTGAGGTTATACAGTGCTGAGTGTGAGTTGGTGTGTATGGGGTGTTACAACGTGAGGATTTGCAGTGCTGAGTGAGGATTGGTGTATACGTGGTGTCACAACTTGAGGATTTGCAGTGCTGAGTGTGAGTTGGTGTGTATGGGGTGTTACAACGTGAGGATTTGCAGTGCTGAGTGTGAGTTGGTGTATGTGAGGTGTTACAACGTGAGGATTTGCAGTGCTGAGTGTGAGTTGGTGTATGTGGGGTATTACAACGTGAGGATTGGCAGTGTTGTGTGTGACTTGGTGTAGATGGAGTGTTACAACGTGAGGATTAGCAGCGCAGGGTGTAGGTTGGTGTCACAACGTGAGGGTTTGCAGTGCTGAGTGTGAGTTGGTGTGTATGGGGTGTTACAACGTGAGGATTTGCAGTGCTGAGTGGGGGTTGGTTCATGTGGGGTGTTACAACGTGAGAATTTGCAGTGCTGAGTGTGAGTTGGTGTATGTGAGGTGTTACAACGTGAGGATTTGCAGTGCTGAGTGTGAGCTGGTGTGTATGGGGTGTTACAACGTGAGGATTTGAAGTGCGGAGTGTGAGTTGGTGTGTATGGGGTGTTACAACGTCGGGATTTGCAGTGCGGAGTCTGAGCTGGTGTATATGGGGTGTTACAACGTGAGGATTTGCAGTGCTGAGTGTGAGTTGGTGTGTATGGGGTGTTACAACGTGAGGATTTGCAGTGCAGAGTGTGAGTTGGTGTGTATGGGGTGTTACAACGTGAGGATTTGCAGTGCTGAGTGTGAGTAGGTGCATGTGAGGGGTTACAACGTGAGGATTTGCAGTGCTGAGTGTGAGTTGGTGTATGTGGGGTGTTACAACGTGAGGATTTGCAGTGCTGAGTGTGAGTTGGTGTATGTGGGGTGTTACAACGTGAGGATTTGCAGTGGTGAGTGTGAGTTGGTGTGTATGGGGTGTTACAACGTGAGGATTTGCAGTGCTGTGTGGGGTTTGGTGTATGTGGGGTGTTACAACGTGAGGTTATGCAGTGCTGAGTGTGAGTTGGTGTGTATGGGGTGTTACAACGTGAGGATTTGCAGTGCTGAGTGAGGATTGGTGTATACGTGGTGTCACAACTTGAGGATTTGCAGTGCTGAGTGTGAGTTGGTGTGTATGGGGTGTTACAACGTGAGGATTTGCAGTGCTGAGTGTGAGTTGGTGTATGTGGGGTGTTACAACGTGAGGATTTGCAGTGCTGAGTGTGAGTTGGTGTATGTGGGGTGTTAAAACGTGAGGATTTGCAGTGCTGAGTGTGAGTTGGTGTATCTTGGGGTGTTGCAATGCGAGGATGTGCAGTGACCAGTGTGAGTTGGCGTATATGTGGTATTACAACGTGAGTATTTGCATTGTTGAGTGTGAGTTGGTGTTTGTGGGGTGTTACAACGTGAGGATCTGCAGTGTTGAGTGTGAGTTGGTGTATGTGAGATGTTACAACGTGAGGATTTGCAGTGTTGAGTGTGAGTTGGTGTATGTGGGGTGTTACTACGTGAGGATTTGCAGTGCTGAGTGTGAGTTGGTGTATATGGGGTATTACAACGTGAGGATTTGCAGTGCTGAGTGTGAGTTGGTGTATGTGGGGTATTACAACGTGAGGATTTGCAGTGCTGAGTGTGAGTTGGTGTATGTGAGGTGTTACAACGTGAGGATTTGCAGTGCTGAGTGTGAGTTGCTGTATGTGGGGTTATTACAACGTGAGGATTTGCAGTGTTGAGTGTGAGTTGGTGTATATCGGGTGTTACACCGTGAGGATTAGCAGTGCTGAATGTGAGTTAGTGTATGTGAGGTGTTACAATGTGAGGATTTGCAGTGCTGAGTGTGAGTTGGTGTGTATGGGGTGTTACAACGTGAGGATTTGCAGTGTTGAGTGTGCGTTGGTATGTATGGCGTGTTACTAAGTGAGGATTTGCAGTGCTGAGTGGGGCTTGGTGTATGTGGGGTGGTACAATGTGAGGATTTGCAGTGCTGAGTGTGAGTTGGTGTGTTTGGGGTGTTACAACGTGAGGCTTTGCAGTGCTGAGTGGGGGTTCGTTAATGTGGGGTGTTACAACGTGAGGATTTGCAGTGCTGAGTGTAAGCTGGTGTGTATGGGAGGTTATGTGAGGATTTGCAGTGCTGAGTGTGAGTTGGTGTATGTCAGGTGTTACAACGTGAGGATTTGCAGTGCTGAGTGTGAGTTGGTGTATGTGGGGTGTTACAACGTGAGGATTTGCAGTGGTGAGTGTGAGTTGGTGTGTATGGGGTGTTACAACGTGAGGATTTGCAGTGCTGTGTGGGGTTTGGTGTATGTGGGGTGTTACAACGTGAGGTTATGCAGTGCTGAGTGTGAGTTGGTGTGTATGGGGTGTTACAACGTGAGGATTTGCAGTGCTGAGTGGGGGTTGGTTCATGTGGGGTGTTACAACGTGAGAATTTGCAGTGCTGAGTGTGAGTTGGTGTATGTGAGGTGTTACAACGTGAGGATTTGCAGTGCTGAGTGTGAGTTGGTGTATGTGGGGTGTTACAACGTGAGGATGTGCAGTTCGGAGTGTGAGTTGGTGTATATGGGGTGTTACAATGTGATAATATGCAGTGCTGAGTGTGAGTTGGTGTATGTGAGGTGTTACAACGTGAGAATTTGCAGTGCTGAGTGGGAGTTGGTGTATGTGAGGTGTTACAACGTGAGGATTTGCAGTGCTGAGTGTGAGCTGGTGTGTATGGGGTGTTACAACGTGAGGATTTGAAGTGCGGAGTGTGAGTTGGTGTGTATGGGGTGTTACAACGTCGGGATTTGCAGTGCGGAGTGTGAGCTGGTGTATATGGGGTGTTAAAACGTGAGGATTTGCAGTCCTGAGTGTGAACTGGTGTATGTGGCGAGTTCCAACGTGAGAATTTGCAGTGCTGAGTGTGAGTTGGTGTATGTGAGGTGTTACAACGTGAGGATTTGCAGTGCTGAGTGTGAGCTGTTGTATGTGGGGTGTTACAACGTGAGGATTTGAAGTGCTGAGTGTGAGCTGGAGTACATGGGGTGTTACAACGTGAGGATTTGCAGTGCTGAGTGTGAGTTGGTGTGTATGGGGTGTTACAACGTCGGGATTAGCAGTGCGGAGTGTGAGCTGGTGTATGTGGGGTGCGACAACGTGATGATTTGCAGTGCTGAGTGTGAGATGGTGGATGTGGGGTGTTACAACACGAGAATTTGCAGTGCTGAGTGTGAGCTGGTGTATGTGGGGTGTCACAACGTGAGGATTTGCAATACTGAGTGTGAGCTGGTGTATGTGGGGTGTCACAACGTGAGGATTTGCAATACTGAGTGTGAATTGGTGTATATGGGGTGTTACAACGTGAGGATTTGCAGTTTGCAGTGTGAGTTGGTGTGTATGGGGTGTTACAATATGAGGATTTGCAGTGCTGAGTGTGAGTTGGTGTATATGGGGTGTTACAATGTGAGGATTTGCAATGCTGAGTGTGAGTTGGCGTGTATGGGGAGTTACAATGTGAGGATTTGCAGTGCTCAGTGTGAGCTGGTGTATGTGGGGTGTTACAACGTGAGGATTTGCAGTTTGCAGTGTGAGTTGGTGTGTATGGGGTGTTACAATATGAGGATTTGCAGTGCTGAGTGTGAGTTAGTGTATGTGCGGTTTCACAACGTGAGGATTTGCAGTACTGAGTGTGAGTTGGTGTACGTGGGTTGTTAGAATGTGAGGATTTGCAGTGCTGAGTGTGAGTTGGTGTATGTGGGGTGTTACAATGTGAGGATTTGCAGTGCTGAGTGTGAGTTGGTGTGTGTGGGGTGTTACAATGTGAGGATTTGCAGTGCTGAGTGTGAGTTGGTGCATGTGGGGTGTTACAATGTGAGGATTTGCAGTGCTGAGTATGAGTTGGTTTTTGTGGGGTGTTACAACGTGAGGATTTGCAGAGCTGAGTGTGAGTTGGTGCATGTGGGGTGTTACAATGTGAGCATTTGCAGTGCTGAGTGTGAGTTGGTGTATGTGGGGTGTTACAACGTGAGGATGTGCAGTTCGGAGTGTGAGTTGGTGTATATGGGGTGTTACAATGTGATAATATGCAGTGCTGAGTGTGAGTTGGTGTATGTGGGGTATTACAACGTGAGGATTTGCAGTGCTGAGTGTGAGTTGGTGTATGTGGGGTATTACAACGTAAGGATTTGCAGTGCTGAGTGTGAGTTGTTGTATGTGGGCTGTTACAACGTGAGGATTTGCAGTGTTGAGTGTGAGTTGTTTATGTGAGGTGTTTCAACGTGAGGATTGGCAGTGTTGAGTGTGAGTTGGTGTATGTGGTGTGCTACTACGTGAGGATTTGCAGTGCTGAGTGTGAGTTGGTGTATATGGGGTGTTACAACGAGAGGATGTGCAGAGTTGAGTGTCAGTTGGTGTATGTGAGGATTTGCAGAGTTGAGTGTGAGTTGGTGGATGTGGGGTGTTACAACGTGAGGATTTGCAGTGCTGAGTGTGAGTTGGTGTATGTGGGGTGTTACAATGTGAGGATTTGCAGTGCTGAATGTGAGTTGGTGTGTATGGGGTGTTACAACGTCGGGATTTGCAGTGCGGAGTGTGAGCTGGTGTATGTGGGGTGCGACAACGTGATGATTTGCAGTGCTGAGTGTGAGATGGTGGATGTGGGGTGTTACAACACGAGGATTTGAAGTGCTGAGTGTGAGTTGGTGTATGTGGGGTGTTACAACGTGAGGATTTGCAGTGCTGAGTGTGAGCTGGTGTATGTGGGGTGTTACAACATGAGGATTTGCTGTGCTGAGTGTGAGTTGGTGTATGTGGGGTGTTACAACGTGAGGATTTGCAGTGCTGAGTGTGAGTTGGTGTATGTGGGGTGTTACAACGTGAGGATTTGCAGTGCTGAGTGTGAGTTGGTGTATGTGGGGTGTTACAACGTGATGATTTGCAGTGCAGAGTGTGAGCTGGTGTATATGGGGTGTTACAACATGCGGATTTGCAGTGCTGAGTGTGAGCTGGTGTGTATGGGGTGTTACAACGTGAGAATTTGCAGTGCGGAGTGTGAGCTGGTGTATATGGGGTGTTACAACGTGAGAATTTGCAGTGCTGAGTGTGAGTTGGTGTATGTGGGGTGTTACAACGTGAGGATTTGCAGTGCTGAGTGTGAGTTGGTGTATGTGGGGTGTTACAACGTGAGGATTTGCAGTGCTGATTTTGAGTTGGTGTATGTGGGGTGTTACAACGTGAGGATTTGCAGTGCTGAGTGTGAGCTGGTGTATGTGGGGTGTTACAACGTGATGATTTGCAGTGCTGAGTGTGAGTTGGTGTATGTGGGGTGTTACAACGTGATGATTTGCAGTGCTGAGTGTGAGCTGGTGTATATGGGGTATTACAACGTGAAGATTTGCAGTGCTGAGTGTGAGCTGGTGTATGTGGGGTGTTACAATGTGAGGATTTGCAGTGCTGAGCGTGAGCTCGTGTATATTGGGTGTTACAATGTGAGGATTTGCAGTGCTGAGTGTGAGCTGGTGTATGTGGGGTGTTACAACGTGAGGATTTGCAGGGCTGAGTGTGAGTTGGTGTGTATGGAGTGTTACAACGTGAGGATTTGCAGTGCTCAGTGTGAGTTGGTGTATGTGGGGTGTTACAACGTGAGGATTTGCATTGCTGAGTGTGAGTTGGTGTATATGGGGTGTTACAACGTGTGGATTTGCACTGCTGAGTGGGGGTTGGTTAATGTGGGGTGTTACAACATGAAGATTTGCTGTGCTGAGTGTGAGCTGGTGTATGTGGGGTGTTACAATGTGAGGATTTGCAGTGCTGAGTGTGAGCTCGTGTATATTGGGTGTTACAATGTGAGGATTTGCAGTGCTGAGTGTGAGCTGGTGTATGTGGGGTGTTACAACGTGAGGATTTGCAGTGCTGAGTGTGATTTGGTGTGTATGGAGTGTTACACCGTGAGGATTTGCAGTGCTGAGTGTGAGTTGGTGTATATGGGGTGTTTCACCATGAGGATTTGCAGTGCTGAGTGTGAGCTGGTGTGTATGGGGTGTTACAACGTGATGATTTGCAGTGCAGAGTGTGAGCTGGTGTATATGGGGTGTTTCAACATGAGGATTTGCAGTGCTGAGTGTGAGCTGGTGTGTATGGGGTGTTACAACGTGAGGACTTGCAGTGCTGAGTGTGAGCTGGTGTATGTGGGGTGTTACAACGTGATGATTTGCAGTGCTGAGTGTGAGTTGGTGTATGTGGGGTGTTACAACGTGAGGATTTGCAGTGCTGAGTGTGAGCTGGTGTATATGGGGTATTACAACGTGAAGATTTGCAGTGCTGAGTGTGAGCTGGTGTATGTGGGGTGTTACAATGTGAGGATTTGCAATGCTGAGTGTGAGCTCGTGTATATTGGGTGTTACAATGTGAGGATTTGCAGTGCTGAGTGTGAGCTGGTGTATGTGGGGTGTTACAACGTGAGGATTTGCAGGGCTGAGTGTGATTTGGTGTGTATGGAGTGTTACACCGTGAGGATTTGCAGTGCTGAGTGTGAGTTGGTGTATGTGAGGTGTTACAACGTGAGGATTTGCACTGCTGAGTGTGAGTTGGTGTATGTGAGTTGTTACAACGTGAGGATTTGCAGTGCTGAGTGTGAGCTGGTGTGTATGGGGTGTTATACCGTGAGGATGCACAGTGCTGAGTGTGAGTTGGTGTATGTGGGGTGTTACAACGTGAGGATTTGCAGTGCTGAGTGTGAGTTGGTGTATATGGGGTGTTACAACGTGAGGATTTGCAGTGCTGAGTGGGGGTTGGTTAATGTGGGGTGTTACAACGTGAGGAATTGCAGTGCTGAGTGTAAGCTGGTGTGTACGTGGTGTTACAACGTGAGGATTTGCAGTGTTGAGTGTGAGCTGGTGTATATGCGGTGTTACAACGTGAGGATTTGCAGTGCTGAGTGTGAGCTGGTGTATGTGGCGTGTTACAACGTGAGGATTGGCAGTGCTGAGTGTGAGTTGGTGTATGTGGGGGTGTTACAACGTGAGGATTTGCAGTGCTGAGTGTGAGTTGGTGTATGTGGGGTGTTACAACGTGAGGATTTGCAGTGCTGAGTGTAAGTTGGTGTATGTGGGGTGTTACAACGTGATGATTTGCAGTGCAGAGTGTGAGCTGGTGTATATGGGGTGTTACAACATGAGGATTTGCAGTGCTGAGTGTGAGCTGGTGTTTATGGGGTGTTACAACGTGAGGATTTGCAGTGCGGAGTGTGAGCTGGTGTATATGGGGTGTTACAACGTGAGAATTTGCAGTGCTGAGTGTGAGTTGGTGTATGTGGGGTGTTACAACGTGAGGATTTGCAGTGCTGAGTGTGAGTTGGTGTATGTGCGGTGTTACAACGTGAGGATTTGCAGTGCTGATTGTGAGTTGGTGTATGTGGGTTGTTACAACGTGAGGATTTGCAGTGCTGAGTGTGAGCTGGTGTATGTGGCGTGTTACAACGTGAGGATTGGCAGTGCTGAGTGTGAGTTGGTGTATGTGGGGGTGTTACAACGTGAGGATTTGCAGAGCTGAGTGTGAGTTGGTGTATGTGGGGTGTTACAACGTGAGGATTTGCAGTGCTGAGTGTGAGTTGGTGTATGTGGGGTGTTACAACGTGATGATTTGCAGTGCAGAGTGTGAGCTGGTGTATATGGGGTGTTACAACATGAGGATTTGCAGTGCTGAGTGTGAGCTGGTGTGTATGGGGTGTTACAACGTGAGGATTTGCAGTGCGGAGTGTGAGCTGGTGTATCTGGGGTGTTACAACGTGAGAATTTGCAGTGCTGAGTGTGAGTTGGTGCATGTGGGGTGTTACAACGTGAGGATTTGCAGTGCTGAGTGTGAGTTGGTGTATGTGCGGTGTTACAACGTGAGGATTTGCAGTGCTGATTGTGAGTTGGTGTATGTGGGTTGTTACAACGTGAGGATTTGCAGTGCTGAGTGTGAGCTGGTGTATGTGGGGTGTTACAACGTGATGATTTGCAGTGCTGAGTGTGAGTTGGTGTATGTGGGGTGTTACAACGTGATGATTTGTAGTGCTGAGTGTGAGCTGGTGTATATGGGGTATTACAACGTGAAGATTTGCAGTGCTGAGTGTGAGCTGGTGTATGTGGGTTGTTACAACGTGAGGATTTGCAGTGCTGAGTGTGAGCTGGTGTATGTGGGGTGTTACAACGTGAGGATTTGCAGGGCTGAGTGTGAGTTGGTGTGTATGGAGTGTTACAACGTGAGGATTTGCAGTGCTGAGTGTGAGTTGGTGTATGTGGGGTGTTACAACGTGAGGATTTGCAGTGCTGAGTGTGAGTTGGTGTATATGGGGTGTTACAATGTGTGGATTTGCAGTGCTGAGTGGGGGTTGGTTAATGTGCGGTGTTACAACGTGAGGATTTGCAGTGCTGAGTGTGAGTTGGTGTATGTGAGGTGTTACAACGTGAGGATTTGCAGTGCTGATTGTGAGTTGGTGTATGTGGGGTGTTACAACGTGAGGATTTGCAGTGCTGAGTGTGAGCTGGTGTATGTGGGGTGTTACAATGTGAGGATTTGCAGTGCTGAGTGTGAGCTGGTGTATGTGGGGTGTTACAATGTGAGGATTTGCAGTGCTGAGCGTGAGCTCGTGTATATTGGGTGTTACAATGTGAGGATTTGCAGTGCTGAGTGTGAGCTGGTGTATGTGGGGTGTTACAACGTGAGGATTTGCTGGGCTGAGTGTGAGTTGGTGTGTATGGAGTGTTACAACGTGAGGATTTGCAGTGCTCAGTGTGAGTTGGTGTATGTGAGGTGTTACAACGTGAGGATTTGCAGTGCTGAGTGTGAGTTGGTGTATATGGTGTGTTACAACGTGAGGATTTGCAGTGCTGAGTGGGGGTTGGTTAATGTGGGGTGTTACAACGTGAGGATTTGCAGTGCTGAGTGTGAGCTGGTGTATGTGGGGTGTTACAACGTGAAGATTTGCAGTGCTGAGTGTGAGCTGGTGTATGTGGGGTGTTACAATGTGAGGATTTGCAGTGCTGAGTGTGAGCTCGTGTATATTGGGTGTTACAATGTGAGGATTTGCAGTGCTGAGTGTGAGCTGGTGTATGTGGGGTGTTACAACGTGAGGATTTGCAGCGCTGAGTGTGATTTGGTGTGTATGGAGTGTTACACCGTGAGGATTTGCAGTGCTGAGTGTGAGTTGGTGTATATGGTGTGTTTCACCATGAGGATTTGCAGTGCTGAGTGTGAGCTGGTGTGTATGGGGTGTTACAACGTGATGATTTGCAGTGCAGAGTGTGAGCTGGTGTATATGGGGTGTTTCAACATGAGGATTTGCAGTGCTGAGTGTGAGCTGGTGTGTATGGGGTGTTACAACGTGAGGATTTGCAGTGCTGAGTGTGAGCTTGTGTATGTGGGGTGTTACAACGTGATGATTTGCAGTGCTGAGTGTGAGTTGGTGTATGTGGGGTGTTACAACGTGATGATTTGCAGTGCTGAGTGTGAGTTGGTGTATGTGGGGTGTTACAACGTGATGATTTGCAGTGCTGAGTGTGAGCTGGTGTATATGGGGTATTACAACGTGAAGATTTGCAGTGCTGAGTGTGAGCTGGTGTATGTGGGGTGTTACAATGTGAGGATTTGCAATGCTGAGTGTGAGCTCGTGTATATTGGGTGTTACAATGTGAGGATTTGCAGTGCTGAGTGTGAGCTGGTGTATGTGGGGTGTTACAACGTGAGGATTTGCAGGGCTGAGTGTGATTTGGTGTGTATGGAGTGTTACACCGTGAGGATTTGCAGTGCTGAGTGTGAGTTGGTGTATGTGAGGTGTTACAACGTGAGGATTTGCACTGCTGAGTGTGAGTTGGTGTATGTGAGTTGTTACAACGTGAGGATTTGCAGTGCTGAGTGTGAGCTGGTGTGTATGGGGTGTTATACCGTGAGGATGTACAGTGCTGAGTGTGAGTTGGTGTATGTGGGGTGTTACAACGTGAGGATTTGCAGTGCTGAGTGTGAGTTGGTGTATATGGGGTGTTACAACGTGAGGATTTGCAGTGCTGAGTGGGGGTTGGTTAATGTGGGGTGTTACAACGTGAGGAATTGCAGTGCTGAGTGTGAGCTGGTGTGTACGTGGTGTTACACCGTGAGGATTTGCAGTGCTGAGTGTGAGTTGGTGTATGTGAGGTGTTACAACGTGAGGATTTGCACTGCTGAGTGTGAGTTGGTGTATGTGAGTTGTTACAACGTGAGGATTTGCAGTGCTGAGTGTGAGCTGGTGTGTATGGGGTGT
This sequence comes from Chiloscyllium plagiosum, assembly GCF_037043375.1. NCBI lineage: Eukaryota > Metazoa > Chordata > Chondrichthyes > Orectolobiformes > Hemiscylliidae > Chiloscyllium > Chiloscyllium plagiosum. The sequence continues at coordinate 40,360,848 of NW_028270163.1, forward strand.
TATACCGTGAGGATGCACAGTGCTGAGTGTGCGTTGGTGTATGTGGGGTGTTACAACGTGAGGATTTGCAGTGCTGAGTGTGAGTTGGTGTATATGGGGTGTTACAACGTGAGGATTTGCAGTGCTGAGTGGGGGTTGGTTAATGTGGGGTGTTACAACGTGAGGAATTGCAGTGCTGAGTGTAAGCTGGTGTGTACGTGGTGTTACAACGTGAGGATTTGCAGTGTTGAGTGTGAGCTGGTGTATATGCGGTGTTACAACGTGAGGATTTGCAGTGCTGAGTGTGAGCTGGCGTATGTGGCGTGTTACAACGTGAGGATTGGCAGTGCTGAGTGTGAGTTGGTGTATGTGGGGGTGTTACAACGTGAGGATTTGCAGTGCTGAGTGTGAGTTGGTGTATGTGGGGTGTTACAACGTGAGGATTTGCAGTGCTGAGTGTGAGTTGGTGTATGTGGGGTGTTACAACGTGATGATTTGCAGTGCAGAGTGTGAGCTGGTGTATATGGGGTGTTACAACATGAGGATTTGCAGTGCTGAGTGTGAGCTGGTGTGTATGGGGTGTTACAACGTGAGGATTTGCAGTGCGGAGTGTGAGCTGGTGTATATGGGGTGTTACAACGTGAGAATTTGCAGTGCTGAGTGTGAGTTGGTGTATGTGGGGTGTTACAACGTGAGGATTTGCAGTGCTGAGTGTGAGTTGGTGTATGTGCGGTGTTACAACGTGAGGATTTGCAGTGCTGATTGTGAGTTGGTGTGTGTGGGTTGTTACAACGTGAGGATTTGCAGTGCTGAGTGTGAGCTGGTGTATGTGGGGTGTTACAACGTGATGATTTGCAGTGCTGAGTGTGAGTTGGTGTATGTGGGGTGTTACAACGTGATGATTTGCAGTGCTGAGTGTGAGCTGGTGTATATGGGGTATTACAACGTGAAGATTTGCAGTGCTGAGTGTGAGCTGGTGTATGTGGGGTGTTACAATGTGAGGATTTGCAGTGCTCAGTGTGAGCTCGTGTATATTGGGTGTTACAATGTGAGGATTTGCAGTGCTGAGTGTGAGCTGGTGTATGTGGGGTGTTACAACGTGAGGATTTGCAGGGCTGAGTGTGAGTTGGTGTATGTGAGTTGTTACAACGTGAGGATTTGCAGTGCTGAGTGTGAGCTGGTGTGTATGGGGTGTTATACCGTGAGGATGTACAGTGCTGAGTGTGAGTTGGTGTATGTGGGGTGTTACAACGTGAGGATTTGCAGTGCTGAGTGTGAGTTGTTGTATATGGGGTGTTACAACGTGAGGATTTGCAGTGCTGAGTGGGGGTTGGTTAATGTGGGGTGTTACAACGTGAGGAATTGCAGTGCTGAGTGTGAGCTGGTGTGTACGTGGTGTTACACCGTGAGGATTTGCAGTGCTGAGTGTGAGTTGGTGTATGTGAGGTGTTACAACGTGAGGATTTGCACTGCTGAGTGTGAGTTGGTGTATGTGAGTTGTTACAACGTGAGGATTTGCAGTGCTGAGTGTGAGCTGGTGTGTATGGGGTGTTATACCGTGAGGATGCACAGTGCTGAGTGTGAGTTGGTGTATGTGGGGTGTTACAACGTGAGGATTTGCAGTGCTGAGTGTGAGTTGGTGTATATGGGGTGTTACAACGTGAGGATTTGCAGTGCTGAGTGGGGGTTGGTTAATGTGGGGTGTTACAACGTGAGGAATTGCAGTGCTGAGTGTAAGCTGGTGTGTACGTGGTGTTACAACGTGAGGATTTGCAGTGTTGAGTGTGAGCTGGTGTATATGCGGTGTTACAACGTGAGGATTTGCAGTGCTGAGTGTGAGCTGGTGTATGTGGCGTGTTACAACGTGAGGATTGGCAGTGCTGAGCGTGAGCTCGTGTATATTGGGTGTTACAATGTGAGGATTTGCAGTGCTGAGTGTGAGCTGGTGTATGTGGGGTGTTACAACGTGAGGATTTGCTGGGCTGAGTGTGAGTTGGTGTGTATGGAGTGTTACAACGTGAGGATTTGCAGTGCTCAGTGTGAGTTGGTGTATGTGAGGTGTTACAACGTGAGGATTTGCAGTGCTGAGTGTGAGTTGGTGTATATGGTGTGTTACAACGTGAGGATTTGCAGTGCTGAGTGGGGGTTGGTTAATGTGGGGTGTTACAACGCGAGGATTTGCAGTGCTGAGTGTGAGCTGGTGTATGTGGGGTGTTACAACGTGAAGATTTGCAGTGCTGAGTGTGAGCTGGTGTATGTGGGGTGTTACAATGTGAGGATTTGCAGTGCTGAGTGTGAGCTCGTGTATATTGGGTGTTACAATGTGAGGATTTGCAGTGCTGAGTGTGAGCTGGTGTATGTGGGGTGTTACAACGTGAGGATTTGCAGCGCTGAGTGTGATTTGGTGTGTATGGAGTGTTACACCGTGAGGATTTGCAGTGCTGAGTGTGAGTTGGTGTATATGGGGTGTTTCACCATGAGGATTTGCAGTGCTGAGTGTGAGCTGGTGTGTATGGGGTGTTACAACGTGATGATTTGCAGTGCAGAGTGTGAGCTGGTGTATATGGGGTGTTTCAACATGAGGATTTGCAGTGCTGAGTGTGAGCTGGTGTGTATGGGGTGTTACAACGTGAGGATTTGCAGTGCTGAGTGTGAGCTTGTGTATGTGGGGTGTTACAACGTGATGATTTGCAGTGCTGAGTGTGAGTTGGTGCATGTGGGGTGTTACAACGTGATGATTTGCAGTGCTGAGTGTGAGCTGGTGTATATGGGGTATTACAACGTGAAGATTTGCAGTGCTGAGTGTGAGCTGGTGTATGTGGGGTGTTACAATGTGAGGATTTGCAATGCTGAGTGTGAGCTCGTGTATATTGGGTGTTACAATGTGAGGATTTGCAGTGCTGAGTGTGAGCTGGTGTATGTGGGGTGTTACAACGTGAGGATTTGCAGGGCTGAGTGTGATTTGGTGTGTATGGAGTGTTACACCGTGAGGATTTGCAGTGCTGAGTGTGAGTTGGTGTATGTGAGGTGTTACAACGTGAGGATTTGCACTGCTGAGTGTGAGTTGGTGTATGTGAGTTGTTACAACGTGAGGATTTGCAGTGCTGAGTGTGAGCTGGTGTGTATGGGGTGTTATACCGTGAGGATGTACAGTGCTGAGTGTGAGTTGGTGTATGTGGGGTGTTACAACGTGAGGATTTGCAGTGCTGAGTGTGAGTTGGTGTATATGGGGTGTTACAACGTGAGGATTTGCAGTGCTGAGTGGGGGTTGGTTAATGTGGGGTGTTACAACGTGAGGAATTGCAGTGCTGAGTGTGAGCTGGTGTGTACGTGGTGTTACACCGTGAGGATTTGCAGTGCTGAGTGTGAGTTGGTGTATGTGAGGTGTTACAACGTGAGGATTTGCACTGCTGAGTGTGAGTTGGTGTATGTGAGTTGTTACAACGTGAGGATTTGCAGTGCTGAGTGTGAGCTGGTGTGTATGGGGTGTTATACCGTGAGGATGCACAGTGCTGAGTGTGAGTTGGTGTATGTGGGGTGTTACAACGTGAGGATTTGCAGTGCTGAGTGTGAGTTGGTGTATATGGGGTGTTACAACGTGAGGATTTGCAGTGCTGAGTGGGGGTTGGTTAATGTGGGGTGTTACAACGTGAGGAATTGCAGTGCTGAGTGGAAGCTGGTGTGTACGTGGTGTTACAACGTGAGGATTTGCAGTGTTGAGTGTGAGCTGGTGTATATGCAGTGTTACAACGTGAGGATTTGCAGTGCTGAGTGTGAGCTGGTGTATGTGGCGTGTTACAACGTGAGGATTGGCAGTGCTGAGTGTGAGTTGGTGTATGTGGGGGTGTTACAACGTGAGGATTTGCAGTGCTGAGTGTGAGTTGGTGTATGTGGGGTGTTACAACGTGAGGATTTGCAGTGCTGAGTGTGAGTTGGTGTATGTGGGGTGTTACAACGTGATGATTTGCAGTGCAGAGTGTGAGCTGGTGTATATGGGGTGTTACAACATGAGGATTTGCAGTGCTGAGTGTGAGCTGGTGTGTATGGGGTGTTACAACGTGAGGATTTGCAGTGCGGAGTGTGAGCTGGTGTATATGGGGTGTTACAACGTGAGAATTTGCAGTGCTGAGTGTGAGTTGGTGTATGTGGGGTGTTACAACGTGAGGATTTGCAGTGCTGAGTGTGAGTTGGTGTATGTGCGGTGTTACAACGTGAGGATTTGCAGTGCTGATTGTGAGTTGGTGTGTGTGGGTTGTTACAACGTGAGGATTTGCAGTGCTGAGTGTGAGCTGGTGTATGTGGGGTGTTACAACGTGATGATTTGCAGTGCTGAGTGTGAGTTGGTGTATGTGGGGTGTTACAACGTGATGATTTGCAGTGCTGAGTGTGAGCTGGTGTATATGGGGTATTACAACGTGAAGATTTGCAGTGCTGAGTGTGAGCTGGTGTATGTGGGGTGTTACAATGTGAGGATTTGCAGTGCTCAGTGTGAGCTCGTGTATATTGGGTGTTACAATGTGAGGATTTGCAGTGCTGAGTGTGAGCTGGTGTATGTGGGGTGTTACAACGTGAGGATTTGCAGGGCTGAGTGTGAGTTGGTGTATGTGAGTTGTTACAACGTGAGGATTTGCAGTGCTGAGTGTGAGCTGGTGTGTATGGGGTGTTATACCGTGAGGATGTACAGTGCTGAGTGTGAGTTGGTGTATGTGGGGTGTTACAACGTGAGGATTTGCAGTGCTGAGTGTGAGTTGGTGTATATGGGGTGTTACAACGTGAGGATTTGCAGTGCTGAGTGGGGGTTGGTTAATGTGGGGTGTTACAACGTGAGGAATTGCAGTGCTGAGGGTGAGCTGGTGTGTACGTGGTGTTACACCGTGAGGATTTGCAGTGCTGAGTGTGAGTTGGTGTATGTGAGGTGTTACAACGTGAGGATTTGCACTGCTGTGTGTGAGTTGGTGTATGTGAGTTGTTACAACGTGAGGATTTGCAGTGCTGAGTGTGAGCTGGTGTGTATGGGGTGTTATACCGTGAGGATGCACAGTGCTGAGTGTGAGTTGGTGTATGTGGGGTGTTACAACGTGAGGATTTGCAGTGCTGAGTGTGAGTTGGTGTATATGGGGTGTTACAACGTGAGGATTTGCAGTGCTGAGTGGGGGTTGGTTAATGTGGGGTGTTACAACGTGAGGAATTGCAGTGCTGAGTGTAAGCTGGTGTGTACGTGGTGTTACAACGTGAGGATTTGCAGTGTTGAGTGTGAGCTGGTGTATATGCGGTGTTACAACGTGAGGATTTGCAGTGCTGAGTGTGAGCTGGTGTATGTGGCGTGTTACAACGTGAGGATTGGCAGTGCTGAGTGTGAGTTGGTGTATGTGGGGTGTTACAACATGAGGATTTGCAGTGCTGAGTGTGAGCTGGTGTGTATGGGGTGTTACAACGTGAGGATTTGCAGTGCGGAGTGTGAGCTGGTGTATATGGGGTGTTACAACGTGAGAATTTGCAGTGCTGAGTGTGAGTTGGTGTATGTGGGGTGTTACAACGTGAGGATTTGCAGTGCTGAGTGTGAGTTGGTGTATGTGCGGTGTTACAACGTGAGGATTTGCAGTGCTGATTGTGAGTTGGTGTGTGTGGGTTGTTACAACGTGAGGATTTGCAGTGCTGAGTGTGAGCTGGTGTATGTGGGGTGTTACAACATGAGGATTTGCAGTGCTGAGTGTGAGCTGGTGTGTATGGGGTGTTACAACGTGAGGATTTGCAGTGCGGAGTGTGAGCTGGTGTATATGGGGTGTTACAACGTGAGAATTTGCAGTGCTGAGTGTGAGTTGGTGTATGTGGGGTGTTACAACGTGAGGATTTGCAGTGCTGAGTGTGAGTTGGTGTATGTGCGGTGTTACAACGTGAGGATTTGCAGTGCTGATTGTGAGTTGGTGTGTGTGGGTTGTTACAACGTGAGGATTTGCAGTGCTGAGTGTGAGCTGGTGTATGTGGGGTGTTACAACGTGATGATTTGCAGTGCTGAGTGTGAGCTGGTGTATATGGGGTATTACAACGTGAAGATTTGCAGTGCTGAGTGTGAGCTGGTGTATGTGGGGTGTTACAATGTGAGGATTTGCAGTGCTCAGTGTGAGCTGGTGTATATTGGGTGTTACAATGTGAGGATTTGCAGTGCTGAGTGTGAGCTGGTGTATGTGGGGTGTTACAACGTGAGGATTTGCAGGGCTGAGTGTGAGTTGGTGTGTATGGAGTGTTACAACGTGAGGATTTGCAGTGCTGAGTGTGAGCTGGTGTATGTGGGGTGTTACAACGTGAGGATTTGCAGGGCTGAGTGTGAGTTGGTGTGTGTGGGGTGTTACAACGTGAGGATTTGCAGTGCTGAGTGGGGGTTGGTTAATGTGGGGTGTTACAACGTGAGGATTTGCAGTGCTGAGTGTGAGTTGGTGTATGTGAGGTGTTACAACGTGAGGATTTGCAGTGCTGATTGTGAGTTGGTGTATGTGGGGTGTTACAACGTGAGGATTTGCAGTGCTGAGTGTGAGCTGGTGTATGTGGGGTGTTACAATGTGAGGATTTGCAGTGCTGAGTGTGAGCTAGTGTATGTGGGGTGTTACAATGTGAGGATTTGCAGTGCTGAGCGTGAGCTCATGTATATTGGGTGTTACAATGTGAGGATTTGCAGTGCTGAGTGAGAGCTGGTGTATGTGGGGTGTTACAACGTGAGGATTTGCTGGGCTGAGTGTGAGTTGGTGTGTATGGAGTGTTACAACGTGAGGATTTGCAGTGCTCAGTGTGAGTTGGTGTATGTGGGGTGTTACAACGTGAGCATTTGCAGTGCTGAGTGTGAGTTGGTGTATATGGTGTGTTACAACGTGAGGATTTGCAGTGCTGAGTGGGGGTTGGTTAATGTGGGGTGTACAACGTGAGGATTTGCAGTGCTGAGTGTGAGCTGGTGTATGTGGGGTGTTACAACGTGAAGATTTGCAGTGCTGAGTGTGAGCTGGTGTATGTGGGGTGTTACAATGTGAGGATTTGCAGTGCTGAGTGTGAGCTCGTGTATATTGGGTGTTACAATGTGAGGATTTGCAGTGCTGAGTGTGAGCTGGTGTATGTGGGGTGTTACAACGTGAGGATTTGCAGGGCTGAGTGTGATTTGGTGTGTATGGAGTGTTACACCGTGAGGATTTGCAGTGCTGAGTGTGAGTTGGTGTATATGGGGTGTTTCACCATGAGGATTTGCAGTGCTGAGTGTGAGCTGGTGTGTATGGGGTGTTACAACGTGATGATTTGCAGTGCAGAGTGTGAGCTGGTGTATATGGGGTGTTTCAACATGAGGATTTGCAGTGCTGAGTGTGAGCTGGTGTGTATGGGGTGTTACAACGTGAGGATTTGCAGTGCTGAGTGTGAGCTGGTGTATGTGGGGTGTTACAACGTGATGATTTGCAGTGCTGAGTGTGAGTTGGTGTCTGTGGGGTGTTACAATGTGATGATTTGCAGTGCTGAGTGTGAGCTGGTGTATATGGGGTGTTACAATGTGAGGATTTGCAATGCTGAGTGTGAGCTCGTGTATATTGGGTGTTACAATGTGAGGATTTGCAGTGCTGAGTGTGAGCTGGTGTATGTGGGGTGTTACAACGTGAGGATTTGCAGGGCTGAGTGTGATTTGGTGTGTATGGAGTGTTACACCGTGAGGATTTGCAGTGCTGAGTGTGAGTTGGTGTATGTGAGGTGTTACAACGTGAGGATTTGCACTGCTGAGTGTGAGTTGGTGTATGTGAGTTGTTACAACGTGAGGATTTGCAGTGCTGAGTGTGAGCTGGTGTGTATGGGGTGTTATACCGTGAGGATGTACAGTGCTGAGTGTGAGTTGGTGTATGTGGGGTGTTACAACGTGAGGATTTGCAGTGCTGAGTGTGAGTTGGTGTATATGGGGTGTTAAAACGTGAGGATTTGCAGTACTGAGTGGGGGTTGGTTAATGTGGGGTGTTACAACGTGAGGAATTGCAGTGCTGAGTGTGAGCTGGTGTGTACGTGGTGTTACAACGTGAGGATTTGCAGTGTTGAGTGTGAGCTGGTGTATATGCGGTGTTACAACGTGAGGAATTGCAGTGCTGAGTGTAAGCTGGTGTGTACGTGGTGTTACAACGTGAGGATTTGCAGTGTTGAGTGTGAGCTGGTGTATATGCGGTGTTACAACGTGAGGATTTGCAGTGCTGAGTGTGAGCTGGTGTATGTGGGGTGTTACAACGTGAGGATTGGCAGTGCTGAGTGTGAGTTGGTGTATGTGGGGTGTTACAACGTGAGGATTTGCAGTGCTGAGTGTGAGCTGGTGTATGTGGGGTGTTACAACGTGAGGATTTGCAGTGCTGAGTGTGAGTTGGTGTATGTGGGGTGTTACAACGTGATGATTTGCAGTGCAGAGTGTGAGCTGGTGTATATGGGGTGTTACAACATGAGGATTTGCAGTGCTGAGTGTGAGCTGGTGTGTATGGGGTGTTACAACGTGAGGATTTGCAGTGCGGAGTGTGAGCTGGTGTATATGGGGTGTTACAACGTGAGAATTTGCAGTGCTGAGTGTGAGTTGGTGTATGTGGGGTGTTACAGCGTGAGGATTTGCAGTGCTGAGTGTGAGTTGGTGTATGTGCGGTGTTACAACGTGAGGATTTGCAGTGCTGAGTGTGAGTTGGTGTATGTGGGGTGTTACAACGTGATGATTTGCAGTGCTGAGTGTGAGCTGGTGTATATGGGGTATTACAACGTGAAGATTTGCAGTGCTGAGTGTGAGCTGGTGTATGTGGGGTGTTACAATGTGAGGATTTGCAATGCTGAGTGTGAGCTCGTGTATATTGGGTGTTACAATGTGAGGATTTGCAGTGCTGAGTGTGAGCTTGTGTATGTGGGGTGTTACAACGTGAGGATTTGCAATGCTGAGTGTGAGCTCGTGTATATTGGGTGTTACAATGTGAGGATTTGCAGTGCTGAGTGTGATTTGGTGTGTATGGAGTGTTACACCGTGAGGATTTGCAGTGCTGAGTGTGAGTTGGTGAATGTGAGGTGTTACAACGTGAGGATTTGCACTGCTGAGTGTGAGTTGGTGTATGTGAGTTGTTACAACGTGAGGATTTGCAGTGCTGAGTGTGAGCTGGTGTGTATGGGGTGTTATACCGTGAGGATGTACAGTGCTGAGTGTGAGTTGGTGTATGTGGGGTGTTACAACGTGAGGATTTGCAGTGCTGAGTGTGAGTTGGTGTATATGGGGTGTTACAACGTGAGGATTTGCAGTGCTGAGTGGGGGTTGGTTAATGTGGGGTGTTACAACGTGAGGAATTGCAGTGCTGAGTGTAAGCTGGTGTGTACGTGGTGTTACAACGTGAGGATTTGCAGTGTTGAGTGTGAGCTGGTGTATATGCGGTGTTACAACGTGAGGATTTGCAGTGCTGAGTGTGAGCTGGTGAATGTGGGGTGTTACAACGTGAGGATTGGCAGTGCTGAGTTTGAGTTGGTGTATGTGGGGTGTTACAACGTGAGGATTTGCAGTGCTGAGTGTGAGTTGGTGTATGTGGGGTGTTACAACGTGAGGATTTGCAGTGCTGAGTGTGAGTTGGTGTATGTGGGGTGTTACAACGTGATGATTTGCAGTGCAGAGTGTGAGCTGGTGTATGTGGGGTGTTACAACATGAGGATTTGCAGTGCTGAGTGTGAGCTGGTGTGTATGGGGTGTTACAACGTGAGGATTTGCAGTGCAGAGTGTGAGCTGGTGTATATGGGGTGTTACAACGTGAGAATTTGCAGTGCTGAGTGTGAGTTGGTGTATGTGGGGTGTTACAACGTGAGGATTTGCAGTGCTGAGTGTGAGTTGGTGTATGTGCGGTGTTACAACGTGAGGATTTGCAGTGCTGATTGTGAGTTGGTGTATGTGGGGTGTTACAACGTGAGGATTTGCAGTGCTGAGTGTGAGCTGGTGTATGTGGGGTGTTACAACGTGATGATTTGCAGTGCTGAGTGTGAGTTGGTGTATGTGGGGTGTTACAACGTGATGATTTGCAGTGCTGAGTGCGAGCTGGTGTATATGGGGTATTACAACGTGAAGATTTGCAGTGCTGAGTGTGAGCTGGTGTATGTGGGGTGTTACAATGTGAGGATTTGCAGTGCTCAGTGTGAGCTCGTGTATATTGGGTGTTACAATGTGAGGATTTGCAGTGCTGAGTGTGAGCTGGTGTATGTGGGGTGTTACAACGTGAGGATTTGCAGGGCTGAGTGTGAGTTGGTGTGTATGGAGTGTTACAACGTGAGGATTTGCAGTGCTGAGTGTGAGTTGGTGTATGTGGGGTGTTACAACGTGAGGATTTGCAGTGCTGAGTGTGAGTTGGTGTATATGGGGTGTTACAATGTGTGGATTTGCAGTGCTGAGTGGGCGTTGGTTAATGTGGGGTGTTACAACGTGAGGATTTGCAGTGCTGAGTGTGAGTTGGTGTGTGTGAGGTGTTACAACGTGAGGATTTGCAGTGCTGATTGTGAGTTGGTGTATGTGGGGTGTTACAACGTGAGGATTTGCAGTGCTGAGTGTGAACTGGTGTATGTGGGGTGTTACAACGTGATGACTTGCAGTGCTGTGTGTGAGTTGGTGTATGTGGGGTGTTACAACGTGATGATTTGCAGTGCTCAGTGTGAGTTGGTGTATGTGGGGTGTTACAACGTGATGATTTGCAGTGTTGAGTGTGAGCTGGTGTATATGCGGTGTTACAACGTGAGGATTTGCAGTGCTGAGTGTGAGCTGGTGAATATGGGGTGTTACAACGTGAGGATTTGCAGTGTTGAGCGTGAGTTGGTCTATATGGGGTGTTACAATTTGAGGATCTGCAGTGCTGAGTGTGAGCTGGTGTATATGGGGTGTTACAACGTGAGGATTTGCAGTGCTGAGTGTGAGTTGGTGTGTATGGGGTGTTACAACGTGAGCATTTGCAGTGCTAATTGTGAGTTAGTGGATACGTGGTGTCACAACGTGAGGATTTGCTGTGCTGAGTGTGAGTTGGTGTTTATGGGGTGTTACGTGAGGATTTGCAGTGCTGAGTGTGAGCTGGTGTATATTGGGTGTTACAACGTGAGGATTTGCAGTGATGAGTGTGAGTTGGTGTATGTGAGTTGTCACAACGTGAGGATTTGCAGTGCTGAGTGTGAGTTGGTGTATGTGAGGTGTTACCACGTGAGGATTTGCAGTGCTGAGTGTGAGCTGGTGTGTATGGGGTGTTACAACGTGAGGATTTGCAGTGCGGAGTGTGAGCTGGTGTATATGGGGTGTTACAACGTGAGAATTTGCTGTGCTGAGTGTGAGTTTGTGTATGTGGGGTGTTACAACGTGAGGATTTGCAGTGCTGAGTGTGAGCTGGTGTATGTGGGGTGTTACAACATGAGGATTTGCTGTGCTGAGTGTGAGTTGGTGTATGTGGGGTGTTACAACGTGAGGATTTGCAGTGCTGAGTGTGAGTTGGTGTATGTGGGGTGTTACAACGTGAGGATTTGCAGTGCTGTGTGTGAGTTGGTGTATGTGGGGTGTTACAACGTGATGATTTGCAGTGCTGAGTGTGAGTTGGTGTATGTGGGGTGTTACAACGTGATGATTTGCAGTGCTGAGTGTGAGCTGGTGTATATGGGGTGTAACAACGTGAAAATTTGCAGTGCTGAGTGTGAGCTGGTGTATGTGGGGTGTTACAATGTGAGGATTTGCAGTGCTGAGTGTGAGCTCGTGGATATTGGGTGTTACAATGTGAGGATTTGCAGTGCTGAGTGTGAGCTGGTGTATGTGGGGTGTTACAATGTGAGGATTTGCAGGGCTGAGTGTGAGTTGGTGTGTATGGAGTGTTACAATGTTAGGATGTACAGTGCTGAGTGTGAGTTGGTGTATATGGGGTGTTACAATGTCAGGATTTGCAGTGCGGAGTGTGAGCTGGTGTATATGGGGAGTTACAACGTGAGGATTTGCAGTTTTGAGTGAGGGTTGGTTAATGTGGGGTGTTACAACGTGAGGAATTGCAGTGCTGAGTGTGAGCTGTTGTATGTGGGGTGTTATAACGTGAGGATTTGCAGTGCTGAGTGTGAGTTGGTGTATATGGGGTGTTACAACGTGAGGATTTGCAGAGTCGAGTGTGATTTGGAGAATATGGGGTGTTACAACGTGAGGATTTGCAGTGTTGAGCGTGAGTTGGTCTATATAGGGTGTTACAATTTGAGGATCTGCAGTGCTGAGTGTGAGCTGGTGTATATGGGGTGTTACAACGTGAGGATTTGCAGTGCTGAGTGTGAGTTGGTGTGTATGGGGTGTTACAACGTGAGCATTTGCAGTGCTAATTGTGAGTTAGTGGATACGTGGTGTCACAACGTGAGGATTTGCTGTGCTGAGTGTGAGTTGGTGTGTATGGGGTGTTACGTGAGGATTTGCAGTGCTGAGAGTGAGCTGGTGTATATTGGGTGTTACAACATGAGGATTTGCAGTGCTGAGTGTGAGCTGGTGTATGTGGGGTGTTACAACGTGAGGATTGGCAGTGCTGAGTGTGAGTTGGTGCATTTGGGATGTTACAACGTGAGGATTTGCAGTGCTGAGTGTGAGTTGGTGCATGTGGGGTGTTACAACGTGAGGATTTGCAGTGCTGAGTGTGAGCTGGTGTATGTGGGGTGTTACAACGTGAGGATTTGCAGTGCTGAGTGTGAGCTGGTGTTTGTGGGGTGTTACAATGTGAGGATTTGCAGTTTTGAGTGTGAGCTGGTGTTTGTGGGGTGTTACAACGTGAGGATTTGCAGTGCTGAGTGCGAGCTGGTGTATGTGGGGTGTTACAACGTGAGGATTTGCAGTGCTGAGTGTGAGCTGGTGTTTGTCAGGTTTTACAACGTGAGGATTTGCAGTGCTGAGTGTGAGCTGGTGTGTATGGGGTGTTACACCGTGAGGATGTACAGTGCTGAGTGTGAGTTGGTGTATATGGGCTGTTACAACGTGAGGATTTGCAGTGCTGAGTGTGAGTTGGTGTATATGTGGTGTTACAACGTGAGGATTTGCAGTGCTGAGTGTGCGTTGGTGTAAATGGGATGTTACAACGTGAGGATTTGCAGATTTGAGTGCGAGTTGGTGTATGTGAGGTGTTACAACGTGAGGATTTGCAGTGCTGAGTGTGAGTTGGTGTATGTGAGGTGTTTCAACGCGAGGATTTGCAGAGTTGAGTGCGAGTTGGTGTATGTGAGGTGTTACAACGTGAGGATTTGCAGTGCTGAGTGTGAGCTGGTGTATGTGGGGTGTTACAACGTGAGGATTTGCAGTGCTGAGTGTGAGTTGGTGTATGTTGGGTGTTTCAACATGAGGATTTGCAGTGCTGAGTGTGAGCTGTTGTATGTGGGGTGTTACAACGTGAGGATTTGCAGTGCTGAGTGTGAGTTGGTGTATATGGGGTGTTACAACGTGAGGATTTGCAGAGTCGCGTGTGATTTGGAGAATATGGGGTGTTACAACGTGAGGATTTGCAGTGTTGAGCGTGAGTTGGTGTATGTCAGATGTTACAACGTGAGGATTTGCAGTGCTGAGTGTGAGCTGTTGTATGTGGGGTGTTACAACGTGAGGATTTGCAGTGCTGAGTGTGAGTTGGTGTATATGGGGTGTTACAACGTGAGGATTTGCAGTACTGAGTGGGGGTTGGTTAATGTGGGGTGTTACAACGTGAGGATTTGCAGTGCTGAGTGTGAGTTGGTGTATGTCAGATGTTACAACGTGAGGATTTGCAGTGCTGAGTGTGAGCTGTTGTATGTGGGGTGTTACAACGTGAGGATTTGCAGTGCTGAGTGTGAGTTGGTGTATATGGGGTGTTACAACGTGAGGATTTGCAGAGTCGAGTGTGATTTGGAGAATATGGGGTGTTACAACGTGAGGATTTGCAGTGTTGAGCGTGAGTTGGTCTATATAGGGTGTTACAATTTGAGGATCTGCAGTGCTGAGTGTGAGCTGGTGTATATGGGGTGTTACAACGTGAGGATTTGCAGTGCTGAGTGTGAGTTGGTGTGTATGGGGTGTTACAACGTGAGCATTTGCAGTGCTAATTGTGAGTTAGTGGATACGTGGTGTCACAACGTGAGGATTTGCTGTGCTGAGTGTGAGTTGGTGTGTATGGGGTGTTACGTGAGGATTTGCAGTGCTGAGAGTGAGCTGGTGTATATTGGGTGTTACAACGTGAGGATTTGCAGTGATGAGTGTGAGTTGGTGTATGTGAGTTGTCACAACGTGAGGATTTGCAGTGCTGAGTGTGAGTTGGTGTATGTGAGGTGTTACCACGTGAGGATTTGCAGTGCTGAGTGTGAGCTGGTGTGTATGGGGTGTTACAACGTGAGGATTTGCAGTGCGGAGTGTGAGCTGGTGTATATGGGGTGTTACAACGTGAGAATTTGCTGTGCTGAGTGTGAGTTTGTGTATGTGGGGTGTTACAACGTGAGGATTTGCAGTGCTGAGTGTGAGCTGGTGTATGTGGGGTGTTACAACATGAGGATTTGCTGTGCTGAGTGTGAGTTGGTGTATGTGGGGTGTTACAACGTGAGGATTTGCAGTGCTGAGTGTGAGTTGGTGTATGTGGGGTGTTACAACGTGAGGATTTGCAGTGCTGAGTGTGAGTTGGTGTATGTGGGGTGTTACAACGTGATGATTTGCAGTGCTGAGTGTGAGCTGGTGTATATGGGGTGTTACAACATGAGGATTTGCAGTGCTGAGTGTGAGCTGGTGTGTATGGGGTGTTACAACGTGAGGATTTGCAGTGCGGAGTGTGAGCTGGTGTATATGGGGTGTTACAACGTGAGAATTTGCAGTGCTGAGTGTGAGTTGGTGTATGTGGGGTGTTACAACGTGAGGATTTGCAGTGCTGAGTGTGAGTTGGTGTATGTGGGGTGTTACAACGTGAGGATTTGCAGTGCTGATTTTGAGTTGGTGTATGTGGGGTGTTACAACGTGAGGATTTGCAGTGCAGAGTGTGAGCTGGTGTATGTGGGGTGTTACAATGTGAGGATTTGCAGTGCTGAGCGTGAGCTCGTGTATATTGGGTGTTACAATGTGAGGATTTGCAGTGCTGAGTGTGAGTTGGTGTATGTGGGGTGTTACAACGTGAGGATTTGCAGTGCTGATTTTGAGTTGGTGTATGTGGGGTGTTACAACGTGAGGATTTGCAGTGCTGAGTGTGAGCTGGTGTATGTGGGGTGTTACAACGTGAGGATTTGCAGTGCTGAGTGTGAGCTGGTGTATATGGGGTGTTACAACATGAGGATTTGCAGTGCTGAGTGTGAGCTGGTGTGTATGGGGTGTTACAACGTGAGGATTTGCAGTGCGGAGTGTGAGCTGGTGTATATGGGGTGTTACAACGTGAGAATTTGCAGTGCTGAGTGTGAGTTGGTGTATGTGGGGTGTTACAACGTGAGGATTTGCAGTGCTGATTTTGAGTTGGTGTATGTGGGGTGTTACAACGTGAGGATTTGCAGTGCTGAGTGTGAGCTGGTGTATGTGGGGTGTTACAACGTGAGGATTTGCAGTGCAGAGTGTGAGCTGGTGTATGTGGGGTGTTACAATGTGAGGATTTGCAGTGCTGAGCGTGAGCTCGTGTATATTGGGTGTTACAATGTGAGGATTTGCAGTGCTGAGTGTGAGCTGGTGTATGTGGGGTGTTACAACGTGAGGATTTGCAGGGCTGAGTGTGAGTTGGTGTGTATGGAGTGTTACAACGTGAGGATTTGCAGTGCTCAGTGTGAGTTGGTGTATGTGGGGTGTTACAACGTGAGGATTTGCAGTGCTCAGTGTGAGTTGGTGTATATGGGGTGTTACAACGTGTGGATTTGCAGTGCTGAGTGGGGGTTGGTTAATGTGGGGTGTTACAACGTGAAGATTTGCAGTGCTGAGTGTGAGCTGGTGTATGTGGGGTGTTACAATGTGAGGATTTGCAGTGCTGAGTGTGAGCTCGTGTATATTGGGTGTTACAATGTGAGGATTTGCAGTGCTGAGTGTGAGCTGGTGTATGTGGGGTGTTACAACGTGAGGATTTGCAGGGCTGAGTGTGATTTGGTGTGTATGGAGTGTTACACCGTGAGGATTTGCAGTGCTGAGTGTGAGTTGGTGTATATGGGGTGTTTCACCATGAGGATTTGCAGTGCTGAGTGTGAGCTGGTGTGTATGGGGTGTTACAACGTGATGATTTGCAGTGCAGAGTGTGAGCTGGTGTATATGGGGTGTTTCAACATGAGTATTGGCAGTGCTGAGTGTGAGCTGGTGTGTATGGGGTGTTACAACGTGAGGATTTGCAGTGTTGAGTGTGAGCTGGTGTATGTGGGGTGTTACAACGTGATGATTTGCAGTGCTGAGTGTGAGTTGGTGTATGTGGGGTGTTACAACGTGATGATTTGCAGTGCTGAGTGTGAGCTGGTGTATATGGGGTATTACAACGTGATGATTTGCAGTGCTGAGTGTGAGCTGGTGTATTTGGGGTGTTACAATGTGAGGATTTGCAATGCTGAGTGTGAGCTCGTGTCTATTGGGTGTTACAATGTGAGGATTTGCAGTGCTGAGTGTGAGCTGGTGTATGTGGGGTGTTACAACGTGAGGATTTGCAGTGCTGAGTGTGAACTGGTGTATGTGGGGTGTTACAATGTGAGGATTTGCAATGCTGAGTGTGAGCTCGTGTATATTGGGTGTTACAATGTGAGGATTTGCAGTGCTGAGTGTGAGCTGGTGTATGTGGGGTGTTACAACGTGATGATTTGCAGTGCTGAGTGTGAGTTGGTGTATGTGGGGTGTTACAACGTGATGATTTGCAGTGCTGAGTGTGAGCTGGTGTATATGGGGTATTACAACGTGATGATTTGCAGTGCTGAGTGTGAGCTGGTGTATGTGGGGTGTTACAATGTGAGGATTTGCAATGCTGAGTGTGAGCTCGTGTATATTGGGTGTTACAATGTGAGGATTTGCAGTGCTGAGTGTCAGCTGGTGTATGTGGGGTGTTACAACGTGAGGATTTGCAGTGCTGAGTGTGAACTGGTGTATGTGGGGTGTTACAACGTGATGATTTGCAGTGCTGAGTGTGAGTTGGTGTATGTGGGGTGTTACAACGTGAGGATTTGCACTGCTGAGTGTGAGTTGGTGTATGGGAGTTGTTACAACGTGAGGATTTGCAGTGCTGAGTGTGAGCTGGTGTGTATGGGGTGTTATACCGTGAGGATGTACAGTGCTGAGTGTGAGTTGGTGTATGTGGGGTGTTACAACGTGAGGATTTGCAGTGCTGAGTGTGAGTTGGTGTATATGGGGTGTTAAAACGTGAGGATTTGCAGTACTGAGTGGGGGTTGGTTAATGTGGGGTGTTACAACGTGAGGAATTGCAGTGCTGAGTGTGAGCTGGTGTGTACGTGGTGTTACAACGTGAGGATTTGCAGTGTTGAGTGTGAGCTGGTGTATATGCGGTGTTACAACGTGAGGAATTGCAGTGCTGAGTGTAAGCTGGTGTGTACGTGGTGTTACAACGTGAGGATTTGCAGTGTTGAGTGTGAGCTGGTGTATATGCGGTGTTACAACGTGAGGATTTGCAGTGCTGAGTGTGAGCTGGTGTATGTGGGGTGTTACAACGTGAGGATTGGCAGTGCTGAGTGTGAGTTGGTGTATGTGGGGTGTTACAACGTGAGGATTTGCAGTGCTGAGTGTGAGCTGGTGTATGTGGGGTGTTACAACGTGAGGATTTGCAGTGCTGAGTGTGAGTTGGTGTATGTGGGGTGTTACAACGTGATGATTTGCAGTGCAGAGTGTGAGCTGGTGTATATGGGGTGTTACAACATGAGGATTTGCAGTGCTGAGTGTGAGCTGGTGTGTATGGGGTGTTACAACGTGAGGATTTGCAGTGCGGAGTGTGAGCTGGTGTATATGGGGTGTTACAACGTGAGAATTTGCAGTGCTGAGTGTGAGTTGGTGTATGTGGGGTGTTACAGCGTGAGGATTTGCAGTGCTGAGTGTGAGTTGGTGTATGTGCGGTGTTACAACGTGAGGATTTGCAGTGCTGAGTGTGAGTTGGTGTATGTGGGGTGTTACAACATGATGATTTGCAGTGCTGAGTGTGAGCTGGTGTATATGGGGTATTACAACGTGAAGATTTGCAGTGCTGAGTGTGAGCTGGTGTATGTGGGGTGTTACAATGTGAGGATTTGCAATGCTGAGTGTGAGCTCGTGTATATTGGGTGTTACAATGTGAGGATTTGCAGTGCTGAGTGTGAGCTTGTGTATGTGGGGTGTTACAACGTGAGGATTTGCAATGCTGAGTGTGAGCTCGTGTATATTGGGTGTTACAATGTGAGGATTTGCAGTGCTGAGTGTGATTTGGTGTGTATGGAGTGTTACACCGTGAGGATTTGCAGTGCTGAGTGTGAGTTGGTGAATGTGAGGTGTTACAACGTGAGGATTTGCACTGCTGAGTGTGAGTTGGTGTATGTGAGTTGTTACAACGTGAGGATTTGCAGTGCTGAGTGTGAGCTGGTGTGTATGGGGTGTTATACCGTGAGGATGTACAGTGCTGAGTGTGAGTTGGTGTATGTGGGGTGTTACAACGTGAGGATTTGCAGTGCTGAGTGTGAGTTGGTGTATATGGGGTGTTACAACGTGAGGATTTGCAGTGCTGAGTGGGGGTTGGTTAATGTGGGGTGTTACAACGTGAGGAATTGCAGTGCTGAGTGTAAGCTGGTGTGTACGTGGTGTTACAACGTGAGGATTTGCAGTGTTGAGTGTGAGCTGGTGTATATGCGGTGTTACAACGTGAGGATTTGCAGTGCTGAGTGTGAGCTGGTGAATGTGGGGTGTTACAACGTGAGGATTGGCAGTGCTGAGTTTGAGTTGGTGTATGTGGGGTGTTACAACGTGAGGATTTGCAGTGCTGAGTGTGAGTTGGTGTATGTGGGGTGTTACAACGTGAGGATTTGCAGTGCTGAGTGTGAGTTGGTGTATGTGGGGTGTTACAACGTGATGATTTGCAGTGCAGAGTGTGAGCTGGTGTATGTGGGGTGTTACAACATGAGGATTTGCAGTGCTGAGTGTGAGCTGGTGTGTATGGGGTGTTACAACGTGAGGATTTGCAGTGCAGAGTGTGAGCTGGTGTATATGGGGTGTTACAACGTGAGAATTTGCAGTGCTGAGTGTGAGTTGGTGTATGTGGGGTGTTACAACGTGAGGATTTGCAGTGCTGAGTGTGAGTTGGTGTATGTGCGGTGTTACAACGTGAGGATTTGCAGTGCTGATTGTGAGTTGGTGTATGTGGGGTGTTACAACGTGAGGATTTGCAGTGCTGAGTGTGAGCTGGTGTATGTGGGGTGTTACAACGTGATGATTTGCAGTGCTGAGTGTGAGTTGGTGTATGTGGGGTGTTACAACGTGATGATTTGCAGTGCTGAGTGCGAGCTGGTGTATATGGGGTATTACAACGTGAAGATTTGCAGTGCTGAGTGTGAGCTGGTGTATGTGGGGTGTTACAATGTGAGGATTTGCAGTGCTCAGTGTGAGCTCGTGTATATTGGGTGTTACAATGTGAGGATTTGCAGTGCTGAGTGTGAGCTGGTGTATGTGGGGTGTTACAACGTGAGGATTTGCAGGGCTGAGTGTGAGTTGGTGTGTATGGAGTGTTACAACGTGAGGATTTGCAGTGCTGAGTGTGAGTTGGTGTATGTTGGGTGTTACAACGTGAGGATTTGCAGTGCTGAGTGTGAGTTGGTGTATATGGGGTGTTACAATGTGTGGATTTGCAGTGCTGAGTGGGCGTTGGTTAATGTGGGGTGTTACAACGTGAGGATTTGCAGTGCTGAGTGTGAGTTGGTGTGTGTGAGGTGTTACAACGTGAGGATTTGCAGTGCTGATTGTGAGTTGGTGTATGTGGGGTGTTACAACGTGAGGATTTGCAGTGCTGAGTGTGAACTGGTGTATGTGGGGTGTTACAACGTGATGACTTGCAGTGCTGTGTGTGAGTTGGTGTATGTGGGGTGTTACAACGTGATGATTTGCAGTGCTCAGTGTGAGTTGGTGTATGTGGGGTGTTACAACGTGATGATTTGCAGTGCTGAGTGTGAGCTGGTGTATATGGGGTGTAACAACGTGAAAATTTGCAGTGCTGAGTGTGAGCTGGTGTATGTGGGGTGTTACAATGTGAGGATTTGCAGTGCTGAGTGTGAGCTCGTGGATATTGGGTGTTACAATGTGAGGATTTGCAGTGCTGAGTGTGAGCTGGTGTATGTGGGGTGTTACAATGTGAGGATTTGCAGGGCTGAGTGTGAGTTGGTGTGTATGGAGTGTTACAATTTTAGGATGTACAGTGCTGAGTGTGAGTTGGTGTATATGGGGTGTTACAATGTCAGGATTTGCAGTGCGGAGTGTGAGTTGGTGCATGTGGGGTGTTACAACGTGAGGATTTGCAGTGCTGAGTGTGAGCTGGTGTATGTGGGGTGTTACAACGTGAGGATTTGCAGTGCTGAGTGTGAGCTGGTGTTTGTGGGGTGTTACAATGTGAGGATTTGCAGTTTTGAGTGTGAGCTGGTGCATGTGGGGTGTTACAACGTGAGGATTTGCAGTGCTGAGTGCGAGCTGGTGTATGTGGGGTGTTACAACGTGAGGATTTGCAGTGCTGAGTGTGAGCTGGTGTATGTCAGGTTTTACAACGTGAGGATTTGCAGTGCTGAGTGTGAGCTGGTGTGTATGGGGTGTTACACCGTGAGGATGTACAGTGCTGAGTGTGAGTTGGTGTATATGGGCTGTTACAACGTGAGGATTTGCAGTGCTGAGTGTGAGTTGGTGTATATGTGGTGTTACAACGTGAGGATTTGCAGTGCTGAGTGTGAGTTGGTGTAAATGGGATGTTACAACGTGAGGATTTGCAGATTTGAGTGCGAGTTGGTGTATGTGAGGTGTTACAACGTGAGGATTTGCAGTGCTGAGTGTGAGTTGGTGTATGTGAGGTGTTTCAACGCGAGGATTTGCAGAGTTGAGTGCGAGTTGGTGTATGTGAGGTGTTACAACGTGAGGATTTGCAGTGCTGAGTGTGAGCTGGTGTATGTGGGGTGTTACAACGTGAGGATTTGCAGTGCTGAGTGTGAGTTGGTGTATGTGGGGTGTTGCAACGTGATGATTTGCAGTACTGAGTGGGGGTTGGTTAATGTGGGGTGTTACAACGTGAGGATTTGCAGTGCTGAGTGTGAGTTGGTGTATGTCAGATGTTACAACGTGAGGATTTGCAGTGCTGAGTGTGAGCTGTTGTATGTGGGGTGTTACAACGTGAGGATTTGCAGTGCTGAGTGTGAGCTGGTGTTTGTGGGGTGTTACAATGTGAGGATTTGCAGTTTTGAGTGTGAGCTGGTGTTTGTGGGGTGTTACAACGTGAGGATTTGCAGTGCTGAGTGCGAGCTGGTGTATGTGGGGTGTTACAACGTGAGGATTTGCAGTGCTGAGTGTGAGCTGGTGTTTGTCAGGTTTTACAACGTGAGGATTTGCAGTGCTGAGTGTGAGCTGGTGTGTATGGGGTGTTACACCGTGAGGATGTACAGTGCTGAGTGTGAGTTGGTGTATATGGGCTGTTACAACGTGAGGATTTGCAGTGCTGAGTGTGAGTTGGTGTATATGTGGTGTTACAACGTGAGGATTTGCAGTGCTGAGTGTGCGTTGGTGTAAATGGGATGTTACAACGTGAGGATTTGCAGATTTGAGTGCGAGTTGGTGTATGTGAGGTGTTACAACGTGAGGATTTGCAGTGCTGAGTGTGAGTTGGTGTATGTGAGGTGTTTCAACGCGAGGATTTGCAGAGTTGAGTGCGAGTTGGTGTATGTGAGGTGTTACAACGTGAGGATTTGCAGTGCTGAGTGTGAGCTGGTGTATGTGGGGTGTTACAACGTGAGGATTTGCAGTGCTGAGTGTGAGTTGGTGTATGTTGGGTGTTACAACATGAGGATTTGCAGTGCTGAGTGTGAGCTGTTGTATGTGGGGTGTTACAACGTGAGGATTTGCAGTGCTGAGTGTGAGTTGGTGTATATGGGGTGTTACAACGTGAGGATTTGCAGAGTCGAGTGTGATTTGGAGAATATGGGGTGTTACAACGTGAGGATTTGCAGTGTTGAGCGTGAGTTGGTGTATGTCAGATGTTACAACGTGAGGATTTGCAGTGCTGAGTGTGAGCTGTTGTATGTGGGGTGTTACAACGTGAGGATTTGCAGTGCTGAGTGTGAGTTGGTGTATATGGGGTGTTACAACGTGAGGATTTGCAGTACTGAGTGGGGGTTGGTTAATGTGGGGTGTTACAACGTGAGGATTTGCAGTGCTGAGTGTGAGTTGGTGTATGTCAGATGTTACAACGTGAGGATTTGCAGTGCTGAGTGTGAGCTGTTGTATGTGGGGTGTTACAACGTGAGGATTTGCAGTGCTGAGTGTGAGTTGGTGTATATGGGGTGTTACAACGTGAGGATTTGCAGAGTCGAGTGTGATTTGGAGAATATGGGGTGTTACAACGTGAGGATTTGCAGTGTTGAGCGTGAGTTGGTCTATATAGGGTGTTACAATTTGAGGATCTGCAGTGCTGAGTGTGAGCTGGTGTATATGGGGTGTTACAACGTGAGGATTTGCAGTGCTGAGTGTGAGTTGGTGTGTATGGGGTGTTACAACGTGAGCATTTGCAGTGCTAATTGTGAGTTAGTGGATACGTGGTGTCACAACGTGAGGATTTGCTGTGCTGAGTGTGAGTTGGTGTGTATGGGGTGTTACATGAGGATTTGCAGTGCTGAGAGTGAGCTGGTGTATATTGGGTGTTACAACGTGAGGATTTGCAGTGATGAGTGTGAGTTGGTGTATGTGAGTTGTCACAACGTGAGGATTTGCAGTGCTGAGTGTGAGTTGGTGTATGTGAGGTGTTACCACGTGAGGATTTGCAGTGCTGAGTGTGAGCTGGTGTGTATGGGGTGTTACAACGTGAGGATTTGCAGTGCGGAGTGTGAGCTGGTGTATATGGGGTGTTACAACGTGAGAATTTGCTGTGCTGAGTGTGAGTTTGTGTATGTGGGGTGTTACAACGTGAGGATTTGCAGTGCTGAGTGTGAGCTGGTGTATGTGGGGTGTTACAACATGAGGATTTGCTGTGCTGAGTGTGAGTTGGTGTATGTGGGGTGTTACAACGTGAGGATTTGCAGTGCTGAGTGTGAGTTGGTGTATGTGGGGTGTTACAACGTGAGGATTTGCAGTGCTGAGTGTGAGTTGGTGTATGTGGGGTGTTACAACGTGATGATTTGCAGTGCTGAGTGTGAGCTGGTGTATATGGGGTGTTACAACATGAGGATTTGCAGTGCTGAGTGTGAGCTGGTGTGTATGGGGTGTTACAACGTGAGGATTTGCAGTGCGGAGTGTGAGCTGGTGTATATGGGGTGTTACAACGTGAGAATTTGCAGTGCTGAGTGTGAGTTGGTGTATGTGGGGTGTTACAACGTGAGGATTTGCAGTGCTGAGTGTGAGTTGGTGTATGTGGGGTGTTACAACGTGAGGATTTGCAGTGCTGATTTTGAGTTGGTGTATGTGGGGTGTTACAACGTGAGGATTTGCAGTGCAGAGTGTGAGCTGGTGTATGTGGGGTGTTACAATGTGAGGATTTGCAGTGCTGAGCGTGAGCTCGTGTATATTGGGTGTTACAATGTGAGGATTTGCAGTGCTGAGTGTGAGTTGGTGTATGTGGGGTGTTACAACGTGAGGATTTGCAGTGCTGATTTTGAGTTGGTGTATGTGGGGTGTTACAACGTGAGGATTTGCAGTGCTGAGTGTGAGCTGGTGTATGTGGGGTGTTACAACGTGAGGATTTGCAGGGCTGAGTGTGAGTTGGTGTGTATGGAGTGTTACAACGTGAGGATTTGCAGTGCTCAGTGTGAGTTGGTGTATGTGGGGTGTTACAACGTGAGGATTTGCAGTGCTCAGTGTGAGTTGGTGTATATGGGGTGTTACAACGTGTGGATTTGCAGTGCTGAGTGGGGGTTGGTTAATGTGGGGTGTTACAACGTGAAGATTTGCAGTGCTGAGTGTGAGCTGGTGTATGTGGGGTGTTACAATGTGAGGATTTGCAGTGCTGAGTGTGAGCTCGTGTATATTGGGTGTTACAATGTGAGGATTTGCAGTGCTGAGTGTGAGCTGGTGTATGTGGGGTGTTACAACGTGAGGATTTGCAGGGCTGAGTGTGATTTGGTGTGTATGGAGTGTTACACCGTGAGGATTTGCAGTGCTGAGTGTGAGTTGGTGTATATGGGGTGTTTCACCATGAGGATTTGCAGTGCTGAGTGTGAGCTGGTGTGTATGGGGTGTTACAACGTGATGATTTGCAGTGCAGAGTGTGAGCTGGTGTATATGGGGTGTTTCAACATGAGTATTGGCAGTGCTGAGTGTGAGCTGGTGTGTATGGGGTGTTACAACGTGAGGATTTGCAGTGCTGAGTGTGAGCTGGTGTATGTGGGGTGTTACAACGTGATGATTTGCAGTGCTGAGTGTGAGTTGGTGTATGTGGGGTGTTACAACGTGATGATTTGCAGTGCTGAGTGTGAGCTGGTGTATATGGGGTATTACAACGTGATGATTTGCAGTGCTGAGTGTGAGCTGGTGTATTTGGGGTGTTACAATGTGAGGATTTGCAATGCTGAGTGTGAGCTCGTGTCTATTGGGTGTTACAATGTGAGGATTTGCAGTGCTGAGTGTGAGCTGGTGTATGTGGGGTGTTACAACGTGAGGATTTGCAGTGCTGAGTGTGAACTGGTGTATGTGGGGTGTTACAATGTGAGGATTTGCAATGCTGAGTGTGAGCTCGTGTATATTGGGTGTTACAATGTGAGGATTTGCAGTGCTGAGTGTGAGCTGGTGTATGTGGGGTGTTACAACGTGATGATTTGCAGTGCTGAGTGTGAGTTGGTGTATGTGGGGTGTTACAACGTGATGATTTGCAGTGCTGAGTGTGAGCTGGTGTATATGGGGTATTACAACGTGATGATTTGCAGTGCTGAGTGTGAGCTGGTGTATGTGGGGTGTTACAATGTGAGGATTTGCAATGCTGAGTGTGAGCTCGTGTATATTGGGTGTTACAATGTGAGGATTTGCAGTGCTGAGTGTGAGCTGGTGTATGTGGGGTGTTACAACGTGAGGATTTGCAGTGCTGAGTGTGAACTGGTGTATGTGGGGTGTTACAACGTGATGATTTGCAGTGCTGAGTGTGAGTTGGTGTATGTGGGGTGTTACAACGTGAGGATTTGCACTGCTGAGTGTGAGTTGGTGTATGGGAGTTGTTACAACGTGAGGATTTGCAGTGCTGAGTGTGAGCTGGTGTGTATGGGGTGTTATACCGTGAGGATGTACAGTGCTGAGTGTGAGTTGGTGTATGTGGGGTGTTACAACGTGAGGATTTGCAGTGCTGAGTGTGAGTTGGTGTATATGGGGTGTTAAAACGTGAGGATTTGCAGTACTGAGTGGGGGTTGGTTAATGTGGGGTGTTACAACGTGAGGAATTGCAGTGCTGAGTGTGAGCTGGTGTGTACGTGGTGTTACAACGTGAGGATTTGCAGTGTTGAGTGTGAGCTGGTGTATATGCGGTGTTACAACGTGAGGAATTGCAGTGCTGAGTGTAAGCTGGTGTGTACGTGGTGTTACAACGTGAGGATTTGCAGTGTTGAGTGTGAGCTGGTGTATATGCGGTGTTACAACGTGAGGATTTGCAGTGCTGAGTGTGAGCTGGTGTATGTGGGGTGTTACAACGTGAGGATTGGCAGTGCTGAGTGTGAGTTGGTGTATGTGGGGTGTTACAACGTGAGGATTTGCAGTGCTGAGTGTGAGCTGGTGTATGTGGGGTGTTACAACGTGAGGATTTGCAGTGCTGAGTGTGAGTTGGTGTATGTGGGGTGTTACAACGTGATGATTTGCAGTGCAGAGTGTGAGCTGGTGTATATGGGGTGTTACAACATGAGGATTTGCAGTGCTGAGTGTGAGCTGGTGTGTATGGGGTGTTACAACGTGAGGATTTGCAGTGCGGAGTGTGAGCTGGTGTATATGGGGTGTTACAACGTGAGAATTTGCAGTGCTGAGTGTGAGTTGGTGTATGTGGGGTGTTACAGCGTGAGGATTTGCAGTGCTGAGTGTGAGTTGGTGTATGTGCGGTGTTACAACGTGAGGATTTGCAGTGCTGAGTGTGAGTTGGTGTATGTGGGGTGTTACAACATGATGATTTGCAGTGCTGAGTGTGAGCTGGTGTATATGGGGTATTACAACGTGAAGATTTGCAGTGCTGAGTGTGAGCTGGTGTATGTGGGGTGTTACAATGTGAGGATTTGCAATGCTGAGTGTGAGCTCGTGTATATTGGGTGTTACAATGTGAGGATTTGCAGTGCTGAGTGTGAGCTTGTGTATGTGGGGTGTTACAACGTGAGGATTTGCAATGCTGAGTGTGAGCTCGTGTATATTGGGTGTTACAATGTGAGGATTTGCAGTGCTGAGTGTGATTTGGTGTGTATGGAGTGTTACACCGTGAGGATTTGCAGTGCTGAGTGTGAGTTGGTGAATGTGAGGTGTTACAACGTGAGGATTTGCACTGCTGAGTGTGAGTTGGTGTATGTGAGTTGTTACAACGTGAGGATTTGCAGTGCTGAGTGTGAGCTGGTGTGTATGGGGTGTTATACCGTGAGGATGTACAGTGCTGAGTGTGAGTTGGTGTATGTGGGGTGTTACAACGTGAGGATTTGCAGTGCTGAGTGTGAGTTGGTGTATATGGGGTGTTACAACGTGAGGATTTGCAGTGCTGAGTGGGGGTTGGTTAATGTGGGGTGTTACAACGTGAGGAATTGCAGTGCTGAGTGTAAGCTGGTGTGTACGTGGTGTTACAACGTGAGGATTTGCAGTGTTGAGTGTGAGCTGGTGTATATGCGGTGTTACAACGTGAGGATTTGCAGTGCTGAGTGTGAGCTGGTGAATGTGGGGTGTTACAACGTGAGGATTGGCAGTGCTGAGTTTGAGTTGGTGTATGTGGGGTGTTACAACGTGAGGATTTGCAGTGCTGAGTGTGAGTTGGTGTATGTGGGGTGTTACAACGTGAGGATTTGCAGTGCTGAGTGTGAGTTGGTGTATGTGGGGTGTTACAACGTGATGATTTGCAGTGCAGAGTGTGAGCTGGTGTATGTGGGGTGTTACAACATGAGGATTTGCAGTGCTGAGTGTGAGCTGGTGTGTATGGGGTGTTACAACGTGAGGATTTGCAGTGCAGAGTGTGAGCTGGTGTATATGGGGTGTTACAACGTGAGAATTTGCAGTGCTGAGTGTGAGTTGGTGTATGTGGGGTGTTACAACGTGAGGATTTGCAGTGCTGAGTGTGAGTTGGTGTATGTGCGGTGTTACAACGTGAGGATTTGCAGTGCTGATTGTGAGTTGGTGTATGTGGGGTGTTACAACGTGAGGATTTGCAGTGCTGAGTGTGAGCTGGTGTATGTGGGGTGTTACAACGTGATGATTTGCAGTGCTGAGTGTGAGTTGGTGTATGTGGGGTGTTACAACGTGATGATTTGCAGTGCTGAGTGCGAGCTGGTGTATATGGGGTATTACAACGTGAAGATTTGCAGTGCTGAGTGTGAGCTGGTGTATGTGGGGTGTTACAATGTGAGGATTTGCAGTGCTCAGTGTGAGCTCGTGTATATTGGGTGTTACAATGTGAGGATTTGCAGTGCTGAGTGTGAGCTGGTGTATGTGGGGTGTTACAACGTGAGGATTTGCAGGGCTGAGTGTGAGTTGGTGTGTATGGAGTGTTACAACGTGAGGATTTGCAGTGCTGAGTGTGAGTTGGTGTATGTGGGGTGTTACAACGTGAGGATTTGCAGTGCTGAGTGTGAGTTGGTGTATATGGGGTGTTACAATGTGTGGATTTGCAGTGCTGAGTGGGCGTTGGTTAATGTGGGGTGTTACAACGTGAGGATTTGCAGTGCTGAGTGTGAGTTGGTGTGTGTGAGGTGTTACAACGTGAGGATTTGCAGTGCTGATTGTGAGTTGGTGTATGTGGGGTGTTACAACGTGAGGATTTGCAGTGCTGAGTGTGAACTGGTGTATGTGGGGTGTTACAACGTGATGACTTGCAGTGCTGTGTGTGAGTTGGTGTATGTGGGGTGTTACAACGTGATGATTTGCAGTGCTCAGTGTGAGTTGGTGTATGTGGGGTGTTACAACGTGATGATTTGCAGTGCTGAGTGTGAGCTGGTGTATATGGGGTGTAACAACGTGAAAATTTGCAGTGCTGAGTGTGAGCTGGTGTATGTGGGGTGTTACAATGTGAGGATTTGCAGTGCTGAGTGTGAGCTCGTGGATATTGGGTGTTACAATGTGAGGATTTGCAGTGCTGAGTGTGAGCTGGTGTATGTGGGGTGTTACAATGTGAGGATTTGCAGGGCTGAGTGTGAGTTGGTGTGTATGGAGTGTTACAATTTTAGGATGTACAGTGCTGAGTGTGAGTTGGTGTATATGGGGTGTTACAATGTCAGGATTTGCAGTGCGGAGTGTGAGTTGGTGCATGTGGGGTGTTACAACGTGAGGATTTGCAGTGCTGAGTGTGAGCTGGTGTATGTGGGGTGTTACAACGTGAGGATTTGCAGTGCTGAGTGTGAGCTGGTGTTTGTGGGGTGTTACAATGTGAGGATTTGCAGTTTTGAGTGTGAGCTGGTGCATGTGGGGTGTTACAACGTGAGGATTTGCAGTGCTGAGTGCGAGCTGGTGTATGTGGGGTGTTACAACGTGAGGATTTGCAGTGCTGAGTGTGAGCTGGTGTATGTCAGGTTTTACAACGTGAGGATTTGCAGTGCTGAGTGTGAGCTGGTGTGTATGGGGTGTTACACCGTGAGGATGTACAGTGCTGAGTGTGAGTTGGTGTATATGGGCTGTTACAACGTGAGGATTTGCAGTGCTGAGTGTGAGTTGGTGTATATGTGGTGTTACAACGTGAGGATTTGCAGTGCTGAGTGTGAGTTGGTGTAAATGGGATGTTACAACGTGAGGATTTGCAGATTTGAGTGCGAGTTGGTGTATGTGAGGTGTTACAACGTGAGGATTTGCAGTGCTGAGTGTGAGTTGGTGTATGTGAGGTGTTTCAACGCGAGGATTTGCAGAGTTGAGTGCGAGTTGGTGTATGTGAGGTGTTACAACGTGAGGATTTGCAGTGCTGAGTGTGAGCTGGTGTATGTGGGGTGTTACAACGTGAGGATTTGCAGTGCTGAGTGTGAGTTGGTGTATGTGGGGTGTTGCAACGTGATGATTTGCAGTACTGAGTGGGGGTTGGTTAATGTGGGGTGTTACAACGTGAGGATTTGCAGTGCTGAGTGTGAGTTGGTGTATGTCAGATGTTACAACGTGAGGATTTGCAGTGCTGAGTGTGAGCTGTTGTATGTGGGGTGTTACAACGTGAGGATTTGCAGTGCTGAGTGTGAGTTGGTGTATATGGGGTGTTACAACGTGAGGATTTGCAGAGTCGAGTGTGATTTGGAGAATATGGGGTGTTACAACGTGAGGATTTGCAGTGTTGAGCGTGAGTTGGTCTATATGGGGTGTTACAATTTGAGGATCTGCAGTGCTGAGTGTGAGCTGGTGTATATGGGGTGTTACAACGTGAGGATTTGCAGTGCTGAGTGTGAGTTGGTGTGTATGGGGTGTTACAACGTGAGCATTTGCAGTGCTAATTGTGAGTTAGTGGATACGTGGTGTCACAACGTGAGGATTTGCTGTGCTGAGTGTGAGTTGGTGTTTATGGGGTGTTACGTGAGGATTTGCAGTGCTGAGTGTGAGCTGGTGTATATTGGGTGTTACAACGTGAGGATTTGCAGTGATGAGTGTGAGTTGGTGTATGTGAGTTGTCACAACGTGAGGATTTGCAGTGCTGAGTGTGAGTTGGTGTATGTGAGGTGTTACCACGTGAGGATTTGCAGTGCTGAGTGTGAGCTGGTGTGTATGGGGTGTTACAACGTGAGGATTTGCAGTGCGGAGTGTGAGCTGGTGTATATGGGGTGTTACAACGTGAGAATTTGCTGTGCTGAGTGTGAGTTTGTGTATGTGGGGTGTTACAACGTGAGGATTTGCAGTGCTGAGTGTGAGCTGGTGTATGTGGGGTGTTACAACATGAGGATTTGCTGTGCTGAGTGTGAGTTGGTGTATGTGGGGTGTTACAACGTGAGGATTTGCAGTGCTGAGTGTGAGTTGGTGTATGTGGGGTGTTACAACGTGAGGATTTGCAGTGCTGTGTGTGAGTTGGTGTATGTGGGGTGTTACAACGTGATGATTTGCAGTGCTGAGTGTGAGTTGGTGTATGTGGGGTGTTACAACGTGATGATTTGCAGTGCTGAGTGTGAGCTGGTGTATATGGGGTGTAACAACGTGAAAATTTGCAGTGCTGAGTGTGAGCTGGTGTATGTGGGGTGTTACAATGTGAGGATTTGCAGTGCTGAGTGTGAGCTCGTGGATATTGGGTGTTACAATGTGAGGATTTGCAGTGCTGAGTGTGAGCTGGTGTATGTGGGGTGTTACAATGTGAGGATTTGCAGGGCTGAGTGTGAGTTGGTGTGTATGGAGTGTTACAATGTTAGGATGTACAGTGCTGAGTGTGAGTTGGTGTATATGGGGTGTTACAATGTCAGGATTTGCAGTGCGGAGTGTGAGCTGGTGTATATGGGGAGTTACAACGTGAGGATTTGCAGTTTTGAGTGAGGGTTGGTTAATGTGGGGTGTTACAACGTGAGGAATTGCAGTGCTGAGTGTGAGCTGGTGTACATGGGGTGTTACAACATGAGGATTTGCAGTGCTGAGTGTGAGCTGGTGTATGTGGGGTGTTACAACGTGAGGATTGGCAGTGCTGAGTGTGAGTTGGTGCATTTGGGATGTTACAACGTGAGGATTTGCAGACTTGAGTGCGAGTTGGTGTATGTGAGGTGTTACAATGTGAGGATTTGCAGTGCTGAGTGTGAGCTGGTGTATGTGGGGTGTTACAACGTGAGGATTTGCAGTGCTGAGTGTGAGTTGGTGCATGTGGGGTGTTACAACGTGAGGATTTGCAGTGCTGAGTGTGAGCTGGTGTATGTGGGGTGTTACAACGTGAGGATTTGCAGTGCTGAGTGTGAGCTGGTGTTTGTGGGGTGTTACAATGTGAGGATTTGCAGTTTTGAGTGTGAGCTGGTGTTTGTGGGGTGTTACAACGTGAGGATTTGCAGTGCTGAGTGCGAGCTGGTGTATGTGGGGTGTTACAACGTGAGGATTTGCAGTGCTGAGTGTGAGCTGGTGTTTGTCAGGTTTTACAACGTGAGGATTTGCAGTGCTGAGTGTGAGCTGGTGTGTATGGGGTGTTACACCGTGAGGATGTACAGTGCTGAGTGTGAGTTGGTGTATATGGGCTGTTACAACGTGAGGATTTGCAGTGCTGAGTGTGAGTTGGTGTATATGTGGTGTTACAACGTGAGGATTTGCAGTGCTGAGTGTGCGTTGGTGTAAATGGGATGTTACAACGTGAGGATTTGCAGATTTGAGTGCGAGTTGGTGTATGTGAGGTGTTACAACGTGAGGATTTGCAGTGCTGAGTGTGAGTTGGTGTATGTGAGGTGTTTCAACGCGAGGATTTGCAGAGTTGAGTGCGAGTTGGTGTATGTGAGGTGTTACAACGTGAGGATTTGCAGTGCTGAGTGTGAGCTGGTGTATGTGGGGTGTTACAACGTGAGGATTTGCAGTGCTGAGTGTGAGTTGGTGTATGTTGGGTGTTACAACATGAGGATTTGCAGTGCTGAGTGTGAGCTGTTGTATGTGGGGTGTTACAACGTGAGGATTTGCAGTGCTGAGTGTGAGTTGGTGTATATGGGGTGTTACAACGTGAGGATTTGCAGAGTCGAGTGTGATTTGGAGAATATGGGGTGTTACAACGTGAGGATTTGCAGTGTTGAGCGTGAGTTGGTGTATGTCAGATGTTACAACGTGAGGATTTGCAGTGCTGAGTGTGAGCTGTTGTATGTGGGGTGTTACAACGTGAGGATTTGCAGTGCTGAGTGTGAGTTGGTGTATATGGGGTGTTACAACGTGAGGATTTGCAGTACTGAGTGGGGGTTGGTTAATGTGGGGTGTTACAACGTGAGGATTTGCAGTGCTGAGTGTGAGTTGGTGTATGTCAGATGTTACAACGTGAGGATTTGCAGTGCTGAGTGTGAGCTGTTGTATGTGGGGTGTTACAACGTGAGGATTTGCAGTGCTGAGTGTGAGTTGGTGTATATGGGGTGTTACAACGTGAGGATTTGCAGAGTCGAGTGTGATTTGGAGAATATGGGGTGTTACAACGTGAGGATTTGCAGTGTTGAGCGTGAGTTGGTCTATATAGGGTGTTACAATTTGAGGATCTGCAGTGCTGAGTGTGAGCTGGTGTATATGGGGTGTTACAACGTGAGGATTTGCAGTGCTGAGTGTGAGTTGGTGTGTATGGGGTGTTACAACGTGAGCATTTGCAGTGCTAATTGTGAGTTAGTGGATACGTGGTGTCACAACGTGAGGATTTGCTGTGCTGAGTGTGAGTTGGTGTGTATGGGGTGTTACGTGAGGATTTGCAGTGCTGAGAGTGAGCTGGTGTATATTGGGTGTTACAACGTGAGGATTTGCAGTGATGAGTGTGAGTTGGTGTATGTGAGTTGTCACAACGTGAGGATTTGCAGTGCTGAGTGTGAGTTGGTGTATGTGAGGTGTTACCACGTGAGGATTTGCAGTGCTGAGTGTGAGCTGGTGTGTATGGGGTGTTACAACGTGAGGATTTGCAGTGCGGAGTGTGAGCTGGTGTATATGGGGTGTTACAATGTGAGGATTTGCAGTGCGGAGTGTGAGCTGGTGTATATGGGGTGTTACAACGTGAGAATTTGCAGTGCTGAGTGTGAGTTGGTGTATGTGGGGTGTTACAACGTGAGGATTTGCAGTGCTGAGTGTGAGCTGGTGTATGTGGGGTGTTACAACATGAGGATTTGCTGTGCTGAGTGTGAGTTGGTGTATGTGGGGTGTTACAACGTGAGGATTTGCAGTGCTGAGTGTGAGTTGGTGTATGTGGGGTGTTACAACGTGAGGATTTGCAGTGCTGAGTGTGAGTTGGTGTATGTGGGGTGTTACAACGTGATGATTTGCAGTGCTGAGTGTGAGCTGGTGTATATGGGGTGTTACAACATGAGGATTTGCAGTGCTGAGTGTGAGCTGGTGTGTATGGGGTGTTACAACGTGAGGATTTGCAGTGCGGAGTGTGAGCTGGTGTATATGGGGTGTTACAACGTGAGAATTTGCAGTGCTGAGTGTGAGTTGGTGTATGTGGGGTGTTACAACGTGAGGATTTGCAGTGCTGAGTGTGAGTTGGTGTATGTGGGGTGTTACAACGTGAGGATTTGCAGTGCTGATTTTGAGTTGGTGTATGTGGGGTGTTACAACGTGAGGATTTGCAGTGCTGAGTGTGAGCTGGTGTATGTGGGGTGTTACAACGTGAGGATTTGCAGTGCAGAGTGTGAGCTGGTGTATGTGGGGTGTTACAATGTGAGGATTTGCAGTGCTGAGCGTGAGCTCGTGTATATTGGGTGTTACAATGTGAGGATTTGCAGTGCTGAGTGTGAGTTGGTGTATGTGGGGTGTTACAACGTGAGGATTTGCAGTGCTGATTTTGAGTTGGTGTATGTGGGGTGTTACAACGTGAGGATTTGCAGTGCTGAGTGTGAGCTGGTGTATGTGGGGTGTTACAACGTGAGGATTTGCAGTGCTGAGTGTGAGCTGGTGTATATGGGGTGTTACAACATGAGGATTTGCAGTGCTGAGTGTGTGCTGGTGTGTATGGGGTGTTACAACGTGAGGATTTGCAGTGCGGAGTGTGAGCTGGTGTATATGGGGTGTTACAACGTGAGAATTTGCAGTGCTGAGTGTGAGTTGGTGTATGTGGGGTGTTACAACGTGAGGATTTGCAGTGCTGATTTTGAGTTGGTGTATGTGGGGTGTTACAACGTGAGGATTTGCAGTGCTGAGTGTGAGCTGGTGTATGTGGGGTGTTACAACGTGAGGATTTGCAGTGCAGAGTGTGAGCTGGTGAATGTGGGGTGTTACAATGTGAGGATTTGCAGTGCTGAGCGTGAGCTCGTGTATATTGGGTGTTACAATGTGAGGATTTGCAGTGCTGAGTGTGAGCTGGTGTATGTGGGGTGTTACAACGTGAGGATTTGCAGGGCTGAGTGTGAGTTGGTGTGTATGGAGTGTTACAACGTGAGGATTTGCAGTGCTCAGTGTGAGTTGGTGTATGTGGGGTGTTACAACGTGAGTATTTGCAGTGCTCAGTGTGAGTTGGTGTATATGGGGTGTTACAACGTGTGGATTTGCAGTGCTGAGTGGGGGTTGGTTAATGTGGGGTGTTACAACGTGAAGATTTGCAGTGCTGAGTGTGAGCTGGTGTATGTGGGGTGTTACAATGTGAGGATTTGCAGTGCTGAGTGTGAGCTCGTGTATATTGGGTGTTACAATGTGAGGATTTGCAGTGCTGAGTGTGAGCTGGTGTATGTGGGGTGTTACAACGTGAGGATTTGCAGGGCTGAGTGTGATTTGGTGTGTATGGAGTGTTACACCGTGAGGATTTGCAGTGCTGAGTGTGAGTTGGTGTATATGGGGTGTTTCACCATGAGGATTTGCAGTGCTGAGTGTGAGCTGGTGTGTATGGGGTGTTACAACGTGATGATTTGCAGTGCAGAGTGTGAGCTGGTGTATATGGGGTGTTTCAACATGAGTATTGGCAGTGCTGAGTGTGAGCTGGTGTGTATGGGGTGTTACAACGTGAGGATTTGCAGTGCTGAGTGTGAGCTGGTGTATGTGGGGTGTTACAACGTGATGATTTGCAGTGCTGAGTGTGAGTTGGTGTATGTGGGGTGTTACAACGTGATGATTTGCAGTGCTGAGTGTGAGCTGGTGTATATGGGGTATTACAACGTGATGATTTGCAGTGCTGAGTGTGAGCTGGTGTATGTGGGGTGTTACAATGTGAGGATTTGCAATGCTGAGTGTGAGCTCGTGTCTATTGGGTGTTACAATGTGAGGATTTGCAGT
The DNA here is from genome assembly GCF_037043375.1 of Chiloscyllium plagiosum. NCBI lineage: Eukaryota > Metazoa > Chordata > Chondrichthyes > Orectolobiformes > Hemiscylliidae > Chiloscyllium > Chiloscyllium plagiosum. The sequence continues at coordinate 40,395,940 of NW_028270163.1, forward strand.
GCTGAGTGTGAGCTGGTGTATGTGGGGTGTTACAACGTGAGGATTTGCAGTGCTGAGTGTGAACTGGTGTATGTGGGGTGTTACAATGTGAGGATTTGCAATGCTGAGTGTGAGCTCGTGTATATTGGGTGTTACAATGTGAGGATTTGCAGTGCTGAGTGTGAGCTGGTGTATGTGGGGTGTTACAACGTGATGATTTGCAGTGCTGAGTGTGAGTTGGTGTATGTGGGGTGTTACAACGTGATGATTTGCAGTGCTGAGTGTGAGCTGGTGTATATGGGGTATTACAACGTGATGATTTGCAGTGCTGAGTGTGAGCTGGTGTATGTGGGGTGTTACAATGTGAGGATTTGCAATGCTGAGTGTGAGCTCGTGTATATTGGGTGTTACAATGTGAGGATTTGCAGTGCTGAGTGTGAGCTGGTGTATGTGGGGTGTTACAACGTGAGGATTTGCAGTGCTGAGTGTGAACTGGTGTATGTGGGGTGTTACAACGTGATGATTTGCAGTGCTGAGTGTGAGTTGGTGTATGTGGGGTGTTACAACGTGAGGATTTGCACTGCTGAGTGTGAGTTGGTGTATGGGAGTTGTTACAACGTGAGGATTTGCAGTGCTGAGTGTGAGCTGGTGTGTATGGGGTGTTATACCGTGAGGATGTACAGTGCTGAGTGTGAGTTGGTGTATGTGGGGTGTTACAACGTGAGGATTTGCAGTGCTGAGTGTGAGTTGGTGTATGTGGGGTGTTACAACGTGATGATTTACAGTGCAGAGTGTGAGCTGGTGTATATGGGGTGTTACAACATGAGGATTTGCAGTGCTGAGTGTGAGCTGGTGTGTATGGGGTGTTACAACGTGAGGATTTGCAGTGTGGAGTGTGAGCTGGTGTATATGGGGTGTTACAACGTGAGAATTTGCAGTGCTGAGTGTGAGTTGGTGTACGTGGGGTGTTACAACGTGAGGATTTGCAGTGCTGAGTGTGAGTTGGTGTATGTGGGGTGTTACAACGTGAGGATTTGCAGTGCTGATTTTGAGTTGGTGTATGTGGGGAGTTACAACGTGAGGATTTGCAGTGCTGAGTGTGAGCTGGTGTATGTGGGGTGTTACAACGTGATGATTTGCAGTGCTGAGTGTGAGTTGGTGTATGTGGGGTGTTACAACGTGATGATTTGCAGTGCTGAGTGCCAGTTGGCGTATGTGGGGTGTTACAACGTGAGGATTTGCAGTGCTGAGTGTGAGCTGGTGTATGTGGGGTGTTACAACGTGAGGATTTGCAGTGCTGAGTGTGAACTGGTGTATGTGGGGTGTTACAACGTGATGATTTGCAGTGCTGAGTGCCAGTTGGCGTATGTGGGGTGTTACAACGTGAGGATTCGCAGTGCTGAGTGTGAGCTGATGTGTATGGGGTGTTACAACGTGAGGATTTGCAGTGCTGAGTGTGAACTGGTGTATGTGGGGTGTTACAACGTGATGATTTGCAGTGCTGAGTGTGAGTTGGTGTATGTGGGGTGTTACAACGTGAGGATTTGCACTGCTGAGTGTGAGTTGGTGTATGTGAGTTGTTACAACGTGAGGATTTGCAGTGCTGAGTGTGAGCTGGTGTGTATGGGGTGTTATACCGTGAGGATGTACAGTGCTGAGTGTGAGTTGGTGTATGTGGGGTGTTACAACGTGAGGATTTGCAGTGCTGAGTGTGAGTTGGTGTATGTGGGGTGTTACAACGTGATGATTTACAGTGCAGAGTGTGAGCTGGTGTATATGGGGTGTTACAACATGAGGATTTGCAGTGCTGAGTGTGAGCTGGTGTGTATGGGGTGTTACAACGTGAGGATTTGCAGTGCGGAGTGTGAGCTGGTGTATATGGGGTGTTACAACGTGAGAATTTGCAGTGCTGAGTGTGAGTTGGTGTATGTGGGGTGTTACAACGTGAGGATTTGCAGTGCTGAGTGTGAGTTGGTGTATGTGGGGTGTTACAACGTGAGGATTTGCAGTGCTGAGTGTGAGCTGGTGTATGTGGGGTGTTACAACGTGAGGATTTGCAGGGCTGAGTGTGATTTGGTGTGTATGGAGTGTTACACCGTGAGGATTTGCAGTGCTGAGTGTGAGTTGGTGTATATGGGGTGTTTCACCATGAGGATTTGCAGTGCTGAGTGTGAGCTGGTGTGTATGGGGTGTTACAACGTGATAATTTGCAGTGCAGAGTGTGAGCTGGTGTATATGGGGTGTTTCAACATGAGGATTGGCAGTGCTGAGTGTGAGCTGGTGTGTATGGGGTGTTACAACGTGAGGATTTGCAGTGCTGAGTGTGAGCTGGTGTATGTGGGGTGTTACAACGTGATGATTTGCAGTGCTGAGTGTGAGTTGGTGTATGTGGGGTGTTACAACGTGATGATTTGCAGTGCTGAGTGTGAGCTGGTGTATATGGGGTATTACAACGTGATGATTTGCAGTGCTGAGTGTGAGCTGGTGTATGTGGGGTGTTACAATGTGAGGATTTGCAATGCTGAGTGTGAGCTCGTGTATATTGGGTGTTACAATGTGAGGATTTGCAGTGCTGAGTGTGAGCTGGTGTATGTGGGGTGTTACAACGTGAGGATTTGCAGTGCTGAGTGTGAACTGGTGTATGTGGGGTGTTACAACGTGATGATTTGCAGTGCTGAGTGTGAGTTGGTGTATGTGGGGTGTTACAACTTGAGGATTTGCACTGCTGAGTGTGAGTTGGTGTATGTGAGTTGTTACAACGTGAGGATTTGCAGTGCTGAGTGTGAGCTGGTGTGTATGGGGTGTTATACCGTGAGGATGTACAGTGCTGAGTGTGAGTTGGTGTATGTGGGGTGTTACAACGTGAGGATTTGCAGTGCTGAGTGTGAGTTGGTGTATGTGGGGTGTTACAACGTGATGATTTACAGTGCAGAGTGTGAGCTGGTGTATATGGGGTGTTACAACATGAGGATTTGCAGTGCTGAGTGTGAGCTGGTGTGTATGGGGTGTTACAACGTGAGGATTTGCAGTGCGGAGTGTGAGCTGGTGTATATGGGGTGTTACAACGTGAGAATTTGCAGTGCTGAGTGTGAGTTGGTGTATGTGGGGTGTTACAACGTGAGGATTTGCAGTGCTGAGTGTGAGTTGGTGTATGTGGGGTGTTACAACGTGAGGATTTGCAGTGCTGATTTTGAGTTGGTGTATGTGGGGTGTTACAACGTGAGGATTTGCAGTGCTGAGTGTGAGCTGGTGTATGTGGGGTGTTACAACGTGATGATTTGCAGTGCTGAGTGTGAGTTGGTGTTTGTGGGGTGTTACAACGTGATGATTTGCAGTGCTGAGTGCCAGTTGGCGTATGTGGGGTGTTACAACTTGAGGATTTGCAGTGCTGAGTGTGAGCTGGTGTATGTGGGGTGTTACAACGTGAGGATTTGCAGTGCTGAGTGTGAACTGGTGTATGTGGGGTGTTACAACGTGATGATTTGCAGTGCTGAGTGCCAGTTGGCGTATGTGGGGTGTTACAACGTGAGGATTCGCAGTGCTGAGTGTGAGCTGATGTGTATGGGGTGTTACAACGTGAGGATTTGCAGTGCTGAGTGTGAACTGGTGTATGTGGGGTGTTACAACGTGATGATTTGCAGTGCTGAGTGTGAGTTGGTGTATGTGGGGTGTTACAACGTGAGGATTTGCACTGCTGAGTGTGAGTTGGTGTATGTGAGTTGTTACAACGTGAGGATTTGCAGTGCTGAGTGTGAGCTGGTGTGTATGGGGTGTTATACCGTGAGGATGTACAGTGCTGAGTGTGAGTTGGTGTATGTGGGGTGTTACAACGTGAGGATTTGCAGTGCTGAGTGTGAGTTGGTGTATGTGGGGTGTTACAACGTGATGATTTACAGTGCAGAGTGTGTGCTGGTGTATATGGGGTGTTACAACATGAGGATTTGCAGTGCTGAGTGTGAGCTGGTGTGTATGGGGTGTTACAACGTGAGGATTTGCAGTGCGGAGTGTGAGCTGGTGTATATGGGGTGTTACAACGTGAGAATGTGCAGTGCTGAGTGTGAGTTGGTGTATGTGGGGTGTTACAACGTGAGGATTTGCAGTGCTGAGTGTGAGTTGGTGTATGTGGGGTGTTACAACGTGAGGATTTGCAGTGCTGAGTGTGAGCTGGTGTATGTGGGGTGTTACAACGTGATTATTTGCAGTGCTGAGTGTGAGTTGGTGTATGTGGGGTGTTACAACGTGATGATTTGCAGTGCTGAGTGTGAGCTGGTGTATATGGGGTATTACAACGTGAAGATTTGCAGTGCTGAGTGTGAGCTGGTGTATGTGGGGTGTTACAATGTGTGGATTTGCAGTGCTGAGCGTGAGCTCGTGTATATTGGGTGTTACAATGTGAGGATTTGCAGTGCTGAGTGTGAGCTGGTGTATGTGGGGTGTTACAACGTGAGGATTTGCAGGGCTGAGTGTGAGTTGGTGTGTATGGAGTGTTACAACGTGAGGATTTGCAGTGCTCAGTGTGAGTTGGTGTATGTGGGGTGTTACAACGTGAGGATTTGCAGTGCTGAGTGTGAGTTGGTGTATATGGGGTGTTACAACGTGTGGATTTGCAGTGCTGAGTGGGGGTTGGTTAATGTGGGGTGTTACAACGTGAAGATTTGCAGTGCTGAGTGTGAGCTGGTGTATGTGGGGTGTTACAATGTGAGGATTTGCAGTGCTGAGTGTGAGCTCGTGTATATTGGGTGTTACAATGTGAGGATTTGCAGTGCTGAGTGTGAGCTGGTGTATGTGGGGTGTTACAACGTGAGGATTTGCAGTGCTGAGTGTAAGTTGGTGTATATGGTGTGTTACAACGTGAGGATTTGCAGTGCTGAGTGGGGGTTGGTTAATGTGGGGTGTTACAACATGAGGATTTGCTGTGCTGAGTGTGAGCTGGTGTGTATGGGGTGTTACAACGTGATGATTTGCAGTGCAGAGTGTGAGCTAGTGTATATGGGGTGTTTCAACATGAGGATTTGCAGTGCTGAGTGTGAGCTGGTGTGTATGGGGTGTTACAACGTGAGGATTTGCAGTGCTGAGTGTGAGCTGGTGTATGTGGGGTGTTACAACGTGATGATTTGCAGTGCTGAGTGTGAGTTGGTGTATGTGGGGTGTTACAACGTGATGATTTGCAGTGCTGAGTGTGAGCTGGTGTATATGGGGTATTACAACGTGAAGATTTGCAGTGCTGAGTGTGAGCTGGTGTATGTGGGGTGTTACAATGTGAGGATTTGCAATGCTGAGTGTGAGCTCGTGTATATTGGGTGTTACAATGTGAGGATTTGCAGTGCTGAGTGTGAGCTGGTGTATGTGGGGTGTTACAACGTGAGGATTTGCAGTGCTGAGTGTGAACTGGTGTATGTGGGGTGTTACAACGTGATGATTTGCAGTGCTGAGTGTGAGTAGGTGTATGTGGGGTGTTACAACGTGAGGAATTGCACTGCTGAGTGTGAGTTGGTGTATGTGAGTTGTTACAACGTGAGGATTTGCAGTGCTGAGTGTGAGCTGGTGTGTATGGGGTGTTATACCATGAGGATGTACAGTGCTGAGTGTGGGTTGGTGTATGTGGGGTGTTACAACGTGAGGATTTGCAGTGCTGAGTGTGAGTTGGTGTATATGGGGTGTTACAACGTGAGGATTTGCAGTGCTGAGTGGGGGTTGGTTAATGTGGGGTGTTACAACGTGAGGAATTGCAGTGCTGAGTGTAAGCTGGTGTATACGTGGTGTTACAACGTGAGGATTTGCAGTGCTGAGTGTGAGCTGGTGTATGTGGGGTGTTACAACGTGAGGATTTGCAGTACTGAGTGTGAGCTGGTGTATGTGGGGTGTTACAACGTGAGGATTTGCAGTGCTGAGTGTGAGTTGGTGTATGTGGGGTGTTACAACGTGAGGATTTGCAGTGCTGAGTGTGTGTTGGTGTATGTGGGGTGTTACAACGTGATGATTTGCAGTGCAGAGTGTGAGCTGGTGTGTATGGGGTGTTACAACATGAGGATTTGCAGTGCTGAGTGTGAGCTGGTGTGTATGGGGTGTTACAACGTCAGAATTTGCAGTGCGGAGTGTGAGCTGGTGTATATGGGGTGTTACAACGTGAGAATTTGCAGTGCTGAGTGTGAGTTGGTGTATGTGGGGTGTTACAACGTGAGGATTTGCAGTGCTGAGTGTGAGTTGGTGTATGTGCGGTGTTACAACGTGTGGATTTGCAGTGCTGAGTGGGGGTTGGTTAATGTGGGGTGTTACAACGTGAAGATTTGCAGTGCTGAGTGTGAGCTGGTGTATGTGGGGTGTTACAATGTGAGGATTTGCAGTGCTGAGTGTGAGCTCGTGTATATTGGGTGTTACAATGTGAGGATTTGCAGTGCTGAGTGTGAGCTGGTGTATGTGGGGTGTTACAACGTGAGGATTTGCAGTGCTGAGTGTAAGTTGGTGTATATGGTGTGTTACAACGTGAGGATTTGCAGTGCTGAGTGGGGGTTGGTTAATGTGGGGTGTTACAACATGAGGATTTGCTGTGCTGAGTGTGAGCTGGTGTGTATGGGGTGTTACAACGTGATGATTTGCAGTGCAGAGTGTGAGCTAGTGTATATGGGGTGTTTCAACATGAGGATTTGCAGTGCTGAGTGTGAGCTGGTGTGTATGGGGTGTTACAACGTGAGGATTTGCAGTGCTGAGTGTGAGCTGGTGTATGTGGGGTGTTACAACGTGATGATTTGCAGTGCTGAGTGTGAGTTGGTGTATGTGGGGTGTTACAACGTGATGATTTGCAGTGCTGAGTGTGAGCTGGTGTATATGGGGTATTACAACGTGAAGATTTGCAGTGCTGAGTGTGAGCTGGTGTATGTGGGGTGTTACAATGTGAGGATTTGCAATGCTGAGTGTGAGCTCGTGTATATTGGGTGTTACAATGTGAGGATTTGCAGTGCTGAGTGTGAGCTGGTGTAAGTGGGGTGTTACAACGTGAGGATTTGCAGTGCTGAGTGTGAACTGGTGTATGTGGGGTGTTACAACGTGATGATTTGCAGTGCTGAGTGTGAGTAGGTGTATGTGGGGTGTTACAACGTGAGGAATTGCACTGCTGAGTGTGAGTTGGTGTATGTGAGTTGTTACAACGTGAGGATTTGCAGTGCTGAGTGTGAGCTGGTGTGTATGGGGTGTTATACCATGAGGATGTACAGTGCTGAGTGTGGGTTGGTGTATGTGGGGTGTTACAACGTGAGGATTTGCAGTGCTGAGTGTGAGTTGGTGTATATGGGGTGTTACAACGTGAGGATTTGCAGTGCTGAGTGGGGGTTGGTTAATGTGGGGTGTTACAACGTGAGGAATTGCAGTGCTGAGTGTAAGCTGGTGTATACGTGGTGTTACAACGTGAGGATTTGCAGTGCTGAGTGTGAGCTGGTGTATGTGGGGTGTTACAACGTGAGGATTTGCAGTACTGAGTGTGAGCTGGTGTATGTGGGGTGTTACAACGTGAGGATTTGCAGTGCTGAGTGTGAGTTGGTGTATGTGGGGTGTTACAACGTGAGGATTTGCAGTGCTGAGTGTGTGTTGGTGTATGTGGGGTGTTACAACGTGATGATTTGCAGTGCAGAGTGTGAGCTGGTGTATATGGGGTGTTACAACATGAGGATTTGCAGTGCTGAGTGTGAGCTGGTGTGTATGGGGTGTTACAACGTCAGAATTTGCAGTGCGGAGTGTGAGCTGGTGTATATGGGGTGTTACAACGTGAGAATTTGCAGTGCTGAGTGTGAGTTGGTGTATGTGGGGTGTTACAACGTGAGGATTTGCAGTGCTGAGTGTGAGTTGGTGTATGTGCGGTGTTACAACGTGAGGATTTGCAGTGCTGATTGTGAGTTGGTGTATGTGGGGTGTTACAACGTGAGGATTTGCAGTGCTGAGTGTGAGCTGGTGTATGTGGGGTGTTACAACGTGATGATTTTCAGTGCTGAGTGTGAGTTGGTGTATGTGGGGTGTTACAACGTGATAATTTGCAGTGCTGAGTGTGAGCTGGTGTATATTGGGTATTACAACGTGAAGATTTGCAGTGCTGAGTGTGAGCTGGTGTATGTGGGGTGTTACAATGTGAGGATTTGCAGTGCTCAGTGTGAGCTCGTGTATATTGGGTGTTACAATGTGAGGATTTGCAGTGCTGAGTGTGAGCTGGTGTATGTGGGGTGTTACAACGTGAGGATTTGCAGGGCTGAGTGTGAGTTGGTGTGTATGGAGTGTTACAACGTGAGGATTTGCAGTGCTGAGTGTGAGTTGGTGTATGTGGGGTGTTACAACGTGAGGATTTGCAGTGCTGAGTGTGAACTGGTGTATGTGGGGTGTTACAATGTGAGGATTTGCAGTGCTGAGTGTGAGCTCGTGTATATTGGGTGTTACAATGTGAGGATTTGCAGTGCTGAGTGTGAGCTGGTGTATGTGGGGTGTTACAACGTGAGGATTTGCAGTGCTGAGTGCCAGTTGGCGTATGTGGGGTGTTACAACTTGAGGATTTGCAGTGCTGAGTGTGAGTTGGTGTATGTGGGGTGTTACAACGTGAGGATTTGCAGTGCTGAGTGTGAGTTGGTGTATATGGGGTGTTACAACGTGTGGATTTGCAGTGCTGAGTGGGGGTTGGTTAATGTGGGGTGTTACAACGTGAAGATTTGCAGTGCTGAGTGTGAGCTGGTGTATGTGGGGTGTTACAATGTGAGGATTTGCAGTGCTGAGTGTGAGCTCGTGTATATTGGGTGTTACAATGTGAGGATTTGCAGTGCTGAGTGTGAGCTGGTGTATGTGGGGTGTTACAACGTGAGGATTTGCAGTGCTGAGTGTAAGTTGGTGTATATGGTGTGTTACAACGTGAGGATTTGCAGTGCTGAGTGGGGGTTGGTTAATGTGGGGTGTTACAACATGAGGATTTGCTGTGCTGAGTGTGAGCTGGTGTGTATGGGGTGTTACAACGTGATGATTTGCAGTGCAGAGTGTGAGCTAGTGTATATGGGGTGTTTCAACATGAGGATTTGCAGTGCTGAGTGTGAGCTGGTGTGTATGGGGTGTTACAACGTGAGGATTTGCAGTGCTGAGTGTGAGCTGGTGTATGTGGGGTGTTACAACGTGATGATTTGCAGTGCTGAGTGTGAGTTGGTGTATGTGGGGTGTTACAACGTGATGATTTGCAGTGCTGAGTGTGAGCTGGTGTATATGGGGTGTTACAACGTGAAGATTTGCAGTGCTGAGTGTGAGCTGGTGTATGTGGGGTGTTACAATGTGAGGATTTGCAATGCTGAGTGTGAGCTCGTGTATATTGGGTGTTACAATGTGAGGATTTGCAGTGCTGAGTGTGAGCTGGTGTATGTGGGGTGTTACAACGTGAGGATTTGCAGTGCTGAGTGTGAACTGGTGTATGTGGGGTGTTACAACGTGATGATTTGCAGTGCTGAGTGTGAGTAGGTGTATGTGGGGTGTTACAACGTGAGGAATTGCACTGCTGAGTGTGAGTTGGTGTATGTGAGTTGTTACAACGTGAGGATTTGCAGTGCTGAGTGTGAGCTGGTGTGTATGGGGTGTTATACCATGAGGATGTACAGTGCTGAGTGTGAGTTGGTGTATGTGGGGTGTTACAATGTGAGGATTTGCAGTGCTGAGTGTGAGTTGGTGTATATGGGGTGTTACAACGTGAGGATTTGCAGTGCGGAGTGGGGGTTGGATAATGTGGGGTGTTACAACGTGAGGAATTGCAGTGCTGAGTGTAAGCTGGTGTGTACGTGGTGTTACAACGTGAGGATTTGCAGTGCTGAGTGTGAGCTGGTGTATGTGGGGTGTTACAACGTGAGGATTTGCAGTACTGAGTGTGAGCTGGTGTATGTGGGGTGTTACAACGTGAGGATTTGCAGTGCTGAGTGTGAGTTGGTGTATGTGGGGTGTTACAACGTGAGGATTTGCAGTGCTGAGTGTGTGTTGGTGTATGTGGGGTGTTACAACGTGATGATTTGCAGTGCAGAGTGTGAGCTGGTGTATATGGGGTGTTACAACATGAGGATTTGCAGTGCTGAGTGTGAGCTGGTGTGTATGGGGTGTTACAACGTCAGAATTTGCAGTGCGGAGTGTGAGCTGGTGTATATGGGGTGTTACAACGTGAGAATTTGCAGTGCTGAGTGTGAGTTGGTGTATGTGGGGTGTTACAACGTGAGGATTTGCAGTGCTGAGTGTGAGTTGGTGTATGTGCGGTGTTACAACGTGAGGATTTGCAGTGCTGATTGTGAGTTGGTGTATGTGGGGTGTTACAACGTGAGGATTTGCAGTGCTGAGTGTGAGCTGGTGTATGTGGGGTGTTACAACGTGATGATTTTCAGTGCTGAGTGTGAGTTGGTGTATGTGGGGTGTTACAACGTGATAATTTGCAGTGCTGAGTGTGAGCTGGTGTATATTGGGTATTACAACGTGAAGATTTGCAGTGCTGAGTGTGAGCTGGTGTATGTGGGGTGTTACAATGTGAGGATTTGCAGTGCTCAGTGTGAGCTCGTGTATATTGGGTGTTACAATGTGAGGATTTGCAGTGCTGAGTGTGAGCTGGTGTATGTGGGGTGTTACAACGTGAGGATTTGCAGGGCTGAGTGTGAGTTGGTGTGTATGGAGTGTTACAACGTGAGGATTTGCAGTGCTGAGTGTGAGTTGGTGTATGTGGGGTGTTACAACGTGAGGATTTGCAGTGCTGAGTGTGAACTGGTGTATGTGGGGTGTTACAACGTGATGATTTGCAGTGCTGAGTGTGAGTTGGTGTATGTGGGGTGTTACAACGTGAGGATTTGCACTGCTGAGTGTGAGTTGGTGCATGTGAGTTGTTACAACGTGAGGATTTGCAGTGCTGAGTGTGAGCTGGTGTGTATGGGGTGTTATACCGTGAGGATGTACAGTGCTGAGTGTGAGTTGGTGTATGTGGGGTGTTACAACGTGAGGATTTGCAGTGCTGAGTGTGAGTTGGTGTATGTGGGGTGTTACAACGTGATGATTTACAGTGCAGAGTGTGAGCTGGTGTATATGGGGTGTTACAACATGAGGATTTGCAGTGCTGAGTGTGAGCTGGTGTGTATGGGGTGTTACAACGTGAGGATTTGCAGTGCGGAGTGTGAGCTGGTGTATATGGGGTGTTACAACGTGAGAATTTGCAGTGCTGAGTGTGAGTTGGTGTATGTGGGGTGTTACAACGTGAGGATTTGCAGTGCTGAGTGTGAGTTGGTGTATGTGGGGTGTTACAACGTGAGGATTTGCAGTGCTGAGTGTGAGCTGGTGTATGTGGGGTGTTACAACGTGATGATTTGCAGTGCTGAGTGTGAGTTGGTGTATGTGGGGTGTTACAACGTGATGATTTGCAGTGCTGAGTGTGAGCTGGTGTATATGGGGTATTACAACGTGAAGATTTGCAGTGCTGAGTGTGAGCTGGTGTATGTGGGGTGTTACAATGTGAGGATTTGCAGTGCTGAGCGTGAGCTCGTGTATATTGGGTGTTACAATGTGAGGATTTGCAGTGCTGAGTGTGAGCTGGTGTATGTGGGGTGTTACAACGTGAGGATTTGCAGGGCTGAGTGTGAGTTGGTGTGTATGGAGTGTTACAACGTGAGGATTTGCAGTGCTCAGTGTGAGTTGGTGTATGTGGGGTGTTACAACGTGAGGATTTGCAGTGCTGAGTGTGAGTTGGTGTATATGGGGTGTTACAACGTGTGGATTTGCAGTGCTGAGTGGGGTTTGGTTAATGTGGGGTGTTACAACGTGAAGATTTGCAGTGCTGAGTGTGAGCTGGTGTATGTGGGGTGTTACAATGTGAGGATTTGCAGTGCTGAGTGTGAGCTCGTGTATATTGGGTGTTACAATGTGAGGATTTGCAGTGCTGAGTGTGAGCTGGTGTATGTGGGGTTTTACAACGTGAGGATTTGCAGTGCTGAGTGTAAGTTGGTGTATATGGTGTGTTACAACGTGAGGATTTGCAGTGCTGAGTGGGGGTTGGTTAATGTGGGGTGTTACAACATGAGGATTTGCTGTGCTGAGTGTGAGCTGGTGTGTATGGGGTGTTACAACGTGATGATTTGCAGTGCAGAGTGTGAGCTAGTGTATATGGGGTGTTTCAACATGAGGATTTGCAGTGCTGAGTGTGAGCTGGTGTGTATGGGGTGTTACAACGTGAGGATTTGCAGTGCTGAGTGTGAGCTGGTGTATGTGGGGTGTTACAACGTGATGATTTGCAGTGCTGAGTGTGAGTTGGTGTATGTGGGGTGTTACAACGTGATGATTTGCAGTGCTGAGTGTGAGCTGGTTGTATATGGGGTATTACAACGTGAAGATTTGCAGTGCTGAGTGTGAGCTGGTGTATGTGGGGTGTTACAATGTGAGGATTTGCAATGCTGAGTGTGAGCTCGTGTATATTGGGTGTTACAATGTGAGGATTTGCAGTGCTGAGTGTGAGCTGGTGTATGTGGCGTGTTACAACGTGAGGATTTGCAGTGCTGAGTGTGAGTTGCTGTATGTGGGGTGTTACAACGTGATGATTTGCAGTGCTGAGTGTGAGTAGGTGTATGTGGGGTGTTACAACGTGAGGAATTGCACTGCTGAGTGTGAGTTGGTGTATGTGAGTTGTTACAACGTGAGGATTTGCAGTGCTGAGTGTGAGCTGGTGTGTATGGGGTGTTATACCGTGAGGATGTACAGTGCTGAGTGTGAGTTGGTGTATGTGGGGTGTTACAACGTGAGGATTTGCAGTGCTGAGTGTGAGTTGGTGTATATGGGGTGTTACAACGTGAGGATTTGCAGTGCTGAGTGGGGGTTGGTTAATGTGGGGTGTTACAACGTGAGGAATTGCAGTGCTGAGTGTAAGCTGGTGTGTACGTGGTGTTACAACGTGAGGATTTGCAGTGCTGAGTGTGAGCTGGTGTATGTGGGGTGTTACAACGTGAGGATTTGCAGTGCTGAGTGTGAGCTGGTGTATGTGGGGTGTTACAACGTGAGGATTTGCAGTGCTGAGTGTGAGTTGGTGTATGTGGGGTGTTACAACGTGAGGATTTGCAGTGCTGAGTGTGTGTTGGTGTATGTGGGGTGTTACAACGTGATGATTTGCAGTGCAGAGTGTGAGCTGGTGTATATGGGGTGTTACAACATGAGGATTTGCAGTGCTGAGTGTGAGCTGGTGTGTATGGGGTGTTACAACGTGAGAATTTGCAGTGCGGAGTGTGAGCTGGTGTATATGGGGTGTTACAACGTGAGAATTTGCAGTGCTGAGTGTGAGTTGGTGTATGTGGGGTGTTACAACGTGAGGATTTGCAGTGCTGAGTGTGAGTTGGTGTATGTGGGGTGTTACAACGTGAGGATTTGCAGTGCTGAGTGTGAGCTGGTGTATGTGGGGTGTTACAACGTGATGATTTTCAGTGCTGAGTGTGAGTTGGTGTATGTGGGGTGTTACAACGTGATGATTTGCAGTGCTGAGTGTGAGCTGGTGTATATTGGGTATTACAACGTGAAGATTTGCAGTGCTGAGTGTGAGCTGGTGTATGTGGGGTGTTACAATGTGAGGATTTGCAGTGCTCAGTGTGAGCTCGTGTATATTGGGTGTTACAATGTGAGGATTTGCAGTGCTGAGTGTGAGCTGGTGTATGTGGGGTGTTACAACGTGAGGATTTGCAGGGCTGAGTGTGAGTTGGTGTATGTGGGGTGTTACAACGTGAGGATTTGCAGTGCTGAGTGTGAATTGGTGTATATGGGGTGTTACAATGTGTGGATTTGCAGTGCTGAGTGGGGGTTGGTTAATGTGGGGTGTTACAACGTGAGGATTTGCAGTGCTGAGTGTGAGTTGGTGTATGTGAGGTGTTACAACGTGAGGATTTGCAGTGCTGATTGTGAGTTGGTGTATGTGGGGTGTTACAACGTGAGGATTTGCAGTGCTGAGTGTGAACTGGTGTATGTGGGGTGTTACAACGTGATGATTTGCAGTGCTGAGTGTGAGTTGGTGTATGTGGGGTGTTACAACGTGATGATTTGCAGTGCTGAGTGTGAGTTGGTGTATGTGGGGTGTTACAACGTGATGATTTGCAGTGCTGAGTGTGAGTTGGTGTATGTGGGGTGTTACAACGTGATGATTTACAGTGCAGAGTGTGAGCTGGTGTATATGGGGTGTTACAACATGAGGATTTGCAGTGCTGAGTGTGAGCTGGTGTGTATGGGGTGTTACAACGTGAGGATTTGCAGTGCGGAGTGTGAGCTGGTGTATATGGGGTGTTACAACGTGAGAATTTGCAGTGCTGAGTGTGAGTTGGTGTATGTGGGGTGTTACAACGTGAGGATTTGCAGTGCTGAGTGTGAGTTGGTGTATGTGGGGTGTTACAACGTGAGGATTTGCAGTGCTGATTTTGAGTTGGTGTATGTGGGGTGTTACAACGTGAGGATTTGCAGTGCTGAGTGTGAGCTGGTGTATGTGGGGTGTTACAACGTGTTGATTTGCAGTGCTGAGTGTGAGTTGGTGTATGTGGGGTGTTACAACTTGATGATTTGCAGTGCTGAATGCCAGTTGGCGTATGTGGGGTGTTACAACGTGAGGATTTGCAGTGCTGAGTGTGAGCTGGTGTATGTGGGGTGTTACAACGTGAGGATTTGCAGTGCTGAGTGTGAACTGGTGTATGTGGGGTGTTACAACGTGATGATTTGCAGTGCTGAGTGCCAGTTGGCGTATGTGGGGTGTTACAACGTGAGGATTCGCAGTGCTGAGTGTGAACTGGTGTATGTGGGGTGTTACAACGTGATGATTTGCAGTGCTGAGTGTGAGTTGGTGTATGTGGGGTGTTACAACGTGAGGATTTGCACTGCTGAGTGTGAGTTGGTGTATGTGAGTTGTTACAACGTGAGGATTTGCAGTGCTGAGTGTGAGCTGGTGTGTATGGGGTGTTATACCGTGAGGATGTACAGTGCTGAGTGTGAGTTGGTGTATGTGGGGTGTTACAACGTGAGGATTTGCAGTGCTGAGTGTGAGTTGGTGTATGTGGGGTGTTACAACGTGATGATTTACAGTGCAGAGTGTGAGCTGGTGTATATGGGGTGTTACAACATGAGGATTTGCAGTGCTGAGTGTGAGCTGGTGTGTATGGGGTGTTACAACGTGAGGATTTGCAGTGCGGAGTGTGAGCTGGTGTATATGGGGTGTTACAACGTGAGAATTTGCAGTGCTGAGTGTGAGTTGGTGTATGTGGGGTGTTACAACGTGAGGATTTGCAGTGCTGAGTGTGAGTTGGTGTATGTGGGGTGTTACAACGTGAGGATTTGCAGTGCTGAGTGTGAGCTGGTGTATGTGGGGTGTTACAACGTGAGGATTTGCAGGGCTGAGTGTGATTTGGTGTGTATGGAGTGTTACACCGTGAGGATTTGCAGTGCTGAGTGTGAGTTGGTGTATATGGGGTGTTTCACCATGAGGATTTGCAGTGCTGAGTGTGAGCTGGTGTGTATGGGGTGTTACAACGTGATAATTTGCAGTGCAGAGTGTGAGCTGGTGTATATGGGGTGTTTCAACATGAGGATTGGCAGTGCTGAGTGTGAGCTGGTGTGTATGGGGTGTTACAACGTGAGGATTTGCAGTGCTGAGTGTGAGCTGGTGTATGTGGGGTGTTACAACGTGATGATTTGCAGTGCTGAGTGTGAGTTGGTGTATGTGGGGTGTTACAACGTGATGATTTGCAGTGCTGAGTGTGAGCTGGTGTATATGGGGTATTACAACGTGATGATTTGCAGTGCTGAGTGTGAGCTGGTGTATGTGGGGTGTTACAATGTGAGGATTTGCAATGCTGAGTGTGAGCTCGTGTATATTGGGTGTTACAATGTGAGGATTTGCAGTGCTGAGTGTGAGCTGGTGTATGTGGGGTGTTACAACGTGAGGATTTGCAGTGCTGAGTGTGAACTGGTGTATGTGGGGTGTTACAACGTGATGATTTGCAGTGCTGAGTGTGAGTTGGTGTATGTGGGGTGTTACAACGTGAGGATTTGCACTGCTGAGTGTGAGTTGGTGTATGTGAGTTGTTACAACGTGAGGATTTGCAGTGCTGAGTGTGAGCTGGTGTGTATGGGGAGTTATACCGTGAGGATGTACAGTGCTGAGTGTGAGTTGGTGTATGTGGGGTGTTACAACGTGAGGATTTGCAGTGCTGAGTGTGAGTTGGTGTATGTGGGGTGTTATAACGTGATGATTTACAGTGCAGAGTGTGAGCTGGTGTATATGGGGTGTTACAACATGAGGATTTGCAGTGCTGAGTGTGAGCTGGGGTGTATGGGGTGTTACAACGTGAGGATTTGCAGTGCGGAGTGTGAGCTGGTGTATATGGGGTGTTACAACGTGAGAATTTGCAGTGCTGAGTGTGAGTTGGTGTATGTGGGGTGTTACAACGTGAGGATTTGCAGTGCTGAGTGTGAGTTGGTGTATGTGGGGTGTTACAACGTGAGGATTTGCAGTGCTGATTTTGAGTTGGTGTATGTGGGGTGTTACAACGTGAGGATTTGCAGTGCTGAGTGTGAGCTGGTGTATGTGGGGTGTTACAACGTGATGATTTGCAGTGCTGAGTGTGAGTTGGTGTTTGTGGGGTGTTACAACATGATGATTTGCAGTGCTGAGTGCCAGTTGGCGTATGTGGGGTGTTACAACTTGAGGATTTGCAGTGCTGAGTGTGAGCTGGTGTATGTGGGGTGTTACAACGTGAGGATTTGCAGTGCTGAGAGTGAACTGGTGTATGTGGGGTGTTACAACGTGATGATTTGCAGTGCTGAGTGCCAGTTGGCGTATGTGGGGTGTTACAACGTGAGGATTCGCAGTGCTGAGTGTGAGCTGATGTGTATGGGGTGTTACAACGTGAGGATTTGCAGTGCTGAGTGTGAACTGGTGTATGTGGGGTGTTACAACGTGATGATTTGCAGTGCTGAGTGTGAGTTGGTGTATGTGGGGTGTTACAACGTGAGGATTTGCACTGCTGAGTGTGAGTTGGTGTATGTGAGTTGTTACAACGTGAGGATTTGCAGTGCTGAGTGTGAGCTGGTGTGTATGGGGTGTTATACCGTGAGGATGTACAGTGCTGAGTGTGAGTTGGTGTATGTGGGGTGTTACAACGTGAGGATTTGCAGTGCTGAGTGTGAGTTGGTGTATGTGGGGTGTTACAACGTGATGATTTACAGTGCAGAGTGTGTGCTGGTGTATATGGGGTGTTACAACATGAGGATTTGCAGTGCTGAGTGTGAGCTGGTGTGTATGGGGTGTTACAACGTGAGGATTTGCAGTGCGGAGTGTGAGCTGGTGTATATGGGGTGTTACAACGTGAGAATTTGCAGTGCTGAGTGTGAGTTGGTGTATGTGGGGTGTTACAACGTGAGGATTTGCAGTGCTGAGTGTGAGTTGGTGTATGTGGGGTGTTACAACGTGAGGATTTGCAGTGCTGATTTTGAGTTGGTGTATGTGGGGTGTTACAACGTGAGGATTTGCAGTGCTGAGTGTGAGCTGGTGTATGTGGGGTGTTACAACGTGATGATTTGCAGTGCTGAGTGTGAGTTGGTGTATGTGGGGTGTTACAACGTGATGATTTGCAGTGCTGAGTGTGAGCTGGTGTATATGGGGTATTACAACGTGAAGATTTGCAGTGCTGAGTGTGAGCTGGTGTATGTGGGGTGTTACAATGTGAGGATTTGCAGTGCTGAGCGTGAGCTCGTGTATATTGGGTGTTACAATGTGAGGATTTGCAGTGCTGAGTGTGAGCTGGTGTATGTGGGGTGTTACAACGTGAGGATTTGCAGGGCTGAGTGTGAGTTGGTGTGTATGGAGTGTTACAACGTGAGGATTTGCAGTGCTCAGTGTGAGTTGGTGTATGTGGGGTGTTACAACGTGAGGATTTGCAGTGCTGAGTGTGAGTTGGTGTATATGGGGTGTTACAACGTGTGGATTTGCAGTGCTGAGTGGGGGTTGGTTAATGTGGGGTGTTACAACGTGAAGATTTGCAGTGCTGAGTGTGAGCTGGTGTATGTGGGGTGTTACAATGTGAGGATTTGCAGTGCTGAGTGTGAGCTCGTGTATATTGGGTGTTACAATGTGAGGATTTGCAGTGCTGAGTGTGAGCTGGTGTATGTGGGGTGTTACAACGTGAGGATTTGCAGTGCTGAGTGTAAGTTGGTGTATATGGTGTGTTACAACGTGAGGATTTGCAGTGCTGAGTGGGGGTTGGTTAATGTGGGGTGTTACAACATGAGGATTTGCTGTGCTGAGTGTGAGCTGGTGTGTATGGGGTGTTACAACGTGATGATTTGCAGTGCAGAGTGTGAGCTAGTGTATATGGGGTGTTTCAACATGAGGATTTGCAGTGCTGAGTGTGAGCTGGTGTGTATGGGGTGTTACAACGTGAGGATTTGCAGTGCTGAGTGTGAGCTGGTGTATGTGGGGTGTTACAACGTGATGATTTGCAGTGCTGAGTGTGAGTTGGTGTATGTGGGGTGTTACAACGTGATGATTTGCAGTGCTGAGTGTGAGCTGGTGTATATGGGGTATTACAACGTGAAGATTTGCAGTGCTGAGTGTGAGCTGGTGTATGTGGGGTGTTACAATGTGAGGATTTGCAATGCTGAGTGTGAGCTCGTGTATATTGGGTGTTACAATGTGAGGATTTGCAGTGCTGAGTGTGAGCTGGTGTATGTGGGGTGTTACAACGTGAGGATTTGCAGTGCTGAGTGTGAACTGGTGTATGTGGGGTGTTACAACGTGATGATTTGCAGTGCTGAGTGTGAGTAGGTGTATGTGGGGTGTTACAATGTGAGGAATTGCACTGCTGAGTGTGAGTTGGTGTATGTGAGTTGTTACAACGTGAGGATTTGCAGTGCTGAGTGTGAGCTGGTGTGTATGGGGTGTTATACCATGAGGATGTACAGTGCTGAGTGTGAGTTGGTGTATGTGGGGTGTTACAACGTGAGGATTTGCAGTGCTGAGTGTGAGTTGGTGTATATGGGGTGTTACAACGTGAGGATTTGCAGTGCTGAGTGGGGGTTGGTTAATGTGGGGTGTTACAACGTGAGGAATTGCAGTGCTGAGTGTAAGCTGGTGTGTACGTGGTGTTACAACGTGAGGATTTGCAGTGCTGAGTGTGAGCTGGTGTATGTGGGGTGTTACAACGTGAGGATTTGCAGTGCTGAGTGTGAGCTGGTGTATGTGGGGTGTTACAACGTGAGGATTTGCAGTGCTGAGTGTGAGTTGGTGTATGTGGGGTGTTACAACGTGAGGATTTGCAGTGCTGAGTGTGTGTTGGTGTATGTGGGGTGTTACAACGTGATGATTTGCAGTGCAGAGTGTGAGCTGGTGTATATGGGGTGTTACAACATGAGGATTTGCAGTGCTGAGTGTGAGCTGGTGTGTATGGGGTGTTACAACGTGAGAATTTGCAGTGCGGAGTGTGAGCTGGTGTATATGGGGTGTTACAACGTGAGAATTTGCAGTGCTGAGTGTGAGTTGGTGTATGTGGGGTGTTACAACGTGAGGATTTGCAGTGCTGAGTGTGAGTTGGTGTATGTGCGGTGTTACAACGTGAGGATTTGCAGTGCTGATTGTGAGTTGGTGTATGTGGGGTGTTACAACGTGAGGATTTGCAGTGCTGAGTGTGAGCTGGTGTATGTGGGGTGTTACAACGTGATGATTTTCAGTGCTGAGTGTGAGTTGGTGTATGTGGGGTGTTACA
This sequence comes from Chiloscyllium plagiosum, assembly GCF_037043375.1. NCBI lineage: Eukaryota > Metazoa > Chordata > Chondrichthyes > Orectolobiformes > Hemiscylliidae > Chiloscyllium > Chiloscyllium plagiosum. The sequence goes on from NW_028270163.1 coordinate 40,415,661, forward strand.
ACGTGATAATTTGCAGTGCTGAGTGTGAGCTGGTGTATATTGGGTATTACAACGTGAAGATTTGCAGTGCTGAGTGTGAGCTGGTGTATGTGGGGTGTTACAATGTGAGGATTTGCAGTGCTCAGTGTGAGCTCGTGTATATTGGGTGTTACAATGTGAGGATTTGCAGTGCTGAGTGTGAGCTGGTGTATGTGGGCTGTTACAACGTGAGGATTTGCAGGGCTGAGTGTGAGTTGGTGTGTATGGAGTGTTACAACGTGAGGATTTGCAGTGCTGAGTGTGAGTTGGTGTATGTGGGGTGTTACAACGTGAGGATTTGCAGTGCTGAGTGTGAACTGGTGTATGTGGGGTGTTACAACGTGATGATTTGCAGTGCTGAGTGTGAGTTGGTGTATGTGGGGTGTTACAACGTGAGGATTTGCACTGCTGAGTGTGAGTTGGTGCATGTGAGTTGTTACAACGTGAGGATTTGCAGTGCTGAGTGTGAGCTGGTGTGTATGGGGTGTTATACCGTGAGGATGTACAGTGCTGAGTGTGAGTTGGTGTATGTGGGGTGTTACAACGTGAGGATTTGCAGTGCTGAGTGTGAGTTGGTGTATGTGGGGTGTTACAACGTGATGATTTACAGTGCAGAGTGTGAGCTGGTGTATATGGGGTGTTACAACATGAGGATTTGCAGTGCTGAGTGTGAGCTGGTGTGTATGGGGTGTTACAACGTGAGGATTTGCAGTGCGGAGTGTGAGCTGGTGTATATGGGGTGTTACAACGTGAGAATTTGCAGTGCTGAGTGTGAGTTGGTGTATGTGGGGTGTTACAACGTGAGGATTTGCAGTGCTGAGTGTGAGTTGGTGTATGTGGGGTGTTACAACGTGAGGATTTGCAGTGCTGATTTTGAGTTGGTGTATGTGGGGTGTTACAACGTGAGGATTTGCAGTGCTGAGTGTGAGCTGGTGTATGTGGGGTGTTACAACGTGATGATTTGCAGTGCTGAGTGTGAGTTGGTGTATGTGGGGTGTTACAACGTGATGATTTGCAGTGCTGAGTGTGAGCTGGTGTATATGGGGTATTACAACGTGAAGATTTGCAGTGCTGAGTGTGAGCTGGTGTATGTGGGGTGTTACAATGTGAGGATTTGCAGTGCTGAGCGTGAGCCCGTGTATATTGGGTGTTACAATGTGAGGATTTGCAGTGCTGAGTGTGAGCTGGTGTATGTGGGGTGTTACAACGTGAGGATTTGCAGGGCTGAGTGTGAGTTGGTGTGTATGGAGTGTTACAACGTGAGGATTTGCAGTGCTCAGTGTGAGTTGGTGTATGTGGGGTGTTACAACGTGAGGATTTGCAGTGCTGAGTGTGAGTTGGTGTATATGGGGTGTTACAACGTGTGGATTTGCAGTGCTGAGTGGGGTTTGGTTAATGTGGGGTGTTACAACGTGAAGATTTGCAGTGCTGAGTGTGAGCTGGTGTATGTGGGGTGTTACAATGTGAGGATTTGCAGTGCTGAGTGTGAGCTCGTGTATATTGGGTGTTACAATGTGAGGATTTGCAGTGCTGAGTGTGAGCTGGTGTATGTGGGGTTTTACAACGTGAGGATTTGCAGTGCTGAGTGTAAGTTGGTGTATATGGTGTGTTACAACGTGAGGATTTGCAGTGCTGAGTGGGGGTTGGTTAATGTGGGGTGTTACAACATGAGGATTTGCTGTGCTGAGTGTGAGCTGGTGTGTATGGGGTGTTACAACGTGATGATTTGCAGTGCAGAGTGTGAGCTAGTGTATATGGGGTGTTTCAACATGAGGATTTGCAGTGCTGAGTGTGAGCTGGTGTGTATGGGGTGTTACAACGTGAGGATTTGCAGTGCTGAGTGTGAGCTGGTGTATGTGGGGTGTTACAACGTGATGATTTGCAGTGCTGAGTGTGAGTTGGTGTATGTGGGGTGTTACAACGTGATGATTTGCAGTGCTGAGTGTGAGCTGGTTGTATATGGGGTATTACAACGTGAAGATTTGCAGTGCTGAGTGTGAGCTGGTGTATGTGGGGTGTTACAATGTGAGGATTTGCAATGCTGAGTGTGAGCTCGTGTATATTGGGTGTTACAATGTGAGGATTTGCAGTGCTGAGTGTGAGCTGGTGTATGTGGCGTGTTACAACGTGAGGATTTGCAGTGCTGAGTGTGAGTTGGTGTATGTGGGGTGTTACAACGTGATGATTTGCAGTGCTGAGTGTGAGTTGGTGTATGAGGGGTGTTACAACGTGAGGAATTGCACTGCTGAGTGTGAGTTGGTGTATGTGAGTTGTTACAACGTGAGGATTTGCAGTGCTGAGTGTGAGCTGGTGTGTATGGGGTGTTATACCGTGAGGATGTACAGTGCTGAGTGTGAGTTGGTGTATGTGGGGTGTTACAACGTGAGGATTTGCAGTGCTGAGTGTGAGTTGGTGTATATGGGGTGTTACAACGTGAGGATTTGCAGTGCTGAGTGGGGGTTGGTTAATGTGGGGTGTTACAACGTGAGGAATTGCAGTGCTGAGTGTAAGCTGGTGTGTACGTGGTGTTACAACGTGAGGATTTGCAGTGCTGAGTGTGAGCTGGTGTATGTGGGGTGTTACAACGTGAGGATTTGCAGTGCTGAGTGTGAGCTGGTGTATGTGGGGTGTTACAACGTGAGGATTTGCAGTGCTGAGTGTGAGTTGGTGTATGTGGGGTGTTACAACGTGAGGATTTGCAGTGCTGAGTGTGTGTTGGTGTATGTGGGGTGTTACAACGTGATGATTTACAGTGCAGAGTGTGAGCTGGTGTATATGGGGTGTTACAACATGAGGATTTGCAGTGCTGAGTGTGAGCTGGTGTGTATGGGGTGTTACAACGTGAGAATTTGCAGTGCGGAGTGTGAGCTGGTGTATATGGGGTGTTACAACGTGAGAATTTGCAGTGCTGAGTGTGAGTTGGTGTATGTGGGGTGTTACAACGTGAGGATTTGCAGTGCTGAGTGTGAGTTGGTGTATGTGCGGTGTTACAACGTGAGGATTTGCAGTGCTGAGTGTGAGTTGGTGTATGTGGGGTGTTACAACGTGAGGATTTGCAGTGCTGAGTGTGAGCTGGTGTATGTGGGGTGTTACAACGTGAGGATTTGCAGTGCTGAGTGTGAGTTGGTGTATGTGGGGTGTTACAACGTGATGATTTGCAGTGCTGAGTGTGAGCTGGTGTATATTGGGTATTACAACGTGAAGATTTGCAGTGCTGAGTGTGAGCTGGTGTATGTGGGGTGTTACAATGTGAGGATTTGCAGTGCTCAGTGTGAGCTCGTGTATATTGGGTGTTACAATGTGAGGATTTGCAGTGCTGAGTGTGAGCTGGTGTATGTGGGGTGTTACAACGTGAGGATTTGCAGGGCTGAGTGTGAGTTGGTGTATGTGGGGTGTTACAACGTGAGGATTTGCAGTGCTGAGTGTGAATTGGTGTATATGGGGTGTTACAATGTGTGGATTTGCAGTGCTGAGTGGGGGTTGGTTAATGTGGGGTGTTACAACGTGAGGATTTGCAGTGCTGAGTGTGAGTTGGTGTATGTGAGGTGTTACAACGTGAGGATTTGCAGTGCTGATTGTGAGTTGGTGTATGTGGGGTGTTACAACGTGAGGATTTGCAGTGCTGAGTGTGAACTGGTGTATGTGGGGTGTTACAACGTGATGATTTGCAGTGCTGAGTGTGAGTTGGTGTATGTGGGGTGTTACAACGTGATGATTTGCAGTGCTGAGTGTGAGTTGGTGTATGTGGGGTGTTACAACGTGATGATTTGCAGTGCTGAGTGTGAGCTGGTGTATTTGGGGTGTTACAACGTGAAAATTTGCAGTGCTGAGTGTGAGCTGGTGTATGTGGGGTGTTACAATGTGAGGATTTGCAGTGCTGAGTGTGAGCTGGTGTTTATGGGGTGTTACAATGTGAGGATTTGCAGTGCTGAGTGTGAGCTGGTGTATGTGGGGTGTTACAATGTGAGGATTTGCAGTGCTGAGTGTGAGCTGGTGTATTTGGGGTGTTACAACGTGAAAATTTGCAGTGCTGAGTGTGAGCTGGTGTATGTGGGGTGTTACAATGTGAGGATTTGCAGTGCTGAGTGTGAGCTGGTGTTTATGGGGTGTTACAATGTGAGGATTTGCAGTGCTGAGTGTGAGCTGGTGTATTTGGGGTGTTACAACGTGAAAATTTGCAGTGCTGAGTGTGAGCTGGTTTATGTGAGGTGTTACACCGTGAGGATTTGCAGTGCTGAGTGTGAGCTCGTGTATATTGGGTGTTCCAACGTGAGGATTTGCAGTGCTGAGTGTGAGTTGGTGTATGTGGGGGGTGACACCGTGAGGATTTGCAGTGCTGAGTGTGAGTTGGTGTATATGGGGTGTCACACCGTGAGGATTTGCAGTGCTGAGTGTGAGTTGGTGTATGTGGGGGGTGACACCGTGAGGATTTGCAGTGCTGAGTGAGTTGGCGCATGTCGTTTGATACAATGTGACGTGTGGTGTTGCAATGTTCGGGCTGTCACGAGGTGTGGTCACGAGGGACACCGCGTGGCCGGATGTGATGCTGAGCCCGGTTTCCGTAGTTTTGACGCAGCTGCTTTTCAGGAGAAGTGGCCGCTGGGCTGAGAGGAAGAATGAGAGTGTGTGAGTGAGCTGCTCTGAGAGCGAGGGGACTTTTCCCTGAAACTTCTCAGGTATTAACATTCATCTTAAATAAACATCTTATAAATATTTTCTCGTAATTTGTGGGAAAGTTGGTTACATGGTGTAGTTTAGAATTGTTTTTAGTCGCTGTTGAGTACTTACCGTATTTTGTCTTTACTTGAGTGATTTTTGAAGTTACCTTGTTTGTATGTATTAATGGGGTATTTTGGGACGGGGGTGAGGAGATACCCACTGGGCTCTGTGCCCTGTCTCTATGGGCGCTCTCTATGGTAGCTAGGGTGTGGTGCACATGCGCAGTTTCATCACAGCCCCAGGGAAATAGACAGCCCGGAAGCTGCTGCTCAGTCACACAGTGGGTCAGGATGGCATTACTTCCCGCCACCCATCCCCTGGGTCGTGATCCTCCTGTGGTAGCAAGTGTGCGATTTTCCCCTCTGTTCAGGAGTGACCTGCTGTGGGTACAAGGTGTGGATATGGACACTGTGCCTGGGCAATAGCTTGCTGAGTTTACAGAATGTGATGTGGGAGGTGCTGGGGTGGACAGAATTCAAGACTCAACACAAGGTTATAATCCCAACAGGTTTATTTGGAAGTACTAGCTAGTTACTACTTACCCGATGAAGGAGTAACACTCTGAAAGCTAGTTGGTCTATGACTTGTTTTGTGATTTTTTTTTTACAGAATATGACTGATCCAATTTGACATGATCACATCAAAAGGAGAATTGCCAGATTATTGGATCCTGGAAGCTGATTTTATTCAGTTGATCTTAACTAGGTTTGGTTAAATTTAACTTTTCCAGGAGTGTTTTGTTTCAGTATTAATACCACACTATTAATAGGAGTATGTTAGACGTTTGACTGCTTCAAGCTGGTAATTAGTAAAATGCGGATCCACTGTCAAAATAAACAGTATTGCCTCATGACTAGGCTTGAGATCCCCTCTCCCCAGACCCCAAAAAGAGCCATTTGTGACAAATGGTAGTTGATAACAAGGGGACGCATTGGTACTTTGGTGCACTGACCTCTGCACCACTGAAGCCAGATATAAACTTGAAGACACCTCCTCCTACCACGACCTCACCTCTTATCACCAAACCATCATCTCCCACACCATAAACAACGTCACTACCTTAGGAGATCTTCCACCCATATCTTCCAATCTCATTGTTCGGGAACCCCACACTGCCCTGTTCTACCTCCCACCCAAGATTGGCAACCTTGACTACATCAGCCGATCTAGAGTCTCTCAGAATTCATCTCCACATACCTCTAGTTACAGGGAAAGGGCGTTGGGTAGGAGAAATGTCGGGTGGAGATGGGTACTGCCGATGCGGATCAGCCATGATCCAATTGAATGGTTGAGGGGGGCCAAATGACCTCTTTCTGTTCCTTTTGTGGCCTTAAAGTAACTTGTGTATTGTCCTGCATAATCATTGTACTAATCGGGTATGTGCAATTACAAAAATTAGGGTAAAACCTAAATCAAAGGTGAAATTGTTTGGCTCTATTGGCCTGTTATGGTGGCGTGTTCATTGGAGTCTTCCAAATGAACTTTGATAAAGCCAGGCGAATAGATTAGAGATTAGATTCCCTCCAGTTTTGAAACGGACCCTTCGGCCCACCAAGTCCACACCAACCCTCCGAAGGGTAACCCAGCCAGACCCATTCCCCTACCCAATATTTATTTACCTCTGACTAATGCACCTATCACTATGGGCAATTCAGAATGGCCAGTTCACAATAACTGCACATCTTTGGATTGTGGGAGGAAACCAGAGCACCCATAGGAAATCCATGCAGCCACTGGGAGAACAATAGACAATAGGTACGCCATTCTGCCCTTCGAGCCTACACCACCATTCAATATACTCATGGCTGATTATCCTGTTCCTGTCTTATCTCTAGAACCCTTGATTCCACTATCCTTGAGAGCTCTATCCAACTCTTAAATGAATCCAGAGATTGAGCCTCCATTGCCCTCCGGGGCAGAGCATTTCATTCAGCCACCACTCTCTCTGGGTGAAGAAGTTTCTCCTCATCTCTGTCCTAAATGGTCGACCCCATATTTTTAAGCTGTGCCCTCTGGTTCGGCACTAACCCATCAATGGAAACATGTTTCCTGCCTCCAGAGTGTCCAATCCTTTAATAATCTTATATGTCTCAATCAGATCCCCTCTCAGTCTTCTAAACTCAAGGGTATACAAGCCAAGTCGCTCCAGCTTTTCAGCGTAAGGTAATCCTGCCATTCCAGGAATTGATCTCGTGAACCTACGCTGCACTCCCTCAATAGCCAGAATGTCTTTCCTCAAATTTGGAGACCAGAACTGCACACAGTACTCCAGGTGTTGTCTCACCAGGGCCTGTACAGCTGCAGAAGAACCCCTTTGCTTCTATACTCAATCCCTCTTGTTATGAAGGCCAGCATGCTATTAGCCGCCTTCACTACCTGCTGTACCTGCATGCTTACCTTCATTGACTGGTGTACAAGAACACCCAGATCTCTCTGTACTGCCCCCTTACCTAAATTGATTCCATTGAGGTAGTAATCTGCCTTCCTGTTCTTGCCACCAAAGTAGATAACCATACATTTTATCCACATTAAACTGCATCTTCCATGCATCTGACCACTCACCTAACTTGTCCAAGTCACCCTGTAATCTCCCTAACATCCTTATCACGTTTCACCCTGCCACCCAGCTTAGTATCATTAGCAAATTTGCTAATGTTATTACTAATACCATCTTCTATATCATTAACATACATTGTAAAAAGCTGTGGTCCCAGCACTGATCCCTGTGGTACCCCACTGGTCACTGCCTGCCATTCTGAAATGGAGCCGTTTATCACTACTCTTTGTTTCCTGTCAGCCAACCAACTTTCAATCCAAGTTAGTACTTTGCCCCCAATACCATGCGCCCTAATTTTGCTCATTAACCTCCTATGTAGGACTTTATCAAAAGCTTTCTGAAAGTCCAGGTACACTACATCTACTGGATCTCCCTCGTCCATCTTCAGAATTACATCCTCAAAGAATTCCAGAAGATTAGTCAAGCATGATTTCCCCTTCATAAATCCATGCTGACTCTGACCTATCCTGTTACTACTATCCAGATGTCGTAATTTCATCCTTTTATAATAGACTCCAGCATCTTTCCCACCAATGAGGTCAGACTAACTGGTCTATAATTTCCTGCTTTCTCTCTCCCACGTTTCTTAAAAAGTGGTACAACATTAGCCGCCCTCCAATCCGCAGGAACTGATCCCGAATGTATCGAACTCTAGAAAATAATCACCAATGCATCCACGATTCCTCGAGCCATCTCCTTCAGTACCCTGGGATGTAGACCATCAGGCCCTAGGGACTTATCAACCTTCAGACCTAACAGTCTCTCCAACACCAATTCCTGGCAAATATAAATTCCCTTAAGTTCAGGTCCTTCAGCCACTGTTACCTCGGGGAGATTGCTTGTCTTTCCTCGTGAACACAGATCTGAAGTACCAATTCAATTCTTCTGCCATTTTTGTTCCCCTTAATATATTCCCCTGTTTCTGTCTTCAAGAGCCCAATTTTAGTCTTAACCATTTTTTTTGCCTTTCACATACCTAAAAAAAACTTTTACTATCCTCCTTTATATTATTGACCAGCTTACCTTCGTACCTCATTTTTTCTCTGCGTATTTCCTTCTTCGTAATCCTCTGTTGTTCTTTAAAAGCTTCCCAGTCCTCCGTTTTCCCACTTATCTTTGGTATGTTATACTTTTTCTCTTTTACCTTTATATGTTTCTTAACTTCCCTCATCAGCCACGGCACCCATGCCTCCTCCTAGGTTCGTTCTTCCTTTTAGGAATGACCCCATAACTTCTGCATTATACACAGAAATATCCGCCATTGTTCCTCCACTGTCTTCCCTGCTAAGGTATTGCACCATTGAACTTGGCCAGTTCCTCCCTCGTAGCTCCATAGTTCCCTTTATTCAACAGAAATATTGTCACTTCTGATTGTACCTTTTCCCCCTCAAATTGCAGATTGAAGCTTATTGTATTATGGTCACTACTTCCCAATGGCTCCTTCACTTCGAGGTCCCTGACCAATTCTGGTTCGTAGCACGATACCAGATCCAGAATTGCCTTCTCCCTGGTCGGCTCCAACACCAGCTGTTCGAAGAATCCATCTCTGAGGCACTCCACAAAGTCTCTTTCTTGAGGTCCAATACCATCCTGATTCTCCCAGTCTACCTGCATGTTGAAATCCCCCATATCAACTGTAGTAACAGTGCAAACTCCATGCAGTCATCCCAGATGGAACTCGAACCCAGGTCCCTAGTGTTGTGCGGCAGCAGTGTTAACCACTGGGCCACTGTGCTGCAATGATAAATATGTAGAAATTGTTTTAAGATTGTTACTCCAGATGGACTGAAATTGTTTTGTCCATCAACTGACTAGCTTATTCATGAATTGATAAGTAGATTAATAATAATTTAGTTTAGTACTTTTCTGTCTTTAAATGGCTTTACTTTGATCTTCACTGCTTTTAAGACCCATGAACCCACCATTCTGATAATGTTCTTTGCTTTGGGTTATTTCCCCATAATTTCCAAATTAATTTCCTTAAAGGTAGGCAAAATGTTAATCTTTGGCATTTTATTAGTGCTCTTATGCATGGAAACGTATTAAGTTTGATTTCTCGTCCGTGTGTTCTGTCCAGGTTTGAGTGAACATCTGTGAATTCTATTGCCATTTTCTTCAATTCACATGAGAAGAAAAATGAGTGCTGCTGTGAAGCCAGTTCCTTTGACTTGCCCTGAAAAAACAATATGGTGAATGTTTTTCATATTCAAGTGAAATGTTACATCAATATGCAAAAGAATATTTTGTTCAGTGGGCTATCTGTAAAAGCGTTTGTTGTGATCGTTCAGTGAGTGGATGATTGATGTTTAGGCAGCTGAACCCAAGCATGTGTCTGCCAAGGTGACAGGTTTGGTGTGCTTGTTTTTTCTTTTCAGCTGTCTACTGTTATGTTGGCACTCAAGTCCAGGAAATGTATTTGTAGTCATACAATGTGAAAATAGACCCTCTGGTCCAATTTGTCTTTGCCAGTACTAACTGATCTGTTCTAATTGCCAGAAGTTGGTGTGTATCCCTCTAAATCCTTCCTATTCATGCACCTCCATCACTTCCCGTCTAAATCTTTTTTTCCCTCACCTTAAACCTGTGCCCTCTAGTTTTGTACTCCCTTACCCTAGGAAAAAAGGCCTTAGCCATTCACCCACTGTCCATTTTCATCAAACTCTATGCGGTAATCCATAAACCTCTGCTCCAGGGGAAAATGCTCCAGCCTATTCGGTCTCCCTATAGCTCAAACCCTCCAATCTTGGCAACATCCTTATAAATCCTTTCTGACCCTTTGCAGTTTCGCAACATCTTTTCTCTAATAGAGAGGTTAGAATTGAACGCAGTATTCCAAAAGTGGCCTCCATGTCATCTCTTCGAAGATAAACTCATCAATTTTAGTGAGACTTAACTACACACACCCTTGTTGACTATCCCTCATCAGTCCTTGCCTTTCTAAATACATGTAAATCCTGCCCCATAATCTCCTCAAACAACTTGCTCATCACTGATGTCTGTCTCATGGCTCTATATTTCCCTGGCTTTTCCTTATCACCTTTCTTAAATAACGGTATAGCAATAGCCACTCTCCAGTCTTTTGGCATCTGCCCTATGGCTGCCATTGTAAGAATATCTTAGCAAGGAGCCCTACTATCACTTCCCTAGCTTCCCACAAAATTTTGGGAAACACCTGATCAGGTCCTGGTCAGCACCACCTGTAATATGGATTCAAGTCACTATTTCCTAGTTTCCCTAGCTTTCATGTCCTTCTCAGTAAATACTGAGGTCTAGTATTTGTTTCATATCTCACCTACACATGGGCGGCCACATTGAAGTACTCCCCATATTTACTCTTTTTGCTCTTAACATACTTGTAGAATATCTTGGGTTCTTAACTCTATTTGCTAAAGCTATCGTGTGTCACCTTTTTGCCCTCTTGATTTCCCTCTTAAGTATACTTTTGCTGCGACAATATTTATCTTGGGATTCACTTGGTCCCAGCGGACTACACCTGATATATGCCACCTTTTTTCTTGACCAGAGTTTCAATTTGTCTAGTTATCCAGCATTCCCTACACCTACCAGCCTTGCCCTTCACACTAACAGGAACATGTTGCCTCTGGTCTGTTATTATTGCATTTGGAAAGTTGCCCACTTTCCAACCATCTCTCTTGTTTTTTTTTAAACCTGCAAATGTCTCTTTTCTCTTTTTTTTTCCCCACCCCGCCCCATCAACTTTTGAAAGTTCCTCTTAATAACATAAATCATCAGCTTAAACTTTTTAACTTTAAGTCCTTTTCCATATCTGTCAGAGAATACAGGAGGATATAGATAGACTGGAGAGTTGGGCGGAAAGGTGGCAGATGGTTTTCAATTCAAATAAATGTGAGGTGATGCATTTAGGCAAGACTAATTCTAGAGTGAATTATACAATGAACAGAAGAGCCTTGGGAAAAGGTGATGGGCAGAGAGATCTGGGAGTGCAGGTCCATTGTACCCTAAAAGTTGCTGGACATGTGGATAGTGGTCAAGAAGGCATATAGTATGCTTGCCTTCATTGGACGAGGTATTGAGTATAAGAGCTGGCAAGTCATGTTACAATTGTACAAGACATTGGTTTGGCCGCATTTAGAATACTATGTACATTACCAAAAGGATACGGACGCTTTGGAGAGGGTGCAGAGAAGATTTACGAGGATGTTGCCTGGTATGGAAGGTGCTAGCTATGAAGAAAGGTTGAGTAGGTTAGGTTTATTTTCATTAGAAAAAAGGAGATTGAGGGGGGACCTGATTGAGGTTTACAAAATCATGAAGGATATAGACAGGGTGGATAGAGACAAGCTTTTTCCCAGGGTGAAGGATTCCATAACGAGAGGTCATGCTTTCAAGGTGTGAGGTGGAAAGTTTAAGAGGGATGCACGTGGAAAGTACTTCACGCAGGGTGGTGGGCGTTTGGAAGGCGTTGCCAGCAGGGGTGGTAGAGGCAGGCACGGTAGATTCACTTAAGATGCGTCTGGATAAATGCATGAGTAGGTGGGGAGCAGAGGGATACAGATGCTTAGGAATTGACCGACAGGTTTAGAGAATACATTTGGCTCAGCTCCGGCTTGGAGGGCCAAAGGGCCTGTTCCTGGACTGTAAACCTTTGTTCTTTGTTCTTATTGTAAACGTAATGGAATTATTATTTCTGGCCCCAGTGCCACCTCAGTCAGTTGCCCTCCCTTCCCAAGAGAGTCAATTTTTGCACAACCTCTGGTAGGTACATACGTTTTGAGGAAAATCTTCCTGAACACTAAATTCCTCCCCACCCAATCCATTATCACTGTCTCAATCTGTTTGGAAAATTTAAAATCCCCCACAGTTACAACCTTATTATTCTTACAAATGAGATCTCTCTACATATTTGCTTTTCAATTTCCTGCAGACTATTTGGATTGTGCTAGAGGCCCCCCAACAAGGTGATCATCTCTCACTTTTGTCTGGTAAAATTAATGGATGGAATTGACTCTCAGGAATGTCCTTCCTAAGTTCAACCATAATGTTATGTCTAGCCAAAAATGACACTCTTCCTGCCTCTTTTGCCTCCCCCTCTATCCTTCCTCTAGCATCAGTACCCCAGAACATTAAGCTGCCAGTCCTGTCCCTACCTGAACCACACTTTTGTGATGGCTTAAATCACAGTCTTATTTAATGTTGACCTAATTGCCTTATGAGACTGTGTGCATACTGATTAAATAGGTCGCAAGAACAGGATCACAAAATTACTTTCGTGATTGCATTGGATCAATTCACTGTCTTGAGTATTCAATATATAAATTCAAACGTTTGACTCCTGCTGTAGTCCTTAAGCGCTGTGTCCCATGTGTAAATTTTTATGATTTGTATGTCCTTTATTAGGGAAGACAGCATTGGAAGTGTCACAGATCTGGAAGCAGATGATGAATGTTGTGAAGATTTCTGCAGACTGAGACCAGGTAAAGAACTTCAGTTATATAATTTTGTATATACTATTGGGATTGGTGTCTGTATTTAAAAGTTCTGTGGTAAATAGTGTAGAAATTTACACTTGCCTTTGGTAGGTTAGAAATGCAAGCACTCCAGATGAGGCAGTCATGTAGATACCTTTAATACAGTATTAAAGCTAAGTTTTTAGGCACTATTTTGAGGAAGCTTTATCATTTATGTAATCTTAAACCTGAAGCACTGCAATATTGTAAAAGGACATAATTTAAGGGTTTTTAATCCTTTTCTTCATATCTTGCAACCCCTTCTTTCTCCCTGTTCATGTTCCTGTGCAGATTGTGTCTGAGTAATCAGTAGAGAGTCAGTTCATATCCCTGTTTTTAATGGGAGTTTAGTTTTAATATTACACATCTGGCTGGTTTGCTCAGTCATGTTTCTCTCCCACGCACTCACCCAGTGAATGTACCTCATTATTCATTCTTGGTGCAGCTCTTCCATGTCCTTTCTTGATCGTTTAATGTTGTGTTGGCTGTTAAATCTACTGGTCTCAGCAGTCTCTTTGCAAAATGGCTGCTTTGTAGTTCATTCAGGAGTTTCAAGTTCCCCATTTTGAATGGTGTTGATGAAGCGCTCGCTCTCTCTCTCTCGCTCTCTCTCTCTCGCTCTCTCTCTCTCTCTCTCTCTCTCTCTCTCTCTCTCGCTCTCTCTCGCCCCTTTTACACCCCTTGAACCAAGTATAATTAAGCAATAGCTGCTCTATCTAAATTTGAATAACTCTGTTCACTAGACCTGAAATATTTCTAAATTTTATTCTTCTACATATTTTGAGTAATTGCACTAGTTAGGTGTTGGACTTCATAAGTACTATACTTGTCATTTTTAGGTGGAAAATATTTACAACTGGTAACAGACAAAGTGAATCTTCACAGAGGAAAAACTGTGAAATTGCAAATGAACGTTCCCCTTACAATTGGGGGCCTGGATGATACAATTTATTGGGGAAGGCTTGATTTGCTTAAGTGTTGGCAGGATCTCTACCTGCCCCAAAGAATGGATATGGTGGTCCTGGGTGTGATTGAAAGTTACCCGTGCCTGGCACCAGGGCTTCAGCTTGTCATTCTCGCTGGAAATGATGGTTCAGTATTTGCCTATGAAGAAGAAATGTTGCACAAAATTGCTAATAATTTGGAAGAGCTCTTCTGTGAAGGTCCAGTGTTTCCTGGAACTGAAATCTATGAGTATGGCAGAGGCTTCAGGCCAAAGGTAAGAGTACTGCTAAAAAGACTTTTCCTCCCTCTTGCAAACACGGGCAGAATCACAATACCAAATTTCCAGAGGAGCAGTTTTTATTAAACGTTAATCAGCCAGCTGTTACACTTGTCACTTGAGCTTTACTACCTTGTTCTTTTTAAGCAGTGGTACTTATTTAAATAGTCGATGTTAAGATTTGGTTTTCTAGTACTGAAAAGCAAAGAACTTCAGATGCTGTGGCTGATTATCTTACAAAATCGGTTTGTTCTTTTGTAATGCTTTAAATTGGACTACACTAAGTGTATTGCATTCTGATATCGCACTTGCATCATTTATACTTTATTGCAAAGCATAGCTGTTAAATGCAGAGCCGCAATAACCTTGCCGTTATTAGAATATAAGGAATGGCATTATTGCAAGTGTGTTATGTGAGAAGCCAAAAAATGCCCTCTGATTTTTGATAACCTTTTTTTGGAATGTCAACAATTGTGCATATTTAGTTTTTAAATTCTCTTCACTGTTTTTAAAGTTAGAAATACTATTGCTGTTTCTTTGGTTTTTGCAACATTTTGTTAGAATATGATTCTACCATAGTAAAATATTCAAACAATACGTCGTGGGGTTCGTGTATCCATAATAGAGGTATATTCGTGTCAATGATCACTCCACATCAAACTGCATCATGATACCAGTAAAAAATGCTGATCTGTTTCAGAATAACAAAGAATATATGGCAGCCCTCAAAGAAGCTGGGTTGGAAAAGATCTCCCAAGATACAAGGAACTTCATTAGCAGAAATGCAACTGAAATGAAGAAGCTGATTGATGACTTGGATTTCTTGTAGTATTGGATCTCAGTCGGTGAGTGGAACAGTTGTTACTTCTCAGACAGCTGGGGTTTGTGCACAGTATTTGGCACCTCAGGACATTGGAGCCATTAAGTACAGTTTTTTTTTTTTGGAAACAGTCCAGTTTATGCACAGTAACATCTTTGGATGGTGTTGTGACCATGTCCTTGCAACTTGTCAACATCCGCAAAGGATAATTTCTTCATGGGTCTTAAATAACTGAGACAGTGTGCTGCAACATCTCATTTGAAAAATTGTATTCCTGTGCTAGAGCAGCATTGTGTGTTTTGTGAATTGAATGGGAATGCTGTCTGAAAGAGTCCTTATTTTCTTTTTGTTAATGCAAGTAAAAAATCAATGTGACTTTGCAGCTATGTACACATTTTTAAATAAATAAACAAGATGAATCCTAATTAGCCTTCAGCTATATTGTGCTGAGGTTTGGTGTGACCTTATCTGACTTTTTTTTCCTAAGCCAGGCTGGAAGTATTTATCTACTAGCACTTTTCCTTTGATATCTGCATGTTTAAATTAGTGCAAATCACAAGTTCATCAAAATTTTAAGTGACAAGCAAGCTACAAGGGCAGATGGTGATTGCTAAGGGGCTGACTTGATTCTAGATTGCTTATAAGGCAATTGCGGGGTGGGGGGTGAAGATGAATCTTTCTGACTAATTGAAGTGAAATGTTCTCCTGGGAATAGATCTTTTTTAGGGTTTTTATTCATTCTTTCCCTAGTCTGTGTTTAGTCTAGATATCAGCATCCCTAGGCCGTTCTATACACAATACAGTGATGCAAAAAAAGCCTTATGTGAACTTGTCTAAGATAAGACTGAAATGGGATCAGCCTGCTCCACCTCAAATTGATCCAGCAACCCCACCCATCCTGAGCTAGCTATCATTTTGAATCAGACTTCCATACACCCTTCTTGCAAACTGTGTTATCAATCTTTTTGACACTGTCCAGTCACCAGCTATTTGATCAGTTTAGCCTTTGGCAAGCATCAAGTACCTGCTTTCCTCCACTGGTTTAATGTTACCTTTTAAATAAACCTTGACCCCAGTTAGCTCGCTCAGATTTCTGCCACCTTTGTCATTCCTTCAGGTACAAATATTTAAGACGTGACCTTTTTACGATTTAAAACCATCGGACATGGGAGCAGAAGTGGGCTATAGAGCCTGTTGAATAGCAGAGCAGACACAGCTCATAGCTGAATCTAGATTAGTGGTGCTGGAAAAGCACAGCTGGTCAGGCAGCATTCGAGGAGCAGGGAAATCAACATTTCAGGCAAAAGCCCTTCAGGACTGAAGGCAGGGAGTGTCTGATAATCCTCAACTCTACTTTCCTACATTTTTCCCATTATCCTTTGTCTCCATCCATACTTCTTTGTCTTCATTTACTGATTTAAAAATCTGTCTCTGCCTTGAATATACTTAATGACATGGTCTTAACAGCCTTTAACAATAAGGAATTCCACAAATTCACTATTGGCATTCCTCCATCAGTACAGCTTGTTTTGAGATTGTCTTAGAGCCCTAGACTCTTCCACAATGGGAAACCACTGCCTGCATTTATCTTATCAAGTTCCCTAGAATCTTTCAGTAAAGCTGCCCTTCATTCCTTCCTTGTTCCAACAGGTACAGGCCCAATGTACTCGACCTTTCCTCAAGGCAGTCCCTCCATATCTGATATCCACTGAGTGAATCTCTTCTGAACTGGCTCCAACGTTCGTATGATCGCCATTTGACTCAGTTTTCTTTGAAAAATTGAAAATTCAAAGAAATAAAGATGATTCAGAAAATTCGGAGTTACTACATGCAATTGTTTTAATAACGCATTTTAAGATTACATGTGTATTCCTGTGAATCTGTTCAGTGAGTAACTTCCATAATAAAAGTAGAACTTGTCATATCAAGTCAGGTTTTATTCTGGGGTCTGACTTGTCTACTATAACCAGTAGTCATACCTGACCAGATATTGAATGGATTCTTGACTTGGTCTGATCAAATCCTAACCACTTGCTGAAAAGTGGTTGATTATTTTCACAAGAATTTGATACCCAAAAGTATTGTATATTTAACATTGAGGCCTCATCCCAAATTGTAATTGTCCCATCATTTTATTGCTTAAATTCTCTTCTAAATTTATTTTCTCATTTAACTGAAGAATGTGAAATTTATTACAAGGTACTACATCAATGAGCAGGTTATAGACTTTAACCTAATATAATTCTGGTGTCACTCTCTTTGGACCAGTAAGACTGGGTTACTATTTGGCTCTGTAGATTTAAGTGCAAACATGGCGTTGTGATGTGCTTTTCCTCTCTGGATGTGGGAGATTAGGGAGTGTTTCCATGTTACTGACAATTATGTCTGCAGGAAATGTATTTGGCTGCAACACCTAGCAGATTGCAATGACCAGTTGGAGCAGCAATGAGGAATTTACAGGAGCTGGCAGGTATGATGACAGTTGCAGGGATGTAGAAAAACCGCAGATACTGTGAAGTAGATGAGTTACCATCAGGAAAGCTAGGCAGGTAGTGCAGGTGTCACCTCTGACTATCTCCATCTCCAAGTTGGGAGGTCATGTTGTGGCTATATAGTACATTGGTTAGGGCACTGTTGGAATATTGCGTGCAATTCTGGTCTCCTTCCTATCGGAAAGATGTTGTGAAACTTGAAAGGGTTCAGAAAAGATTTACAAGGAAGTTGCCAGGGTTGGAGGATCTGAGCTACAGGGAGAGGCTGAACAGGCTGGGGCGTCAGAGGCTGAGGGGTGACCTCTATAGAGGTTTACAAAATTTTGAAGTGCACGGATAGGATAAATAGACAAAGTCTTTTCCCTGGGGTCAAGGAGTCCAGAACTAGAGGGCATAGGTTTAGGGTGAGAGGGGAAAGATATAAAAGAGACCTAAGGGGCAACTTTTTCATGCAGAGGGTGGTACGTGTATGGAATGAGCTGCCAGAGGATGTGGTGGAGGCTGGTACAACTAACATTTAAGAGGCATTTGGATGGGTATATGAATAGGAAGGGTTTGGAGGGATATAGGCTGGGTGCTGGCAGGTGGGACTAGATTGGGTTGGGATATCTGGTTGGCATGGACGGGTTGGACCGAAGGGTCTATTTCCATGCTGTACATCTCTATGGCTCTAAGTATACTGTTTGGGATACTGTAGGGGGTGAGGGACTCAGTGGAATGTAGCGTTGACAGCCAGGTTTCTGATTCCGAGACTGGCCTTAGCGAAGGGTACATCAGGTTCCAAACGATCGATTGTGATAGGGACTCTCTAGTCAGAGGTGCGGATGGATTTTTCTGCAGGTGACAATGAGACATCACAAGGTGTGTTGCCTTTGTGGCACCAGGATCAAGGATATCTTGGTGATGGTGCAGAAGAGCAACTAGCAAGAAGTTGTTTTACACATTGGATCTAACTACACGGGAAGTAGACAAGATTCTGAGGAGAAAACATAGGGAGCTTGGCAGGAATTTAAAAAGTACTTCGAGGGTAGTAATGTCTGAATTCTGTCACGAGCTGGTGCGAGTAGGAAAAGGAGGATGGAGTAGATGAATGTGTGGCTGAGGAGCTGGTGCAAGAGAAGAATTCACATGTTTGGATCATTGGAATGTCTTCGGGGGTATAAGAAGGATGCTTTGCACCTGAATTGGAAAGGGACTAATGTACTGGCAGGGAGATTTGCTGGAGCTGCTTGGCAGAATTAAAACTAGTAAGGGGTGGGACATGAGATTGGATTCAGTCTGACACTGGTGCAGTTGGGGAATAGGTGCAAGTCTAACAGTCAGGGCAGCCAGGAACAAAACTGGGAAAGAGATGGGACTGATAAACTACATTTATTTCAAAGCAAGAGGCCTAACGGGGAAGGCAGACACACGCATGGCATGGTTGGGATCATGGGACTGAGATATCATAGTGATTACAGAGACGTGGTTCAGGGATGGACAGGACTAGCAGCTTTAATGTTTCAGGATATAGATGCTATAGGAAGGATAGAAGGTGGGGGTGGGGGCAAGAGAGCCAGGGGAGTAACATTTTTAATTAAGGATAACATTATGGCTGTACTTAGGGTATTCCTGGGAAAATATGCAGGGAAGTTGTGGGTGAAGCTGAGAAATAAGGTGATCATCCCTTTCTTATTAGGATTGTATTATAGGCCTCCCAATAGTAATTGAGAAATTTGTAAGGAGATTTCAGTTGTCTGTATGAATAATAGGTGGTAATGGTAGGGGATTTTAACTTAACCAGTGACTGCCAGAGTTAAAGGCTTGGATGGAGATGGCTTTGTTAAATGTGTGCAAGAAAATTTTGATTGTATTTACACACATACTAGAGAAGAAAGTAAACTTGATCTATTCTTGGGAATTAAGGCAGGGCAGGTGATGGAGGTGTCAGTGGGGGAGCATTTTGGGGCCTGCAACCTTAATTCTGTCAATTTTAAAGAGGTGATGGGAATGGATGGATGGGATCTAAAAGTTCCAAATTGGAGCAAGGCCAGTTTTGACATTACAAGGCAAGAACTTTCAAAAATGGATTGGAGGGTGGATATTTGCAGGTAAAAAGACAGCTGGAAAATGGGAAGGCCTTAAAAATGAGAGTCCGGTGACAGTCTGTTTCTGTTAGAGTGAAGGGCAAGGTTGTTAGGTGTAGGCAATGACGACTGGAGAAATTGAGGCCTTGGTTAAAAAGAAGGAAGTGTACGTCCGGTACATACAGCAGGTATCTAGTGAATCCCTCCGAATATAAACGAAGTAGAAATATACTTGGAGAGAAATCAGGAAGGCAAAAAAAGGGACATGGGATAGTTTTTGCAAATAGACTTAAGGAGAATCCAAAGGGAGTCGACAAATACATTTAAGGATAAAAGAGCAACAAGGGAGAGAATAGGGACCCTTTAAAGATCACCAAGTCCACCTGTATGTGGAATTGTAGATGATGGGGGAGATACCAAATGAGTATTTTGCACCTGTATTGAGCATTGTTAGAAGGAATCCAGAGGGACAGTATTTACATGTATTTGGGATGGCAAGGACTGATTAGGGAATGTCAACATGGCTTTGTGCATGGGAAATTGTGTCTCACTAACGACTGAGTTTTTTGAAAAAGTAACTAAGAGAATTGATTAGGGTAGAGTGGTGGGCGTGATCTATATGGACTTCAGTCAGGTATTAGACAAGATTCCTCATGGTAGACTGACTAGCAACGTTAGATCACATGGAATGTAGGGAGAACTAGCCATTTGGATATAGAACTGGCTTGAAGGTGTAAGACAGAGGGTGCTTATGGAGAATTGCTTTTCAGACTGGAGGCGTGTGACCAGCAGTATGCCACAAGGATCGATGCTGGATCAACTACATGTATCATTTTATATAAATTATTTGGCTGTGAACATAGGGGATATAGTTAGTAAGTTTGCAGACGACTCCAAAATTGGAGATGTAGTGGATAGCGAAGAAGTTTTATCTCAGTAGAACAGGACCTGGATCAGAAGGCCAAGGATGGGTGGCAGGTGGAGTTTAATTTAGATACACGTGAGGTGCTGAATTTTGGGAAGGGAAATCAGGGCAGGATTTATACACTCTAATGATTAGATCCTGGGATGTGTTGCTGAACAAAGAAACCTTAGGGTCCAGGTTCATAATATCTTGAAAGTGGAATTGCAGGTAAATGGGATAGTGAAGGAGGTGTTTGGTATGCTTGACTTTTTATTGGGAGTCATGTTGCAGCTGTACAGGACATTGGTTAGGCCACTTTTGAAATATTGTGTGCAGTTCTGGTCTCCCTGCTGTAAGGAGGGTATTGTGAAACTTGAAAGGGTTCAGAAATGATTGCCAAGGTTGGAGGATTTGACCTATAGGGAGAGGCTGAATAGGCTGGAGCTGTTTTCACTGGAGTTTTGGAGGCTGAGGTGTGACCTTTTATAGAGGCTTATAAAATCATCAGGGGCATGAATAGTGTAAGTAGAACAAGGTCTTTCCCCAGGGTGTGGAGTCTTAAACTAGAGGGGCATAGGTTTAAGGTGAGAGGGGCAAGATTTTCACACTGGGTGATGTGTGTATGGAATGAGCTGCCAGAGATAATAGTGGAGACTGGTACAATTATAATATTTAAAAGGCATCTGGATGGGTATTGTGAATAGGAAGGGTTTACAGGGATATGGACCAAATGCTGGTAAGTGGGACTGGATTAATTTAGAATATTTGGTCAGCATGGACGAATTGAACTAAAGGATCTTTTTCTGTGCTGAACATGAGTTTTGAGCTGCTAAGTTTGAGTGCTGCAGAGTATGCTGGAGCATGTTCTCAGCACAAAGGTGGATCTTTGGACGGTAGAAGCAATCTTTGACATCTTGCAGATAAGACCAATAGGATTTACCTTCCTGTTTCCTCACTACTGCTATAAAGCTGCAACAATTTTTAAACCCCAAGGATTGTTTTAGGCAAATTTGGATGGTAGGCTGAACAAAACAAAATGTTACACATGTTGACAGTTTGAACTGAAGACCGTGCTGGGATCTGTGATTAGTGAGGGATTATTGGTCCAGGTCAATTACCTTTCAAAACCGAGAAAAGACAAGTGGCTTTAGTGCTGGTGATGGTAAGGAAGATTTAGAGAAGGGAAGCTATTTGTGTAGGGTGATGAGTCTAACGACATGCTTTTCATGATGTAAGTACCAAGGGTCTGTGCAGAATGAAGGACAAAAGTGAGTCACAGCCAAATCAGATAAAGGAAATAGGTGTGATCATGATCTAAATGAGTTGAAAGATTGAGCTCAAAGCAAATTAAGAGATGGCATATCTTCCTTTAGCTCCATTCTACAGCTTCTGGACTTGAGCTCAACAGATTTGGGCGGCACGGTGGCACAGTGGTTAGCACTGCTGCCTCACAGCGCCAGAGACCCGGGTTCAATACCTGCCTCAGGCGACTGACTGTGTGGAGTTTGCACGTTCTCCCCGTGTCTGCGTGGGTTTCCTCCGGGTGCTCCGGTTTCCTCCCACAGTCACAAAGATGTGCAGGTCAGGTGAATTGGCCATGCTAAATTGCCCGTAGTGTTAGGTAAGGGGTAAACGTAAGGGTATGGGTGGGTTGCGCTTCGGCGGGGCGATGTGGACTTGCTGGGCTGAAGGGCCTGTTTCCACACTGTAAGTAATCTAATCTAATCTAAAAATCCATTAATTCTGGCCCTTTTTGACTTGATGGTTTCATTAGCGTTTTATTCCATTGCATCGCAGTTATCAGAATGTTATCTTTCGTGCCTGAAGGGTTGGAGTTTGCTCCTCTATTATATCCATTCACAGTCTTTTAGATTTTAATTATGAAACCATTTGTCCTCTAATCTTTTATCCCCTTCTTCCCTTTCAGGCCTTCCATTTTGTTGTACTTAAACCCCAGTCACTCTGTATTTGATTAATTGAATCATAGAATCCCTACAGTGTGGATTCAGGCCCTTTGCCCAAATGGTCCACACCGTTCCTCCGAAGAGTAACACACCCAGACCTATTGCCCTACCCTACCACCTTATGTTTACTCCTGATTAATGCACTTAACCGACACATCCCTGAACACCATGGGCAATTTAGCATGGTTAATTTTCCTAACCTGCACATCTTTGGGCTGTAGGAGGAAGCCCCCACAGACACAGGGCGAATGTGCAAACTCCACACAATCGCCCGAGGCTGGAATCTATCCTGGATCCCTGGCACTGAGAGGCAGCAGTGTTAATCACTGAGCCACCATGCTGCCCCAGTTACTTTTTAACCAATTTTTCCTCCACTATTGCCTGACTCAAGTATTCCCAGGATCTTTATTTTTAATTGAAATAATGTACTGAAGTGGAAAAGAATCTGCCCTTCCTTCAATGCTTCTGTCTTCACTGGCTTTAAAAATCCTTTACCATGGCTCTTCTGATACTAAAAATGTCAAATGAAACCAGATCAACTATTCACTGTTGCCCTAGCTCCTGGAAATGACAGCACAACTTACTGTTGACTTTCTAATGACCTTGCAGACATCCGGCAGTGACCCATAGACAACTAAAGCAAAAGTTTGAAGTCATAGCTCAAATTTCTAACACCTCTCCCAATCCCAGAGATACAACATTGGTAACAGTGCTGTGCAGTTTAAGCGGGCATCAAGTCTTCAATGTTGACCTGTAGTCCCATGAATTTTCAAGGCATTAGATGAAACTTGCATATTAACACAATTGACCACACTCAGCTGGTGAATTTTGACCATTGCTTGGTTAAGTGGTATGGGCAGAGAATAAAAACCAAAAGAACTGTGGACGTGGTAAATCGGAAACAAAAACAGAAGTTACTGGAAAAGCTCAACAGGTCTGGCAGCATCTGTGGAGAGAAATGAGAGTTAACATTTTGGATCAAGTGATGCTCCCTGAGAACTCTAGTGTAGAGAATATATTCCTGAATAGTATGGTTTTGAATCGTGAGCACAACTAGAGCTGGAGGTATGCTGAAGGCCGAGAGAGGTATTGTTATAGGCTACCTTTGTTAACTCACTCACCAGCTCACTATGTTCATTAATACCAGGTTCGCCGTCCTTCCGTCCGCTGAATTGTTTTCGGACAATTCATCACCATGTTAGATAACATCATCAGTGAGCCTCCTATGAACCTATGATGTCCCGCTTTCTATTTGTGTGTCTTGGTCTGTTGTAGTGGGTGATATCACTTCTGGTTCTTCTGAAAAGTTGATAAATGGGGTCCAAATTGATGTGTTTGTTAATGAAGTTCTGGTTTAAATGCTAAGCCTTTAGGAATTCTCGTGCGTGTCTTTGTTTAGCCTGTCCCAGTCAAATGGTGTCCCTCTTCGTCCGTGCATATGGATACCAGTGATAGTTGGTCATGTCTGTGTTGGTGTTCATGTATCCTGGTGGCTAGTTTCCTGGCCATCTGCCCAACGTAATGTTTGTTGCAATCCTTGCAGGGTATTTTGTATATGACGTTTGTTCTGCTGATTGTTGGTACAGGGTCCTTTTAAATTCATCAGGAGTTGTTTATGTGGTGGCAGGTTTGTGGGCTATCATGATGCCTAGGGGCCAGAGTAGTCTGGTCATCATCTGAGATGCCTTTAATGTATGGCAGGGTGGCTAGAGTCTCTGCGCTTGTTGTGTTTCTTGTTTTAGATCTATTGTGTAGGAATCGGTGGACTGCATTTATTGAGTAACCGTTCCTGAATATGTCGTATAGCGGTTTTTCCTCAGCTTCTCGTAGTTCCTGGGTGCTGCAGTTTGTTGTGGCTCATTTAAATGTCCTGATGCAGCTCTGTTTGTGGGTGTTGGGATGATTGCTCCTGTAGTTGTGTATCTGGTCAGTGTATGTGGCTTTCTTGTAGACACTGGTCAGTGGTGTTCTCTTCCTCTTTGGTGAACTTTGAGTGAGAGTGTTGTTTGTTTGTGTTTGTAAGTTTCTAATTTGTTGCATTTCATGATGACAAAGGTGTCATCTACTTAGTGGGCCCAAAGCTTGAGCTGGATCGTGGGAAGGCCTGTTTGTTCTAACCGCTGTATAACTGCTTCTGCTAAGAGTCCTGATATTGGTGATCCCAAAGGTGTCCCACAGATTTGTTTTTAGACCTTGTCGTTGAAGGTGAAGTGGGTTGTGAGGCACAGGTCTACTAGTTTGAGGATGCTGTCCTTGCTGATGGAGTTGGTGCCGTCAGATGTTTGTGTCATTGGTTCGTCTAGCAGTGATGGCAGTGTTTGTTCGGCTAGGGTGATGTTTATTGATATGAATAGGCATTAGTATTAATGTTATTAATATAATTGATATTCAACTACAGGAGCATTCAAACCGGAACATTCAGAGGCCTGGCATTCAAACCGGAACTCCTTTAACAAACCTATCGATTTGGACTCCATTTACTAGCCTCTCAGAAAAAGAACTGGAAGTGATATCACCCACTCCACAGGCCAAGCAAGACACACAAGTGACCAGCGGAACAGAACACCAGTGCTTCATTGGAGGCTCTCTGTTATCTAGCATGGTGACTAAACATCTGACAACAAATCTGACAAAGCACAGCAAGGAAACTTAGAGCCTGATCCGCAACCTGAGCTACAAATCTTGTCTAAAATTGTAAAATGGTCTGTCACTCACCTTCTCCCCAACTGCTCAATATTCACTCTTGAAATTGTCCGTTCAATCATCAGGGAGTTCAAACTCCTTTTTTTAAGACAAAAAATATAATGAAACTCAGAAGTAAAGTGTGAATATTAAACAATAAGTAGTTTGCCTGTAAATACTTCCAGTGCAACCTATTGCAACCATGCTGTAAAATCGCTATAACACCTTCTCCATTTCATGTGTGAGACCACAACTGGAGCATTGTGCACAGTTTTGTTTCCCTTGTGTCATGCATCAGGCCAGAATCCCTCAAAATAATATAAGATAGTAGCCTAGACCTGAACATTTTCTTGTTTTAAAGGTAAATGTGAAGTGGTTGTTTCAGGTGTGATGCAACTGGTCAAACCACTGGGCTTTAAGCAAAACTGAATTTATTTAAACACTACAGTTGAAACAGGAACAAAAGAAAGTGGAATTTAGAATAAGTAAACTATTGGAAAACTTAATCGACCCAATACAGTAAAAATTCCTAATTAACTGTTCCACAACAATGATATCCCACAAACCCACCTCTCGGCAAAAAGGTAAATTCAAACATTGATTCTTACAAGCTAAGAGATTTCAGGGAAAGTCAGTCAGGAATTCTTTACTGAAGCTTGTACCTCTCCTGAACTCTAACATCTTGTGACTGCTATAGCTAAAACAAACTAAAACGAACCTGAACTGGTCATCCCCTACCATTGTCAAACTGGACTTCGGAACTTGTACTTTTATAACCTCTCTTCAAAACAAAACCAAGGACAAAATAACCTTTTTAAAGTGACAGCATCATCACAAGATGACTATACAGTTGTTCTTCACCACCACCCCTGCCCATATCTCTCCAAGCCCTTCCTATTCATATACCCATCCAGATGCCTTTTAAATGTTGCAATTGTACTAGCCTCCACCACTTCCTCTGGCAGCTCATTCCACATACGCAGCACCCTCTGTGTCAAAAAGTTGCCCCTTAGGTCTCTATTGCATCTTTCACTCTCACCCTAAACCTATGCCCTCTAAGTTCTGGATTCCCCCAATCCAGGGAAAAGACATTGTCTATTTATCCTATCCATGCCCCTCATGATTTTATAAACCTAGAAAAGGTCACCCCTCAGCCTCTGACGCTCCAGGGAAAACAGCCCCAGCCTATTCATCCAACTCCTCCAACATTCTTGTAAATCTTTTCTGAACCCTTTCAAGTTTCCCAACAATAACTTGCACGTTGAGTCTGTGATAAAGAAAGCGAATGTAATGTTATTTATCTCAAGAGGGTTGGTATAAAGAAGCAGTGATGTGCTTCTGAGATTTTATAAAGCTCTAATTTGGTCCCATTTAGAATACTCTGTCCAATTTTGGGTCCCACACCTTGGGTGCACCAGCTGAATTCCTGTGATGACAGAACTGACTTGATGAGAGATTCATGATTACCTTTCACTCTCAAGAGAAGGGGTGATAGATCCCAGGATCGTACCAGAATAGAATTCAAATCCACATTGTTGGTATTATTCGAAACCATACCCTGGCCAACTTAGCTAACTACCCGCCCCTCTCCCCTGCCACCTTACAACTTTTAACGTGAACAATCTTTGATATATCTATTTACCAGTAAGATTTACTTAAATTCCTCTCATTAATTTACCTGGAAGTATCATTTGGAATTGTATGTAATTATGTGAATATCACTATGTACTAAGTGCCAAAAGGAAATGACACATTAGTTTGAATGGAAAATTACTATTATGTTCAGACTGAATGTATGGATTTTTTTGAAATAAAAACATTTGAAATGTAATTCCCTTTGTGTACTATTTATTTACATTGAGTTTGATGATTGAACAGTGTATTGAAGTTAAGATGATTGGTTTCTGATGAGTGTTGTACATTTGAGAAGCCAGATGAATTAATTTAGAATTAATTAATTTTGAATGGCATTGTGGTTGACGTAGACATGGTAGGCCAAAAGGCCTGTTCTTGTGCTGTACTGTTCTATGTTCTATATCATTCAAAATTAATAAGGCCAGTATTTCTTCCACAATTTATTGTATTACAATTGATTGAATTACAAAAGTCTATTTGAAAATATTGCACTTTAATTTCAATGAGATATTAATCCTAGTCTGAATAGAGTGGAGGTGATGGCCTAGTGGTATTATCACTACACTATTAATCCAGATACTCTGGGGAGCTGGGTTTGAATCCCACAGATGGTGAAATTTAAATCCCATTTTAAAATATCTGGAATTAAGAGTCTAATGAAGATCACCATTCATTTCGATTGTTGGAAAACTCCATCTGGTTCACTAATGTCCTTTAGGGAAGGAAATCTGCGCCTCACCTGTTTTGGATTACATGTGACTCCAGACCCAGTTGACTCTCAAGTGCACTCTGGGATGGGCAATGATTGCTGGCCTAACTGGTGATGCCCTCATTCCATGGATGAATAAATAAAAAGAATAATCACCAAAAGGAAGCGCAAACTGGAGAATTGTGAATGTGCTCCCCAATACATTGTCTATTACAGTTGAATATGTAAAATTCCACAGCCATGTACAGGTAGCAGGATTACTAATCAATTCATTGGTATATGTGCCATTAATACTGG
Organism: Chiloscyllium plagiosum; assembly: GCF_037043375.1. Classification (NCBI taxonomy): domain Eukaryota; kingdom Metazoa; phylum Chordata; class Chondrichthyes; order Orectolobiformes; family Hemiscylliidae; genus Chiloscyllium; species Chiloscyllium plagiosum. The sequence goes on from NW_028270163.1 coordinate 40,443,235, forward strand.
AATCTCTCCAGTTACAGTAACCTCTTCATTTGGATCATAAAATTCCAAGTGACATCCCATATTAAATCCTAATAATTTGAGATTTTTCAAGTCTTTCATGGTTGAAATTATAAAACAAAAATATCCATTGTTTAAATTGAAGGAATCAAGAGTTTTATATTCTCACTAATCTGCTGATTTTCATATAGAAGCTGGCTTACCAAATTTAAAGTATGGATTAACATTGATATATATATCATATCACAGCACTGTGGGTGGCACGGTGGCATAGTGGTTAGCACTGCTGCCTCACCGCCAGAGACCCGGGTTCAATTCCCACCTCAGGCGACTGACTGTGTGGAGTTTGCACGTTCTCCCTGTGTCTGCGTGGGTTTCCTCCGGGTGCTCCGGTTTCCTCCCACAGTCCAAAGATGTGCAGGTCATGCTAAATTGCCCATAGTGTTAGGTAAGGGGTAAATGTAGGGGTATGTGTGGGTTACGCTTCGGCGGGGCGGTGTGGACTTGTTGGGCCGAAGGGCCTGTTTCCACACTGTAAGTAATCTAATCTCATAAGGTCCAAGGGATTTAAATGCCTGAACCTCTTAGGGCGACCATTCTGCCTGCTTGGTGTTTATCGACAGGTGGAGGCTTTAACTTAACAGGTCTGCCTTGAACGTCGAGGAAACCCAAGTGCTAATTCATTAAACCTTTTGCTGATATATTGCCAGGCTAATGTATTGGTGCCATGTTTGACAGTGCAATTATCAATCATAATTTCTTTCTGCTGCTTTTCTTTACCTGACATTAAAGCACCAAAATAATTTTTTGTTGTCTTTTCTCTGGCAGTAACATCCAAAATACAGCAATAACTGATAATTTTGTGATAAAGATGTTTTCACATTTGTTTTTCTTAGAGTCAGTAAATTCCACAATCATTTGATGATTTATGTTCATTTGATATTTAAAAACGTCTAATGTATGTTTTTATGATTTCAACATATTGGCATACATTTGTCTTTCAATCATTAAAGAAATTAACAACTTGTATTTGTATCACATCTTTCCTGGCATTAGGGCAACCTAAAGCCCTTGCAGGTTAACTGATTCCTTTTGAAGGTAAAACCAATGACTGCAGATGCTGGAAACCAGATTCTGGATTAGTGGTGCAAGAAGAGCACAGCAGTTCAGGCAGCATCCGAGGAGCAGTAAAATCGCCGTTTCGGGCAAAAGCCCTTCATCAAATATAAAGGCAGAGAGCCTGAAGCGTGGAGAGATAAGCTAGAGGAGGGTGAGGGTGGGGAGAAAGTAGCATAGAGTACAATAGGTGAGTGGGGGAGGGGATGAAGATGATAGGTCAGGGAGGAGGGTGGAGTGGATAGGTGGAAAAGAAGATAGGCAGGTAGGACACATCATGGGGACAGTGCTGAGCTAGAAGTTTGGAACTAGGGTGGGGGGGGAAGGGGAAATGTCGGCGGATGATTTGGTTTATGCGAAGGTTTGTAGGGTGGAAGGTGAGCACCAGGGCGTTCTGTCCTTGTTACGGTTGGAGGGGTGGGGTCTGAGAGTGGAGGTGCGGGATGTGGATGAGATGCGTTGGAGGGCATCTTTAACCACGTGGGAAGGGAAATTGCGGTCTCTAAAGAAAGAGGCCATCTGGTGTGTCCTGTGGTGGAACTGGTCCTCCTTGGGAGCAGATACGGCGGAGGTGGAGGAATTGGGAATATGGGATGGCATTTTTGCAAGAGGTAGGGTGGGAAGCCCTACCTCTTGCAAAAATTCCATCCCATATTCCCAATTCCTCCGTCTCCGCCGTATCTGCTCCCAAGGAGGACCAGTTCCACCACAGAACACACCAGATGGCCTCCTTCTTTAGAGACCGCAATTTCCCTTCCCACGTGGTTAAAGATGCCCTCCAACGCATCTCATCCACATCCCGCACCTCCACTCTCAGACCCCACCCCTCCAACCGTAACAAGGACAGAACGCCCCTGGTGCTCACCTTCCACCCTACAAACCTTCGCATAAACCAAATCATCCGCCGACATTTCCCCTTCCCCCACCTCATTCTAGTTCCAAACTTCTAGCTCAGCACTGTCCCCATGACGTGTCCTACCTGCCTATCTTCTTTTCCACCTATCCACTCCACCCTCCTCCCTGACCTATCATCTTCATCCCCTCCCCCCACTCACCTATTGTACTCTATGCTACTTTCTCCCCACCCTCACCCTCCTCTAGCTTATCTCTCCACGCTTCAGGCTCTCTGCCTTTATATTTGATGAAGGGTTTTTGCCCGAAACGTCAATTTTACTGCTCGGATGATTCCTTTTGAAGTATAGTCAACCATAGACAAATACAGTAGGTTGTGCAGAACAAACCACCACAAGCAGCAATATGTTATGGTCTCAGTTGATGACAATACTGGACAAGTCTTGCACAAGTGTGAAACCTGCCCTGATGGACCATGTGTTTTAGATTTTGCTGATTGGTTACCGTGGTGGTCAGTCACTGAACATATTCATAAGGTGCTGCTAAAGGAACATCAAAGTTCATTCAGCACAAAGGGGGAAGAGAACACAAACTATTTAATACAATGTATAAGAACTATTTGAAAAGATGGTACTACAAATAATAGCAGCAAAGATTCAATACTTTTAACATCAACAATTTCACAGATACACAAAGTTCAGTCAGGATCACTTTGTTTCAACTTTAAAGTTCCTTGTTCTGTTTGCTTGGCTGTTGTAGTGAGGAGCTGGACTTCATAAAAAATGAATTCCCCGATTGAAGCTGCTAATCTGGTCCAATAAGGGAAACCTGGCTGATAAAAAAGGATGAATGTAATGGATATTGAGCCCCTGAATACTCGATTCAGTGTGAGGCAGTGCTACTGTCAAAGGCTATGTAGTTGTCAGTACAAAGTGATTGATGATGGGATGCTGACTTCTGAAGAGACATTTCAATAGCAATGAGAGTAAAGCACAATCCTGAAGAAACACAATCACAGTCGAACTTTTGCCCGAAACATCGGCTCTCCTGCTCGGATGCTGACTGACCTGCTGAGTTTTTCCAGCACCACATTCTTGACTCTAATCTCCAGCATCTGCAGTCCTCACTTTCACATAGTTCTTTTGGTGAGGGTAAGCATTTCTTACATCATGCCTCTATTTGAAAAGATGACTCATTTGATATGCTGTCGAGGATTGGCTCCAGTATGTGGAAATAAGGCAAACAACATTGTGGCAAATTAAAAAGAATGAGTAATTTTCCTGACAGCCTGTGGATCTGCAGTTTTTTCTGTTATTAGTAGCCTCATCATGGTTTTCATATTGAGAGAAAGGATAATAGGAGGATCCATTATGAGGTAATTTGTAGAGATACACCTGGGTGTTCTACATTAGCCAAACATGATCTGGAGCTGGGAGCACCAGACCGATAAAACAATATTCATGTTGATCAAAAAAACAAGCATGGTGGAAACAAATTCAGTGCATGTTGTCGAATCACTTGCTTGAACCTCATCAAAGCAGTTCCTAAACTGGATGGATCAATTAGACTTTGTATAGATGATAAAAAGTTGAATGATCTTAGAAAAATAAACTTGGAGCCAATTCTATGATTGGAAAATTGAATGGATCTCAATTCTTGAAATGATACTTGCCAGTGCCAATAACATGAAGGGTGAAAATAATCTCTGCTTTTGTTACACCAAATGGGTTAGACCAATGTCAGGTGACATAATTTGGGTTAAAGAATATTCGGCCAGAATCCAGAGGCTTATGAATCAAGTCATAGCTGGAGTTTGCAACACTGTAGTCTATTAGTTGATGTTGCAGTTTATAATAATACTTGGGGAGAGTATGTATGACAAGTTGAAGACAGTGAATCTGCGCAATTACTGCTTTTCCTGTTTGAGTTCATGTATCTGGACATCGGGGTGTGTCTGGGAAAAATTAACAAACAGCGAAATTACCAGCTGACCATGGAGGAACCTGTGTGGGAGAGCTCACAGCACAGGAACAGATAAGTGCATAGTTTTTAACATGTAACCTTGCTGTAAGTCTATAGTAGTGAATAGAGTGGGTTCTTTCTTGATTATGTTATATTGAGATTTGCCTCGATTAAATTTTTAAAATATAAACTATAACTACTAAGTTAGCCTGTAATATAGATTTTTAGAGCAAAAATATGGTGCTATTTTCTGGGTCTGAGATTGTGAAGGAGCAAAAATGGCCTTTTGTCGAGTGATATGCTCTTCCTGGCGGATGTGGGAGTTTAGGGAGAGTTTCCATGTTACTGATGATCATGCCTGCAGGAATTGTCTTTGGTTGGGGATCCAATCAGATCACATGGATCGGTTGGAGTGGCAGTTAGGGGCAATGAGGAATTCACAAAAGCTAGTGATGGATGGCAGTTATAGGAAGGGAGAAAAGCTGCAGATACAGTCAGGTAGATGGGTTAACTCCTGGAAAGGTAGGTGGGGTATGCAGGTAGTGAAGGAGTCTTCTGTGGCTGTCCCCATTTCAGACAAGTATGCTGTTTTGGAAGATGTAAGGGGTGATGGACTCTTTGGAATGGAGCAGGAACAGCCATGTTTCTGGCATTGAGACAGGCTCTAATGTAATGGGGAGTATGTCAGGTTCCAAGCAATCAATTGTGATAGGCGACTCTCCAGTCAGAGCACAGTTAGATGTTTCAGCAGCGAAAAATCAGAATGGTGTGTTGTCTCCCTGGTGCCAGGATCAAGGATGTCTCAGAGAGGGTGCAGAATGTTCTCAAAGGGGAGAAGGGCCAGTCGGAGGTCTTTGTACACATTGGCACTACGACATAAGAAGGGAAAAGGTTGTGATTCTGAAGGGAGGACATAGAGAGTTCGGCAGGAATTTAAAAAGGTCTTCGAGGATAGTCATATCTGGATTACTCCCGTTGCTATGAGCTAGTGAGGGCAGGAATAGGAGGATGGAGCAGATGAATGCATGGCTGAGGAGTTGGTGTATGGGAGAAGTGTTGACATCTTTGATCATTGAAATCTCTTATTGGGTAGAAGTGACCTGTACAAAAAGAATGGATTGCACCGGAATTGGAAGGGAACTAATATACTGGCAGGGAGATTTGCTAGAGCTGCTCAGGAGGATTTAAACTAGTAAAGTGGGGAGGTGGGACCCAGGAAAATAGTGAGGAAAGAGATCAATCTGAGGCTGGTTCAATCAGGATAGGTTCATCAGGTGAGGAGCGTCGCTCCAAAAGCTAGTGTGCTTCCAATTAAACCTGTTGGACTATAACCTGGTGTTGTGTGATTTTTAACTTTGTTTTTACCAGGTATCAAACAATGATGAGTCAGAATACAGAAAGGAGATAGAGGGCTTGGTGCCATGGTGAAAGGTTAACAATTTCTCTCTCAATGTCGTTAAAACTAAAGAACTGATCATTACCTTCAGGAAGTAAGGAAAGAACACACTCCTACATACACTAACGCAGCGAAGATTGGGAGGGTTGACAGTGTCAAGTCCTGAGGATTGATGATGACTGACAACCAGTCCTGGCCTTCCCATGTCGATGTGATTGTTAAAAAGGCACAGCAACGCCTCTTATTCCTCAGGTGACTTCCATAATTTAGCGTATCCAGAGGGACCCTCACCAACCTCTACAAATGTACCATTTAAAGCATATAATGCACATAATGCCCTGATATGGTAATTGCTCCGCCCCGGACTGTAAGATGCTACAGAGAATTGGGTGCACCGCAACCCATCATGGACTCCATTTACATGGCTCCTTGTCATGGAAAGGCTACCAACCCACCCCGGTACTGGTCTTCCACCACCTTTTCCATCAGGAAATAAATACAGAAGCTTGAACACACCCACCACCAGATAGAGACAGAGAGATGATCAGCACAGAAACTGACTCTTTGGTCCAACCACTCCTGCTAACCAGATATCCAAGATAAATCTTGTCCAATTTGCCAGCATTTGGCCCATATCCCTCTAAACCCTTCCTATTCATGAATCCATCCAGATGTCTTTTAAATGTTATAATTGTATCAGCCTCCACCACTTCCTCTGGCACCTCATTCCATACACGCATTACCTTCTGCATGAAGAATTTTCCCCTTAGGGCCCATTTAAGTCTTTTTCCTCTCACTTTAAACCTATGCGCTCTAGTTGTTGACTCCTCCATCCTGGGGAAAAGACGTTGTCTATTTACCCTATCCATGCCCCTCATGGTTTTATGAACTGTCTATAAAATCACCCCTTAGCTTCCGACGCTTCAGGGAAAATAGCCCCAGTCTCAAACCCTCCAACCCTGGCAACATCCTTGTAAACCTTTTCTGAACCCTATCAAATTTCACAACATGTTCCTAGAGGTGGGAGACCAGAATTGCACACAGTATTCCAAATGTGGCCTAACCAATGTCCTGTACCACTGCAACATGACCTCCCAACTCCTATGTTTAATGTACTGACTAATAAAGGCAAGCTTACCAAATGCCTTCTTCACTATCTGATCTACCTGTGACTCAACTTTGAAGGAATTATGAACTCCAAGATCTCTTTGTTCAGCAACACCCCCAAGGACCTTACCATTAAGTGTATATGTCCTGCCCTGATTTGCCTTTCCAAAATGCAAACCTTTCAAGAACAGCCTCTTCCCTGCTGTTAATAGACTGATGAATGGACTCACTAACTTGAAATAATGCTAACCTTGTTAATGTTGATCTTGCCTAGCGCCCGCACTGTGTGATGTAACCCATATACCTCTCACCCTATGATCTGTATGTCCTTACTTACTATGATTGTTTGTAAACAAAGCTTTCACTGTACTTAGGTACATGTGACAATAAATCAAACATTTGACCATTGGCTAAACAGTTACTTAGAATTTATTACAGGAACTCACTGTGTCCTCAGAGCACCCTCTCGAGGTTATCTGGGATATGAGACAAAAATGCATGTCAAGCAAGTTATTTTTAGCAATAATTAAAATTGAAGAGGAGAGAGATTCCTCACTTGTAAACAATAGCCTTCGGTGCCACTGCGGTAGTGTGGAAGTACATGAGATCTACTGTGACAATAAAATTTACTTCCACTGGAACAAGCAAGATTTTCTGCCAATTGACTGGGTCTGTATCACATGAGTAAAGCAACTTGATGTGTGCCATAAATTTCAATTCTCAGCTCCCTGGAAGGAAACATTACAGCAAATGCCTGGAGGATGAGGGAAATCTCCCGATTTCTACATTTAATTCAACCCTTGAAGATGTAGGAAGTTGTTACCTAATTTACACACTTGAATAATAATCATGCTTTTTACACCAAAACCAACTCAGTAGAATAATTACAGATGCCCTTAAAGCTTCTTATAAAACAAAGTCATGTAAATTTTTGTTGACCCTGCTACCAAACTGCAATGACTCAGTGCTGCTCAGTTTGGTTCCACCAAAGCCACTCATCTACAATCATTATTAAAGGCTTGGTCCAAGCATGGAGAAAGAGACTCAATTCCAGAGGCAAGGAGAGAGTGACTATCCCTATCATCAAGGCAGCAGTTGACTGAATGCAGCATCAAGGAACCCCATCAAAATTGAATTCATTAGAGGGAAACTCCATTTCTTGGCGTCATACCTCACACAAAGGAAGGTGGTAGCGGTTGGTGAAATCCAATCATCTCAGCTCCATGACTACACTGTAGGGCTTCCCCAGGGTAATGCTTCAGGCCCAACCATCTTCAGCTGTTTCATCAATGACCTGGCTCAAAAAGAAGTTCAGAAGTGAGATATTAGCTGGTTGTGAACAACTTTGTGGCTCAGTCACAACTCCTCAGAAACTAGAGTAGTCCTGTGCACACATACAACAAGACCTGAACAATAGCCAGGTTTGGGCTGATAAGCACCAAGTAACAGTCATTCCAAAACTGTCAGACAATGATAGTCTCCAACAGAACTCAATCTAATCAGTGTACTGTATACTGTTCTACTGTCCTGCCCACTTGATCAGTTCACTGATCCCTCCTGGAGGAGGCTACTGCATCTATTGCACCTGAAGCGGTCTCCTCTACATCAAGGAGACAGGACGGCAACTTGCGGATCATTTCAGAGAACATCTGTGGGCATCTGCACCAACCAACCCCATCTGCCCCATGGCTAAACACTTCAATCCCCCTCCCACTCCGCTAAGGACATGCAAGTTCTCGGCCTCCTCCATCACCAAACCCTAATCAGCTGATGCCTGGAGGAAGAACACCTCATCATCTGCCTTGGGACCATGCAACCACATGAGATTAATATGGATTTCACCAGTTTCCTCATTGCCCCTCCCTCAAAATGATCCTAGATCCCATCTCCCAACTTGGCAATGCCTTCTTGAAAAGTCCTACCTGTCCATCTTCCTTCCCACCTATCTGCTCCACCCTCCACTCTGACCAATCACCTTCACCCCACCTTCATCTACCTATTGCATTCCCAGCTACCTTCCCCTCTGCACCATACCCCTCCCATTTATCTCTCATCCCCCTTTGCCTACAAGCCTCATTCCTGATGAAGGGCTTGTGCCCTGCTCCGTGGATGCTGCCTGACCTGTTGTGCTTTTACAGCACCACACTCTTTGACTCTGAAATAAAAGACTATCTTCTACATTACAGGCTACGTCCTTGTGCATTTATAGTGCAATGTGTGAATGCGGAAGCTGCAAATTGTTGTGCTCCAGTCCTTGCTCTGGAATGTTGTTGTGCAATGCAAACCCCACGCTTTGAAGTACCTTGTTCTCATTGAAGCTGTGCTGCACGCTGGCTCAGTGGTTAGCACTACTGCCTCACAGCACCTGGTTTCGATTCCAGCCTCAGGTGACTGTCTGTGTGGAATTTGTGCATTCTCCCCGTGTCTGTACAGGTTTCCTGCAGAGTGCTCTGGTTTCAACCCACAATCCACAGATATGCAAGTTAGGTGAATTGACCATGCTAAATTGCCCATAGTGTTCAAGGATGTGTAGGTTAGGTGCATTAGTCAGGGGTAAATTTGGAATGATAGGTTGGGGGAATGGGTCTGGGTGGGTTGCTCTTCAGAGGGTCAGTGTAGACCTGAAGGGCCTGTTTCCATGCTTTACAGATTCTGTGGTGTAACAAGGAAGCACTGAGTAAAATGATTGCTTGAGCCTTAAATTTCATGATGCATTCTCCGATAATGAATGACCCGCTGATGAAGTGGAGACTGAAGTCCGATCGGTGACTTTACTGGAGGTTTGGAGGCAATTAGTGTAATTGCCCTGAGGAACACTCCCAATTCCAAGTGTCTTACTAAATCCCAGAAAAAATACAAAAATATCCTCCTCCCATTTTATGGTGTCAACCATTTTATGTAGTTATTGTTTAATTTACCTTCTATGCAAAATGGTCCACCTATAACTTTATTTCAGTGTGAGTGACTTACAGGCACCACCTGTGATGTATGAGAGTACCCCATGTTCCCTCTGTATTGCTGTTCCAGTGAGCATGGTGACCTTTCAGCCTCTCCCTATTTCGGGTCACTGCATGTGTCAATGTGAGTCCAAAAGGAGCCTATCTCACAGTGTCAGATGTGTGTGTGTTCTTCTGCATAAAATGACCTGGCAGACTACTGGCACTCATGTTGTTACTGGGTCGAAGCAGCAAGAAACAACTCATTCCATCTGATCTCAGAATGTTCTTATACGTTTCACTTCCAGAGTAGTTAGAAGAAGACTAGACATAGCAAAGCATCAAAATTAACAGCCTTCGGCCTGTTCATGCGTTTGCACGATATACAATGAGAAACAAACTGCTCAGTATTGCTCTTATCCTGCAAAATGTTTGGATGCACCCTATTTCAACATCTAGCTTCCACAGTGAACAAATGGCTAGGTCCCTATTTACGGAATTGCCGATGTGATGAATGTGTAAGTGCAGCAATCTCAATATGCACATGGATCAGTGAAGGCAGGCTTGTGGGAAACAGTAGGAGAGAGGGCCCGGCTGATTTCTCAATGAGGTGGATGAGGAATGGAGCTGAGTTGACTGTTCAGTTTCAGAGATGAATTTGAGCACAGGATGTAGCCCATAAAGATGGGAAAGGAAATCCTTCATTGCAGCTGTGGATGTCAAAATAAAATGTATTATCTATGTTCCAGAAATATGCTCACTCAATGAATACATTAACAAAATGTGACAGATAAAACTTTCGATACTGAAGGAAGGATGGTTTACGGAGATATTGTGGGTAAGTGTGAGTGAGCAAGGTGAGTAGCCATGATCAGACTGAATGATGAAACAGGCTCAGAGGAGATCATGTCTGAATCCTGTTTTTTTATTTTTTGTGCTGTTACATCCTTAAAGACCATGAAAACCAACAAAAGGCCTGTTGGAACAAACAGCAGCTTCCTGTCGTGTCAATTCCAGGTCATGCTTTTCCTTTCTGATCAATCTCCTTCCAAAATGATCTGAAGGTCTTTCCTCCACCAGACTGAGATTACCATTTCAAGGTGACGTCATTGGTTTTAATGCTAGATATCTAGTATTTAGGGATGTGGAATCCAGGAGAATAAAGTTTGTGGAGATGCAGTGATAATTTGGAATGAATTTTCCCAGATACCAGCAAACTCTCAATTTTGACAAGATTCATGGAGGGTTTCCCTCTCTGGCCCCCAGTTTATATTCTCATGCAATTCTCCGAAACCTGCCTCATTAATAAAGCTTTGGTACACTCATTGGTATACTCCACCTCCCCTCAGGCAGTGGTACTGGTCGCTGCTGGGACCTCCTGGATCCCTGATATCGGCTCCATCTTTAAAGACCAGCCATGCTCCTGGGAAACACTGGCAGCCCACAGCTCCTCTGCATTGTTCCTATCAATTGCCCAGACATGGAGATTGACACCCTGCTATTACCGACAAGAACCTGGGGGTAATGGTGGATGGGACATGTATACAGTCACTGTCCATGGAGCATGCTCTGAGAAATTGGATTTGGGAGTGTGGTGTTGGAAAAGCACAGCAGGTCAGGCTTCATTCGAGGACCAGTAGAATCAACGTTTCAGGCATAAGCCCTTCATCAGGAATGATGCTTGTGGGCCGGGGGTGCTGAGAGATAAATGGGAGGGGGGGGTGGAGCTGCGGGGAAGGTTGCTGAAATTGCAATAAGTAGATGGAGGTGGGGGGGAAGGTGATAGGTCAGAGAGGAGGGTGGAGCGGATGGATGGGAAAGACGATGGACAGCTCAAGAGTGCCATGCCGAGTTGGAGACTTGGGAGTAGGATAAGGTGGGGGAAGGGAAATGAGGAAACTGTTGGCCCAACCAGTACCCTTCAACTGACATGCTCATCCGCCAAGTTGAACTGGGCCTTACCCTTCTCCTTCCAATTCTCCCACATCCTGCAAAACCTCCTCCTACTGCTCCCTCGACCATGACCTCACCTCCCATCACCAAACCATCACCTCCCCGACCATCCACAGTCTCATCACCTCTGGGGATCTCCCACCGACAGCCTCCAACCTCATCCGCCAACCCCGCACCACTCAATTCTACCTCCTACTGAAGATTCACAAACCTGATTTCCCTAGTTGACCCATTGTCTTAGCCTGCTTCTGTCCCACTGAGCTCACCTCTGCATATCTTGACACCGTCCTGTCCCCCTTAGTCGAGGAACTCCCCACCTACGTTCGGGACACCATCCATGCCATTCACCTCCTCCAAGGTTTTTGTTTCCCCGGCCCCCAACACCTCATCTTCACCATAGATATCCAGTCCCTGTACACATTGCTCCGCCACCACAAAGACCTCCAAGCCCTCCATTTCTCCCTCTCACGTCGTCCCAAATATTACCCTTCCACCGACACCCTCATCCGCCTGGTCCTCAACCTTGACAACTTCTCCTTCCAATCCCCCCACTTCCTCCAAACAAAGGGGAAGCCATGGGCACACTATGGTTCCCAGTTATGTCTGCCTCTTCATTGGGTATGTGGAACAATCCATCTTCCATAGTTTACCTGGCACCATTCCCCACCTTTTCCTCCACTACATCGATGATGGTATCGGCGCTACCTTGTGCTCCCATGAGGATGTTGAACAGTTCATCAACTTCACGAACACCTTCCACCCCGACCATCTCAGACACCACCCTCCCTTCCCTGGACCTCCCCATCTCCATCACCAGTGACTGACTAACCACGGACATCTACTACAAACCCACTGACTCCCACCCTGCCTCCTGTCAAAACTCCATCCCTTATTCTTAATTCCTCTGCCTCCACCACATCTGTTCCCAGGATGACCAATTCCATCTTAGAAAATTCCTGATGGCCTCCTTCTTCAAAGATCACAATTTCCCCTCCCACGTGGTCGAAGATGTCTTTCAACGGATCTTCTCCACTTCCCGCACCTCTGCCCTTGAACCCTACCCCTCCCAAAGCAACACGGACAGAACCCTCCCTTGTCCTCATGTTCCACCCCACCAACCTCGTTATATATCGCATCATCCTCTGCCACTTCTACCACCTACAAACAGACCCCCACCACATGGGATATCTTTCCCTCCCCACTCCTATCAGCGTTCCGGAGAGACCATTCCCTCCGTGACTCCATTGTCAGATCCACGCACCCCCACCAGCCCTCAACCCACTCCTAGCACCTGCCACTGCCACTGCAGGAAGTGCAAAACCTGCATCCACATCTTTCCCCTCACCTCCGTCCAAGCCCCTAAGGATCCTTCCACATCCAACAGAAATTTACCTGTACCTCCACAAATGTCATCTACTGTATCTGTTGTGGTATGGTCTTCTGTACATTGGGGACTTGCAGCTTGTTTCAGACACATGAACCAACCAACCCCACTGCCCTGTGGCGATACACTTCAACTCCCCCTCCCATGCCACCAAGGACATGTAGGTCCTGGGCCTCCTCTATTGCCAAACCCTAACCACCTGCCACCTGGAGGAAGAACGCGTCATCCTCTGCCTTCTGACCCTGCAACCACATGGGATCAATGTGGATTTCACCAGTTTCCTCATTCCCCTCCCCGTCCCTAATCCCAGTCTCAAACCTCCAACTCAGCACTGCCCCCTTGACCTGTCCATTGTCTTTCCCCATATCTGTTCCACCCTCCTCTCTGACCTATCACCTTCCTCCTCCCCCTACCTCCATCTACCTATTGCATTCCCAGGTATCTTCCCACCAGCCCAACACCCTTCCCATTTATTTCTCGGGCCCCTGGACCCACAAGCCTCATTCCTGATGAAGGACTTGTGCCTGAAACGTCGATTCTCCAGTTCCTCGGATGCTGCCTGACCTGCTGTGCTTTTCCAGCACCACATTCTTCGATTCTGATCTCCAGCATCTGCAGTCCTCACTTTCCTCTCTGAGACGTTGGAGCTTGGTGTCCTAGATGGAGGGCCAAAGGAGTAAGTGGTGAGCCGGAGTTCCCATGGAATTGCTCTGACTTTCATGTCAGAAATTGTCACTGTCTGGTTTCTATCCAATGGGTGGCAGAATGGGAACCTGCACAACAATGAGGCAAATATTGATACTACTGTACTTAGAGGTAAGATCCTGTGGAGTGTTACCAAACAAAGAGGGGTGCAGGTTCATAGTGCCTTGAAAATGTTATTTTCTCCTCTGTCCAGCTGTTCATATCCTTCACCCTGGGATGAGGAAGGTCACACAGCTCGGGCAGTGGGACCCTTCATCATCGCTGGGTTTCCCCAAGGAACAGTGTTGCTTTGAGAAAGGCCGATGAGCAACAACAGGCTTGCTCCACTGCATCAATCTCAATCTCCAAGTGAGAGTAGGCCACGTTCTGCAGGTCATTGGCAATATCCTGGAAGCTGTCGTGACTCTTACATTTGAGAGAATTAACAGGCTCCTGAATATTGAAATGTGCTTAAATGTACGAGAGCTTCTGACACAATTACTGTTCCAGGCAGTGAACTTTAGACTCTCAGTTCCATCCAGGGTTGAAAACATTTCTCAACCCTTCCATCTTTTATCTTGAAGCATTGCCCAGATTATTGACGCCTGCACTAATGGAAAAAGTGCCTTCCTAACAGCCCCAAATATGCCCTTCATAATCTTATACACCACCATCAGGTCTCCTCTCACTGCTCCAAGGAAAAACCCCAGTTGCTCCACACTTTCCTCATAACTCCACCCTCCAGCTCAGACAACATCCCAGTAGATTTCCTATCTTGTGTAACCCTATTTACCCCAAAATATGGTGATCGGGGCTGCATGTTATACTCCAGTTCTGGTCTAAACAGTATTTTATACAGTTTCAGCATATCCTCCCTGTTCCTATGCCTCAGTTAACAAATGCAAGCAGTCTTTATGCATTCTTAACCACTTACCTACCTGCCCTGACACCTTAATGGATTGATGGATATATACCCCAGAGTCCCTCTGATCTTCAGTTCATTCCAAGGCTATCAATTCATTGTGCAATTCCTTCACCTGCAAGCTCTTCCCAAGTGCATTACCTCACAATTCTCTGGATTGTGAATTCCAATTACCACAGATCAGCCGGCCAGAGCAGACAGTTAATGCCCTCCTGTAGTTTACTGGTATTCTCTTCACTATTTACTGCACTCCCAATTTGCCTGTTATCTGCAAACTTCTTGCACATATCCCCTGGCATTATGGCCAAATTATTAACGTACATCACAAACAGCAAGCACCCAAGCACTGAGCCCTGCAGAATCCACCTTAAAACAGCCTTTCCTACAGTAGGGTGGGAGGGGGAGTTGAAATGTTGGGCCACTGGACGGTGGGGTTGACTATTGCGGGTGTTCCGGAGATGTTCCTAAAAGCACTCTGCTAGGAGGCGCCCAGTCTCCCCAATGTAGAGGAGACCGCATCGGGAGCAACGGATACAATCAATGATATTGGTGGATGTGCAGGTAAAACATTGGTGGATGTGGAAGGCTCCTTTGGGGCCTTGGATAGAGGTGAGGGAGGAGGTGTGGGCGTAGGTCTTGCTATTCCTGCGGTGGCAGGGATGGTGCCAGGAAGGGAGGGTGGGTTGTTGGGGGGCGTGGAACTGATCAGGTAGTCATGGAGGGAACGGTCTTTGCGGAAAGCAGAAATGGGTGGGGAGGAAATATATCCCTGGTGGTGGGGTCCGTTTGGAGGTGACGGAAATGTCTTCAGATGATGTAATTTGTGCGAAGGTTGGTAGGGTGGAAGGTGAGCACCGGGGGGTTCTATCCTTGTTACGGTTGGAGGGGTGGGGTTTGAGGGTGGAGGGGTGGGATGTGGACGAGATGCGTTGGAAGGCATCTTTAACCACGTGAAAAGGGAAATTGTGATCTCCAAAGAAGGAGGCCATCTGGTGTGTTCTGTGGTGGAATGGTCCTCCTGGGAGCAGATATGGCAGAGGCGGAGGAATTGGGAATACAGGATGGCATTTTTGCAGGTGGTAGGGTGGAAAGAGTTGTAATCCAGATAGCTGTGGGAGTCGGTGAGTTTGTAAAAAAAACTCAGTGTCAAGTCGGTCGACATTAATGGAGATGGAGAGGTCCAGGAAGGGGAGGGATGTGTCAGAGATGGTCCAGGTGAATTTAAGGTCGGGGTGGAATGTGTTGGTGAAGTTGATGAATTGCTCAACCTCCTCGTGGGAGCATGAGGTGGCACCAATGCAGTCATCAATGTAGCGGAGGAAGAGGTGGGGAGTGGTGCCAGTGTAACTACGGAAGATGGACTGTTCTACATAGTCAACAAAGAGACAGGCATAGCTGGAGCCCATACGGGTTCCCATGGCTACCCCTTTGGTCTGGAGGAAGTGGGAGGATTTAAAGGAGAAATTGTTAAGGGTGAGGACCAGTGCAGCCAAACAAATGAGAGTGTCGGTGGAAGGGTACTGTTGGGGACGTCGGGAGAGGAAGAAACGGAGGGCTTGGAGGCTCTGGTCATACCGGATGGAGGTGTAGAGGGATTGGATATCCATGGTGAAGATGACGCGTTGGGGGCTGGGGAAACAGAAGTCTTGGAGGAGGTAGAGGGCGTGGTTGGTGTCTCGAACATATGTACCACGGTGTGCTGTCAGCAAACTTGTAGATGATGTTCGTTCGGAATTTGGTAACCCAGTCATGGGTGTACAGGGAATACAGTAGGGGGCTGAGAATGAATCCTTGGGAGGCTCCAGTGTTGAGTGTTATCGTGGAGCAGGTGCAGTTGGCTGTCTTCACCGATTGCGGTCTATGGACAAGGAAGCTGAGAATCCAGTTGCAGAGGGCGGGGACGAGGCCTAAGTTTTGGAATTTTGAGATCCGTCTGGAGGGGATAATGGTGTTGAAGGCAGAGCTGTGGTGAAAAAGCAAGGGCCTGATATAGATGTCTTCATTGTCCCGATGCTCCAGGGATGAGTGCAGGGATAGGAAAATGGCATCGAAGAGTGCGGTGATGGAAAAACACAGTCAGTCAGGCAGCATTCTATGAGCAGGAGAGTTGACATTTTGGGCATAAGCCTCTCATCAGGCTCATTCCTGACAAAGAGCTTATGCCTGAAACGTCAACTGTCCTGCTTCTCGGATGCTGCCCGACAAGCTGTGCTTTTCCAGCATCACACTCTTTGATTCTGATCTCTAGCAATTGCAGTCCTCACTTTCTCCTAGTTAGGGAAATGGTGTCTGCAGTGGAGCTGTTACATTGGTAGGCAAATTGCAGGGGATTGAGGCAGGCTGGGAGACTGGAGTGATGTGGGCTCTGACCAGCCTCCCAAAGCACTTCCTGGGTCTGGAGGTCAGAGCCATTGAACTGTAGTCATTAAGGTATGTTACATGTGCTTTCTGAGGTACTGGGACAATGGTGGTCTTTTTGAAGCGGTGGGGACTTTGCTTGTAATAGGGTGAGGTTGAAGATGTCAGTGAATACCTTCACCTATGGGTCCGCACAGGATCTGAGTGCTCATCCAAAGAAACCGTCCAGGCCTGTCACTTTCCTTGGGTTGACTCCCAGATCTGATGTCTGCAGCAGAGACAGTGGGCACAGGTGGGTGCAAGGCTGTCAGGGCAGGTGACACGGCACCATTGGCATTCTGCTCAAACTGAGCACAGAAAGCATTGAGCACACCAGAGAGGTCTGTGTCACTGTGTCAATGCCTGAATAATTATTTTCTCCACTATTTATAGACAGATCGAAACATGCTGATCAAAGCTCAGTTACCTTTTGCATTGCCAGCAAAAGGTTCATTCATATCAAAGTTATTAGAAGGTTTTAAATGATGAAGAGGTAAAGTTTAAAATGTGATGCCTCGGTTTTACCTGTAGAGACTGGATTTGAGTGGGACATGAAATCTTCTTTCTCTGAATTGAATTTGGACCCAGTTCCTAATGGCGTCAAGGCCAGCACACAAACTAGCTGTGGCTCAGTGGTTGCCGCTGCTGCATCACGGTGCCGGGTTCGATTCCATCCCCGGGTGATTATCTGTGTGCCATTTATACTTTCACCCCATGTCTGCGTGGGTTTCCTCCGGATGTTCCAGTTTCCTCCCACAAATCAAAGATGTGCAGGTTAGGTGGATTAGCCATGCTAAATTGTCGTGTAGTGTCCAGGGAGGTGTACGCTTGGTGGATGAGCCATGGGATATGTAGCGTTCCAGAAAGTGAGTGTAGATTCGATGGGCTGAATGGCTTGCTTCCAGACTGAAGGGATTCTTTGAAAATGAGATCCATCTGTAAGTTAGTTGAAATTGATACTCATGTGACCAGTGGAAAGCACCAGTTGACTAAGGTTTGAAACGTTTGGCTGAATATTAAATTTTCTGACTGAGTTTAAGTTTTGTCAGGTTTTTCCAAGACTTGATCAGAATGAGGCAGGGTATGTTCTCTTGCTCTATCTGACCAAACTCGCCTCATGAATTATGCATCTGCCATATGGTGTTTGCCAAGTCTATCCTATGCCCCACCTTTACCAAACGCTCTTCCCCCAACATCTCGCCGCTCAGTAGATATTCCAGAATTCGCTGGCATCCCTTGTACCTGCACCAGTGTTTGAAGTGGTTTCTGCACCTGGACAAACACTGTCAGCGCAGCACTGCCCTGCACAGCTCCTGCCATTTGCCCTGGATGTGGCAGTCAGGGGGGCAACGGGTGCCCTGCTTTGTGGGCAGACACCTGGATGCCCTTCCAGATTGGCAGGTGAGGAGGCAGGACTTCCTCCTCCCCTGGGACCAGTCGTGTTGGTCACGTTACCAGGCCATGCCAGCCTGGGCTGAGGTTGCCATGCATATTAAATCAATGTCATTCATCTGGTGCAATGCTCGCCACTGTAGGGAGGAGGACAATGACCTTCTCTATTCCACCAGGGTACGATCTCCCATCTTCTCTCCAATGCCTCACATTCAGTCTATCTCTGTGATTGTATCCACCTCCCACCAAGGGTCATGCTCTATCACTCTCCCTATCAGCAGCAGCATCTTCCCCATTCGCTCTCAACCACTCTAAATCCTGACACCATTAATCCTGCATGTCCTCTGTTCTGCCTATCACTCACCGAGGACACCTCCCACATGGCAAATACTGATAGCTGTGCCACCCACTTTCATCTCCTGTAATTCCCATCTCTCCCTCATTGTGTGAGAGAAAGCACTCACAATTTGACAGAAAGAGGCAGAATGGGTGGATGGCTTCCTGTAATTTGGCTCTTCATGCCTGTGTGAGGTGAGGGTCCTGAATCTGCCCCACTCTGATCAGGGCCTGGGCTGGTACGAGAGGCTGCCCTTCACTTACTGTGCTAACAATCCCCCAGTGAAGGCTATCCCCCTTAACCTGACTGAGACCTACTCACCATTAGGAAAAGCGTCCATCCTTTGTGTCTGTGCTGAACAGCACAGCAAGACAGCAGCAACATGACCCTGGTATCTCATGCTGAGGTGACAAAGTGCGAGAGGGCTCAGTGAGACAAAGCAGGAATGCAGTGAGCACCCAGGTCGAGGAAGATTCAGTGTGAGCTATGGCAGTGAGCCCATTGATGCAGACTGTTTCAGTCCAAAAGCTGGCTGAAGGTGCCTGGGCGCACAGTGTCATTGCCGTAGCATTACAATGTTCATTGTTGGTGCAGCCTCAGGCCCAGCATTGGAATACAGAAACATCCTGGAGTGAATCTGAGACCAGCCATGATGACCCGAAGAGGCTGGCACATGTCAAGTGCCAATCAGCGCTGATGAAGGTTTTACGTGGCTGTTGCCCATGGAGTGAGCACTGAAATGTTGGTGCCCAGTTTCCCAGATGGAGGTTGTTTGAAGCAAATGGAGAGCTGGGTCTGCCCAAGGTCTCACTCTGGTTTCCTTGTCACATTTTCCTGCTGTCTAGTTTGTTGGGTGAGGTTGGTGAGCTGGGAGGCTAAATATTAATGAGGCACATTGGGCTGTTTACAAGGCATTTGACAAGAAATATTCAGTGCCAAGTAGCAACCCAAGAGAAACATGCTATCCTCTGGTGAGAAACATAAAAGATGGTGTATTGTGCTCCTGACATTGAGATGGGTCTCAGTGCCCTTGTTTCTGGATTAGTGTGCTGGAAGAGCACAGCAGTTGTGCCACACATCTCGCCATCACCCACATTGTTCAAACCCCGATGTGATTCCGCTCACTATTACTGACTCTCGCTGGATCATGCTCTCAATACCCTGCGAGAAGTACCTGTCAGGAACAAGTTGAAGCTTTTGGAAACAGCAGAGACTGATGACACTGCCAGTTCGCAAGGCGGCCAGGTCTGTCAATCAAAAGTTGGCACAGAGACAGAGCGGAAGAGTCGGACATCACACAGAGCCGTGGTAATAGGGGACTCCATCGTGAGAGGAACTGAGCGGGGTTTTTGTGGCAGCAGACGGGATTTAAGGATGGTGTGTTGCCTTCCTGGTGCCAGGGTTAAAGACATCGCGGACAGAGTGCAGGAAATCCTCAAGGATGAAGGTGTAGAGCCAGAGGTGGTGGTACATGTCGGCACAAATGATGTCGGGAAGAAGAGGAGGAACATACTACAGCGGGACTTCGGAGAACTAGGAAGAAGGCTGAAAAGCAGGACGTCCAATGTGGTTATCTCCGGTTTGCTTCCAGTTCCTCGGGCTGGTGTGGCCAGAAACAGGGAGATAATGGACTTGAACGTGTGGTTGGGGAACTGGTGCAGGAAGCAAGGATTTAAGTTCTTGGATCACTGGGGTATATTTTGTGGTAAGCATAAATTCTACATGAGAGACGGTTTGCACCTTAATAGGTTAGGGACCAGCATTCTGGCAGGCAGGTTTTCTACTGCAACACCGCTACATTTAAACTAAGTAGCGGGGGGGAGGGGACAAACTGGATGTTTAAAAAAGAAATTGAAGGAAAAGTTAGAACAAGAGAAGTCAAGAAAGACAACTGTATCAATGAGGCAGAAAACTCGGAAAGGGATCATGATGTAAGGTTGAGTGAAATAGGAGTTGATGGGAAGGGTGAGGGCAGTAACAAATTAAAAATACTATATATGAATGCACGAAGCATTAGACATAAGATGGATGAGCTTGAGGCTCTTTTGGAAATTAGCAGATACGATATTGTGGGGATAACTGAGATGTGGCTTCAAGTGGACAGGGCCTGGGAAATGAATATTCAAGGCTACACGTGCTATCGTAAGGACAGACTGACGGGCAGAGGGGGTGGGGCGGCCTTGTTGGTAAGGGAGGATATTCAGTCCCTTGCACGGGGGGACCTAGAGATTCCTGAAGAAGGGCTTATGCCCGAAACGTCGATTCTCCTGTTCCCTGGATGCTGCCTGACCTGCTGTGCTTTTCCAGCAACACATTTTTAGCTCTGATCTCCAGCATCTGCAGACCTCACTTTCTCCCCGGGGGGACCTAGAGTCAAGGGATGTAGAGTCAGTGTGGATAGAGCTGCGAAATACTAAGGGTAAAAAGACCCTCTTGGGAGTCATCTACAGGCCCATAAACATTAGTCTGGATGTCAGATGTAAGATGAATCAGGAGCTGAAATTGGCCTGTCGCAAAGATGTTACTACAGTTGTTATGGGGGATTTTAACATGCAGGTAGACTGGGAGAATCAGGATGGTATTGGACCTCAAGAAAGAGACTTTGTGGACTGCCTCAGAGATGGATTCTTAGAGCAGCTGGTGCTGGAGCCGACCAGGGAGAAGGCAATTCCGGATCTGGTATTGTGTAACGAACCAGAATTGATCAGGGACCTCGAAGTGAAGGAAGTAGTGACCATAATACATTAAGCTTCAATCTGCAATTTGAGAGGGAGAGGGTACAGTCGGAAGTGACAGTACTTCTGTTGAATAAAGGGAACTATGGAGCTATGAGGGAGGAGCTGGCCAAAGTTCAATGGTGCAATACCTTAGCAGGGATGACCGTGGAGGAACAATGGTGGATATTTCTGTGTATAATGCAGAAGTTGCAGGATCAGTTCATTCCTAAAAGGAAGAAAGATCCCAGGAGGAGGCATGGGTGGCCGTGGCTGATGAGGGAAGTTAAGAAACATATAAAGTTAAAAGAGAAAAAGTATAACATAGCAAAGATAAGTGGGAAAACTGAGGACTGGGAAGCTTTTAAAGAGCAACACAGGATTACTAAGAAGGAAATACGCAGAGGAAAAATGAGGTACGAAGGTAAACTGGCCAATAATATAAAGGAGGATAGTAAAAGCTTTCTAAGGTATGTGAAAGGCAAAAAAATGGTTAGGACTAAAATTGGGCCCTTGAAGACAGAAACAGGGGAATATATTACGGGGAACAAAGAAATGGCAGAAGAATTAAATGGGTACTTCAGATCTGTGTTCACTGGGGAAGACACAAGCAATCTCCCTGAGGTAACAGTGGCTGAAGGACCTGAACTTAAGGGAATCTATATTTGCCAGGATTTGGTGTTGGAGAGACTGTTAGGTCTGAAAGTTGATAAGTCTCCGGGGCCTGATGGCCTACATCCCAGGGTACTGAAGGAGGTGGCTCGGGAAATCGTGGATGCGTTGGTGATTATTTTCCAGAGTTCGATAGATTCGGGGTTGGTTCCTGAGGATTGGAGGGTGGCTAATGTTATACCACTTTTTAAGAAAGGTGGGAGAGAGAAGGCAGGAAATTATAGACCAGTTAGTCTGACCTCAGTGGTGGGAAAGATGCTGGAGTCTATTATAAAGGATGAAATTACGGCACATCTGGATAGTAGTAACAGGATAGGACAGAGTCAGCATGGATTTATGAAGGGGAAATCATGCTTGACTAATCTTCTTGAATTTTTTGAGGATGTAACTCTGAAGATGGACGAGGGAGATCCAGTAGATGTAGTGTACCTGGACTTTCAGAAAACTTTTGATAAAGTCCCACACAGGAGGTTAGTGAGTAAAATTAGGGCGCATGGTATTCGGGGCAAAGTACTAGATTGGATTGAAAATTGGTTGGCTGACAGGAAACAAAGAGTAGTGATAAACGGCTCCATTTCGGAATGGCAGGCAGTGACCAGTGGGGTACCACAGGGATCAGTACTGGACCGCAGCTTTTTACAACATATGTGAATGATATAGAAGATGGTATCAGCAATAACATTAGCAAATTTGCTGATGATACAAAGCTGGGTGGCAGGGTGAAATGTGATGAGGATGTTAGGAGATTACAGGGTGACCTGGACAAGTTAGGTGAGTGGGCAGATGCATGGCAGATGCAGTTTAATGTGGATAAATGTATGGTTATCCACTTTGGTGGCAAGAACAGGAAGGCAGATTACTACCTCAATGGAATCAATTTAGGTAAAGGGGCAGTACAAAGAGATCTGGGTGTTCTTGTACACCAGTCAATGAAGGTAAGCATGCAGGTACAGTAGGTAGTGAAGAAAGCTAATAGCATGCTGGCCTTCATAACAAGAGGAATTTAATATAGAAGCAAGGAGGCGCTTCTGCAGCTGTATAGGGCCCTGGTGAGACCACACCTGGAGTACTGTGTGCAGTTCTGGTCTCCAAATGTGAGGAAAGACATTCTGGCTATTGAGGGAGTGCAGCATAGGTTCACGAGGCCAATTCCTGGAATGGCAGGATTACCTTACACTGAAAGACTGAAGCGACTGGGCTTGTCTACCCTTGAGTTTAGAAGACTGAGAGGGGATCTGATTGAGACATATAAGATTATTAAAGGATTAGACACTCTGGCGGCAGGAAACATGTTTCCGCTGATGGGTGAGTGCCGAACCAGAGGACACAGCTTAAAAATACAGGGTAGACCATTTAGGACAGAGATGAGAAACTTCACCCAGAGAGTGGTGGCTGTGTGGAATGCTCTGCCCCAGAGGGCAGTGGAGGCCCAGTGTCTGGATTCATTTAAGAAAGAGTTTGATAGAGAAAGATAGTGGAATCAAGGGTTATGGAGATAAGGCAGGAACAGGATACTAATTAGGAATGATCAGCCATGATCATATTGAATGGTGGTGCAGGCTCGAAGGGCTGAATGGCCTACTCCTGCACCTATTGTCTAATGTCTATTGTCTAATTTGTTTCCTCTTTTTGTTTATGATGATAACCATCTGGTTTATCTGCCCAAGCTCAGCACAGGCTGTTTCCCTCTGATTGGGGTCAGGGTTGATATTGGGACACTCTGAGTTCTGCTAACATTATTGCACCATGATGCAAGAGAAACCCTCACTGCAGCCGGACAGACCCTCCCTTCAGTACAGTCTGACATCGAACCCACTCCTCAGTCTCCCTGCACCACCCGGTCACATTTATTACAACCTCACTGAAGGCTCTCGTACTAAACTAAAACTGTCTTCTTCACTGAGATGTGAATTTGGTTATAACAAAATCGGCCGATCGTGTTTCCACATAAATCGTCTTTTCACGCTTGGGATTAGCCAGTGCCTGTTCTCTGCATTACCTCCAGTGTTTCCCTCACCATGATCATCTATTCCCTCTCCAAATCCACAGCTGCTATTGTCACTCCATGTCATGGATTTATATATCATGCAAACATGATATAAATTCTGTGGGGCATTCAGTCCTTCAAGCCTGTTCTGTATTTCAATTTCACCTGTCCAGTCATTGAACAATATATGTAATGCAGAGAAAGTTGGGAGAATCATATGGCATCAGTAATAAGGTGATTCCGAACACCAAACAGGAAGTCCCATTTTCCAACAAGAATTGAATAATAAGCTGTGAGCTGCCGGTGTTTACTAGGAGCACAGCTGGCCTGTAAAGATGGAGTCAATATCAGGGACCTAGGAGGTTCCAGCAGTGACCAGTATCACTACCTGAGGGGAGTTAGGGAATATGTAATGTAACAAGGATATAATGTAACAGTATACAATAATTAGGTTGTGTTTTGATTTTGTTTAGATTAGGCTTGGCCCACAGAAAAGGCTTCCAATCCATCAATCTACAGGTGAGAGTAGGCCACGTGTTGAAGGCCTGTGGCAATACCCTGGAAGCTGTCATGACTCTTAATGTTTGAGAGAATTAACAAGTTCCTGCCTCCTGTTGAGGTCCTTAGTCCAAGGGGCTGAGATGCATGCGCAGTAACAGAGTGAGTGGTGGTTCTCTCGGTGTGAGGTAAGAGAGAAGATGGTGGCATTTACCCTTGCAGACCACAGAAGACTATTGACCTTCCCTCTACATTGCTGGGGGCTCCTTTCACCCAGGTTACAGCATTGACCCGGGCTGTGATGTATGTCCAGGCTGGCTGTGTCTGGGGGCATGGGTATCTTGTGGTGATTGGATTGAGAAAGGACTGCCCCCAACCCCCCCAACCCCCACCCACTCCAGCACTCCATCCATCAACACTTCCAGGTCCCTAGTCATGAAGTGGAGAACAAGATTTCCTTTCCTGCAGGCCATATGCTAATGATAATGGTCAAGCACCACAGTGTGAGGGTGGGTTTCTGGCTTGCGGGGCTGGAAGGAGAGTGCAGTTAGAATTTCAATATAGGCTTAGAGACATTTACAGCACAGAAAGAAAGTATTCCCCATCACATCAGAGACGATCCCGAAACCTAAAGCTACAGTAATCTAATTTTCAAGCTTTGGGCACATCGTCTTCGAGACTATGGCAATGCAAGTGAATATTGAAGTGTGCTTAAATGTACGAGAGCTTCTGACACAATTACTGTTTCAGGCAGTGGGTTTTAGACTCTCAGTTCTATCCAGGGGTGAAAACGATTCTCTACTCTTCTACCCTTTATCTTGAAGCATTGCCCCTGATTATTGGCCCCTCTACAATTGAAGAATGTGCCTTGCTAACAGTCCAACTATGCCCTTCATAATCTTATACACCACCATCAGGTCTCCTCTCACTGCTCCAAGGAAAAACCCCAGTTGCTCCACACTTTCCTCATAGCTCCCACCCTCCAGCTCAGACAACATCCCAGGAGATTTCCTTTGCGCTCTATCTTGTGTAATCTTATTTAGCCCATAATGTGATGATCGGGGCTGCATGTAGTACTCCAGTTCTGGTCTAAACAGTATTTTATACAGTTCTGGCGTGTCTTCCCTGCTTCTATGTCTTTCTTCTCAAATGCAAGGATTCTTTATGCATCCTTAACCACTTACCTACCTAACCTGCCACCTTAATGGATTGATGGATATATACCCATAGTCCCTCTGATCTTCAGTTCATTCCAAGGCTATCAATTCATTGTGCAGTTGCTTCTCCTGCTATCACTCCCCAAGTGCATTACCTCACAATTCTCTGGATTTGAATTCCAATTACCACAGATCAGCCGGCCAGAGCAGACAGTTAATGCCCTCCTGTAGTTTACTGGTATTCTCTTCACTATTTACTGCACTCCCAATGTGCCTGTTATCTGCAAACGTCTTGCACATATCACCTGGCATTTATGGCCAAATTATTAACGTCCATCACAAACAGCAAGCACCCGAGCACTGAGCCCTGCAGAATCCACCTTAAAACAGCCTTGCAGTCACAAACTCTCCAATCACCCTCCAGTTTCTGCCTCTCAGCCGATTTTGGGTTCACCATTGTCACTTGTTTGAGATCCCTTGGGCTCCTACATGCTTGACCAACTTATGGAAAGCCTTCTGAAAGTCCATGTAGACCATTGAAATCCT